>NC_134580.1:68951940-69551940 GCF_037038515.1 Microtus pennsylvanicus | reverse complement strand
TTTATTCTGCTTTAATTTCCCCTTCTAAAATATACTTTATAGCTTGGCAGCCACTAGCGACACCTGGCCTTTCATAAACTTTAATTAAAAAATTAAAAGGTTAGTCCTGCACTTGTACTCATGATATTTTTCTAAGCCACATGTGGCAAGAAACTAGCAGCTGGACAGTGGGGTGAGAGCATGCCCAGCTCTGCAGGAGTCACTGGGAGCCCCTTCTCCTCCACACCCCGGAAAACCTCCCTGAAGGAATTTCACCTCCATGCCCTATGAGCACCATGTATCCGGGTACTGTGTGTAGTTACTTACCTTTTCTGCCTGACATGTGCATGCATGCACACACATTCAGCCTTTAAAATCTCCTTTCAACAACAACAACAACAACAAAACATAATAATGTGGTTTCATCCATCCCACAATTTAATCAGCAATCCTACAATTAAAAGCCCCCAAATCAACATGGACAGCTTATGCCATCTGCCATTGCCTTCTCACTGTGGAATGGCACCTGCGCAGCAAGTCAGCATTGAAAGCCAAACAACAGCCAAAGGCCATTTTATTACACTTGAAGTGCTAGAGAATGTAGCAGCACAGGCTCACTCACAAAGCCAGTCCTTGCAGAGTTTTAAACACACTATACTAACAGCCTCATCTTTCAATTTAAAATGCTTGAATACAAAGAGCTTTTGAAGTGGTAAGTGAGCAAGCTGGACCAGATGGCCTTCAATCCTGGTGTACCACAGGCTGTGGAAGTGAAGCTGTGGTCAGCAGAACTCAAAGACACAGATTTTAAAGCAGTTTGTGTGCTCATGTTGCTTTGTGTGAAACACCTCTAGTTGAGGCAAATCATTACTAATACTGGATCAACTCAAAACTGATTATTCTAGTATATACTGAATAAAAACACAAATAAATAGACCTAAATTATATACTTACCATTAATTCAATGCTTCTATAACATTAAACCTGATGAGTTACTTGACACTGTAACTAAGCATTTTTATTCTCCTTTAGATGTATTTAATTGTGGCTAATTTCATTCCATATATTCTAACATCCATGTAATTCTACATAACACATAGGCCAAAGATGTAGTGCAAATGTCTCAGTGATAGCTGCTTCTGCTTCTTCTGCTTCTTCTGCTTCTTCTGCTTCTTCTTCTTCTTCTTCTTCTTCTTCTTCTTCTTCTTCTTCTTCTTCTTCTTCTTCTTCTTCTTCTTCTTCTTCTTCTTCTTCTTCTTCTCCTCCTTCTCCTTCTTCTCCTTCTTCTCCTTCTTCTTCTTCTTCTTTTTTTGAGACAGGGTTTCTCTGTAGCTTTGGAGCCTGTCCTGGCACTAGCTCTTGTAGACCAGGCTGGCCTCGAACTCACAGAGATCCACCTGCCTCTGCTTCCCGAGTGCTGGGATTAAAGGCGTGCGCCACCACCGCCCAGCCAGTGATAGCTTCTTAAAGAATGTATTCATGACCTATTTAAGTTCTCGCTCTGATCTGCTACTCTATTCCAAATATTAGGGAACATGAAGCAAACTCTTGGAGTGCTAGGGTTTAGATGAAAAAGTGACTTTGACATATAAACATACTAAAAAATGTCTCAGCTGTCCCAAAAGGAAGAAGAGAAGAATCAAAGGCAATGATTTTAATGGAAGTTGTGTTTGGAACTGGTTAGCTAATTCTGTTCGAGCCTGATGATCTTGAAGAGAAGGTAGCAGATATTACACTTCCATAAAGTTCTTTAATTATGACAAATCTTGAAGTCTACAAATGGGAGGCTCGGAGGAGGTGGAAATTTGTTTTTTTTTTATTCTCCTTTTATCAATAAAAAAAAGAAAAAAAAGAAATAAATGTTTTCAAACTATAAAAAATAAACTTGAAGTCTACAAGTTAGAAGTTCATGCAGACATACAAGCAGTAACACTAATGGCAAAATTCTTTTTGTTTTACTTTAATTAAAAAATTTTAAAATTTATTCATTATTATTTTTGTAATGCTGAGTGTGGTAGTTTAAGTGCAACTGGCACCTATAATCTCATAGAGAGAGGCACTATTAGGAGGTGTGGCTTTGTTGGGTGAGAAAGAGTGCCACTGTGCAGGTGGGCTTTGAGACCTCATATATGCTCAAGCTTCACTCACTGTGACACTCAGACCACTTCCTACAGCCTGTGGGATCAAGATGTAGCTCCTTTCCACTCTCAGCTCCTTCTCCAGCATCATGTTTGTTTAGCTGCTGCTATGTCCCACCAAGGTGACAATGAAATAAACCTCTGAAACTATAAACCACCCAATAAATGTTGCCATGGCCATGGTGTCTCTTCACAGCAATAGACATCCTAACTAAGACATTGAGGATGGAACACAGGATCTGAAATATGTTAGACAAGTACTCTATTACTAAGCTACAGCCCCAACACATTAGAATCTTTTTGTTGTTGTTTTGCTTTGTTTTTCCAAACACTGTTTCTCTTGTAACAGCCCTGGTTGTCCTAGAACTCAATTTGTAGAACAGATTGGTCTTGAACTTACAGGGTCCTCCATCCTCTGCCTCCCAGAGTGCTGGGATTAAAGATGTTTGCCACCATGTCTAGCTAGACTCCTAAAAAAAAAAACCTGACTTATTTTATGTGTATGATGTTTTGTCTGTAGGCATATTTGGGCACCACGTGCATACCTGGTGCATACAGAGGCCAAAAGAAACCATTAATCTGCTGCTACTTAGAGTTATGGGTGGCAGGCAGCACCACTGAGAATTAAACTGGGTTCCTCTGTAAGATCAGTGACTAGTCTTAACTTCCAAGCCTCTGCATCCCCTCTTTTATTATGGTGTGTTTACTTATTTATCCACTTATTTGGATAAATTTGTGTGTGTGCAGATGTGCAGACATGTGGAGGCCAGAGGTCAACTTCAGGTATTGTTCTTCAGTTACCATCAACTTTGCTTTTATTTTTAAACTTACTCATTTAGTGTATGCACATGTGTGCCTGGGTGTGTGTGTGTGTGTGTGTGTACTCCGTGCTTACAGGTGCCTGGACTGGGTGTGTGTGTGTGTACCCCATGCTTACAGGTGCCTGGACTGTGTGTGTGTGTGTGTGTGTGTACCCCATGCTTACAGGTGCCTGGACTGGGTGTGTGTGTGTACCCCATGCTTACAGGTGCCTGGACTGGGTGTGTGTGTGTACCCCATGCTTACAGGTGCCTGGACTCGGTGTGTGTGTGTACCCCATGCTTACAGGTGCCTGGACTCGGTGTGTGTGTGTACCCCATGCTTACAGGTGCCTGGACTGGGTGTGTGTGTGTACCCCATGCTTACAGGTGCCTGGACTGGGTGTGTGTGTGTGTGTGTACTCGGTGCTTACAGGTGCCTGGACTGGGTGTGTGTGTGTGTGTGTGTGTGTGTGTGTGTGTGTACTCCGTGCTTACAGGTGCCTGGACTGGGTGTGTGTGTGTGTACCCCATGCTTACAGGTGCCTGGACTGGGTGTGTGTGTGTACCCCATGCTTACAGGTGCCTGGACTGGGTGTGTGTGTGTACCCCATGCTTACAGGTGCCTGGACTGGGTGTGTGTGTGTACCCCATGCTTACAGGTGCCTGGACTGGGTGTGTGTGTGTACCCCATGCTTACAGGTGCCTGGACTGGGTGTGTGTGTGTGTGTACCCCATGCTTACAGGTGCCTGGACTCGGTGTGTGTGTGTGTGTGTACCCCATGCTTACAGGTGCCTGGAGAGCCAGAAGGAGGAACTTGATTTCCTGGAACTGGACTTAAAAACTGTTGCATGCCTCTTGATGTGGGTGCTGGGGACTGAGCCCAGGTCTTCTTCAAGAGCACCAAATGCTGTAAACTGGTGAGCCATCTCTCCAGCCCTCATCTTGTGTTTTGATACAGGACCACTCACTTGAATCTTGAACTTATAGATTCAGCTAGGCTGGCTGGCCAGCAAGCTCCATTCTCCAATCTCTGCTCCCCTAGCACCAGTAATAAAAAAAACACACATGACGATGCACTATTCTTTTTTATGTAGGTGTTGGGTGTAGAACTCAGTCCTTCATGCTTATACAGCAAGCACTTTTCCAACTGAGCCACCTCCTCAGGCCCATCGGTTCCTCTTAAAAAAAAGTACATTCATAATATATATCTGTCTGTAGAGGTCAAGTCTGAATAATTTTCTTAATCAAATGTTAATTCCAAATATGTCCTTTCAGTGTGTTAGGTCAAATGCCCCTTCCAGTAAAACATTTCCACAGTTGCATCAGGCTAGAACACTAAGCCCCACTTAGCTCTAAGTCTCACCTGCACCCTCATTCCAGATCTCCACCAGTGGAGAACCCGCATACATTCTCAAGAATGTGGACTTGACGTGAACATGTTATCTCTATGGATAATAAAAACATATCACTCTTTTGGATGATTCCTTTTACATGGTCCCAAAAGCGACAGTGGGACAGCTACATGCCTAACTGCTACAAGCTTCAGAAAAACAATTCCAGAAGAGATTGAATCACTGTGGAAACAAATACAAATAGACACCGGGAAGTCTCCAGTAAGACTCTAACTCAGCGGGGTGCTCAGTGATCTGTCTCTGTTGTTGAAGACAAGTAGAAAATCATTTAGCATGCATGTATGCACAGATAAGTGTGTTCATGTGTGTTGCTAGGTTTGGACATGGTTGGCAAGCACTCTATTGCTGAGTTCCATTCCCAATGGAAATCATTTAGCTTTTTTTCCCTCAATCTTTTTTTTTTTAATTTGAGATAAGATCTCATGAAGCCCATGCTGGCATCAAACTTTAACTGCCTATGTAGTCAAAGGTGACTGACTTCCTGATCCCCCTGCCTCTACCTCAGAGTGCTGGGATCATAGGCATAAACCACCACACCTGGTTTTATGTGGTGCTGAGAATCAAACCCATGGCTTTATGAATGAGCCACACTCCCAACTCAGTCATTTAACTTTTGCTCCCTAGAAGGCTCTTTCGTTCTGCCAGTGCATTTAACTGACCCAGAAAACTTTGTTTGGTGTTAGTTGAATTTAGGACAGCTGACGTAGGAGCAGTGCTATGTCACCAATAACCAACCAATCCCCAGAACTCATCCCGGGGTGCTTCACCCACACGGTTACCTGGGATGCAGTCAGGCTGGGAGGTGCTGCTGACTGCTGGGCGTGCTGCTGCTGCTGCTGCTGTTGTTGCTGCTGCTGCTGCTGCTGTTGTTGTTGCTGCTGCTGCTGCTGCTGCTGCTGTTGCAGTGGCTGTAGTGGTTGCTGCTGTGCTGTCTGTAGTTTATTTTCAGACTGTGGCAATGGCTGTATCTGGAACTTGTCCGGCTGCTCTTGCTTGACTATCAGGTTCTTCCGCAGCTGCTCAACTACTCTTTTCTACCAATTGAAAACAAAATGTACAGACTCTAACATGAGGAATTCAAACCCTTATAGGTATTTTATTTAATATGAGACCACTGCTATAAGAAATGCTTTATATATGAAGGAAACTGAGGCATACAGAGTTAAAAAGTGAAGTAGAGCCCACTCTCCCTCATCTCCCCCCCCCCCCCGTCTCTCCTTTTTTCTCTTTTCTCCCTGGCAACATCCTTTCCTTGAGGTAGCTACACTATGTAGTCCAGTGGGCATTGAACCCACTGTCCTGCTTAGCCTCCCAAATGCTAGGATTATAGGGATGAGCAGCTAGAGCCAGTTCAGATTTCTTGGCATGTGAGGCTGGAAGTGCAGAACAGCACAGCAGCAGAAGCATAACTCTGGAGCTACACTGTCTAAACACAAGCCCAGTTTATATGCTGCCGGCCAGGTGTTTTTAACCTGTCCCTTAGTGTTCTGGTCTGTAGAACGAGATAACAGAGTACCTCTTATGAGCAACAACTGAGCCGATCAATCTATACGGAGTACTCAAAACTGACCAGTACATTACTGGCCATTATTAACTTTGTCTGACTATTCAAGCACACATCATGCATCTACCCAAGTTTGAAACTTTAAGTAGGGTTCAGGACTTGGCGCAGTGGCACAGCACTGCATAACATTTGCAAGGCCCCCAGTTCAATCTATATTAACACTCTTTCTCTCTCCTACCCTTGTTTTTAAATAAAGAAACTGCTGTATGTTATATAAGCAAAAAGCATTCTGAATTACTGAAATGTATAACTATTGAGTAGGACTTCTTTGTTGGGACAGATTTTAGAAATATATGTATAGAATCATATGCTATCTGTTTAGGCAGACTCGAGGAAGTTTGATTAAATGGAAAAGAAATTTAAAGTTAAACTAGACATAATGATGTGTGTCTTTAATCCCAGCACTCGGAAGGCAGAGGCAAGAGTACTTCTGTGAGCTACCAGGCTACCCAGGTCTACATAGTGGGTTCTAGGATAGCTAGAGCTACATAGTGAGATCTTGTCTCAAAATAACAAAACAAAACAAAGAAAAATGTAAACAAAGGAATGAAATCTAAAGTCAAGGTTTATAAACTTCCTGAATTGTGCTTTTAAAAAAGGATGTATTTTTGGATATTTTCATTATTATAATAATCTATCCGTCCTTACCTGCGAACACTGTCATTAAGATACAGCACCAGACTCTATCAAGAGTACAGTTCCTCGCTAAGTAAGAGCTGTGATGAATGCGCGACCGTGCTCACAGCTCCACTCTACTGAGCACTGTGCTGCCAAGCAAATATCCCCATTCTCTGCACAGACTGTGCAAAGCAGTAGGACTGAAGGCCCGTCCCTGGCTCAGGGGATCTGCCCCACCATCTGGGGCCTGGCTGGACTCTGACTTTCCTGTCTCAGTGGCTGGCAGAAAGGAAAATACGATTCTTCCTCTAACACTTTCAAGTGGATTCAATCAGTTGCAGCTTGCTCTTTCTGATAATAAAGGTTGATATTTTCTGATGTAGATTATGCTGAAGAAAATGAAGCTTAGTGCTATTGAGATTAGTAGTTTTGATTAACTTTTTGAGATAAGGTCTTACGCACAAGGCTCTCCCAGGCTAGTCTCGAACTCACTGTGTAGTCAAGGATGAACTTGAACTGGTCGTCTTTGGAGTTCGGGAAATAGTATGTGTCACTGCCACATCTAGTGTATGCAATGCAGGGGGCTGAAACCAGGGGCTCACATATGTTAGTCAGATAGTCTACCAACTGAACTACACCCCCTGCCCTCAAAGGGAAGCTGTAAATAAAGGGCTAATGGAACCAAGAACAGCAGGTTAATCTGCAAATTACTAATGTGGGGCTAACTTGCCGCTAACAGTCTCTAAAGACCCGAACCTGAAAGTGACCTCACTTAGCATGCTGGAATAGTAAAATGTTCACAAAATGGATTTTAAAACATTTAAGTCAATACTAAATACATTCTTGAAAAGTTTTTAAATATTGTTATTGATTCTTTTCAGGCAATGAAAATATCACATAAAGAACAATTTTCGGGAGAAAACCAACTATACATTATACCCCATACTAGCATGGTCTTTTGGGGTAAAAAAAATTTTTAATGCAGTTCAAGGTTTTTGGAGAAGACACAAGCAGTGTAAAAAATTTAATAAACTATAAAATGCTTATATAAATAATGTTTAAGTCTTCAAACTATATTTCTTGAGCATAAAAGGTACTGTGATGGAAGGGCTATGGTTTACGGGAGAGGGTCCTGCAGGTCATTGTGAGTATCGCACAGCGATGGTAACACTGGTTCGAACATTTAGTGATTTAAAATTAAATCATTATTAGAGTTGCTTTCAGTCTTCCTCTCCCCAAATAGCAAGTACGCATCACCAGAAAGAAACTCCTAAAACAAAAACAAACACCAACAGAGGAAATTTAAAGAGTGACACTTGTCGAAGGGAAAGAGGGGGATGGGGTAGGGAGGAGCTGCAAAGGAAACAGCACGGGAAACTAAGTGGTATACCAGGCACAGAGGGACAGGGTGTTTTCTCCTCTACAGCCATCTTTAGGAACTACAATGTGTTCTCCTGATTACTGTCTACTGAAGTGAACTACAATGAAGACACCAAGTCCAGGACCAGCTCGCAGTGCTGTGTGCAGCAGCAAGGAAGAGCAGAGGCAAGAACTAAAGAGATGCAGGTTAGCGTACTCCTCAGTCAGATGGCTAGAGCAGGGTGATGGCTAACCAGAACCAGAGGCAGAGTGGGAGTCCAGTGAGTCCCACTGCATCCATAACTCTTCCTATCCAGAACCTGCTGATGAGGAGGGACACCTACATCCAAACACTTGTAAAGTTGTGCCAGTCCTTAGAAGGAAGGAAAAAGCCTGTGGGTTGGACAGTTTGGATCACATGAACTGGGTAAAGTTTTCCTCAGAAGATAGCTCTGGTATTTCAAAGCACTGCCCAGAGCAGAACAGTCCGACTTCTGTCCCTGCTTTACTCACCAACTGCAACACCACAGGCACATGGCTGTGACTGTCTGAAAAAAAGCTCAAGCTTTGGAGAATGTTGTTGCTTCCTGTCACTTAAATGCATGAGTGCAGTCAGAAGCAAACCCAGGGGTGGAGAGCAGAGAACTCTGTTGCAGAGGTACTCCTTGGGCAGAGGTGCCCTGAGGCAGCACTGCAGGTCTGAGAGCAGATTTTCTAAGACCCACAGTCTCAATACCCAGTAAACACACAAAAGCAGTTCAGAGGGCTGTGGTCGTGGGTTAGCACAAAATCTGGGTAAAACTGAGAGAAGACACAAGAGTATATGAGAAATCCTTACCAAGTGTGATCAGGCAGTATTCTCAATGCCCCATACAAAGGACACCCTTTCACCACCCAGGAGATAAGTCTACACTTTCACCATCATGTTTTGAACAAAGAAATCATGGAGTTTTTTGTCAGCCATTATTGGAGGTAACAGTAGTATAAACAGATTTTCAATGGTATTCACATATGAGTGAGATCTTTGAATGTGGCTAATTATCTCAGTCCATTATCCCAAAGTTCTCAGAAAAGATTAAATATCACAAACTGGCCACTTGACATTACCAAAAAGTTGTAAAAGGTTTTTAAGGACTATTATCAGTATTATTAGTTAATTTTAGGGAAAGGACCTCTCTGTATAGTGTTGGCTATCCTGGAACCTACTATGTAGACTAGGCTAGCCTCTGACTCACGGAGATCTGCCTGCCTCTGCCTCATGAGTGCTGGGACTAAGGGCCTATGCCACCATACTCAGCTATAAAGGTTTGTTGTTGTTGTTTTAAGAAGTGATACCTGAAGGAAATGGAAAAGAAAACTTAGGAAGAATGATGGTAGAAGGGAGGGAGAAAGTAAACAAGTTCTAGGCTTCTCTCAGTGTATTTTCTATAAACAACAGGGCTGTGTGGCCTGCTTCCGGAAGGGCTGGTCCTGCCCTTGATCCTGACAAGTGCTCCATGAACCGAGTCTACGCCTAGCTCTCACCTCCTTGACTCGTCCATCACGTGGTTTCACTTGGGCTTGTGCAGGCAGAAGAGTTCACAGGGCCTCGGTGATCAGAACTATGACATTCAGTGATACTATCAACATGTTCACATGACAGCAAGATGGGTTCAAAAGGAAAATTCATAATTGTACAAATACAATAAACAGGATATATGTTTGAATTCCTGTTATCGCAAGCAGCTGTCCCAAGTTCCCTGGCCATGAACACAGAAGGGCATGGGGAATGGGAGGGCCTGCCCATCATCCCCATTTAACTCAGCCCTCGTTTCCATCACACCTGCGCACAGATTCAAGAGCAAGTCTCTCAGAAGAAACTTAAGCACTGGACTCTTTTCTTCACAGCTGGATGCTAGTGCTTCAAATCACTGCTTTTGCACAGCCACTCAACCAGCTTGTGCTCTGTGCAACATCATGCATTCTGAATCAACTATAAGAAAGCAACACCCACTCAAAACTCTTCTTTTAAAGTAATGCCTTAAACATTCACCCTTTCTCCCCAAGAACTAACGTCTAGTCTGAAAATGTGACCTTTATCTTTAAACAAGAGGCGGACAGGGAAGTTTTGAAACTAAAATATGAAGGACCAGTCCCATTCATCGTCACGCCTAAGATACAACGAACACATGTCCAGTCTTCAGACTCATCCACTGCTCAAAATGAAACCGGAGCATTAAATTTTATGAGAATAGAGAAACTAACCTGGAAAACTTTGTATTTGTTAGTATCAGAATTTATCAAATGGCACTGAGGGAGTGAGTGAGGGGGTGTTCTGATGCTCAACTGAAATTCAACTATCGCATTTATAATGAACCATATTCCTTAACACTGATGATGCAGCAAATGGACACAGCTTCTTCAGAATGGGTCATACAGTTATCCTCTACGGATGGGGGCACAGCCTGTCACCCTAGCCAGCACTCAGGAGATGGAGACAGGACGACTCTAGGCCAACCTAGAATAAGCACAGACCCTGTTTCAACATGAAACAAAACTGCATGTGTTATTGACATTAGTGAGGAAACTACAATTCTGAGCAAAGGTATGTGTTGCTTAAAGAAACAGAATCAAGTGGGATTCAACTGTTTTGTGAACAGAAACACAAAATATCATTTTATGAGCAAAAATATGGGAAGAAAGCAGTAAGCTCACAGTAAACTCCCCCACTTAATACAGTAAGAAAAGTCGGTATTATGCAGTGACCCTATTGGAGAGAATGTTCCCAGGGGAGTACAGGAGAGAATTCCAGCAGAGAGGAGGAGGAAGAGGAATATTGGTAGCTGTGGCTATAAAATATATTTTGCTAAAAATAACTGTATTTTATTCATTTCTCTGAGATGAAGTTTAGTAAGAATTAGACAAACAGTTTCTGCAAGGCATCAAGGAATTGTTATAGTCTGATAGAAATGAAGTAAGGGGCAGGGGAGTTCACATGATCAAAGCTTTTCCCAATCACTGTCTGTATGGATGTTTATCAGATGGCAGAGAACACACAGGCTGTGGCTGGTCAGTGAAGGCTTTGGAGTTTATTCTTTCAGAACACACACTTCAGACAGGTGCTCATGCTCATGCCTCTAAGTCCAGAAAGAAGCAGGAAGGCCGCCATGAGCACAACGTCAGCCTGGGCACGAGAGCGAGATTCTGTTTTAACACACTCCATCATGCATGCACACATTTGCACTAATGCATTTTACATTTTATCTCCACAGATTGGAGCTTTATCCATGTCACTAAAATCTACACTCTATTTCCAAAGGGTTAGCCTATTGGAAAAGCAGTTTATTTTAATAACAAAGTAAAAAGCAGTTTTATTTTAAAAATAAATTTTCTTATTTAGTTCACTCACACTCAAACAGGTAAGCACAACCCCAGCTTCTTCCCAAATGTGGTATGTATGGCAATGAAGCACTAACAATATTGCCACAATGGAACTGTACTTATAGAAGGGGTCCTAGGAGCCTGGGGACTGCAGGAAAGGTGTGGAAAGAGCTGCAGAGCCCACTACAAAGCATAGAAGCTGAGCTGCAGTGTGATGGCAGAACTTTTCTGTTGTATATCCCAGGCCCCAGTTCAATCCCCACTACCTTAAAAAGTAAAGACAAGCATGCCTGGGACAAATAGTGGTAACACATATATTATAAAGGAAAACTGCATGCTAGAAATACTAGTTGCCACATTTGTAATAAAAGACAAAAGAGGAAAGAGTCAGAAGCCAGCCTCCTTGAATTTACATCTTCTCTGTAATCCCAAGCTATACTGTACTGTCCCTCTTGGCTTCAACATATTGACAGTGGAGAGAGCTTAGGGAAGTGTGAAAACAAGGGACGGAATTAATAATAATACAAGTTGATGATGTAAAATTTCAACTCTAGTCAACAATTAAATGCTACTTTTATTTCAAATGTCAATTATTTTCCAATCACAAGATTTTTTTAACATCAAATTAAATGGTTTGATTAATGGTCTTGATAATTTATTTGTTACTCTTAAAGACTTATTTTTGATTGGACTCAGACTTACAAGTAGAAGCTCTCAGCAGGGACAGCCTACATCCCTTGGCAATCTGTTCCTGGAGTTTTTCTTTAGTTTCCTTCATTCTCTTGGCCAAAAGTTTGGTATATTCTGCAGCCTCCTCCTTGTTTTTCTTAGTGTGTTGTTTCTCAGAGCAATACATGGGTGTTTATGTTGTAGGACAGGTGGAGTAACAGGAGGCTTCTGACCTTGGCTTAGGGGTTTTTTTTGACAACATACTGGTGTTCAACACCTTCTTTTAGAGACTGAAAAAGCTTTCAGATCCTGCAGCTCTTTTGGACACAAACCAACAAAGCACAGTAGTATCTGTCAGTCCAGGAATATCTTCCTTTCCTTTAACCAAGTTGAGTTAGATTGACATCCATGAGGAAACTTGCACGTCCTCTCTCCAGCTCTTTTTGGTCTATAACAAGAATGCCCCTTACTCAACAGTGAGCACATTCTGCCATGTGGGTGTGGACACCTTGCTTCAGGAGAAATCTTGTTAGTCATTCCCACCACTGATTCATACCATATAACCCTTCCAGTCTCACACAGAGCATCAGTAGCTACTTCTGTGGCTATGTGCTTCTCATAGAACCTATGAAGATTGTATTCACCGTTCACCATTCACTTCAATGAGTTTCTGACAGCCAGTGGCTGGGAAGGAGATATTTATTCAGCTTCATCTTGACACAGTCACTGCTGAGGGGATGCCATAAAAAAAGCTGTTGGATTTTTTGAGATAGGGTCTCGCTATGTAGCTCCGCCTGACCTGGAGTTAACTGTGTAAACAAGGTTGGCTTCAAATTCACAGAGATCCACCTGTCTCTGCAGGGGTTAAAGGTGGGTACCACCAACTGTTTTAATGTTAGTTCTAAGTGGCTAGCTTTTTAAAAAATTTATTATGGAGGCGGACGGCGCAGGCGGACAGCACAGGTGGACGCTGGGGACCGGCGCGCAACACCGAGAGCAGATCGCCCCACTACAATTAAATCAAAGAGGTAGGCCTTTGGTCGGCGAGGTCTCTGGCAAAAGAGGAGCCGGGTCCTGTTCCTGAAGACCCTTCTGAGGGGTGAGAGGGATCGTGGTCCCCGACAGGATCCAGGAAACAGAGTGAGGGCATTTTGTAAGAAGAGCCCCTGGCCAGCAGGGAAACATGAACCAGTTTTAAAAGACCCATTAGATAGCATCGCTAGGAGGAGATGGGCAGGCGCCAAGGCAAAAATTCACCCAATAATCTCAAAAACAACATGAAAACACCAGAACCCAATGATCTTACAACAGAAGGACTTGAACACCCTAACACAGAAGAAGTGGGAAAAATTGACTTTATGAAAGCAATAGAGTCCCTTAAACAACATGTGAAAAATGCCCTTATAGAAATGGATGAGAAGTATAACAAAAAGTTTGAAGAAATGAGTAAATACGTACATGATACCCTGGGAAACCAAGAAAAAACGATCAAACAGGTAATGGAAACAGTTCAAGAATTGAAAACTGAAATGGAAGCAAGGAAGAAAACACGAATGGAGGATCAGTTGGATAGGGAAAATCTAGGTCAACGAGCAGAGCCTACAGAAACAAGCATAATCAATAGAATACAAGAGATAGAAGAAAGAATCTCAGATTCTGAGGACACCATAGAGAAAATAAACGCACTGATCAAAGAAAACAGCAAAGCCAACAAATTCTCATCACAAAACATTCAGGAAATACGGGACACAATAAAAAGACCAGACCTAAGAATATTAGGAATAGAAGAAGGAGAAGAGTCACAGCTCAAAGGCCCAGAAAATATTTTTAACAAAATTATGGAAGAAAACTTTCCCAACATAAAGAAAGATATTCCTTTGAATATTCAAGAAGCATACAGAACACCAAACAGACTGGATCAAAGAAAAACATCCCGTCTCCCTATAATAATCAAAACACTAAATACACAGGTTAAAGAAAGAATATTAAGAGCTGCAAAGGAAAAAGGCCAAGTAACTTATAAAGGTAAACTGATCAGACTTACACCTGACTTCTCTATGGAAACCACGAAAGCCAGAAGGTCCTGGATAGAGATACTTCAGAAGCTAAGAGACCATGGATGCAAACCCAAACTACTATACCCAGCCAAGCTACTGTTCACTATCAATGGAGAAATCAAGACATTCCAGGATAAGAACAAATTTAAACAATACGTAGCCACAAATCCAGCCCTACAGAAAGCAATAGAAGGAAAATAGCTACCCAAGGAACCCAACATTGCCAACACTGCGTACAATAACTCAGGCATCCAGCGACCCTTCACCAGCACAACTCAAAGAAGGCAGACACACAAACTCTACCACCAAAAACAATAAGAATAACCGGAGTAAACAACCACTGGTCATTAATATCACTTAATACTGATGGGCTCAATTCACCTATAAAAAGGCACAGGCTAAGAGATTGGATACGAAAACAGGATCCAACATTCTGCTGTTTGCAAGAAACACACCTCAACCACAAAGACAGGCATCTACTCAGAGTAAAGGGCTGGGAAAAGGTGTTTCAAGCAAACGGTCCTAAGAAAAAAGCAGGTGTGGCCATACTAATTTCTAACAAAACTGATTTAAAACTAAAATCAATCAGAAGAGATTGAGATGGACACTTTATACTCATAACAGGAACAATCCATCAGGATAAAGTCTCAATCCTGAATATCTACGCCCCTAAAATAAAAGCACCCACTTATGTAAAAGAAATATTACTGGAACTCAAGGCAGACATCAAACCACACACACTAGTAGTAGGAGAGTTCAATACACCTCTCTCTCCAATGGACAGGTCAATCAGACAGAAACCTAATAGAGAATTAAGAGAATTATTGGAGGTAATGAAGCAAATGGATTTAACAGACATCTATGGAACACTCCACCCAAATAGGAAAGAATATACCTTCTTCTCTGCAGCTCATGGAACCTTCTTGAAAATTGACCACATACTTGGAAACAAAGGAAACCTCCACAGATACAAAAAAATATCAGTGTCCACCTGTGTCTTATCAGATCACCATGGATTAAAGATAGAAGGCAACAACAATGCTACCCCCAGAAAGTCGACAAACTCATGGAAACTGAACAGTGAACTACTGAACCACACCTGGGTCAAGGAAGAAATTAAGAAAGAAATTAAAATCTTCCTTGAATTTAATCAAAATAAAGAGACAACATACTCAAACCTATGGGACACGATGAAAGCAGTGCTAAGAGGAAAGTTCATAGCACTAAGTGCCCACTTAAAGAAAACGGAGAAAGCATACATAGGGGACTTAATAGCACACCTGAAAGCTTTAGAAAAAAAAGAAGCAGACGCACCCAGGAGGAGTAGAAGACTGGAAATAATCAAACTGAGGGCGGAAATCAACAAAATAGAAACACAGAAAACAGTCCAAAGAATCAATGAAACAAGAAGTTGGTTCTTGGAGAAAATCAACAAGATCGACAAACCCTTATCCAAACTAATTAAACAACAGAGAGAGAACACGCAAATAAATAACATCAGAAATGAAAAGGGGGCCAGGTGGTGGTGGCTCACGCCTTTAATCCCAGCACTCGGGAGGCAGAGGCAGGCAGATCTCTGTGAGTTCGAGGCCAGCCTGGTCTACAAGAGCTAGTTCCAGGACAGGAACCAAAAGCTATGGAGAAACCCTGTCTCGAAAAATCAAAAAAAAAAAAAAAAAAGAAATGAAAAGGGGGACATAAGCACAGACACAGAGGAAATTCAGAGAATCATTAGATCTTACTACAAAAGCCTGTATGCCACAAAACTGGAAAATACAAAAGAAATGAACATTTTTAGATAAGTACCATATACCAAAGCTAAACCAAGACCAGGTGAATGATCTAAATAGGCCTGTTAGTCGCGAAGAACTACAAACTGTTATCAAAAATCTCCCTTCAAAAAAAAAGCCCAGGACCAGACGGTTTCAATGCAGAATTCTACCAGAACCTCCAAGAAGAGCTAATACCTATACTCCTTAATGTATTTAACAATATAGAAACAGAAGAGTCATTGTCAAATTCCTTTTATGAAGCTACAGTTACCCTGATACCAAAACCACACAAAGACCCAACCAAGAAAGAGAATTACAGGTCTATCTTACTCATGAATATCGACACAAAAATTCTCAATAAAATACTGGCAAACCGAATCCAAGAACACATTAGAAAAATTATCCATTATGATCAAGTAGGCTTCGTCCCAGAGATGCAGGGCTGGTTCAACATACGCAAATCTATCAATGTAATCCACCATATAAATAAACTGAAAGAAAAAAACCATATGATCATTTCATTAGATGCTGAAAAAGCATTCGACAAAATTCAACACCCCTTTATGATAAAGGTCTTGGAGAGATTAGGGATACAAGGGTCATAACTAAATATAATAAAAGCTATTTACAGCAAGCCGACAGCTAACATTAAATTAAACGGAGAAAAACTCAAAGCCATCCCACTAAAATCAGGAACAAGACAAGGATGTCCACTCTCTCCATACCTCTTCAATATAGTGCTTGAAGTTCTAGCAATAGCAATAAGACAACATAATGGGATCAAGGGGATTTGTATTGGAAAGGAAGAACTTAAGCTTTTGTTATTTGCAGATGATATGATAGTATACATAAGCGACCCCAAAAACTCTACCAAAAGAACTCCTACAGTTGATAAACACCTTTAGTAATGTGGCAGGATACAAGATCAACTCCAAAAAATCAGTTGCCTTCCTGTACACTAAGGATAAGAAAACAAAGAGGGAAATCAGAGAAGCATCACCTTTCACGATAGCCACAAATAGCATAAAATATCTTGGGGTAACTCTGACCAAGGAAGTGAAAGATCTATTTGACAAAAACTTTAAGTCTTTGAAGAAAGAAATTGAAGAGGACACCAGAAAATGGAAGGATCTCCCTTGCTCTTGGATTGGGAGGATCAACATAGTAAAAATGGCAATTCTACCAAAAGCAATCCATAGATTCAACGCAATCCCCATCAAAATCCCATCAAAATTCTTTACAGATCTGGAGAAGACAATAATCAACTTTATATGGAAAAACAAAAAACCCAGGATAGCCAAAACAATCTTATACAATAAAGTATCGTCTGGAGGCATTACCATCCCTGACTTCAAACTCTATTACAGAGCTACACCGTAGTATTGGCATAAAAACAGAGATGTCGACCAATGGAATCAAATAGAAGACCCTGACATTAATTAACCCACAAACCTATGAACACCTGATTTTCGATAAAGGAGCTAAAAGTATAAAATGGAAAAAAGAGGGCATCTTCAACAAATTGTGCTGGCAAAACGATGTCAATCTGTGGAAGAATGAAAATAGATCCATATCTATCACCATGCACAAAACTCAAGTCCAAGTGCGTTGAGGGAGGTCCTCCCATTCCTCCAGCCTATAGCTGCTGAGATACCAGTCCATTGGGGTGTGGTCTCTCTCTCTCTTTAAAAAAGCGGCCACTTCCCTCTCCTCTCTCTCTTCACTTCCTGCTCCGCCGGCGACTAGACTCCCTTCCTGGTTGCGCAGAGGGCTGACGGTGATCTGTAAGTTTTTTCCCCTTTAAGTAAATACCACCCTATTAATCATAATTCCAAACTGGTGTGGCATTGTTTATGACTTACGCCTTCAGTTGGCGTCCAATGTGGGGCTCGAACCCACGACCCTGAGATTAAGAGTCTCATGCTCTACTGACTGAGCTAGACGGGCGGCTGGGGTGCCGGAAATGCAGCCCCGCCGTTCTTATTACTACACAAGTGGATTAAAGACCTCAATATCAGTCCGAACACACTGAACCTGATAGAAGAGAAAGTGGGAAGGACTCTACAACACATGGGCACAGGAGACCACTTCCTACGTATAACCCCAGCAGCATAGACATTAAGGGCCTCATTGAATAAATGGGACCTCCTGAGACTGAGAAGCTTCTGTAAAGCAAAGGACACTGTCACTAAGACAGAAAGGCAATCCACTGACTGGGAGAAGATCTTCACCAACCCCGCAACTGACAAAGGTCTGATCTCCAAAATATATAAAGAACTCAAGAAACTAGACCGTAAAAGGCTAAACCCAATCATAAAATGGGGCACTGAGCTGAACAGAGAACTCTCAACAGAAGAAGTTCATATGGCCAAAAGACACTTAAGTCATGTTCAACTTCCTTAGCGATCAGGGAAATGCAAATCAAGACAACTTTAAGATACCATCTTACACCTGTCAGAATGGCTAAAATAAAAAACACCAATGATAGCCTTTGCTGGAGAGGTTGTGGAGAAAGGGGTACACTCATCCATTGCTGGTGGGAACGCAAACTTGTGCAACCACTTTGGAAAGCAGTGTGGCGGTTTCTCAGGAAATTCGGGATCAACCTACCCCTGGACCCAGCAATACCACTCTTGGGAATATACCCAAGAGAGGCCTTATCATACAACAAAAGTATATGCTCTACTATGTTCATAGCAGCATTGTTTGTAATAGCCAGAACCTGGAAACAACCTAGATGTCCTTCAATTGAAGAATGGATGAAGAAAGTATGGAATGTATACATATTAGAGTACTACTCAGCAGTAAAAAACAAGGACTTCTTGAATTTTGCATGCAAATGGATGGAAATAGAAAACACTATCCTGAGTGAGGTAAGCCAGACCCAAAAAGAGGAACATGGGATGTACTCAATCATATTTGGATTCTAGCCATAAACAAAGGACATTGAGCCTATAATTAGTGATCCTAGAGAAGCTAAATAAGGAGAACCCAAAGAAAAACATAGGCATCCTCCTGAATATTAACCTTCATCAGGCGAGGAAAGGAGACAGAGACAGAGACCCACTTTGGAGCACCAGACAGAAATCTCAAGGTCCAAATCAAGAGCAGAAGGAGAGAGAGTATGCATGGAACTCAGGACCATGAGGGGTGCACCCACACACTGAGACAATGGGGATGTTCTATTGGGAACTCACCAAGGCCAGCTGGCCTGAGTCTGAAAAAGCCTGGGATAAAACCGGACTCGCTGAACATAGCGGACAATGAGGACTACTGAGAACTCAAGAACAATGGCAATGGATTTTTGATCCTACTGCACGTACTAGCTTTGTGGGAGCCTAGGCAGTTTGGATGCTCACCTAACTAGACCTGGACGGAGGTGGGTGGTCCTTGGACTTCCCACAGGGCAGGGAACCCTGATAGCTCTATGGGCTGACAAGGGAGGGGAACTTGATTGGGGGAGGGGGAGGGAAATGGTAGGCGGTGGCGGGGAAGAGACAGAAATCTTTAATAAATAAATAAACAGAAAAAAAAGAAAAAAATTTAATATGGGGGGCTGGAGAGATGGCTCAGTGGTTTAGAGCACCGTCTGCTCTTCCAGAGGTCCTGAGTTCAATTCCCAGCAACCACATGGTGGCTTACAACATTTGTAATGAGATCTGGCGCCCTCCTCTGTCGTGTGGGCATACATGGAGGCAGAATGTTGTATACATAATAAATAAATAAATTTAAAATTTTATTATGCTTAATTTATTTCACATGTATATGTTGGGGACATTTAGAACATGTGCATATCTCAGTTATTGTTCTATTGCTGTGAAGAGACACTATAACCAAGGCAACTTATAAGGGAAGGCATTTAATTGGGAGCTTGCTTACAGTTTCAGAGGGTCAGTCAGTCCATAACCATCATGGTCAGGAGCACTGTGGCAGGTAGGTAGGCCTGGTACTGGAGTAGTAGCTGAGAGCTTACATCTTATTGGCAAGATGGATGAAGAGAGAGAGGGAGAGGAGGAGAGAGGAGAATGACCGGGACTGACATTGGTTTTGGAAACCTCAAAGCCCACCTCCAGTGACATATCTCCTCAAACAAGGCTACACCCACTCCAACATGGCTATACCTCTTAGTCCTTCCCAAATAGTCTGCCAACTAGGCACTAACCACTCAAATCTAAGAGCCTATGTGGCCATTCACTTTCATACCACCACAGTACACATGTACAGGCCAGAGGATACCCTGGAGAAGCACAATCTCTCATCCACCATGTAGATCCAGGGGGTGGGGCTCAGATCTTCAGAATTGACAGCAAACATTACCTACTGGCGAGATTTTTTGATTGTTGTTGTCATTTTAAATTATAAACAAAAAAATACAGTATCAAGAGAGTGAATGCTATTTATTGCCTTTTTGTCTCAGAAACCAAACACAATCTGAAATGTATCTTTGTATTGAAATCTGGCCCAAGATACTCTGTAGCTCTATGGAGGTTCAGAAGTTAGAACATATAAAATAACGTTGAATTTAAACATGAAGTGACCTCAGACACAGTAATGAGAAGAGTAGAAAACCATTATTAATAAAAATTATTCACAATCTGCACAATTTAGCTTTTTGCTATATGAGAAAGTAGCCACCCACTGTGTCCTACAATGAGCTATGACATGGAAGCCGTCAGTTTGTAAATTAAAGCTTCAGCTCAGCAGAAGCTCATCTCTCTGTAACTAGCTGTTTACAGAGCACTGCTGCACACACCACCAGTTCATCACTCCAAATTCCATAGCTATTTCCCACAACTTAAAGGGCAGAATTGCATTATTAATGTCAGTGTTGTCTCATTCACTACTGAAAGTGTCTCATTCCTCTGCCCTAAAGCTGCTACCCATTTCCTTACAAAAGAAATATGACTTGAGATCATTACACAATAGCTGTCCCGACAAGTTGAAGACAAAATTACAATTTAAATACAGCGATGATCACTGGGTGTGGTGGCATAAATTGTTAATCCCACACTTGCCAGGTAGAGGACAATAGACCCTTGAGTTTGAACCTTCCCTAGTCTACACAGCAAATTCCAGGACAACCAGGGTTAACCAGAGACACTCAAAAAACAAAACAAAGCACAGCAATGATCCTAAAACTAGAAGGGGGAACAAAAGCAATCCTCTTGTCATTTTAAGGATTACTAGTGAGATGAAATATATTGCCTATTCCTGAGAAATCACTTGAGATAATGTAAGAAATTCTTCCTTCACAGAAACACTGGACAAAATTAGATGCAAAAAGAGGTAAATAGATGAAATGATCAAGTTCATGCAGAATACATCTATCAAGTCATAGATGAGACATTTCCCAAGGAGACACCACCTTTCAACAAACTTCAATTCTAAAGTTTCTCTTGAGAAAAAAGAGAGCAGTATTAAATGTGTACCATGTCGGGCATCAAACATCTTACAGAAAATAGACTCTGGTGAAATTGATCACCTTCTTGATATTTAAACAAAAGTAACTATTAAAATTCACAAACATTGAAACTTTTACCATGCTGAACATGATAGTCTTAGTGCTTCAAAACATATTTTTATCATCTATGATAAGACTAGAAGCATACTTTTTTAAAAAAAAATTCTAAAACTACTGAGTCAGCAGCATCTTGTCAAGCCTTCTGGGCTTGGGTAGCTGAACTGGTATTTTTGTACTCCTCACAATCAC
Source organism: Microtus pennsylvanicus (assembly GCF_037038515.1). Classification (NCBI taxonomy): domain Eukaryota; kingdom Metazoa; phylum Chordata; class Mammalia; order Rodentia; family Cricetidae; genus Microtus; species Microtus pennsylvanicus. The sequence continues at coordinate 69,530,501 of NC_134580.1, read as the reverse complement.
TTACAGAGGAAAGTAAGCAACGTTACAATGTGCGTTCTGTCTGTCTATCATGTGTGTAGGCTGCTGTGGAGATGGAGACCTAGCTTCCAGCGATTCTGTTTTCTGGGACATGGGACACAAGGGGACTGCACTGTTCTGTGTTCAGCCTCAGTCTTCTACATCAGAAACAGAAGAAACCTCAAGTGTTTTAAATCTGTAACACTAGAAATCTTAAATCAGTAGTAGCAAAGCAGGAATAATCTCTCATTGATTTAAATACATAAACTGTACATTTTCCCTCGACTCTGCTTTAGGAGAAATGAAGAATCCCAGCCTAAATTCTGTCACTAAAGAAGACCTGTGACAGGGCAGTCATTTGCCCACCCAGCCTCAGCTCTTGCGGTTTCTGCTAAAATGCAGAGTCTCTGTGGCAATCATATTTCCTGGGGTATTCCCTCCTCCTCTACAGCTCTGGGTACAGACAACTAATCCTCATATTCAATAGCCAGGATGTACCATGCAAATCTAAGTTACTGAGGTACAGTCACTGAGAGTTCCAAGCCACTCACCCTGTGTGCAAACTAACCATTGCATTCTGCTTACAGTTACTGATGACTACCTGTTACCAGAACGGCAATGAGCAGAAATAAAGCCAGCTAGGCAGCAGAGAACAGGACCAAAGACACTAAGAACAGAACTGCTTTCAATACTGTGAGTCAGACTGTCTTTGCTATTAGGTAATATCCAGGGGCCATCAACTCCTAACCTGAAGACAGTAGTTATGTTAGTGACACAAGACCTCATCATCGTACAGAAAACTTTCCACAAGAGGTTAGTCAAAAGGGTCTTAGATAACTAGAAAATCCAAATGGCCTTCTGGGTAACCACAGTTTTGCTATAGTGAAAGGGATTTGTGTGTGATTTTAACAAAGACTACAAACCTAAGAATCAAGCTGCCAGCAGCAATAAGACCACAAGACAAGCCAGAACATGAGGAAAAGGATAACTATCTAAAACACAAAGGTGGTAATGAAAGAGTAATAGTAACATGATCCAAAACGATGCCTCCCTACCAAAGCAGCCTCAGACACCTTACCGAAACGTAACCTCTCAGTATCTGACACCAGCATAAGGAACACCTGGAATCCAGTTCTCTACTATTGACCGTGCTGTCTCTAGGGCTGGAGAAAGCAGCTGTCTCAGACCCTAGAGGTCTGAGAACTGAAGACTCTTGCTGAAGCTACCTGCGTTATCACAGTAAGCAGATACACTACTGGACTCAGAGTCCAATCACAACACTTACAAGTAACTTTAAGCACTGATAATTCTTCCCTCATAGTACTTGGATATTTCTGTCTTTGGGTTTTTGTATGCTGCTTTTGTTGAGACCTGTCTCACTACAGAGCCCCACCTGTCCTGAAACTCCCTATTTAGACCAAGATGCCATGAAACTCATAGAAATCTGCCCTATTTCTGCCTCCCTATGTCTGGGATTAAAGGTATGTACCACTATGCCTGGTTTGAAAGAAACATTTAAAAAATTCCTTAATGATGCTATCTTTAGCATTAAGTACCCATATGTTTATGCATTACTTTCCACTTGTGTATATCAAATACAACTCTTGAAATTGTGGGGCAAATTAAAGTAACAGTAATTGATTCCAGTGAGGAAATAGAAGCACATGGTGGCTGATGCCAATCAAGTTACAGCTATCTGATAGTTAAAAAAAGGGGAAGGGGGTTACACAAAATATGGAATCCCTGCCTCAAAAATCTAGTTTGCAGTAAATTCCACTAATCTAACCACTGAAATGCACTCTTCTGAGCCAGAGTCTCTGGGGCTGACAGTAGCTGGATGACATCCAAGTAGACTGACGGAATGCACAGTGGTATGGGGCTCCAGGCTACGGGGAGTGGCATCCTTTGCTGGTCATCAGTCTCCAGATACAACAAAGTGCTGGGAAGTAGGGTCAAGTTCATAGGATCCAAGGAAAAATGGCAGGCCTTCACAGAGAGCTGAAAGAACTGAGCAGGAGAGAAGTCGGAGGGTGCAGCAACGGGAAGGGGAAAAGGTCTGCCAGAGGAGAAGCAGATTCCTTTTGTTGTTGTTTTACTTTGTTTTGTTTTCAAGACAGGGTTTCTCTGTATAGCAATGGCTGTCGTGGAACTCAGATCTGTCTGTCTCTGCCTCCCAAGTAGTAGGATAAAGGTGTGCACCATCACCGTTATGCAAGAAGCAGATTATAGAAAGATGGTTTCAGAATATTCTACATCAGTGATGCCCATGCCAATGTAAATGTCCTACTATGGTTTCTATATGAAATGTCCCCAAAGGTTTTTTGTTTTTATTTGAGACAGGGTCTCAGTGTATGCATACCTCTGACTGGCCTGGGACTCAGTCTTTAGCTGGGTATCTTCCTCAACTGCTTTTCAGTTTTTAAAAAGTTATACACACACATACACACACACACACAAGCAAGCACTTGCTCACGTGTGTGTGTATGTGTGTTTGTGTGTGTGTGAGAGAGAGAGAAAGAGAGAGAGGGGGGGGGGGGAGGGAGGGAGGGAGAGAGGAAGGAGGGGGGCATAAAAATGGAAGTTAAGGAAAACTTGTAGAAAGCCGTTTTTCTCCTTTCACCATGTTGGTTGTGGGGATCACATCTCAGTTGTCAGGTGTGGAGGGAGGCACCTTTACCTACCGAGCTATCTTGCTGGATCATTCATCATAGTTTTGATCAGGGTCTCTCACTAAACCAGGAGCTCACACACTGAACTAGACAATCAGGCTAGCAAGCCCCAGGGATCCTCCTGTCCCTATCTCCCCAGCATGTGCTACCACACTGGATTTGCGTTATGTGCTGAGGATTTGCACAAGAAGCACTTAACCAGCTAAGCTACTGACCCAGCCCACACTAGGGGCAAGTTTCTGAAAGTTAAGTCACGCAGGAAACTATGTTCTCTGCGCACTGGTCTACCACCACGTGAGGAGCTTCTGCCTCACACTCCTCTAGACAGGAGTTCCAGCCTGTCTTCCCAGCCACTATGGGCTGCTCACCCTAAAACTTTGAGCTAAATAAACCCTTTCACCCTTAAGTTAATTTCACCAAATATTTTGGTCATAACAAGGTAAATTTAGTGTGAGAGTATATACATACATAAGTATACAAACATACACACCTATAAACGTACATATATACACATACACATACACCAAACAGTTCTGAGTATTTGGAAGGGCTGGGAAGTTCTCAAAGAAACTGGACAGGGCTGGATAACTTGCTCTAAAATGCCAAAAAGAATTCTGTACTTCTGTCTCTTGAGACATTTCCCCTAGGAGTCAGCAGGCACATACACTGGAGCTAACCCAACAAGAGTGATATAGCTCCCCATCTAATGCACACAACGAAAATCCTAAGAGTCTGTTGCTAACTTTCCATCCTCGAGCAAAAAAAGCTTCAATGCTGGAACAATGACTTCAGGTTAATAAACAGAATGGACAGTGGCAATATTAGGACAGGGAAACACTGGGCTCCCGTGGATTTTTAAAGAAGCAAATCACAGGAAACTTTACTTATCAGTCACTAGTGTGAAGCTGTATATAAATTTGTTTGGTTGTTTTTTTCTGAGACAGGGGCTCTCTACAGAACCCTGGTTGTCCTGGAACTCACTATGTAGGCTGGATTGGACTTAACTCATAAGAACTGCCTGCCTCAGCCTCCCCGTGCTGGGCTTAACGGTGTATCACCACGTCTGACGTTGGACTCAAATTTTTAATTACAGATAGGCATCCTGGTGCGCACCTCCAATCCCAGCACCCTGCGGACAGAGGTAGGCAATTCTCTGTGAGTTCAAGGCCAGCCTGGTCTATAAAGTGAGTTTAGAATAGCCACGACTGTTACACAGAGAAACCCTGTTTTGAAAAACCAAAATAAAATAAAATTACTAACAGATTTATATTACTGCTATAAAAACTATATTTCCCTTCCTTCCTGAGTGTGGATGATCAAAACCAATATGCATACTGGCTGGAGTATAATACTACAAACCACACAAAGAGGTTTTTAAGCCTCCCTGGCTTTCAGAACTGCTCCTAAGGGTTCTGTTGCCCCTTCCCCAGAAAGCGCACAAGCCCAGGGCTCAGTCAGCAGGAGTGCCGTGAGAGCGCCACAGCCTTCACTTCTGCTCAGCCTCCACAGGCCTAATGTACATGGTGCTGGATTTACTTATCTCTGTAGGCAGCACAGCCCCCCGCCCCCAGGGTGCTATGTTTCAGGCTTTGTAAGACAAGATGTTGGGGGGGGGTTGTAGTTGCATCATTCTGCAACGCCTTATTTCAATTTTATGCTGAGCCTGCAAAAGCACTCAATCAACCCAGCAGCCCAGCACTGCTTAGCTCATCCTGTAGATGTTCTGGTAGCAGGGCAGTTTTACAACATGGCCTGGTAGTGTGACGCTAGTAACACAGATCTGTTCAACTCATTAAACCCTTGAACATTTCCTGTTCTTTCTCCATTCCTGACCTATCTCATTACATTTTCCCTATTAAAAATATGTCCCATGATATTTTCAACTAAAGGACATTAGAATCTACTTCTGTCTTAAACTCACATAAATGCACATAATCTCAGGATTACATGGAGACGCTACCTGAGCTACATCTGCCCATGATGCTCAGAGTGACAAGACAGGATTATCTCAATGCCCTTTAAAAAGAATCTAGGGCTGGGGGATAGCAGTGCAGCCTGCTAGTGGAATGCTTGCCTAGCACGTTCAAAGCTGGGTGCTCACTCCCTTCCTCACGCCAGCTGACTGAAGGATGGTGCGGGACAGGTCAGACAGACTGCCTGGAGGACAGGGCAGGGCTATCTGCTGTCTAACAGTGAGGCAGTGAGAGACCCACTCGTACAAGCTATCGGCTCTGCCGCTAATCAGAAAGGGGAGAAAGCTCCTTTAGGAAGAGAAAATGGAACAAATTGAGTGGAGATGCAGAAGTGACACAAAAGTACAATGTTTAACAAGCAGCTTCCCTTGTGGTTGAAGGTGCCCCTCTCCTAAGCAAGGCTCCTGCGGCAGGAAAGCATCATTCCGACATGGGGTGCACACCCATACCTCACAAGATGCTTGTTTGTGTGACAGCTATACTGTCGTAATTTTAGATGGTTAAGCCTCTGCTCCAGGGTTTACAGAAGATCAGAGCACTTGTCACTTGTGGTGCAGGTAGAGGGAGATAGAGTAGGTGAGCAGTTCGTTCTTCTTTATAATTACCCCATCAACCTTACGCATGAGAGCTCTCCTGTGCTCTCACACCAGCAGCACCAACTGGCTGCATGTGATAAGGTTCTACCGAGTCTGCAAGAACAGCACAGCCACAAAAGGAACACTTCAGTGCTGCAGACTCAAGCAGAAGCTGTGTGCAGTTGTTACTGGTTCACATATTCAGCTGGAGGCAAAGACAAACCCAAGCCAGAAAACTAGAATGACAGGAGCCAACTTAAATAAATGTGATCTGAAGATCTTCTGATAATCTTCATAGCATTAAAACAATCACTTTGGTGTTATTTATTTACTATTTTAGGCTTTAACAGAGGTAGGAGACACAGAACACAGTATCAGATACACTAAAGCTTATAAGGTGACACCATTCCAAGGTGACCTACATAGAATCACACTGGGTCTACAAGCGGCACTTGGTAAAGGGTTGGTATTTAGTTGTTAAGCTATTTCTCTTTATGTATTGCTCAGTGACTCAAAAAAATAAAACAGTCCATTTGCATCCTTCTTGACAATGGCCACATAAATGACTTCCTTTTGGGGAGTGAGAGAAAAAAATCCGTTATTAACGCATTCTCCTAGGGTTTCTGACGCAGTGCCCGGAGCACTCTCCCCATACGCAGAGATAGATGGGTGCCTTCCCATCTTCAGCAAAGGTTAGGTATGCATGCTTGAGAAGACAAAATGAAAGCCAGTTAGGAAAGTAGGTGCTGGCACAATTAATCTTGAACAGGATCCTAATTACGTGGGAAACCCTCATCTGCTGAGGACAGATGAGTGAAATCTACCACATTCTTCTTTTGGCTTTTCCGTGAATACTTGTTTAAACCATTACAAACTTACCTTGTGGTATATTTGTAAAATGCTTACCACAAAGGTATTTTTTGAAGAAAGCTCTCCTTAACCTCAATATGGGATATGTATTTACAACAAAGGACTTGTGTATGTATCTTTAAAACCCAGTATCGGAGATGCTATTTTACTTCTTTCTTACTGTGTTACATGTTGGTGTGTTCACAGCAGAATTATGTTGAATGTGCACATGCCAAAAGATAAAGCCAGCTCACGCCTGTAAGAAACAGTTCCCGCAAATGTGAGCTTCTCAGTGTCCAGATACAGTGACAGTCAGGCTTCTCTTCTGTCTAACAGCGCATGCTTTTCATTTCTCAATGAACAGAATTTCTTTCATTACATGCTTGGTTTTAGCTTTCAGACTGGCAGGATAAAATTCTACTCTCTAGAATCATGTTAAGAATCAGGAAAAGCCATTGTACCTGTCCAGGATCTGCAGCTTTGACTCATCGCTGGGCCATCTGTTTATGTGTGCTGCTTGTCGCACAGTGCAAATAACCCGCTGCTGGGCAGACCTGCCTCATGCTGCAAACTCATTCTGCAATCTCAACCTCCCTCACCAGCAATAGGTCCTCTTATTGGAATCTAAAACCGACACTTCAACCACCTAGAGTCAGACCTTATTCTATTGCTCCTGTACAGAAAAAATGATACACCACAGGCCCATGTGCAAACAGGTCATCTCAGCCCTGGGCTCACGAGGAAGAAGGCAGTACAGTTTTGCTCCTATCAAAACGTTTTAGTACCATCAGCAGCAATCAGACTGCTACCCAGGAATATACACGCACATTAGGGGGGAGGCTGAAAAGATTGCTGAATCTCAGAGGACAAGAAAATGAACTGCAAATACAAACCATCCAGTCTTCTGTGGGTTTCTATCTGTGATATTACCTGCCACGTTTGATGCAATTCAGGAAAGGCTCTGGGAACATCCTGTGAATCATCCACAACTATTTATTTGCTTGCTGTTTTACATGTGCTTCGCTAATCGCCCTCTCGTCTTAATTTTAAAGATGTTAGTGCTATGAATAGATGGGTGGGCAGAACAGGGATGGGGCAATATTCAGTAAATATCCCTACTGGTATGCAGTATTAAAAAGAAGCATATGTGCCTGTTCTTTAAGAAGATTCTGTTCATTTCAGGGGACACACGATGCTCATGTAGTAAAACTACTGTACTCTTTATAATGTTAACAGCAAAATCGTTGGCATATTCTAGGTATGCAGAGAAGGAAATAGAGAAAGTGGGGTCTCAAACAAAAGATAAGGTCAAACATGGGGGAGTACACGTTTTAAGCAATACTAAACCCAAAGAAATTTGTTCTTGATAAAAACATTAAATGCAGGCTATCAACACTAATTGAAAATTACTACTTTAGGGAAAGGTAAGTTCTTGCAATAGTGGGTGAGCACAGCGTTCTACAGATCAGCCATTTATGCGCAGCCGCAAGGAACGGAAGAACTTCCCTGGACTCTGCTCTGTATAAAAATGAAGCTTATTTGAGAAGGGAAATCTAGAAATCTATCTGCAGAAGACTGAAATATAGTTTACTCAGGAGTCTATACTGATGATGTGCAGAAAAAAGAACAAATTTGAAAGGGCCACATCCTCCTTATTTGTCAATAGCAAAGCATAGGTACGCGAAGATTGATGCCTTCCAGAGATTTCTGCATGTCAGTAAGTGAGAAGTTCATCACATCATTCTCAAGTCCTTCAAGTCTCGGTATTCACAGCACTGTGCCTTTCTCTCAGGAGTGAGTCATGCAGTGTGAACAGAAAGGCCTGCCCTACATGGTGTTCAGGGTCACAGTCCTCCGCAAGGGTGGTGGCAACGTGACATTTGCTGAACAACTAGCAACATTTCTAGACTTATTAAACAGATATTGATAAATGGTAATAACAGTCTAAGAGTGATTCTAATTTCTACCTGGTTAGAAAGCCGAGGCTACTTGACCCTCTCTCAACTGCCTCATATTTGCAAACAAAACAAAAAGCACCAGTAAAATAGTAAGTGAAGGTATCAGACTGTAAAGACAACAGAAATGTGTCCTCTTATCTCTACTGATGGCAGCCGCTACATCCTGCTCCTTCCTGGTGCCAAGGGGATCTCAGAGTCTCTCACTAATATGAGGTAATATTCCTAATACTCACTGAGTTTCTGCTATTAGTTGAGATACGGGATTAGAGGTAAGTAAGTGCAGTTACCAAAGCCTAGGCGGAGTCCAACTGCAGGTGCCACTTGAAGGCTTTACAACATTCTTTCCAAAAACAGCAGACAATGACAGCTCAATGCACCCCTTATGAGCATTTCTGTTGAGATGCACACTTAGTCCTCAGATCTCCACCACTTACTTCACATCACAGATCATTAATTGTGTCACTTTCTATATTTAAAACTATGTTAAGCCAGACAGTGGTGGCACACGCCTTTAATCACAGCACTTAGGAGGCAGAGGCAGGTGGATGTCTACGAGTTCAAGGTCAGCCTAGTCTACAGAGCAAGTTCCAAGACAGCAAGGCAACACAGAGAAACCCTGTCTCAACCCCAATCCCCACATCCTCCCAAAAAACTATGTTAAAATGAGAATTTAGCCAGGCTATGATGTTGCACACCTTTAATCCCAGCACTGGGGAGTCAACGGCAGGTGGATCTCTTAGTCTGAGACCAGCCTGGTTTACAGAGCGAGTTCCAGAACAGCCAGTGCTAAACAGAGAAATCAAGTCTTAAAAAAACAACCAATTTAAAAATAGAAAGAAAAAGACACTTCAAACTTAATAATACCATACCAATAACTCAGCAAATATCAATAATAAACACATATTTTGCAAACACTACTGCAAAAATACACTGTGCTTAATTAATTGTAAGCAGAAATATCAGACATTTAAGGAAAAAAAAAACAGAGCTATGACTGGTTCTGGAAAAGAAGCTAAGGCAATGTGGGCTGACAACTAAGCAGGCACAGTCAGGGTTTATGGTTGATGGAGTGAGGCCAGAGAGAGGGCCATCAGGATGCAGGCAATGTGGGAAGCAGTGAGTTTTAGGCCACCTTGGCCTATATAAAATCTTGTCTCTAGAGAAGAAAAAAAAGATATATTCTCACTAGATCCAATGACAGGGCACTATATATTGGCATATTAATAAATTTCTAGTGTAATAAATTATTGGTGTGTATGAGGGAAAACTGCATTGATATAATCTAGGAAATTAATAATGGGACAACAATGGAAACTGAAGTTGCAACAACTGCTTGTGCGTCTGCCACATGCACATGGCTGTAGTGTCAACAGACTAGACAACCCAGGAAGAACAAAACACTGTCAATTTTGCACTTCTTTAGCAAGGTAGGATAGAAATTAACTACATTTTTCCTCTTTCTGATGCTTATATTTTAAAAATTCCATTAGTATCTCACAGATATTTCAAGAGGAAATCTGCATCATCAGAATTAACTGGAAGGACAGGCCATGGGAGAATAAAACCAATAAGCAACCTTGCTGTTCTTCACAGGGCTTTACAGGGCTGTCACTCGAACTAGAAGAACGTCACTTTGAAGCCCTGTTTGCATTCCATTTTTAACTAGAGGGAAGAGGATGGAGGTCTTTGGTTTCTATGACAACCCAGATGGGCCATAATACAAGATACTTACAAATGTTCAATTGCAGGGATGCCAAATCAAATTAAGGCAGAGTTAGCACTACTTCATAAAAACTAGATGGGGAGAAAACAAAATACTTATGGCAAAATGATGCCATTTCTAGAAGTGGTTCTGAAGGATTTCACAAGAAAATATACAGAGTAACTATTTTTAGTATAAACAAATAAGACAGAAAAACTAATATATAAAAATAAAACTCCAGTTTACATGAGTAAATGCTTTCATTAAAATTTGACTACTGGAAAATTACTACCTCACTTAATATTGTTTCTCCTTTTGTTTAAATCCCTCCCAAATAACAGGGATTTCGCTAGTGATTTGAATCATTACAACCTGGCACACGGTGCTGGCTAACACCGAGCTCAGCTCCTATGAGGGACGTGGTCCTCTGCTCCATCCTCATCTTTTGCTTTTGTATCTGGCCTTCACAGCTCAAAACACTGAGATGCCAATGCTCCAGAAAGAAACTAATCTGTAACTTCGTTATATTTTGTGAAATTTACTTACTACTATTCCTCACCAGTAATTTATCATTATCACTTTCCATTTATTAATTGTGATTTGAGTTTTCCCCCAATGAACACATGGTTTGTGAAAAACATCTTAAATAAGAAACAAATACCATGTAAACTTACCACTTGAGCTGGGAAATGTTTTGTAGTCACAGTTAGCATAAGAATTGGTTTAATGATAGCGTTTACCATTGGGGCAAAGGAGAGATGCATACCTTTACAAAATTTTAAGAGAACGCATTCTCCCCAAACGCTCTAAGTGCGCAAACATGCAAACGGATGGATACAGCACAGGGGACATGCACACATGAGTGCAGACACACACATGCTCACACACTCATACATACACAGGCCAGAGCTCCTGGTTTATATACTTACTCAAGTCCCTTTGTAAATCTCAAAATTGCTATTTAATAACAGAAAATATAGTCCCCCAAACGAGGCACCCAGTGTTTAAGTATTAAGGAGACTGACACTATTACTCTGTAGCTTAATGGACAGGTAAGCTAAGTGACTACACAGAGATGGAACTAGGATTGTGTACTCAGACTCCAAACTCTTTTCAACTTGCAACTCAGTTTGTTTCTACTACTTTTCTCCAAATGGCATGAACCTATTTAGAATTGTTTAGAAACATTCTGAGATTATACAGTTATTAGAATAATTTCTTCAACAAAACATTTCGTAAAGCAAAGGTACTTGTTATTTTGAAAGAAGAGCCTGTATTGGAAGGGTTTTGTTTAAACAGAGAGCCAAGGAAGTTCTGCGTACTATTCAGAGGAAAGAGCTTGGGCTAAAGAAAATACAATTTTGTTTGAACCACATAGGACCCTTTCTTTTCACACCACCTTTGTGAATGCAGTCAACACTAGGCTACCTCTAGTGTTAGTTTCTACAATGAGACTGGGATGATAGCCGCTCTCCCATGGCTTCTAAAATAATAACTTTATAAAATTAAAAATTGATATAGTCACTATCCAGAGAACTAACAGTGACAGAACGACTGCCGGGTGGTGGTGGCGCACGCCTTTAATCCCAGCACTCGGGAGGCAGAGGCAGGTGGATCTCTGTGAGTTCGAGACCAGCCTGGTCTACAAGAGCTAGTTCCAGGACAGGCTCCAAAGCTACAGAGAAACCCTGTTTTGAAGAACCTGGAAAAAAAAAAAAACGGCCTTGACTTGTAAAGTACCACAGACCTGGCCCAGAACCCAGTGTGACAATGTCACCTCACAAAGGGCAGAGTGAGAAAAGGCTGGGAGTCTCACCAGGATGAGAGGAGGCCAACAGCAAGAACAATAAATTCTATTCAACAGCAGCAAAATGGAGGTCTGAGTAGGGCCCAGTACACACAGCGCAGGAGAGAACGCCAGGAACTTCGCTAGACTATGCTATGCAGACATTTGCCCTTCATCAATTGTTTCCCACACCAAGATCTCCTTTCTGAGTGCTGCAACCTAATATTCTTCACCCAGTCAAGAACAGCTTGTTTTGGAAAGGTTCCCGATTTTAGAGTCTTGGTGCTGTTTCCATTTAGGAACACATCTTTATGAAAACATGTACCATTTCCAGAACAAAAATGCTCTGGTAGTTTCAGCCTCAAGTAGTATTTTTAGAAAAGTGATAATTTCAGAATCTTTGCTTCAAAACTAGTTGTTTTTTTTAAAGTGGAGTCATACAGTAAAAAAAAAAATTAAAAAGATAAATCAATTAATAAATATTTTCCTTCCTTTTATTGGTCTGGTTTATGTAAAAAAAAAAAAAGGAGAGTCTGGGAGGGCAGCTGGGTTGTGAAGGGTGGGCAAGTCTGAGCAATGGACACCAGCATTGGAGAAGAGAGATCTGCTGTTATAGTTCAAGGGTAGAGAATGTTAATGAAGTATACATGCCACAAAAACTAGAAGAAAGGACTTTATTCTTGTCACAAAGAAATGAAAAATGTTTCTTTCAGGAGATAGCTATGTTGTCCTAATTTGAATATCACACAAGGTACAGGTGTACTGAAATGACACATTGTGGCCCATATGGTTTTTTAATGTTTTAATTAAAAATATTTTTAATTCAATTACATATACTGGTAAGATTATCCATCTTTACTCTTTCATAAAAACTAAACACTAGAGAACTTTATATGCAAAATTCTCTCTGGTCATTTACCTATGAATGACAGGGCCTTGCTAAGTAGCCTAGGCTAGCCTAGAACTCACAATCTTCTTGCCTCAGCTCCCAAGTACTGGGATTATAAGTGTGCACCACCACATTTGACTACAACAGTTTTCTAAGAAATGGTCTGACCTAATAGATGGTGTTTCTGTATAACAAGGTGAATCGATTTTAGATTATCTTGGACCCAGAAACACATTTTTGCATTTTACTAAACGAAAACATCTTACTTTTAATAGGTAAGAAATGAGACACTGGAGGAGTGAGAAGGAAGCTATTGTTCTAAGATTATGTATGGTATTTCTTTTTCTTTCTTTTTTTTTGCAGGGGGGTGTTGAGACAGGGTTTCTCTGTAGCTTTGGAGCCTGTCCTAGAACTAGATTTTGCAGACCAGGCTGGCCTCGAACTCACAGAGATCCACCTGTCTCTGCCTCCCAAGTGCTGGGATTAAAGATGGACATTACCACTGCCTGGCACGTATGTGATTTCTTTAAAAAATTTTTTATTACATTTATGTGTGTGTGTGTGCACATACAAGCACACACACAAGCAAATGGAGCACACTGTGTGTGTGAGCAGAGGCCAGGGGGCAGCTCGAGGGGGCTGATTTTTCTCCTTACCATCGAAGTCCTGGGAATCAAACTCAGGTCATCAGTTTTGGTATCAAGAACCTTTACTGGCCGAGCCATCTGGCTAGTCCAGTGTTGATATTCTCTTAATAAATGGGCTTCTCTTCAGTAGGTTTGGAGAACTGTGCTTGCTCATTTGACTCATCTACACAAACTCCCTTTATGTTACTTTCACAGTGCACAAACATTGCTTTTGTAGCTCAGTTGGCAAAATGCTTGGCTATAATACATAAGCTCTGGGTCCAACCCCCAGAATTTCATCAACTGGGTACACACCTGTGACCCCAGCACTCAGAAGTGGAGGCGGGAGGATCAAAGTTCAAGGTTAACCTTGATTATATATCCTATGAAGGAACACCTGGGCTACATTTAACTTTGCTACAGTCTTACAGTTTGCCACGTGCGGATGCATACAAGATCCCACCAAGACTGGGTAGCTCTCCCCATTAAACTATTTCCTCAAAGACCTGCTTGTAAAACAGCTATTACGTTCTGAGAACACACCCTTTCCTTCCCTCCCACTCTCTCATTCATACATACATACACCTATAGTCATTCAAAATGTATTCATATCCTTTCTTCACCTACTGCCTACAAAATGCAGACAAACCCATGGGGTGAAGTTGAGTGCTGTCCCCTAAAACACCAGTTCTCCTGTGCAGACTTCTTTACAGAAATTGAGATTATTCAGCTCAATTTTTAGTATAATCTTTAATTCATTCTTTGAGAATTTCATACATACCACATTTTTTATCATATTCATCATCATGTCTTCTCCTTGACTCCCCCTGTACTCTTGCCCCTCACTCAGTTCAGTTTTAAAACATGGCATACCGTTAACACAGAGACCCTAAGCATTAGTGTACACTGATGTGATCAGACATAGGTCTACAATTCACAATATTCCTTCTATGCCCAAACTAATGGTTGAAAAGAAGCAACTGTTGGTTTTCTCATCCAAGGGTATATAAAAGCAAACCCTCATAGGACATTCTGATTAACAGAATGCAGACCTTCCTATTTAGACTTAAAAATCCAGTTATTTTGACTCTATTGGCAAAAGCCCCTGATTCTTCTCAGACTTTAATTATATGTGAGCAAATGAACCGATTATCGATCTTTTTAGTAAGAAACCTGAACTGCCTTTCACTGAAATAGCACAGCAGACATGAAAGAAGCCATCAGCATCAAACACTACTTCTCATGAGCAATGACTAAAATAATAATTTCTGTAGCACAATTAAGTCTCCATTGCTCAAAACAAGCATCTTAACAACTCTAAAACAATTTTTTCTTGATGTGTGGGTCTGATCATCAAGGGAAAAAACCACTTCTAATGAAATGTGGCAGCTTTTTAACACATGGAAAGCATTCTGTATGTGTAACAACAATTAAAGAAAAAAGTTATGAACTTGACAGCAAGGAAACTCATGGAAACGGTTTGAGGGAGGAAAGGGAAGTGGAAATAATGCAATTATATTGTAATTTAAGAAATAAAATATTATTAAAAACTTCAACTTTAGAACTCATAAAACAGCAAAAAACAAAAACAAAATGGCTTAGTTATTTAGAACCTACAGACATAACCTACAAAAAAAGTATGAAAGCATAACTTCAAACTGAAAATGGGTTTATCTAATGTGGAATGTCCCTGTAGACGACATCAGCCTTTAGTTCAGTAAGAGAACTGGAATGTTTGCTTTTCTTTCTTGTTACTTAAAATTAATTCTGACACAGCCTGCTTGCTTTATGTCTGCTTCCTGGTTTCATTGGCTTTCTAACATTCCCAGAAACCCAAAAAATAATTATGATAATATGGCAACAAACTAAAAAAAAAAAACCAGCAAGTTTATGCAGGGTATACAATTAGAGAAAAGCCTCAATCAAAGTCAGCCTAAATATACACCTAACAAAATACTGTAGTTTACTGGAGCATTTTAGTTCGAATAACGCCAAACGTCACGAAAGCTACATGCCACTCAACAGAACTCACCCCGCACCACTGCCACTCACCTTCCAGATACTCAGAATCTAGGTCTAGTTCTGCCTGGGCGGCAGGATGAAGATTTCATTTAATGAGTTAACGCCATCTAGCGGGGGCAGTGAAATTTCAGCTGAACCTATTCCACGTGGTCAAATATCTGATTTCAATCAACTCACTTGTATTAATCAAAGAACTACACTAATATGACAAACATTCCTACATTAAAAAATGACATAAAATGTTTTAAAACAAACAGTTCTCATGCACAATAAAACAGCATTTTATCCTTTTCTTCAAATGTACAGAGTAGAAATCAATGCATACCTACAATATGTACATTTTGAGTAGGATATTTCAAAAATCAAAATAACAGTAAATGAAAGTGTTAAAACCAATAACAAAACCAATTATTTATTGATTATGTGTCTTGTCTATGCCAGATATTTTTCAATCCTAAGGGTACTTTGGTATCACACAGATGCTTCCCTACAAAGGAAAAAAGTTAACAATACTGAAACAAAATGATGACATTTCTTCTTTTTTAAAAGCTTTTAATATTTTAATTAATTAATATACCAAAGCTAAACCAAGCCCATGTGAACGATCTAAATAGACCTGTTAGTTGCGAAGAACTAGAAACTGTTATCAAAAATCTCCCTTCAAAAAAAAGCCCAGGACCAGACGGTTTCAATGCAGAATTCTACCAGAACTTCCAAGAAGACCTAATACCTATACTCCTTAATGTATTTAACAATATAGAAACAGAAGAGTCATTGCCAAATTCCTTTTATGAAGCTACAGTTACCCTGATACCAAAACCACACAAAGACCCAACCAAGAAAGAGAATTACAGGCCTATCTTACTCATGAATATCGACACAAAAATTCTCAATAAAATACTGGCAAACCGAATCCAAGAACACATTAGAAAAATTATCCATTATGATCAAGTAGGCTTCATCCCAGAGATGTAGGGCTGGTTCAACATACGCAAATCTATCAATGTAATCCACCATATATATAAACTGAAAGAAAAAAACCATATGATCATTTCATTAGATGCTGAAAAAGCATTCGACAAAATTCAACACCCCTTTATGATAAAGGTGTTGGACAGATTAGGGATACAAGGGTCATAACTAAATATAATAAAAGCTATTTACAGCAAGCCGACAGCTAACATTAAATTAAACGGAGAAAAACTCAAAGCCATCCCACTAAAATCAGGAACAAGACAAGGATGTCCACTCTCTCCATACCTCTTCAATATAGTGCTTGAAGTTCTAGCAATAGCAATAAGACAACATAATGGGATCAAGGGGATTTGTATTGGAAAGGAAGAACTTAAGCTTTTGTTATTTGCAGATGATATGATAGTATACATAAGCAACCCCAAAAACTCTACCAAAAGAACTCCTACAGTTGATAAACACCTTTAGTAATGTGGCAGGATACAAGATCAACTCCAAAAAATCAGTTGCCTTCCTATACACTAAGGATAAGAAAACAAAGAGGGAAATCAGAGAAGCATCACCTTTCACGATAGCCACAAATAGCATAAAATATCTTGGGGTAACTCTGACCAAGGAAGTGAAAGATCTATTTGACAAGAACTTTAAGTCTTTGAAGAAAGAAATTGAAGAGGACACCAGAAAATGGAAGGATCTCCCTTGCTCTTGGATTGGGAGGATCAACATAGTAAAAATGGCAATTCTACCAAAAGCAATCCATAGATTCAACACAATCCCCATCAAAATTCTTCACAGATCTGGAGAAGACAATAATCAACTTTATATGGAAAAACAAAAAACCCAGGATAGCCAAAACAATCTTATACAATAAAGTATCGTCTGGAGGCATTACCATCCCTGACTTCAAACTCTATTACAGAGCTACAGCGTGGTATTGGCATAAAAACAGAGATGTCGACCAATGGAATCAAATAGAAGACCCTGACATTAATTAACCCACAAACCTATGAACACCTGATTTTTGATAAAGGAGCTAAAAGTATAAAATGGAAAAAAGAGGCATCTTCAACAAATTGTGCTGGCAAAACGATGTCAATCTGTGGAAGAATGAAAATAGATCCATATCTATCACCATGCACAAAACTCAAGTCCAAGTGTGTTGCGGGAGGTCCTCCCGTTCCTCCAGCCTATAGCTGCTGAGATACCAGTCCATTGGGGCGTGGTCTCTCTCTCTTTAAAAAAGCGGCCACTTCCCTCTCCTCTCTCTCTTCACTTCCTGCTCCGCCGGCGACTAGACTCCCTTCCTGGTTGCGCAGAGGGCTGACGGTGATCTGTAAGTTTTTTTCCCCTTTAAGTAAATACCACCCTATTAATCATAATTCCAAACTGGTGTGGCATTGTTTATGACTTACGCCTTCAGTTGGCGCCCAATGTGGGGCTCGAACCCACGACCCTGAGATTAAGAGTCTCATGCTCTACTGACTGAGCTAGACAGGCGGCCGGGGTGCCGGAAATGCAGCCCCGCCGTTCTTATTACTACACAAGTGGATTAAAGACCTCAATATCAGTCCGAACACACTGAACCTGATAGAAGAGAAAGTGGGAAGTACTCTACAACACATGGGCACAGGAGACCACTTCCTACGTATAACCCCAGCAGCATAGACATTAAGGGCCTCATTGAATAAATGGGACCTCCTGAGACTGAGAAGCTTCTGTAAAGCAAAGGACACTGTCACTAAGACAGAAAGGCAATCCACTGACTGGGAGAAGATCTTCACCAACCCCGCAACTGACAAAGGTCTGATCTCCAAAATATATAAAGAACTCAAGAAACTAGACCGTAAAAGGCTAATCAACCCAATTATAAAATGGGGCACTGAGCTGAACAGAGAACTCTCAACAGAAGAAGTTCATATGGCCAAAAGACACTTAAGGTCATGTTCAACTTCCTTAGCGATCAGGGAAATGCAAATCAAGACAACTTTAAGATACCATCTTACACCTGTCAGAATGGCTAAAATAAAAAACACCAATGACAGCCTTTGCTGGAGAGGTTGTGGAGAAAGGGGTACACTCATCCATTGCTGGTGGGAACGCAAACTTGTGCAACCACTTTGGAAAGCAGTGTGGCGGTTTCTCAGGAAATTCGGGATCAGCCTACCCCTGGACCCAGCAATACCACTCTTGGGAATATACCCAAGAGAGGCCTTATCATACAATAAAAGTATATGCTCTACTATGTTCATAGCTGCATTGTTTGTAATAGCCAGAACCTGGAAACAACCTAGATGTCCTTCAATTGAAGAATGGATGAAGAAAGTATGGAATGTATACATATTAGAGTACTACTCAGCAGTAAAAAACAAGGACTTCTTGAATTTTGCATGCAAATGGATGGAAATAGAAAACACTATCCTGAGTGAGGTAAGCCAGACCCAAAAAGAGGAACATGGGATGTACTCAATCATATTTGGATTCTAGCCATAAACAAAGGACATTGAGCCTATAATTAGTGATCCTAGAGAAGCTAAATAAGGAGAACCCAAAGAAAAACATAGGCATCCTCCTGAATATTAACCTTCATCAGGCGAGGAAAGGAGACAGAGACAGAGACCCACATTGGAGCACCGGACAGTAATCTCAAGGTCCAAATCAGGAGCAGAAGGAGAGAGAGCACGAGCAAGGAACTCAGGACTGTGAAGGGTGCACCCACACACTGAGACAATGGGGATGTTCTATCGGGAACCCACCAAGGCCAGCTGGCCTGGGTCTGAAAAAGCCTGGGATAAAACTGGACTTGCTGCACATAGCGGACAATGAGGACTACTGAAAACTCAAGAACAATGGCAATGAGTTTTTGATCCTACTACACGTACTGGCTTTGTGGGAGCCTAGGTAGTTTGGATGCTCACCTTACTAGACCTGGACGGAGGTGGGTGGTCCTTGGACTTCCCACAGGGCAGGGAACCCTGATCGCTCTTTGGTCTGAGGAGGGAGGGGGACTTGATTGGGGGAGGGGGAGGGAAATGGGAGGTTGTGGTGGGGAAGAGACAGAAATCTTTAATAAATAAATAAAAAAATTAAGTATATGTGTCTGTGTGGGGATATACGCACATGAGTGCAGGTGCCTGTTGAGACCAGATGCATCAGATTTCTCTGGAGCTTGGAGTACAAACTATTGTGAGCCATCTAACAACATGGGTGCTAGGAACTTAACTCCAGTCTTTTGCACAAGCAGTCCGTGATCTTAACACTGAGCCACCTCTCCAGACATACTGACCTTTCTTACTCCTAACACAATGTGAGTATTCCATCTATCAAACTAGGTGGTCAATGTATACATATTACATGCCCAACAACACACAAAGTAGTATTGGGGTTTTAAGTGAGGAAGGGCCACATGGCCTTTAGCCCAAGCACCACCAACTGGTGGCTCTTTACAGGAGATATGCCTTTTATCAGAATCCTGCTTTAAATTTTATCCATATCAAGAATAAGCTGCTAACATGAATATCGGATCTACCAAGGTTTTTATTTGAATTAGTTCCATTGATTTAGTGCAAAAATTGATGAGAAAGATATTTACCCTTTATATAACATAACAATGTACACATTCGTTAACATTTCAATGAATTGGATTTATTTTCAAGTCTGCCATTTTGCTAAGAATATCCAAGGATCTATCACAATAATCTCCCTTACGTTGCTAGTGTTCCTAAAAGCATACTGGCTTGTCCTTTTTCTCTTTCTATTTCTTGGGCTTACCATGCCTAAGGTAAGAGTCGCTTTGAGTAAGACCTGTTCATTGTTTTCCTATGCACTGAGTGGCAGGTAGAAAATTAACATGGAACACTGTGCAAAAAGTAACCAGAGCCCATTCCATTTTCTGTGTCTGCTGGTGTTGTTCTGTCTCCGTGCTGCAGATGGGGAATCAAGTGCTCTGCCAGTGAATTTCAGTCCCAGTGCCTTTCGGGGAAGGCAAACTTTAAATGTTTTAGTATCTTCTTATACAGCGTGTGTGTGTGTGTGCATGTGTGAGTGTGTGTGTGTGTTAACAACACAGAATGTTCAGATAGTAATCCAGTAAAACTTTGCAATATTTGTGGGATCTTCAACTGAAATTTCCTATGTGTTAGACATCTTTATGCCGGGCGGTGGTGGCGCATGCCTTTAACCCCAGCACTTGGGAGGCAGAGGCAGGCGGATCTCTGTGAGTTCGAGGCCAGCCTGGTCTACAGAGCTAGTTCCAGGACAGGCTCCAAAGCTACAGAGAGACCCTGTCTTGAAAAACCAAAAAAAAAAAAAAAAGAAAATGTCAATTCTCCATTGTGGACCTATTCAGGCTACTATGAACCATATAGTAGACTGGATTCTAAGATTAGCTAAACTTCATAAGAATTCCCTTCTTGTTTTCCCAGAGGAGTCAGAAAACATGTGGCAGACATCACGTCTTGCCCAGATCTGTTTCACTAGAAACTGTCAATCCTAACAGTTATTCCACGTGTCAATGGTAGAACACTAGGAAAGTCTATGTTGTAGTGGCTGGGTTGACTAGAGAAGGAAGAGAAGCAGCAGGACACGGTGAGAATGGGATGGGACTAGAGGACAAAACCCAATGCCATTCAGGCAAGACAGCTCAGCAGGTATTGGTCATACGAGCCTCACGAGCTGAGTTCAGTCCCCAGGTCACAGAGTGGAAACTCTTTCTCAAATGTTGTCCTCTGATCTCATACATGGGCCACGACAAACAGACAGACAGACAGACACACACATGTAAACCTAATGCTACTTCTATAGGCAAGCCACACCTCTTTGACCTCATGTCTTAGCTACGTTTTCTATTGCTGCGATAGAATACCATGAGCAAAGGAACTCGGGGAGGAAAAGGCCAGAACCCTGAGTGAGGAGCTGACACAGAGGCTATGGCCAGTGGGGGACAGGGGTTCTACTTACTGTTTTGCTCCCCATGGCATACTCAAACTTTTTTCCTTATAGAACCCAGGACCACCAATGCAGAAAGGAAACACCCACAGTGGGATGGACCCTTCCCCATTAATCACCAATTAAGAAAATGCCCTACAGGCTTTCATGCAGCCCGATCTTACGGAGGCATTTCTCAACTGAGGTTCCCTCCTCTCAGACAATTTTAGCTTGTATCAAGTTGACATAAATCTAGCCAGAATAGTTTATTTATTTGGGGAAAAAAAGGATGTTTATATACCCATATAAGTAAATCCATTGAACAAATAATTTTTGTTAGATGTAAGCAAATTCTTCAAGTGCAGAGTGCTATTTTCAACCTTTATACTTGTCATCCTTATTTCTTCCACTCTATGACCGATCCTAATTAGAACCTACAATCAGATCAGTCTCTTCCCTAGTTTTTACTTCTCATCTTAAAAAGAAACTTTTATTTATGTATGTATTTATCTTTAATTTTACTTTGAGATAGGGTCTTATGTAGTCCAGGTGGCCTCCACTTTGTAGTGTAGCAGAGGATGACCTTGAACTTTCGTTCCTCCTGTCCTCACCTCCACAGTGCACCACTAAACCTAGTTTATGTGCTGCTGGAGATAAAACCCAGAACTTCAAGCTGCTAGGCAAGTACTGTACCAACTGAGATCCCCCCAACTCCTTCCCTGCTCTTTAAACAGCACGCTGATTCCCATGGCTAAGCTTTTGTTATTGATACTCCTCTTGGAATACATGTCTTTCTCCCAACTCTGGATGGAGTAGGGGTTCATAACCCTAGGTGAGATTTATTGGCAGCTGATGGGCTGTTGTGAGGCACAGCCATTTTCTTCAGGGACATAGCCTCTCCTAGGACACTCATGGTCCTTTGGATCGTCCTATGCTCATGTGCATATGAACAACTCTAACTGAAGGGGATGTAAAAAAGAAAGAGAAAATGTAGGTGGGAGGGGGGTGAGTTAGAGTTTAGGGGAAGTAGAGGTGGAGAGCATCATAATACACTGTATGCATGTATGAAATTCTCAAAAAATAAAATAAAAATTAAATTTTAAGAAGTGGACATGTTATTGGTCACTTTATAGTGCTTTAAAAAAAATTAATAAAAATCCTAATTTATCCTGCTTTTAGACAAAGATTATTCCTGCTTCTAGGCCAGAATCAAAACCTTTTGAGAAGTCTAAGAAACACTTGCAGAGTCACTTAGCAGTGTCACCCTAAAAGAAAGCAAGTGGCTGGGCACAGCGGTACACGCCTTTAATCCCAGCAATGTGAGGGAGTTCCAGAACAGCCAGGGCTACACAGTGAAATCCTCCCTCCTCCCCCACAGAAAAAGGAGGGAGGGAGGGAGGAGGGAGAGAGAGTAGAGAAATATCCTAGTTTGAGAATTAACTGATGATCATTCAAAGACAAAAACTAACACTTTCTCCTGTCTCATACGCATAAAGTCTCTCGAGCATTTCTAAGAATTAATAATGGAAGTTTTAATAATTCAATGATTAAGTCACCTGGGAACAGGTGTAGCGTTAGTCTAAGACATACAACTATTTTTCAAATGTCAGCATTCTATAAATACAACTGACATTACAGTGTACAGAGCATTTCTTTGATACATTGCATTACTTATGCCTTATAAGACTCCTGTGGAGAGATTTACTTTGCAGAAGAGTAAAGTAAAGCTCACATAGATTAGTGACTTGGGTAAATGGCAGAACCAGGACACAAATCTTTGTTCCCTACTTTTAATGCCCACACTCTTCTGGCTTACCGCGTTGGGAATATTGGTATGGACATACCTGAGTGTATTTGGGGGACTGTCATCTCCTGATTACTCATATTAGTACAAGCCAACAACAATCACAACACAAAACTCCGACTGGTTTTCTTAGTTTCTTAATTAAGTGCTTTGGCCCAGAAGTCAGACAGCAAGAAGATATAAAGTAAGGGCAGGCTCACAGTTTTCTCGCCCCTCTTCTGCCCACTTCTGCCCCCCTTCTTGGAAGGAGTTCGGGTTAGATCTGCTAGGGCAGAAGTGCTGGGTGCAGAGTGATGAGAGCAGCTAGAGTGGGTGCTGTACTTCTGACCCCTCCACCCAGGGTTCACAGCTTCCCTGCATAAAGTGTTCTCATTCTCCCTGAATCTCCCAAAGACAGCAGAGTCATACTTTTTATCACTAACTTTCTGCAAAGAATCAGAGCTTTGATCTTCTCTCTAGAGCAGGGGTTCTCAACCTTCCTAATGCTGTGACCCTTTAATACAGTTCCTCATGCTGTGGTGACCCCAACCATAAAATTATTTTTACTGCTACTTCCTAACTATAATTTTGCTACAAGGCGACCCCTGTGAAAGGGTTGTTAGTCCCAAATATGCTACTCTAGCATGTGGGCTCCTGGAGGACAAGAATGAACTTTTCTAATGGCAACTCCAGTTTTTAGTCTGGTGAATGGTAGGATGTTTATAAGACTTAAACAGCTCAATTGTTGAAATAAAAATAGCAATTTCTAAGATATCTTTTGGCTCCAAAACTTTATGTTTTCAAGACAGTTCTCACTTGGTACCAATCAGATCCTTTCCTCATGAAGTCTGGCCTAGGACTGTCCTAGACCCCTACAGAGTAAAGGTAGGGACAGCTTTAGAATGGAGCATAGTGCCTTCACCACTCTAAGCAAGTACTCTATGACCAAGCCACACCCCTATCTCAGGAGCAGTTTTTATTTACTAACTATAAGCAATCCCTCTTAAATCTTGCCTTACTTTAACTTTGAAATTGCATATGCAAATACCAAGACAAAAGGGAACAAGAAGAGCTTCTTACAAATTAGTTATAATAACTTTAGGATACTATGTACAAGAAGCAGAAACAAACTGCCCACTCGAGGTCTTCCACTCCATCACTGACTCAGTTTCCCTGCTTCTTGTCCTAGTGGTACCCAAGGTAAACTACTGTGCTTTCCCTCACATGCCTTCCTTTTGACGGACAGTCCCCACCTGAGTCATTTATCCCTGATGGGAAGGGTCCTTTCCTCAGCCGCGGGCTCCTCCATCTCACCTTCCTTTCTACCCTTATGTGCTTCTTTGTCAACTTCCCTTGGAACTATTTGAACCAGATGCTTTTAAAGTTTCTGT
Organism: Microtus pennsylvanicus; assembly: GCF_037038515.1. Lineage (NCBI taxonomy): Eukaryota > Metazoa > Chordata > Mammalia > Rodentia > Cricetidae > Microtus > Microtus pennsylvanicus. The sequence continues at coordinate 69,506,386 of NC_134580.1, read as the reverse complement.
TCTCACTTCCCCTGCCCCATTCCATCTACTTACTCCTACTACTCTACGGTAATTTTCAAAATGGACTATGGAAGAGGACATAACTTGGATAAGATTCTGGCCCTCATGACTAGATGGCTTAGACAATTATTTAACTTTATTTAGTTCACTGACTTCTTTTTTAATTTTTATTTTATGTGCATCAGATTTTGTCTAATTATATCATATTCCTGCCTACAGAGGTCAGAAGAGAGCATCAGATCCTCTGAAACTAGAGTTTCAGAGAGTTGTAAGCTGCCTTATGGGTGCTGGGAACTGAATTCGGGCCCTCTGCAAGAACAGTAAGTGCCCTTAAATGCTGAGCCATCTCTGCAGTCCCTACCCACTTCATTATTTTGATGTTTTGAGTCAGGGTTCCTCTCTGTAGCCCTAGCTGTCCTGGAACTCACTACATAGACAGGCTGCCTCCCTAATGCTGGGATTAAAGGCATGCACTACCACTCCCCAGCCTTTAGACTTCTTAAATGGAGATACAAGTTGAGGATTCTTTATCTAAAATGCTTGCTCTTTGAGATGTTTCTCAGGCCGAGCTTTGGCATTTTGGAATCTGTGTATAGACTTTACTTGATGAATGTCTCTAATCTAAAAATTAATCTAACATCTAAAGCACTTTATGTGCCACATCTCTCCTCAAATTTCAGATTATGGGATGTTTAGATTTGGGGGTTTCAAACTGGAGTGCCCAGCTGTAGAAGTATCCATCTCAGAGAGGAGGAAATACAGAAAGGGCAGTACAGGGCCAAGAGCTTTGCAGAGCCCGTCTGTACCTCCAGCCTTGGCCTCTCCTGTATCTACCCTCAAATTTCCACCGTGATGTCTTGTCAACTCCCCCAATTTGGCCTTCTCAGGACCTCTTAAAATTCCTCATCTTAACAACACTCCTGAGACTCAAGCTGGAAAATCACAGGCATGTCACCTTCTCTTCCCTCACTCAGATACATCTAAAGTCCTGCTACTGCCTTGCACTTCTGACCAACACCAAAACTCGGGCTTTACACTGAGCTGGTTTCTAAGTCCCTAACTGGCACCTCTACAGGAAGGGCAGACAGATGTTTTGCTGGTAGAACAATCCTTCTGAAAAAGACCTCACTATGTCATTTTTCTGCTTAAGATTTCCCAGCATCTCCTTAGTAACAAAACAAAGCCTAAACTCACGGGTAAGATGTTTAAGGCCCTCACAACTGTACCTCGCCTCTCCAAAGGTCCACTCCTTCAATCACTTTGAACTATCTGTTACACCCAGAATATGAAATGTTCGTCCCTGACATGGACCTTTGTTTAAAGCATTCCTTATCTACCACTAAACACCTGTCCCATCTAAACCTTACACAGTCTTTTTAAAAAGATTTATTTTTATTCTTATGTATAAATATATGCATGTATTCTAAGTCTGTGTGTGGTACCCTCAGAGGCCAGAAGAGGGCATCAGATCCCCTGGAACTAGAGTCACAAACAATTGTGAGTCATTATGTAGATGCTGGGAACCCAGCTTGGGTCTTTGCAAAAGCAGCAAGTGTTTTTCACTTCAAAGTCATATCTCTAGATGCTCCGCCTCCTTTTCTTCCCTTTTTTAAATAACTAGTTTGTTTTGTTTTTTTAAAAGATTTATGTATGTATGTATGTATGTATGTATGTATGTATGTATGTATGTATGTATGCCTCCATGTATGCCTGCAGGCCAGAAGAGGGCACCAGATCTCATTACAGATGGTTGTGAACCCTTGTTTTGGGTTTTGAGGCAGAGTCTCTTTACATAACCCTGGCTGTCCCAGAACTCATTATGTAGACCACAGAATTCAGAGATCTGCCTGCTTCTGCCTCCCAAGTGCTGAAATTAAAGTTGTGTGTAGGTCAGAAGACAACCTCCTTCTACTGTGTGTATCCTGGGGAGCAAACATAGGTTAGCAGCACACCTTTACCCACTAAGCTACCTTGCTGGCCCCTATGATTTATGTTTCAGGTTTTCATATTAGTGGATAATGAACGCTGACATTCATCAATCCATTTGTTCCCCTAGAAAGCTTCACTTCAACTTTAATGGCGTATACACGACTCTGTATACAGCGAGTCTAGGAACCACAGTGGGAGATAGCTGTGCTTCTGTGACAATTTAAGTCACTTAATACAATTATCCCTAATTGCTCCATTCTCCTACAAACACCATAATTTGTTCTTCCTTATGGATGGAAATTCTGTGGTGTATACACACCACGTGTTGTACCCACTTCTCTGCTGCTGGACACCTAGACTGACTCTACAGCTTAGCTATTGTGAAGAGCACTGTCATAAACATGGATGTAAAAGTACTCCGTGGGATGTGGGCTTGGGGGTTTTGGGTAAAATCCAGGAGTTAAACACTACCTATTCTTGAAGACCCAGACAAAACATTTCTCATTCAAAGCTTTCCTATCACATTGATTTCTCTCTCTTCTACATTCACAGAACATCTAGATTTGTTCTTCAAACAAAACCAATTGAGAAAAGGGCTACTATCCTTGCTCGTGATAATGTTTCCCTAGATGCTACAAAATTAATAAAGATTATGCAAGCCCCAAAGCAAAGAGTAGTGCCTCCTTCTTGAGAATCCAGAAAGCACACTTCTTACTACCTTTTTCTTAAGTCATCTGTTTGTCTCCCTTTGCCTTTCTGTCTGTCTCTGTGTGTCTCCCTCCCTCTCCCCCATTGCATTGAAGTATAAATATATTATCTTAATAAATCCTGAACTTTTATTATTTAGTATACTTCAAGTTTGCTTCAAAAGACATAGCTTTTTCCCTGAAAACTATGATAAACGTACAGGTTGACATTAAAAAATACAACTCACCTACATCTTAAAAATAAACCCAGGTTCAAGTGAAAAAACTATCTGCTCTTGGATGTAACTCATCCATGGCTCAGTCTTTAGCCGGGGGTACTGTCTGGGGAGTGGATTTAAGCGATGGCAGGCGCAGCTTTGTGGGTGGAAGGTGGTCACTGTGGAATCTTTAAAGGTTATACGTGGTCCTCCCTCCCTCACTGCTTCCTGTACACCATGAGGTAAATCTCTGCAATAGGGTCCTGGCACCATGGGTTTTTGCCTTACCATGGACTTGGGATCAGATGGACCAAGGACTATGGGCTGAAATCTCTGGAACTCTGAGTTTAAATCAACAATTTCCCTCTGAATTGGTTTATGTCAGGTAAAGTACAATGTAGTATCAAACAAAAGGAAAATGCCACCAGATGCCCACAGTATATGTTGTTATCTTTCCAAAGTGTCCTACCTTTATGATCTCCATTGGTACACACAGAGAAAGGTGCTGTTTTATTAGATTCTCCCCATTCCCTCCCGCTATCTGTGGGCATTCCCATGCTTCTTCTACTTCCCTATAAAAGCACCAAAATGGACCACTCCAGAACATCCCGACAGCTGGGTCCCATCTTCCCTCTCAGTGCCTCTTCTCTACTGTACAAATTTAATCTCTGGTATAGAGCAAATCTATGGAGAAAAATACAAAATTTTGATAAAACTGAAAAAAACTAAGGACCTCATCTCTTGTCAATTCAGAGAAACAGCTATCCTAAAGTAGCTGTCTGTGAATAATTTAATTTATATGTCCATTTGAATTCCTTTAAATTCCACTAACCTATGTGATTCAACTTTTCATGGAAGGGATAATTTTTTTCGTTTGTTTTTTGTCTTGTTTTGTTTTGGTTTTTTGAGACAGGGTTTCTCTGTAGCTTTGGAGCCTGTCTTAGAGCTAGCTCTGTTGACCAGGCTGGCCTTGAACTCATGGAGATCCACCTGCCTCTGCCTCCCCAGTGCTGGGATTATTAAAGGTATGTGCCACTACTTCCCAGCTGGAAGGGATAATTACGAGTATGTATCACATGACTTGGCAAAAGACAGTTTAGCAAATATGAACAAAATTTTGACATGGACGTTAAATCTTTTGATAAATTCAAGAAGACCAAGACAACAGCAATGCTCCATGAAGACGGAATCCAGGTAGGAGCTGATGGTGATGCTCACTAAACGACACTGCTCACCGCACACCATGATGTGCTGTCACAGATGCACGTCACCAATTCCTACAACAGCATCTCAGAGCAATGCAGCACGGTGCAGGGTACTCAGCCTGAACCCATGGTTCATTACTGAAGGCAGCAAGAGCACACAAACCACAGAGAAGTCAGTTATAATCAAAGGCAAATTCATCTTGTCAAAACATGGGCAAAATAAATAAACAAAAGAAGGATAATAATATAAGCTTTACTAAAAGTCTATTCCTTTTTTAAAAAATGTTTTTGGTTTGATTGGTTGTTGTGTTTTTTTTTTGTTTTTTTTTTTTGTTTGTTTGTTTTTTGAGACAGATTTCTCTGTGTAGCTGTGACTGTTCTGGAACTTGTTCTGTAGACAGTGGCATTGAATTCAGAGATCCACCTTCCTCTGCCTCCTAGTTCTGAGATTAGAAGAATTTGGTTGGCTTCTATTTAAAAAAATGATTCTGGCTGAGCGGTGGTGACGCACGCCTTTAATCCCAGCATTCGGGAGGCAGAGGTAGGCGACTCTTTGTGAGTTCGAGACCAACCTGGTTTATAAGAGCTAGTTCCAGGACAGACTCCAAAGCTACAGAGAAACCCTGTCTCAAAAAACAAACAAAAAAAACCCAAAAAACAAACAAACAAACAAAAAAATTCTGAGCCTCTTGAACTCAAAGACCTTTTTAAAACTTTTGTGGATTGAATCAAGCCCACACAGCCTAAACAAATTGTATTTAAAAATAAGGCCCAGAGGAATTTAGTTAAAAATACTCTGCCATGCCCCAACACAGGCCCTGGTACTGGCATGATGGAGTTAACTGTTCTTGCTGATGCTATGGACTCAACCATGTCCACTTGCAAATATGTCTGTCAAGACCTTCTGTGTTAACTTCAGTACTCAGGCTGCACTTCAGTTTTACCAGAGAAATTTAGTCTCTTAGTCTGTAATAAGACTTGGCTGACTCCTTTGATTTTCCATTCTGCTCCAGTTAGGTGGAGGCTTTGGGAGTAGTCGTATCAAAGAGCTCCACAATAGCCCTGAAGGGAGTATAACAAAGGTTTATTTATTTGGGGATAAACTCACAGTAAGGGTAGTGATCCACAGTCCTCTGTGTGTGCTGGGAACTGGAGGGCTGCACACGCTTTTTGTCCACCTTTATGGTACATGAGACCACACCCAAAGTGGGCTGATATCTTGAAGGCTATTGGCTGAAGGAGTTCCACAACACTAAGTCCACACTACACAAAAGGAGGAAAACTACATTGCACCCGTGTGCTCTGTAGCCTCCGTAGAGAACACCACCTAACGTGTGAGTGCCAACTGAAGTCACTGGGGATGCCGCCCCAGACCATACTTGTTCAAGTTTGTTTCACTATTCTACACTTTCCAACTCTTTTTGCCACCATTTTGAAAAGGGTCTCTTGATATGAATGTCCGGAACCCAAAGTAACTGAGAGGTAAAGACACCCTCATGAAATCAGGGTTCACTTCTTGACTACTGACCACAAGAGAAGGGACAGCTCTGTCACTTGGTAAGATTCTGACTGGTTCCTGGGTTTGGACCTGACTTCGAGGCACCAGCTGTGTCATTCCCTAGTGTCTCTGTTCCTGTCTGGCATTCCCAACATGGTTCCTCATTCATGCATGCTGGGGCTGTAAGGCAAACATCCTGTGAAATGCTTGGGGATCTCCCTGGAATTCCCAGAAGAAGCTGCTGGTATCCTGGAGCAAACTGGCACCAAGGAACGGAGCGCATGCTCTGATAGCCTGCTGGCCTGGGTCTGGCAGGAGTGGTGGCAGCACTCCACGGCAGGCACAGCACTGTGTATCTACTAGCGTATGTGTCTACGACAGTCCTGTCTTCTGAAGCAGGCCCTGGAGATGACTTGCTCCCTCTTTCGTGCTTTCTCTTCCCTCATCTCTAATGCCACTGGAAGACTTCACATACAAAATGCTATTCTTGTCAGTCTATGAGTTATGAATTTTCTCAAATATGAACAAATCTGAACTTAATGCTGACATGGTAAACCTGTAACAGGCATAGTGGACAAACTCTTTAGGCATGTCAGATACATGAAGAGGAACATTAGGCATTTTAAAAAAACCCTGAATTCTAAACTATGACATATACACCCACCACTACCACAATCCTGTGAGTGAAGAGCAATGCTCACACTGGGACACAGACATCACAGAACGTGCCACGGAGAGCAGTCAAAAGACAAAGCCCTTTATCTCTATCTGTCTGCCTGTCTATCTATCACTCTATTTTGAATTCACATTTTGGAAATTCCTGGAGGAAAGCAGAATAATTCACTTTGTAAGGAAACAGAGGACAACAGAAAAGGCAGGTATCAAAACAGTGAACAGAGGAAAGTCTGCCCGTGGAAGGTGCATGCCAACAATATGTTCATTTATTGTGTGTGTTTATGTGTGTGTCTAGGTTCACATGTGCCATGGTATTACGTACAGCAGTCAAAGACATCCTGAAGGAGCCAGTCCTCTCCTTCCATTAGGTGGGTCCCAGGGATATAACCCAGATCGTCAAGTTGGGAGGCAGGCAGCTCTACTGGCTAAACCATCTTGCTAGTCCCCAAACATCTTCTTTAGTGAGATACAAGAGACACAAATAACAACATGATCCTGGACGCCTGGAATTACTGGACCCAGGAGGCTGAGGCAGGGGGACTGTATGAGCTACACAGTGAGACCCCATCTCTAAAGCCAAACAAACGAAAAGAACTAAAGTTACTCACATACACATGGCTGTTTCAGAGAGTTGATTTCTATCACAGTGTACGGAGTGAAGTTACTCACATACACATGGCTGTTTCAGAGAGTTGATTTCTATTACAGTGTACGAAGTGAAGCTTTACGCCTCGTATGATAGGTGGGTAGTTTAGAGAAAGAACAAAATGAAAACAAAAACAAAAAATGAAATTTATATTCTTTGGGCTGGAAAAGGAGCCAGGACTTTGTGAAGCCCACCGTGTAAATATGCTTATGCAGTGGTCTGAGCCTTCCATAAGGAAAAGAAGGCGACAACTGAAGGACAGTTACGTCCCTTTTCTGTTGTCCTCTGCTTTAAATGGTTGATGAGTCTGCCTTGCGCTAGACTATTCTGTACTGAACAAGAGGACTTATTAATTAGATGGGATTAGGCGACTGTCAGAGATAGACTAACATTTGGGAAGAACCAAAATCCATTTCCAAAACCACATCTGGACACTAGGAGGGAAAACCGCTCTTTTCAGACTGGGTGCCGTGAGGAATACTGATGTCCCTTGAGGTGTGAGCCATGTTCTAAAAAGGAGACTGCAGAGTTCACCAAACATCAAGGCAAATGTCTTACATGAAGAAACACCCAACGCACATCTGAAAGGTTCTCTCTAACCACAAGATGCTTTTCTCATGGAATGTACTGCCACACTCAAAGGGACACCTGCCTCCTGCGGCACCAACCAAGCAAAGGGCAGGTGATAGACGGGGGTGTTTCTCAGCTTTGTGACCACCAGGTCACTGGTCTTCCTCCTGTTCTTCTCACCACAATAATCTAGGTACAAAGTTACTTCCTACTAAATTAGAATTTCCTACTTCTACTCATACCTCAACTCTGAGAAGTTGCCTTCCTCTGCTCCCTTTCTCCCCTTCTGCTTCATTTTCTTGGTAATACCCTCCTTCTACAGAAGTGCTTTCTGTTGTTGTCCACTTGTTTTAAGCAATGACATATTCCTTCCACCAAAACAATGCTTGCAGTGGCATGGTAGAGCACTCGCCTGCACTAAGGAGGTCAAGGCAGGGAGAGCATGAGTTCAGGACCATGTTGGCCTACAGAGTGAGACCCTACCTCAAAACTAATCACATTCTTCAATTTCTCTTTTCCTTCTTCTACCACAGTGACTCCCTCTTTCCGGACTAGTCTAGGAAGCTATTATCCCTTATTCAAATGAATAATTCCACAAAGGGCTATCCTCAAGATCCAAAATTTTGTTATGCTGTTTCACTAGCTTCTTGGTTCTACCAATGATTTATTTCTTATGTTTGGATGCTATCCTGTAAAAGTTATCTCCAACGTAAGTGTTGAGAGGTGGGACCTTTAAGAGGTGACTAGGGCACAAGGAGAAACCATGTGCACCTGAGCTGAACAGACTGTGGCTGTACTGCAGTGCAGCAGCTGTGATAATCCAAAGGAGACAACCAGGATGTCCAGCTATCAACACTCCCTCACAGAGGAAGGAGAAACTCAAGAAATAGACAACCCTCCTGTTACGTTCCTGAGACTCCAACAGTCACTACACAGAGTGAACAGCTGACAGAAGGGAATTCCTTGTGGTGTGGCTCTGTAAGAAGCCCCAGTAACCTTAATGGGTGACCAAGATGGATAGGATCTTTTCTTTGGTCTGTTGGAGACCTTTCTACTTTGGGTGAATAGATTAGTATCCCTTGCCCCCGTCCACGTGATGTTCTCTGCCACCCCTTACAAGCTGTGGCCCCTTGATCTTGTATTGCCCAGCTTTCAGAGCCACAAGTCAAGTAGATTTCTATTGCTCATCATCAACCTGGTAGTCTGTGGTATTCTATTTTAGCAGCACAAAACTGACCAAGCACAAAATTGACTCACCAGCCGCAAAGGGAAAGGAAATATATGCTGCCCACCCACAAAGAATTTTCTTTAAAAGACATAACTGGTAGATCACAGAAAAAGGAAGAATTTTCTCTCAGGCACGTAAGTTATACTTTTTATTTTTTAAACGTGTATGCATACAGGTTGTGCTGGATAGTTTTTTTGTTGTTTTTCTTTATTTTGTTTAATAAAACAGGTTTCTCTGCCTACACCTGGCTATCCTGGAACTAGCTCTGGAGACCAGGCTGTCTTCGAACTCACAGAGATCCGCCTGCCTCTGCTTCCACCTCACAAGTGCTAGGATTAAAGGCATGTGCCACCACTGCCCAGCTGTGCTTCAGTTTTTTGTCATCCTGACACAAACTAACATATTTTGAGAAGAGGGAACCTCAGTTAAGAAGATGCCTCCCTAAGATCTGACTACAGACCAGCCTGTGGGGTTTTTTGTCTGTTTTTTTTTGTTTGTTTGTTTGTTTTTTTCGAGACAGGGTTTTTCTGTAGCTTTGGAGCCTGTCCTGGAACTAGCTCTTGTAGACCAGGCTGGCCTCAAACTCACAGCGATCCGCCTGTCTCTGCCTACACAGTGTTGGGATTAAAGGTGTGCGCCACCGCTACCCAGTCCACAGGTATATTTTTAAAGACTAACTTATATATTTGTATGTATATGTCTGTGTGAGTGCATGTGTACATACACATGTGGGCGTGCACATCTGTGCAAGTGTGCGGAGGTCAGGAGACGGCATCAGATGTCTTCCTCCTATCATGCTCTGCCTATTCCTTTAAAACAGGGTCTTTCTCTGAATCTTGGGGGTCGGAGACTTGTATTTTGTTGGCTAGGCTGAAAGTGTGTAAGTTTGCAATTCTTGTTTCTGCCTCTTTCAGAATTGGAGTTCCAGGCTTGCACAGGTTGCCTAGCTTGTTCTGTGTGTGGTGATCTAAACTCCAGTCCTCATGATTGTACGCCAAGCACTTTTAACCACTGAGTCCTCTCCAGCCCCTGTGAACTTTATTTTTAAACCTTTTTTCTTCCAATAGGTTACTGTTGATGAGATAGTCATAATAAACCCTAGTCAGCTGGTGTTCTGGCTATAAAAGATTCCTTCAATCTGAGGGGTGATTCTCTAGAACCTTGGCAATATTTTAACAGAATTAAATTTTCACCATATATATTTTTAAAATCCATTTTGAGATGGATATGATAGTTCACACCAGTACCCCAGCAACCCAAGAGCTCAAGGCCATCCTAGAGGGGCCAGCATGGCTCCATAAGACCCTGCTCAGATCAACAAACACCCATTTTGACATACTCTCAGGCTTATGGAAGTCCCAGGTGCTCCTCAGCCAGCTCTCCAGGTGCCAGCCTGTGCTCTGTCCTATCAGGGTTCACCCTGCCACTCTTCTCACCCACTCTCCACTGGACTCATTTTCAAGTTACACAAATGGATCCCTTTGTGCCCATTCTGCAAAACAAATAAATAAACCAGGTCATTGTGTGAACAGATCTGTGGTGATGCATGTACTGGTGATGCATGTACTGGTGATGCATGTACTGGTGATGCATGTACTGGTGATGCATCCCACAACTGCTTTGGTGTTCACTGCAAACCCTTCCAACTTCTGTTGGACATTGAAATTTTCTTCAATCAAAGAGAAGTTCAATACCAATGATGTCCTTTAAACAAAAGAAAATCCCAGATCGTACCTTCTTAGTAAACACATTCTGACTTCTATGTCTCTGACGGGGTGTCAGAGGAAACTGATGTCTGTGGCAATTCATATGTGAGAGATCTGGGCTAAGGATACACCAGACACCAGAACACCCCACACTCTCTTATATTTGGCTTTAAATTTTTTGATATTTTAAAATTAAAATTCTACAAGAATGCTCTGAAACAGCACAGCAGCACAGGACGGTTTTTGAAGTAAAACATGCCTTAGGGGAAACTGCCTGGGAGGAAAACTCATCTGTAGACAATCTATGACGTAGACACCAGGAGACACCACACAGGATACAGAGCTGACAGGAGCTGGGACTGAGAACCCTTCCAGTGCTTCAGGGTGCTTGTGAGAACAAGTGCCGAGGCTCTGTCTACTAACACACTTCAAAATGAACCTTAGGGAGAGCACTGAGTAAGGTTGTTTCCCTTCTCAGACTGAAAATGTAAAAAGGCTTCAGGTACCTCTTCCTACCCTGCCTGCCTCCAAAACAAGTTTACATGGTCAACTGTCTTCATATTGAATGGCTGATTACCTTTTATAATCAGAATTAGAAAATACAAAAGGAAGGAAGAAGGAAGGAAGGAAGGAAGGAAGGAAGGAAGGAAGGAAGGAAGGAAGGAAGGAAGGAAAGAAGAATTAAAGTCAAACAGTGGAATTAACATATGAGCAGAGCTCCTGTGGGCATTTAAATCTGTAATTAAAAAACTGAGAAGCGTTGGCTTGGCGGTGGTTATTGTCTAACGTGCACAGATAGCCAAAAGGCATTGAAAAGCGACATCCTGCCCCACATGGCTCACTCAGTAGAGTCGGCCTGGTGAAGAGTGCAGGGAAGGCCTGGCATCTCTAAATGCCTGGCCCACCAGAGCTCTTCCCCAGCGTGGAAAAGAATGCCCAGGTCCTGAGGAGGGACTGTTGACTGTTTGCAACTCCAAATCTGCTCTGGCTGGCATGCTCCACTGCTGTGCAGAAAAACATATCCTTTGCTGACAAATTAGAAGTCTGGGAGCAGGAACACCCGTGCGCATGCACACAAACAGGCAAATCATCATTCCTATCTGATGCAGGCGCACAGCACACAGCACACAGCGCAGCAATCTAGCGACAAGCCTCTCGGATTATAAATAGGCTGCCAATCCAGGCAGCAGCTGTCTCTTATCATTCTGCTTTTCCACTCTGGTTTTGTATTTCAAAGATGATGCCCTGATTCCTACAAGTTTTCTTTATGCTAACAGGTATGACAGGCAGAGGCCAAGAAAATTTATTTTTAAGATTACTCACATCAACCAATATTCCATGCTAATCTGCCATTGTTTACCTTATTTATACATGTGGAAGGGCTTTAGCAGGTTTACACTCCTGCATTTTCTGCTATAAATTAAGCTCTCAGTATTATAATTCTGCACTCAATCGCAGTCAACCAAGAAATTGCCTTTATAAAGGCAACTGAGCACCCTGCCCTTTCTGGGCTTGGAAAACCGTAATACCTACACCTGAATGCAGACGCCTGCACAGGAAACACACAAAATACAATGCAATTTGATTAAGTCTTTAATGCATATAACTCCTTCTCAAGAAAGTAGCAAACCAATCCACTAAATGTAATGCTTAAGATCTTTAAAAACCCAAGCGCAGAAGACCTTCACTGCTCACCTCCCAGCACGTGAGGGCTAACTGCCGAAGCTACAAGGAGCTGCTTTCTTCCTGAGAGAAAGCTGCTTTCCCAGAAACCAGTGCTGAGGACACACCTCTTAGAGAACCATTCCCATCTTCTGCAGCCTGCTTTTGGCATGTAGTTCATATGGGGGAAGGAAACAAGCAGTCGCCAGCATTTTGCTTTCCTATTTGTATGAAGTACATTGAGAATTCTTATTTGGCCATCACAGAAAGCCATTCCCTGTGCACCGTCAGTCAACCACCATTGCAGAGCAGCCTAATAATGGGTCACACTGACTAGAGCTGGAGCGAGTTAGCAGATGGTACACTAACAAAAGGCCTGAGCCACAAGTAGCTCGGGTATAAATTTTTTTCTTAAATGGGTTTGTAAAATACAGCACAAAAAGAATTGAAAAAGTACCAAAACTTTATTTGTATTCTTAAAAAAGAAAAAAAAAGTTGTCTGGATGTGGGCTTGTGCCCAAGGGAGCCAAAAGAGGGAGCTGGATGCCTGCAGCTGGGGTCACAGGCATTGTGAGCCACTCCATAGGGTGCAGGAACCAGAACTCACTGTAAACTCTCAACTGCTCAGCCATCTCTCCAGACTCTGTATTCCTAATCATCCTCCCAAACTTCAACTTCCCAGAGTTTATTTGGTGTCACGTTGCGAAATCATTTCAATTTTTAAGCATATGCACACAGTTATCCCTCTTGGTTCTTCTGGAACAATATCACATGAATTCCTATGGAAATGAAACACACTGTGCATCAAAATGTGCACAGTGGTGAGCTTGCAGGCAATTTTTGCCTTGGTGACTTGGCAGAGGACTTTACAATAAATATACATTGCTTTATAATTAAAATAACAATTATATCTACTGCATTTTGAGAAAAAATTTCTTCCCCTAAGGCTTCCTGATTCAGCTATAATGCTGACCTTGCCATCCATGTGGAAGAACTTCTTTCCATTTTAAAAGTGTGCCTTTCAGAGTGTTTATACCTCTTGTTTTGCTTTAACAAGTTTTTCTACATCTATGAAGGACTACATGAGCACACAGAGAACAGACTGTCAGGTGCACTTTCAATCCTGGAGGAATGAGCACCAAATCTCATGCCCCTGTAATCATGGTTTATTCATTTACTTCTGTGTTTTATACACTGGGTAGCTGGTAAAAGAGTCCTGGCTGTCATGACAGGAGGAGGTAAGTGGGGCCTGACTGCAGAAGTCAATGATGGCGTTCTTTTGCACTTGGCAGCTGAAGACGCTCTTTGACCAGTTGGCAATATTTGATACTGACTTTCATCAAGTCTAACAATTATTCAAGTTGAAATTTCCCTCACATCAAAGCTCCCTCCAAAACAACACCCTACTCTTTTCTAGAGCCCTAAGTGACCGTTCTGAAAACAGCCTAGTGAGTACGCTACACTTCCTTCTGAGTTTAAGATTCAAACACCTCTTTGCTGTCAGTACTCACCCTTACATTTTTCTTAAACACGATCTAAAAACCTAGTAATCCATCCCACATCATCTCCAGCAGCACATCTAATGTAAAGTAATGAACGGCCACGGAGTGGTTTTAGTTAAGAATTATTTAAGATTTCCTCCCCCTCAGCTGTTTTGTATTTAGTAAAAAATAACAACAAAGGCTAAGAAGAAAGTTAAGAATGGTAGGAAAAGGGAGGTAAAATACTTTTATATCTGAAGGTGTTTCAAAGACTTATTCTTTGGATGGTGTTACAACTTGATTTGATAATTATCCTTCTCATGGAAGTGCATTCTTAAAACTGAAAGTAACGCACTACTCTTTGTTAAAAAAAAAGAAAAGGAAAGAAAGGAAGGAGGCCCTGACATCCCCAACTAAGAAATGAAGGAGGCCCTGACACCCCCAACTAAGAAAGGAAGGAGGCCCTGACACCCCCAACTAACAGGGGGAGTTTGTTATGCATTCTAGCTCTTTGGACAAAGAACAAATACTGAACAATAGAGCAAACTGTTGACTGTATCTGAACAGCATCTTGCTACGACATTCAAGGACTGCAGGCTTAGAATCCCACCCTCCATGGAGAATATGACCAAGGTACATTTTTGGCTTCTATTCTCCAATTTCTTCAAGCAAGTGTCAAAACAACCAAAAATTATTTTTTCAAATCTCTATGAGCTCTTACTCCAATCAAAAACTCTTCCTTTACTGTATGAAGATATGGCATTATCTTTTCTTCTAGCCATATGATTTGCTTAATATTTTCATTAAGGGGTTCTTCTCTAAACCCATGGAGATTAACACCTGATTTCAATACTAGCATCTGTGAAAAGAAATCTAAAAATGCACAATAAGAAGCGTGTTCTTCCTTAGCTGGAGACAGATACTTTTCCTTACTCTACCTTTTTAAGCCTTGTTTTATTTATGACGGTGAAGACACACATTCACGACACATTTGCATGTGGAGGTCCGAGAACAGCTCTGTGGCTCCAGTTCTCTCCTTCCACCTTTACATGGGTTCCAAGGACCAAACTCAGTTCATAAGGCTGGCACAGCAAGTGCCTTTACCTGCTCACTGACCTACTTTTTTGAAAACATAAATTTTACTGTGTACATTTAAGGTACATGATATAAAACACATGTATGCACTACAATGGCTACACCAGTGACGAAACATGTGAACACGCCATTATTTAGTTACCACCTCCCTCCCAACAACAGCAGTAATGGACAGAGTCATCAGACAATCCTGTGTAGACCACAGCTATCAACTATAGTGCTCATGTATGTTAAGAACCTTCTATGTATCTCAAATCCCAGCCACGCTTTTATTTTCTATCGCTACATATTTATTATTAGTCTACTCTCTGAATGTACCTAAAAATAACTTTTAAACAATCTTGAATTCAAAATCAAAAATATAAATTTAACATTTTAAAATGATGGTAGCATAGACAACAAAACCAATTTTCAACAAAACAAAACAAAACCTCAGATTCTGCATTCAAGATGGGAGGCAGATAGCCGGGCCATGGTGGCGCACGCCTTTAACCCCAGCACTCGGGAGGCAGAGGCAGGCGGATCTCTGTGAGTTCGAGACCAGCCTGGTCTACAGAGCTAGTTCCAGGACAGGCTCCAAAGCCACAGAGAAACCCTGTCTTGAAAAACCAAAAAAAAAAAAAAAAAAAGATGGGAGGCAGAGACAGGTGTAAATTCAAGGTCAGCCTGGTCTACAGAGTGAGTTCTAGGACAGACAGAGGTACACAGTAAGATTGTATCTCTCTCTCTCTCTCTCTCTCTCTCTCTCTCTCTCTCTCTCTCTCTCTCTCACACACACACACACACACACACAAGTGTTCAGGTATTTGTCTCCTTCAAGTATTTTAAATTTTTTTAAATTCAGATTTTTAAGAACTTGAACAGGGGCTGGAGAGATGGCTCAGAGGTTAAGAGCATTGCCTGCTCTTCCAAACGTCCTGAGTTCAATTCCCAGCAACCACATGGTGCCTCACAACCATCTGTAATGGGGTCTGGTGCCCTCTTCTGGCCTGCAGGCATACACACAGACAGAATATTGTATACATAATAAATAAATAAATAAATATTAAAAAAAAAAAGAACTTGAACATTATTTCTTCAAAACATTAGAAGCAAGGAAAAGGGAGGGGGAGGGGAGGGGCGTGAGTAACTCTCAATGAGCAACGACTCACCCATATTTGTTACAAGAGCAAACCCAGTGGAATCATGAAGAGCTCCAGGTGGTAAACTTCTTGAGGATCAACATGTCAGGGAGCACTTGAGAGCTCAGTGTCCTTCTTGAGTAGCTTATTTTAACCACACAGCTCAAAGCCTCAGAATTATTTCTTCGTGACATATGACCATTTCAATCAACGCCTAGCCCTGATTTCTGTTCTGCAACAAAGTCCATTCCAACTGCTCCTCCCCAAGCCTCTTGCTTCTTGCCTGTCTCAGTGCTCAACTGCACTAAATGACTGGAGCCTACCTTTCATACAAGCCTGCCAAGTTCAAAATTAAGAAACCAAAGTTTGGACCAGAGGTGTGTGTGTGGGGGGGGAGACACACACACGGACACAGGGACACCATAACTTTAATCCCAGCACTCCAGGCGGGAGGATAGCTGTTGTTTCAAGGACCGTCTGGTCTACAGGGTGAGTTCCAGGAAGTCAAGGCTACACAAGTCTCGGAAAATAAAATAAAAAAAAAAAGGAAAAAGCAAAACAAAAACAAAGTTCGGATTGATTATGTTACTTGTCGTTGACAAAAACAAACAGAATCATATCTTACCGTGCCCTAGTGACTGTGTGTTGCAAGAGGAAGGGAAAGCTAGTGAGAACTATACCCTGAAGCAGTACAACTTCACTCTTTCTTTTCTTTTTTTGTTTTGTTTTTCAAGACAGGGTTTCTCTGTAGCTTTGGAGGCTGTCCTGGAACTACCTCTTGTAGACCAGGCTGGCCTCGAACTCCCAGAGATCCCTGCCTCTGCCTCCCGAGTGCTGGGATTAAAGGAGCGCACCACCAATGCCCGGCTTAAACCCACTCTTTCTAAAATAGCAACATGCAGAAGAAGTCTGTGTGTGTCTACTGCTTGGTTAGCAGGCCCTCTGAGGATTAACAGGTGCAGAGACAGGTCAAATCAAAAGTGCTTGGTTTGGACTTTTCCTCTGGTTTTAATTCCGAGGCCAAATAGTATTCAGAAAGGAACTAAAGTTTTTTCTCTTCCAGAGACTTTATTAGCACTCTATTCAAAGTGAAAGTATCCCTAAATACTCAGAAGTAACTCTCACCCAGAATGAGACAGGAATGCTCGATTAAAGCCAGCAGCAAGTTCAGAGTGTAGATTGTACTGGGGTCATATAGCTACCCAGTTTCCCCAAATGCACAATCTTTTGTTCTTTTCTACACCAAAATGAAAACCACAGTTTTATTTGTCGATTGCTAAGTCAGTCAAAACCCGATCGTAAATACTGGTGTGAAGAGAAATGTTTGGGGCTAGCCGCACAGCTCAGTGTTTGACCACTCCATAGTGTACATGGGAGTCTGGGTTCAATCCCAACACGTTGAAGAAAGAAGAGTGGGAACTGTGCCATTCTCTATCAATTTCTCAAACATGGACAGGCTGGTACCAGAGTCCAGAGCATCATCCACTGTCCTTACAATAGCCCAGCTACATAAAATGATGCCCATCTCACAAGAAAAACCCAAAAATGTATTTTTATTTAATTTTTTCTTTTGGTACCGAGGACTGAGTTCAAGGTCTTGCACACTCCAGAAATGCATGAATTCCAGTGCACCACACTCCCAACCCTCAATTAAAATAAACACAATACCATATGCGTATGCACGCGCACACACAGAGACCAGTTTAAAATTTGTATTTCTACTAGTCGAGAGGCTGCATCTATGTTGCTCTCCAGGTACATGAACTTCACATGGGTTGCCTTGTTGGAGACAGGATCTCTCTATACAGTGCTTGCTATGTAGCACAGCTGGCCTTCAATTATCAAACTTCTGGACTTAAGTCACCCAAGTACTGGGACCAGTGGCAAGCATATCAAACTGACACCTTCACATTTTTTAAAAGTTTCATGGGCAAAAAATATCCATTCCATTATTATTTTATTATTTTTAGATTAGAGAAACAGAACATTAACTATCTAGTGAGCATTAACGGCAGGTATATGTACTTGCACATTTACCTCTAAGGGTCAGGCTGAGGATGTATTCATCTCTAATGGACAGGTTGTAGGGGAGTGCATGCGTACATGCGCCATCTCTATTGGACAGGCTAGAAACATTATCTATGAATTCTACAAGCTGTTTCTCTCCAGCTCTAGCCTTCTCTGGCCCACATGTTAAGTTCTATTCTCAATTTTTCACTCACTTGTTTCTTTATAACTTTACTATATATACATCTGTCCATCTCTAGCCCTCCCTCCGTCCCTCTCCGAGTCTAGGGACTGAACCCAGGGCCTCATATTCTCACGTTAGCCAAATACTCCACAACTCAAGTACATGACCACACCCAACTATATTTTGCTAGCTTTTAAGTATTCTTCTGTAACCTTCATTTTCCTCCAATGTTGTGAAACTCCCATGTTGATGAACAAATCTGTAGTTGGTTCATTTTTCTTTGTAACTGCAATATAGTATCTCACTGTAGGAATTTACCCATAATTTGGATGTTCTTATTGATTCTTAACCACTGAGCCATCTTTCTAGCCCAAAGAGCTAACAGTTTGTTAAGTTTGATGATCTTTTCAAATTACTGACTTGGTTTTGTTTACTTTCTCTGATTCTCTGACTACTCTGACTGGCGAGATCCCAATGTCTCAGGAGGCCGTGTTCACAGCACGTCCTGAACTGGAGCCGTCTGTCTGTTATCCTCACACACGACAATTCCTTTTCTAAGTCCAGAGCCCTTGGGTCACACTCTCCTGTTCTCCTCTTCTTCCTTCAGACAGAGTGCAGAAAACAATGTACTACGGATCTGACTCATTATCCTTTATATATAACTCTTTTCAGCTGTTATCCTGGACTGCAGAAATCCAGGATGTGTTTTATTTACTTGAGAATTTAACATTCTAAGCAACAGGAAGAGTGTCTCTCATCTATCCTTACCATAACCCTTGACTGACACGAACTTTCTCAAACACTGAGACTTGACTGAGTCAGTAGTTTTTCTCCTGTAACTTGATGGCCGCTTGTCTTCTGAGACACTTATCCTATAAATGCAAATCTTATATCCAGTTTCCATGTTCACTATCTCTCATTTATTTTCCATCTCTGACCCTGCTGCCACATCAGATTTCTTCTAATTTACTAACTTATCTTCATACCAAGTCTATTCTGTTAGCCACCCATGTTGTATTTAATTTGCACACTCTTATTACTATTGTTTGGTTTGGTTTCTTGGGATGGTGCTGAGGATCAAATCAAGAGCCTTGTGCACAACAGGCAAGCATTCTACCAAGGAAACACCCCCCCCCCAATCCTCTAAAGCCATTTATTGAACATCTACCATGTGCTAGATATGGTTTTAGATTCTGTAAAGAGGTAAAGGAGTTAGTTGTGCAACCAACCACCCAAGAGCTGGGTCAGCAGGAAAGAGCACTTACCACCAAACTTGACCTTAGTTCAATACCTGGAACTCACATGGCAGAAGGAGAGAACTGACTCCCACAGATTGCCCTCTAACCACTACACACAGCCATGGCATGTGGGCACTCCACCTCTCAGATACACAAATGTAATGCTTGCCTCTTTAGAGTTAGAAATAAAGGCTTGGCTTAGTCAATCACATAAGAGAAACAGAAGGTTTTTGTCTTGGGGTAATGACTGGAAAATTCACTCTGGGAAAGGCTGCAGGCACAACATTGACGGAGGCAGTTCAGTGCAATCTTTCTTAGAGCAGGGTTCACTCTCAGGAGCTTGTAGACATCAGTATGGGGAAGACCTAGAATTCCAGCTCTTCTCTAATAGTCGATTCTTTCTATGAACCAATACGATCTCAAAACTCAGGATAGGCACAAGCTCAATTCTGTTCTAACATGACTGAATTTAGTTCAGTAATTCATCTTTCTAAATAATAAAAGCAAAAGGTCAATACCACAAGGAGCAATCTAAAACTACAGATCCCTGTCAGGTTCTTGGTCCAAACTAGAGCCTCCAGCTCTCCTAGCCGGACTAACATCAGAAACAACTTGAAAATTTCCTATGACTAAAACTATGAGAATGTCCTCGAATGAGTTTACTTTATATAGAGCAAACGGCACTGGTAAGGGATATATAACCTTTTATAACCCTTTACAAAGGTACATGAAACTGTCATAGTACCAACATTTAACCTGCCATGTCTCTTTGCGTTAGTTTCTGTGTAGGAAGCATGTCAGGTAACAGTCTAACTAGATATGGCTTCTTCTGAACAATATTTGGCAGTAGTCATTCCACTATTAGATTTATGCATACAGAAATAATAAAACACAAGTCACAAAGAATTGGAATTGCATTAAACATAGTGATCCTACTTCAGTAAAGGATGGGGGAAAAACAGAGGCCAAGTAGGGTACAAGTGGACCAAAATCCCTACACTGCAATGATGACACTACTGGCATAATAAACAATGAGAAATAGTATATTACATTGACAATGATGTGTTTAAAGCGCTCTCTAATTCTAAAATGAGAGCAAGACAACTATAAAGAGAAGAGACAATGTTTGCATAACAACTGTAGAAGGTGGGGTCAGGGGTAAGCTCTTGGAGCCCTGTTGCTCTTGTTGAAGCCAAAGTGAGTGTCTGAAGAAAGAACAGTGGGTGACTCATTCCTGTATATTAGAAACTTAGAGCTTGGCAGTTACCACAGCCCAACACAATGAAAAGAATGTGTGACTGTATTAAGAGTCTTGCTGCTAACAAATACTTGCTCAATCCTGAACTATCTTACACAAAATTGTGTACTGTGCTAGAGTAGAGGATTCAAGTTTAAACATCACTGCAGTTTTCCATTATAGCTCAGATTCTCTCTCATGAATTGAAGATTTAAACAGCAACAGCCCAGGAATAGCTCCTCCTTTCCCTTTAGTTAAATATAAACCTATTCACTTGAAGAACTACAGCACTGGAACTCAAAATAGAAGATTGCACACACACACACACACACACACACACACACACACACGCTCTTGATCGAGTCACTGAAGATTGCACACACACATGCATGCACCCATATGAACATTCTTAGTGGAGTCAGTGAAGAGGGCACCAGTGGTGACTATACCATCATAATAAACAGGATTCCCTCTCCATGGTGAAGATAGTGTGGCAAGCCTGAAATACAAATACTTCTTTTTCTTCTCAAAAAAACATGTATAAAAGTTTAACTTTCTATCACTTTCTCTTTCTCAAAGCCTACGACACATTACAGACGCAAAAATCTAAATTCTTTCAATCCATATAAGCACTTTTTGGAACATACAATCACGTGACCAGAAAAGAAAGTAAGAGGATAGGTTCATTATGACACACAGGGAAACAACTGTGTCAATAATGTGCTTATTTCTTCCGAGCAGCAACAATTTCTACTACACACTAATACCATACATTAAAAATAGATTATTTTTTCATCATCCAGGTCAGAGCTATGCTATGTCAACCCCAAACTCAGAGTTGTTTCCTCTTAGCTTTTACTACCAAGGTTCTTATGTCCTTCTGGATGACATGCTCTACCTGGAGAAGGATGCATACAAGGACGTTGTGTCCAAGGTACGGGTGCTGCCTGGTTTGGTACTTTACAGCACACCGAGGACACGAAGACTCTGACTTAAAACAAACTAGAAAGCAATGTGACTTTGATGATTCTTCAAACATATGGAAACATTCAAAGAACAGTATAGTAATCATTGTGATGAACCTATATTCTATCTCTACCTCTGTCTGTCTGTCTGTGTATATATACATACATATATATATATATATATATATATGTATGTATATATATTTCCACTCTTCATGAGTAACACAGTTTTCTTCTCCCATGAACCATCTGAATTTAACAATAAGACATCAGGGGCTGGAGAGATGGCTCAGTGGTTAAGAGCACTGGCAGTTCTTCCAGAGGACCTGGATTCAGTTCCCAGCACCCACATGGCAGCTTACAACTGCTGGTAACTCTACCTCCAGGGGATCTAACACCCTTACAAAATACCAATGCACATAAATAAAAATAAATAAATCATTCAAACAAAAACAAAAAAACAATAAGACATCATGACATTTAGCTATTAGACACTCATTAGGAGGCATTCCTATTACAGAAGGATTCTATGCTTTATAATAAAACTGTGACCCTGAATTCCTTAAAATCCTGCATTCTGTGATCCTAGAGAACAAGATTCATCTAACATATTTCTAAAATTCTAGATACCTGCTTCTCTATTAAAAAAAATAAGTGATTTCTACACTGGTGTGTGACTTAGTGCAAAGTCATGGATTCAACCTCCAAGACTGTGTGTTTAGACCCGTGTGTATGTGTGGAGGCAGGAGACAACATAAGCATCGGTTTCATCATGCCCACCTTACGTTTTGAGATAGGGACTCCCGCTGGACTTAGAGCTTACCTATTGATTGGACTGCCTGGCCAGTAAGTCCTAGGGATCCCTTATCTCTTCCGGCCAACACTGGGTACAGGTATGTGCCACCATGCCCAGACTTTACACAGGTGCTAGGGATCCAAATTTGGGTCTTTTTGATTATATGGCAAGCATTTTCCCAAAGAAATCAAATCCACAGGCCCTAGAATGTAACTTTCCTGCTACATTTAACATTATTTTACAAAATAATCTTCACAACTAAAGTCTAAATAAATGCAAACAAATAATTCCTCAAAAGTACCAGTTTAACAATATTTTGATTATTTCTCAGGGTTCCAGGCAACATAATGTAGTTCAGTATGTTCATATGAAAAAAAAAATGGAACTATGGGAACATTATATAAGAAAGCATATTTCTCAACAGATCTGATACTGGGGGCACTAGATGGTCTTTGGCCATTTTATACTAAGAGATACAGCTTGACAATAATAAGGAATGTCAGTCTGTGTGACTAACAAAACTCTGGAAGAGTTCCTCACCACCTGAGCTGATCCAACAGTACAGGACTGGTCAAGGACATACTTTAAGGATGCCCTGAACCTAGTGGATGTTTTCTGTAAACTGAAGAAAGAATAATAAAACAGGGAACATCTCATCTGCACAACTCTCTCAGTCTCATCCAAGTCCTATGACTAAGACATAGGGCTATGTTTTGAATAGTCATCCCCCCAAGACTCATTTGTTGAAACCCAATCTCCAGTGTAAAAGTATCAAGAGATGGGGCTTTAGGAGGTAGAGATAGTGAGGGCCCATCCTCAAAAGTAGGATTAGTGCCCTTATAAGAGACTTGATGCAGCTTGTTTGTCCCTCTGCTATGTGAGGGCACCTTGATGTGGGGTGCTTTGCTGTAGCCATGCCGTGCACCACGACACATGGTAGTCAGGATCTCCAGGTCCTCCACTCAGCACCTCAGATGGCTGTCACCTTCTGCTTCCTTACGTCTTCACGCTTACTCTTCCTTTTCATAAAAGACATGAAAATTTTTAATTCTGTGATGATTAAAACACAACATGTAAATGTTTAATTTCCATATGTCTCTTAGATGTAAGAAGTCAAAACAATATATATAAAGTACATTTCATGGGGCTAGAGAGATAGCTCAGCAGTTAAGAGTGATTGCTACTCATGCAAAGGACTTGGGTTCTTAGCACCTGCATCAGGCAGTTCACTTCAAACTCCAGGTCTAAGTGGTCTAACTCTGGCCCCACACACATGGTTCACATACTCACACAGGTACACACAAATAAAATAAAATAAAATTTAAAAACTTTTTAAAAAGTACACTCTAGTCCCTAAGCTGAAATGAGCAATAAAGGAATGAGATTCCTAGTCAAGCAATGAACACAAAGATGGCTTTTAAAAGTTCTCCCATCCAAACAGAAAAATAAAGTGAATGCACACAATCGTGCAGCCTGTTCTGGAACACAGAGTGTAAAGCTGACCTACCGCCACCATCACCTTTACCACCCTAAACACATCAAATAAATGCTTTCTGGCTAACATACAAAAGCAAGCAGATGAGCAAAGAAAGCCCTATCACAGTCCATTAGTTATTAATATCTGCAACACTCTCCCCTTCTATCGGCCCCTGAAGTGATAAGGTTGAGTCCTGCCAAACTATATCCCCTTCTCTAAGGCCGTATTAACATAGAACAAAGTGCCAAAGGGACCATTAAAAAAAAAAATTGGCCCACTTTTAGAAGTCAGCAGCTTTTCCTTCTGATGAAGCATGAATATTTAAATCAGGCAAATGAGTCAAGGATTGAACACTCTACCCTGAATGTAGGATGTGCATTGTTGACCGTGGGCACCAAGAACCCGACATAGCACACTAGCATGGAAATGAGTGTTCACTGAGAATTCCAGAAGGGCGGTTTGCTAACCATGTCTCTACCTTTCAGATTTGAAGTTCTACATTTGGATGTAAGGGCAAAAGATGGATCCCAGCAACTGCTTTAAATTATGTACCTTAATGATTTCTACTGAGCATAACATAATTTGATTTGTAGTAAGTCAAGCAAATGGAGAAAAGGCTAGAATTTTGGTGAACGGCTGTGTATTTGTCTCTGCCTTCATCATATAGTGACAATGCATTAGAGGTGCACTGCACTTGAGAGGATGATAGACCTACCATAATGAAACTCACTTGAAATGGAGTCTAAAGACAAGTACTAACGCTTAAATGGGACAAGCAACAGCACATAAAACAAGACACAGGGAAACCAACTGACAAATACGCCACTATTCAGTATAGCTACAGGTGACTCAGGGTTTATTATTATTATTAAATTATTAAATCAAAATATGGGCCAATGAGATGACTTAGCAAGTAAAGGCACCTGCCACCGAGCTTGGTCCCTGGGACCCACATGGCAAAAAATGACAACTGACTCTTGCTCATTGTCCTCTGACCTACACAAGCATTGTAGAATGCACTCATGCACATGTGTACACACACACACACACAAAATTAAATCCAAATGTACCTTTAACTAATATCAAATGTGCTTTTACAAATATAAAAATAACTATCAGAAAAATCTATACTAAAGTAAAAGATGCAACTAGGAATTTCAGGATCAGCGGATCTTGTCCAAAACTATAGTTGCAACTTTCAACAAAAGCTCACTGCTAGCCGGGCAGTGGTGGCGCACACCTTTAATCCCAGCACTCGCGAGGCAGAGGCAGGCGGATCTTTGTGAGTTCGAGGCCAGCCTGGTCTACAAGAGCTAGTTCCAGGACAGGAACCAAAAAAGCTACGGAGAAACCCTGTCTCGAAAAATCAAAAAAAAAAAACCCCAAAAAACAAAAAACCCTCACTGCTATAGCCCTGGCTGTCCTGCAACATGCTAGATAGAGCAGGCTAGCCTC
This sequence comes from Microtus pennsylvanicus, assembly GCF_037038515.1. NCBI lineage: Eukaryota > Metazoa > Chordata > Mammalia > Rodentia > Cricetidae > Microtus > Microtus pennsylvanicus. Next base: position 69,481,307 of record NC_134580.1, on the reverse strand, counting down.
AAAAGTCACCTGCCTCTGCCTCTCCAGTGCTGAGATTGAAGGTGTGCACAACCATACATGGTTCTGGACTTATATTCTTAGTCATTTTATTTGCAGGCAAATAGTCCAAGATTACACAGTTAAGGAAACAAGATTCCATTTGTAAGGAAAAAAATTCTTGCTCTCTCTTAACTACAGATCTGGCATCTATCTAGAATGTCAAGAACTGAGGCAGGTGGTGTGCACACCTTTAATCCTAGCACTCGGGAGGCAGAGGCAGGCAGATCTCTGAGTTTGAGACCAGCCTGTCTATAAGAGCTAGTTCCAGGACAGGCTCAATAGCTACAGAGAAACCCTGTCTCAAAAAACCAAAAAAAACGGAACTAATTTAATCCCCTAATTTTATCCAAGTCAATGAAGCCTTATTTCTTCAAAATACAAGCTTTTCTACCCTCCAGATGTTAAAAATTAAAAAAACACACTTAAGCAACAGGCATTGATCAAACCCTTCAAACTAGTCAAGTTAGAGATAGAGACTCTATGCTGTCCAAGCAAGGAGGGAGCTGTTATAATTGTGCAAACCTATTTTCTTTCTCTTTCTTTTTTTTCCCATTTTTTTCTTTTCCTTTTTTTTTTTGTTTTTGTTTTTGTTTTTTGTTTTTGCAAGACAGGGTTTCTCTGTAGCTTTAGAGCCTGTTCTGGAACTAGCTCCGTAGACCAGGCTGGCTGGACTCAAACTCACAGAGATCCTCCTGTCCCTGCCTTCTGAGTGCTGGGATTAAAGGCATGCACTATGACTGCTTGGCTGAGCCTATTTTCTTAATGGACACATTAAAAGCAAAATTGAAGGTGTTATGTATATTCGATAGTATCTGGTGTCCATCCATCTTGGTTCATATGATTCTTCCCATCAGTTGATCTGGGCATGGAACCACGTGCTTGTAACCCTAGCACTTGGGAGGAAGAAGCAAGATAAGAAGTTTGAAAAAAAGAAATCTGGACTACATAGACCCTTCTGCTTCTCCCACATTGATTCTCAAGCCTTCTCACTGTACACGTTCCAATTCCTTATCATATCTCTTCTCTGTGCACATGCTAACCCTTTTTTCCCTTTTATTGATTCCTTGTGGCCTCTGGTTTCTGCTACACCACTCATAACGGGCTCTCACTGGGGCTCCTCTAGGATATCCTGTTGTCTTGAGTAATGGAGGTTCTGCTGTTTTGGATCTGCAGGTTTGCCCCCTTCACATGCTCCAACAGTTCACAGATGAGATGGATGTTGGGGTGAGCTAACTCATAGCCCTGGATTTGAACCTGAGTGGCAGGTGTATTGGTCAGTCTGATAGCTCTCCCTCATTGCCACTCCCCAGGAGAGCTCTCCTGCACTGCCTCAGTTAGCTTGCCCGAGGGAGCCTACAGCAAGGTGCGAGGCCAGTTCTCTTGCTTTCGGGTCCACAGGTCCAAATTCCCCTCACTCATATCGCCAGGGTCAGCTCTACTGTTTTGTCCAGCACATGCTAACTCTTTTATTCTTCTCTGTGAACATACTATCATGCAGACTGTTCAGTCACTGATATGTTTTTAAGACTCTACTATGACTCCCTAATATGATTTACCCAAGTAAGCAAGTTAGAAAGTAAAAGAAAATTATCCAGCTTGTATCTCAGTCATAATAAATAGAATTACAAGAAGAACTCAAAGCACTAGAGAGTATTTCAAAAAAGTGTTGCTAGACATAAGGATTCTTTCTCCAAACACTGAGATCAATAAAAAAAAAAAGGAGGCAGAAGTCTAACTTTAAATCACTATCTGTTCTCTAAAACATGTAAGTGCCAGACATTATCACCATTATTATTATACTATTAGTGAAGCAAGCAAGTGTACATGCCACGGTATGGAGGTCAGAGAGAACACTGCAGAGTCTGTTCTCTCCCTATACTTTTTTTTTTAATTGAGACAAGTTTTCTCTATGTAACTCTGGTTGTCTTGGGTCTTGGAACTCATTATGTAGATCAGGCTGGCCTTGAACTCACAGAGATTCAGCTGCTTCTGCCTCCCCAGTGCTGGGATTAAAGGTGTGTGCCACCACACCTCTCTTTCCCTACACCTCTATGTGGGTGCTGAGGATCAAACTCAGGTCTACAGGCTTTCACAACAAGCACCTCTACCTGCTGAGTCACCTCAGCCTCCCTGCACCACACTTGTTTTGTTTTGCTTTTGTTTTTCAGGACAAAGTTTCTCTGTCTAACAGCCCTGGCTGTCCTGAAACTCACTTTGTAGAGTAGGCTGGCCTCAAACTCAGAGATCTGCCAGCATCTGCCTCCAGAGTACTGGGGTTAAAGCCATGCAACACCATGCCTGGCATGCATCAGACTTTTGAAAGCCTTCCTTGCCCTCTATGAGTCCCTATGCCACTGCTTTTGCTGCAGTGTGGAAATGACAGCCAGGTGTTTTAGGAGGAGGAATGTGTACAAGGTCTATCTTCTTGGGACGTGGTCATCAGAGAAAGGAAGAGTTGGACTTAATAGTACATGAGTTCACCGTTAGCTCTGTTTGCTTGCCTAAAGAGATAAAGCACCATATTAAAACTCAATACATTTTTGGGAGGAAAGATAAAAACACAAAAGGGCCTATCTTATCTTCAGAAATGCAATGCTCAGCTTTGTGAGCTGGCATTCAGCTAGCCAGATTACCAAGCTTATTTAGAAGCTGAAGGCTTTACCCCAACTCCCATCTTTTACATTTTTCAGGGTTTGTTTCCATGTGTGCTCCTAAGCTCACATACATGTCCCTCACTCAGTTTACACACATCAGTGAGCAGCAGCAGCAGAAATCCAGGTCTGCTGCGGGCAGTGCCTGTGGTGGTGGGGCCCTCTCTCCTGTGAGGCCACACACCAACAAGATGAGATGTAGCCATGGCAAGGGAAAACTGAAACAAACCTGAGAGCAACAACAAAATCTTGCAAAGCTGCCTCATCAAGAAACTGGTGCTTCTTAACGTCAGGCTGCAGAAAGCCAGAATCCCATGTTTGCCAGTCTTTTCCCCTGCTTTCTGGTTGGCTATGAACAACTGCTCTGAGGCAGTTGCACAGAGGTCCTTCTCATCAACCCTGGGGTCCCCTCTGTCAAAAAGTCTGGTAAGGGATGATGTCGATCATGAACTTTCTACATGCAAATACAATGAAAAGCTCAAGAACTTGGAAGTCGGCCTTCTCTGTGTGACAAGTGTCTGTACAGACGAGAATCATTTCTGTTCACTGGGCACCTTTCCTGTCTAGACACAAGCCTGGCACTGCTCCTCAGAGTTAAAGTTACATTCAGGAGTTCTAAACTGCTGTGCAGCCTGGATCAAGGAGGACACGGTCAGATCAGAGCAAAAAGCTTTACTTTCTATAGAGTTAAGCTCAGTTAGTGACACCATTTCAGCCTTTTTTTTTTTCATGTTTAACAAGTAGCAAACCCATAGAAATAAATGTAATTGGCCAAACAAATACCACTAGGGACAAATAAATGAGCAATTGGTATAGTCCAGAGCCAGTCTGAAACAGAGCTTCAGGCAAGTTACTCCACTCCAGTTCCTGGGACATCAGTTCCTATGTAGCTTGCAGAGACAAGGAGCTGATCTGATGATATTGGTATAGCGCTCCACTCCTCAGGGAACAGGGACATAAGTGGTTATTATTAATCCTGCTGAGGTAGTACGGCTGAAAAGCATAAAACAGAGGAAAACAATGCTCCTCAGTGGGTTACTGTGAGGCACTTTTCCAGTCAGGCAGGTTTTAACTATCTTCTAGCAGCCTTTAAATATGGCCTCAGTACAGGGAACACCCCAACTCCCAGGAGAAGGAGAAAATGACTTTTGAAGTGAAAAGTATCATTATCTCCATTTCCAGATAAGGAAAGCAATGCAGAGATCAAAAGTGACTTTTTTTACTTCCATTAAAGAAGCAAAATGGCTAACCAATGTGAGAAGCATCTGAGGTCATTATTGCTCTGCAACCTATCGTAGGGCAGCGGCTGGCGAGCACAAAGCCTCAGAGTGAGTACTTGGTTCTCCATTAGGGTGTACAATCTTGAAAAGCCATTTTTTCTTATGTGTCAGCTTCATCTACATAATGGGGTCTGCCCAGGATCAGCCTGGATAAAGCATGTGGACACTGCAAATAAGGACACTGCACAAATAAGTGACGTCTGTCGCTGCTTTGGCTTTCTTGAGAACATGGTGTCTGCCACTGCGACCTTTGCCCGGATTTTAAAAAAAAAATGAAATATTTAACAGCTTTACGAGATAACTCACATGTAATAAATCCACTCATTTTAAGTATATAATTCAATGTCTTCAGGTACCTTCAGAGTGGTGTGATCATAAACACAATAGACTTTGAAATATTTTCATCACCCCAGAAAGAAACCCTGAATGCATCAACAGACACTGCCCACACCCCAACAGTCCCTAGGCAACACTGATCTACTTCCCATCACCATCACTATGAATCTGTGTGTTAAGGCATTTAATATAAATGGAATCATTTCATGTGCAGCCTTCTGTGACTCGTTTCTTAAACTTAAAATTTTTCAAGATTCATGAACGCACATCAGTACTTCCTTCCTTTGTACTGCTAAACAGCATTCCCTTCCTTGAATATACCACATTTTCTTTAGCCATCCTCATCTGATGGAGCTATCATGAACAATGAAGATATGAACACTCATGCTGGAGCTTTTGCTTGAACACGCTGTATTTCTCTTGAGTACACAACTAGAAAGGAGACTGCTGAATGGCAGGGCAGCTCCATGCTTAACGTTTTGAGAAACTTGCCAGACTACTGTCTTTCAATTGACTCTACCATTTTATATCCCCACCCGTAATGCCTGAGGAGAAGATAACTGAAGGGAGACCACAGAAAGGAAACCCTTTGCTGGATGCCTGTGCAGGAATAGCTCGACTAGCTCAGCCGATGGCAAGCTGCATCGCTGACAACATGCGTCACTCACAGCAGGGATGGCAAAGCTTCCCTTTTAGGAGATACTGACTGTTGAGGCCTTTCCCTCCTTTTCTCCCGCTCCCTTACACTCAAGCCTAGACCAAAGCAAAGAAGCAGCTTTCTTTATACACAGAATATCTCTAACACAAAGTACTACAGAATTTTCAGCATCAGAATTTAAAAGTTCTCTATTAGTCCTCAGATCTAGATAATAAAATATGCTGTCCAAAACTGCTATATGACATCTTTTATGACAGCGGGCACATCAGCCTAAGCCCAGCCCCAATACCTATGTTCAGTACAGGCCAAGCACAGGCTAGCTTCTAGCGTAGTGTGTGTGTGGGGGGGGGGGGGGCAGATGGCCTTTAAAAAGCAAAACAAAACAGGAGGTCAGGTAGAAGAGGGTAGGGGAGGAGGAATAGAGAGAGCAAGAAAAAGGCAAAGCGCATTTCTGCTCGTGCTCTTCCCACCTGTCACAGCACTCTCCTTACTGACTGCCAGCATGCTTCCTTGCAAACACAGCTGCAGATGACAAAGAGCAGCCACTGTCCTACTCAGGGGGTCCCTTCCATGTTCCATATTATAAACTGTACTAAAATGCCAACAGCTTACAAGGAAAGAAATTATATACTGGTAAGAGCCACAAATAGCACACTATTACCTATCTCCCACAACTTAGCACTGAGACCTGTAGGTTCCCCACAAAATAACAAGACTACCCAGTAAACTGCAAAAGAATGTAATCACAAGACTAAGTATGAAAAAATATGTAGCTTGTTTAAATTTTATAATTTGTCAGACTTGTGATTAACTCAATCAAAGAAAAACCATATTCTATCATATATTTCATACAGTCACCCCATTCTCAATTTGCTGAGGGGCTCTGCTCTTATATAATTTTAAAAAATCATGAAGTTTTTTTTCCCTAGGAAAGTTAAGGACTTGTACCAGGGACTGCCACCAAAAAGAAACACATCATCCCCAGCATCAGAAAGGAAAGATTCTGGTATAATTTTAAAAAATCATGAAGTTTTTTTTCCCTAGGAAAGTTAAGGACTTGTACCAGGGACTGCCACCAAAAAGAAACACATCATCCCCAGCATCAGAAAGGAAAGATTCTGGTATAATTTTAAAAAATCATGAAGTTTTTTTTCCTAGGAAAGTTAAGGACTTGCACCAGGGACTGCCACCAAAAAGAAACACATCAACCCCAGCATCAGAAAGGAAAGATTCTGGTCGTTACCGTGTTTCAAACCTTTGCTTACCCGCTTGTCTCGTCCTGGCCACAGGCAAGGCAAAGAGAGCTTCCATGCTCTCAACACTCACAGACTCACGCTGCCAGCAGCCTTCCAGTGGCCTTGCTCTCGGCAGGAGAAGCCGTACTGGCTAATACCGCTGGGTCTTGTTGAAGAAAAATGGTTGACTTCCTTTGATCATCAGAGCGGTGTACTGATCAGATTTCCTGTTCTGCTGACTACAAGCGTGTTGGGCAAAGCAGGAGAGCTGGCTTCTGAGCAGCCCATGCAGGGAAGCAAATTCCACAGCTAGAGAATCCCGAGAGAAATGAAAACTAGAAGAGGGTGGAACTGGAAGCAGACACCTTCACTCTGCCAGTTTGGTACTTACTGGTGTCAGGATCTCTGGGGTGGGGGCGGGGGTTGAGCACAGAGTTCAGGACCAGAGTCCTGAAACTGTAATCTGCAAGTTTTAATTGTACTGTTTCATTTTGATGAAGAAAAAAAAGTTTTATTGAAATTAAAACTGAAGGAGAAGGAAGCCACCCAAGATGGTCTCGTGGCACACTCAATCTGGGCAGTGTGTCCCATACCTGAATGCACAGGCCTGAATTGGTATACTCCATGCACCAGATAAGCAGTTGTTGGATTAACATGAGTTCATCTCTTCCATTGTACTCAGAGTTTTTTTTTCTCCTAGTAAATTACAAATTTTTTTTTTACTTTTTTTTTTTTGGAGTAAATTACAAATTTTACCTAAAGATAAATCCAGTGCTTAATTCTCTGCTGCACTCAGCTTCTGCTGTCTTGGGCAGTCTGTCCTTCCTGGAAGACAGTGAAGGGTGCATTTCCGAAAGTACAGTTCATCTCCGAGGGACGCACACCATACTTAAATCCCTTCTTTTCCAAAAGGATTACTTTTATCCTTAAAAGTTTTCATTTGTGATAAAGTATTTGATTTCTAACACTAGATCTAAACGTTGTTGTTTTCGAGAGTAAATAGTCAATTGCAAATTGAGTAAATTGCTTTGGCAATCCTAGTACCAGAAATGAAATGGATTAGGTCAGCAGGTGGCATGTCATTTCAGTGCTGCTTGGGAGCCCAAAATACAGTTAGGTCATTTTTTTTATTCTGGTGACAGTTAGAATGGAAACCAGAGCATTTGACTTACCTCCGGCTTCCATTCTCACAGCCACCACAGGCACAAGAGATTATAGAAAGTCTCTAAGCCCACATTTTCAATGTTTAGGTTTCTTGAACTTCCAGAAACACTCAACTGACCCTGAGATAGGACACCCCACTCTGGTCTTTAGAGACAAGGCAATTCTTCTCTACACCAGGAAACTGGGAGTTCTCTTTAATCTGGTATATTAAGCACTACAGTAGTACTGTCTGATTTTTTAAAAAGATTTTTATTTATTATGTATACATTATTCTCAGTATTCTGTCTGCATGTATGTCTTTATGCCAGAAGAAGGCACCAGATCTCATTACAGATGGTTGCTGGGAATTGAACTCAGGACCTTTGGAAGGGCAAGCAATGCTCTTAACCACTGAGCCATCTCTCCAGCCCTAGTACTGTCTTTAAAAGAAAGAATGGTAGCTATGCCTCAACCCAAAAAGGAAACTGTCCAGCCTGCTCCACTGCAGAACTGGAAGAACTATAAATAATACATTTACACCAAGAAACCAAGAGAGATGTGATAGGAGGGAGAAACACATGCTGGAGAGGTAAACTGCAAGAAGATTCTTTTGTCCCGAAGTCAGGAGTCTCGCATGCTTTGGGGCCATAGAAACAATTTCAAGACTACTACCCCACATGTCCCCAGCTACTGGGAGAACTCCAAAGCTAAGGTGGCCTCCCAGGTACTCTCCTGATAGCAAACAACACAACAGTCAACATCTCAGCCCTGCTTCAGGGGTGGCACATGACGAGCATAGCTGAAGAGACTGTGGTCCCCAGACCACAGTGAACAACACTTGACTCAGGAATGGACCTGAAAATCAGGGCAATGTCTTAGGCTGACACTTCTATGGATGGCTGGGGGGGCAGGAGGGGGGACAACTTGCAAGCCTACAACTGCTCGAGCCAACCTGTCAGTAAATGCTAGTCTGTGCACAGTCAATAATGCCAAGGGGAGAAAACTCCCCAGTTCACACCGCCACATCCTTAAACTTGCTAGCTACAAAGCCAACCAATTCCTTTTACTTCAGCAGTGTTGACTTGGGTATCTATTACTAGTAGTCAGAAAATCCTCACTAATACACCAGCCAAACAACTCAACCTTACCGCATCTGGTTCCTGAGCTCTGGGCAGAGGCCACGTTTGCTTTACAAACTTCTCAAACTGCTAAGTACTACACAGAAGGCATTTCTAGTTTAACTAAACAGAAGGGAGGGACAGAAGGAATAAGGTACTAATGGACAAACTGCCCCATCCTTCTAATACCCGTGAGATAACGCTGTTGTCCACCAGTTCTCATCATTTGCCCTGATGGAGTTTCTGAAGTCAAAGCAGCTCAAGCCTAGAAGCTAACAAGTGTTTCCCTTTCTGACTTCCTGGTGGTACTTGCCCACACTAGCCTTAAGGGGTAAGCAACAGAATCACAGAAAGGGAAGTGAGGAGCCCTACTTTCAAGAAGCAAGAAGAGTGCTCATGTGCATACAAATGTACTCGGGGGTGAGCTGGGCAAATTCTCACATCAGGGCAAATCAAGAGCAAAAGGAAGCTACACAAGGTGAAACCTCACCATCTAGACTGTATGCCCTGTTTCAAAGGGGTGTTAATTGAAGGGCAGAACTGAACTATTTAGATTGCATCAAATCCGAAATTCACAATTCATATATTCTGGAACACTAGTTCATCTATCTCTCTCTCCATGAACACCACCAGCGCCATAATCTCCTCTGATATGACCTGATCTGGAAAGTATTGGTACAAGGGAAAATAGATACCTAAAGAAAGAAACAAATCTGTAGTCTTCTGAGTGCTGTAATGATACAACACACATAAATGTGTGTTGAGAGCTGTGAATCCCCAGATCCCGAATTTCTTGTAAACAACTTGTTTTCCCCTGATCTGAGTGCCTACAGCTGCTCTGAGCACAAGACCCTCAGGAGTTTCTGAGGGCAGGGGAATGGTTTCTGGTGCATTTGGCTGGGGCATGGCTATCACTATATAAGCTACCCCTGGACACAATAAAGGGGGCATTCTTGGGGCGTTTTGGCATCAGGGATGGCCTGTGTCTCTGTCTCTGTGTCTTTGTGTGTTTCAATCTCCAGCCCCTTGCCTGGATCACAAACTGTATGGTGGCGCATAGAGTGCAGACGGGCGTAGTGCACCGCAAATGTGCAACCGTGTTTCACAGAAACAAGGAAGAAAATCTACACATGTGCCATACCTGGAACTCCAAGAACTCAAGACCAATAGCAGATGGATTCATACTTAAGAGTTTTTACTCTGCAAGGTGTGGTGGTGCATACCTGAACTCAGGAAAGTAAGGCAGGAGGATTGCTGCAAGTTACAGGCAGCCTGGGTTACATAATGAGACGCTGTCTCAAAAAATTCAAAATGAGAGGGTGAGAGATTGAGATTTTAAGATGTTGTCAATACCTTGTTCACCACTTAAAATGTTATTCCTGATTTAAAAGAAAAGGACCTCAAGCAGTATTTAAAGAAAATTTTATATATATATTTTATACATATAGATGTATATATATTTTATGTGTGCGTGTCTTTGATAAACTTTCTGAGCCACACTGCATTCTGAAAGCTAAAACGCATTGGTTAAAGTTTCAAATGTCTACTTAAAAGTCAACTTAACTGTGAAACTTTTTTTCTTCAAAGGAAAACCTAAAAAACCAAAGTATTACTATTATACTAATCTCTGAATTTTGTAATATGTAACCTTGTCTCTAACAATATTCCAACAAACTATTAACTTTGACAAATTCACACTATACAGATTGGCCCCCGGATGATTCAGGAAGAAACTGCAATGTCAAATCAACTTGAAATTATCAGATATAGTTTGGACATTATCAATTATTTTAACTACAATTAACCTGCACACACCTGTCCTGGGTCTCCTCCCAGAGACTCAGAGTCAATACAAGTCTAGATGCAAAATTTTTCAAAATCTTTTCAGTTTATTCAAGGTATAAGCTGGGGTTAAAAACCAACGGTCTACAGGTAACTACAGCTTTTGCCTTCATTACAAAGACTAAAATTTATTTTGATAACTAACTCTTCTACAACTGTTAAGACAATCACTATGATTTAAGTTACAGTACTTTCAGAAACGCCGTTGGCAGCCGTATCAACTGTGTTTTGACGCTCTCCAGAGAATGCACACCACACACCCATGAGTGAGCAAACGCTGTAGCCATAGCTTCTCACACTGCAGCAGAGGCTCTCTTAGCTGGTATGACCAGGACTAGTAGTTGATCAGAGGAGAAAAAGTCACATGTATCAAGCAATCATAAAAAACTGACACACATATCCAAGCACCTCATTTTAACTTAAATGCACCTTTATTTGGTTCTTGAAGTACAGGACCAGGCCTTTTGCTTATAGAGCACTACAGGTAAGAGTGCAGAATGTTTCTTATAAACTACAGCTGTGACAGTAGCTTTTTTGGTTTTGTTTTGTGTTTTTTTGTTGTTGTTGTTGTTGTTGTTTGTTTTTTCGAGATAGAGTTTCTCTGTAGCTTTGGAGCCTGTCCTGGAACTAGCTCTTGTAGACCAGGCTGGCCTCGAACTCACAGAGATCTGCCTGCCTCTGTCTCCCGAGTGCTGGGATAAAAGGCGTGCGCCACCACCGCCCAGCGACAGTAGCATTCTTTACCATTTCCATTTTTAACTTTTAAAGTATGGTGAGAACTTAAAAAAAAATATTAGCGCATAGGTTAGAGAGAGAGTTCAGTGGTTAAAAACACTTACATGGTCTTAAGCTGGTCTTCCTTAGGACCTGAATTAGATTCCTAGCACTCACAGCTCAAAACTGTCTATAACTCTAGTTCCAAGGGATTCTGTACCCTCTTCTGGGTTAATGTTAATGGTGATACCTGGCTGATATGTTAAGATTTAAGACAGAAGTGGTAAGGATGCATAGTGACTGGCCTTCTCCCATGCTTGCTGGTGAAAATACAAAATGGCAAGCCACATTTTGGCACTTATTAGAAAGTTTATAAAGGTTGGAGAGATGGCTCAGTGATTAAGAGCACTGGCTGTTCTTCCAGAGAACCAGGTTTGGTTCCTGGCACTCACTGGGCAGATCACAACCATCTACAACTCCACTCAGTTCCCAGGATCTGGACACCTTCTGACTCCTAGCACACCAGCCATGCACATGGCTATAACCGTTTCCTCTGAGATTGGAACTTTCCGTCCTGTAGGGAAGCTCCTTAAGCAGGAAGGCAAGCAACTCAAAAGAACTCCAAGAGGTCCCTAAAATGGACCAGATTCACTAGGCCTCTCCCTGCCAGGGTAATGCAATAAAAGCTGAGAGTCCCTCTCAAACAAAGTGAAGCTGAGCTGCAAAGAACTCTCAGACCAGAACAACTCCCTGGAAGAAGCAGACATCAGCCAAGTTGCCTGCGGGCTGTGCAGTGGGAATGAACTCCAGGTTCCCAGCTTTGTGAGCTATCACCTATGCTGAGGTGGGCTTGGGTAATGAAGATGTTTTTGAATCATTTCTGCTCCTATAAGTAATCTCTCACCCCTATTTCTGTTAGTAACCAATAAAACTCATTGCTTCACCAAGTTGGACTCTGGCAGTATCTGTACTTTGGTCTGTCCTGGGACCCCTATCTGGGGTGAGTATACATATGTGTTGTGTCTGTCTCCCCAGGAAAAGTGGTGTTGTCACACAACAATGGTACACAGACGCAATGCACAGAAAAGACATACACATAAACTAAAAATATATAAATCTTTTGTTTAAATAGAAAATATGATTACCATACTACCCTGGACAGCCTGAGACATTGACCCAAGAAATGAAAGCCCAGCTTCACACAGACACGTAGGAATGACCATAGAAGCTTATTTGTAACAGTTAAAAATATCAGAATCAATATGAAGTATACACTGTACAAGTCAACACAAAGAATTCGCTGTACAAAACCCACAATCTGTAAGGAAATGTACCGCAACAAGAATTAGACTAGTGAGGACTAGGGTAGGGGAAGAAGAGTGGGCTCTCCAAAGAACAGGGACATAAGAAAAGGTCCAAAGGTGGTTGATAGGCTCCTTAACTCTTGTAATGATGTCACATCATCAGCATCTTAGGGGTACAGTTTACTGTATAGTAATTATGTCTTAATACAATTATGAGGTGAGGTGTAAAATAAAGTGGACAAAATAATTATGAAATACTAAAAGTGATCTGAAAAGATTGAGGGACTGACCTGTGGATGAAGGCGCTTCTTGGTCTTCAGTATATACCTGTTTCCAATGTATCACTAACTCTTCTCCTAGACTGTTCCACTGTTCCTTGTTTGCTTGCTTTTTCTTTTAATGAGACAGGGCCTCATGCAGCCCAGGACAGTCCTCTGCCCCAGACTGTTATTAGAGCACGCCAACATTGCAGAGTTAAGTATTGTTCTGATTGTTTCTCTAGAAACAACTGATCTCTAGAGTAAGGTCAGCAAACTTTCTCTAAACTAGTAAAAAGCTTGTCTAAGTCTTTGTTGAGATTACCCACTATTGGAATACAGGAAAGCAGCCGCAGACAACACAGAAGTGAAAGGGGATATCTGGATTCAAATAATTTTACTTACACAATCACGCGGTGGGCAGACTGGCCCTGGAGCACATCTCTAGCTGCTCTAGAGAGTCACAGGCCTTGGGAGAACTAATCAATTTCGCTTTGAAAGGACATAGTTAGAAGGGAAGGAGTTTATACTTAAAAATGACAATTAGCCAAGTAAAATTTAGAGAAAGGAAGTTACAAAGCCATTTGAGAAGTCATGTTTAATTCTATCAGCAGGTAGGTGCAGAGGCATGGGGAAGCACTCCTGAAAAACAGCAGATCCCATTTCATCCAAAGAGCTTGATCAGATGACAAGCAACTCGCAATGAGAAAAGTGTGTGTTCTCCAAGGATGCTAGACAGAGGAGGACAAACAGCTTCCGACTGTTACCATGACTTCTGCCAGGACGTGACTGGGAGATTTTCGATGTTCAATTTATTTTAGTTGTTTTATGAGATGGGGTCTTACTATGTAGTAAGGCTTTTCATAAAAGCTCCATCCTCCTACTTCAACATCCAGGGGACTGGAATTACACCAGTGAGGCACAATACTAACTCACTACACATCTGGGTTTTTTTAAAAAATTATTTATATGTTATGAGTCTGAGTATTTTGCCTACATGTTATGTCTGTGCACCTATGTGTTTTGAAACCTTGGAGGCCAGAGGAGGGCATCAGATCCCTGGAACTGAGTTATGGATGGTTGTCAGCTGCCATGTGGGTGCTAGGAATGAAATCTGGGTCCTCTAGAAAAGTAGCCAGTGCTCTTAAACACCAACTTACCTTTTCAATCCAGAACTTCAGATTTTTTTTAAGTCAAATTCCATGTAAAAGTTGAGTTGCTAAGTGGTATTTTAAAAAAAAAAAGACAAACCTTTTACTATCCCATTCTTAATTAAAGGTTAAGGTAATTGCAGATTAGCTCAAATTCTTACGTAAAATTGTTTCAATTTATGACAAGCTTCTATACTAAAATAAATGTGATCACATGATCAGAAAAGATATTTCAAATTTTATCAGTTAAATGCACTAGCCAGCTTTACAACTTGGAAGGGTCCTCTATTCTTCTGGATTCTGTGAAGTCAGCGACCGATCTTTACCTTTAGCATCTTCAGTCAAAACAGCAGAGTTTGCTACGGCTGATGAGGTTTTATTAAAAAGAAACGAAGATGGGACAGAGGAAAGGTGACCAACACATCAGTTGAAAATTTCAGGAGCTTCATTTTTTGGAGAAAAGGAATGCTGGGGCCAGAACTGTGGGGACTAAGCATCATTGTCACCTGCAGATAGAGCTGATTTGAGGAAGGCTGCCCAGACAGACCCTGTGACTCAGCCTCTATCTACTTACTCCCTGCAGCAAAGCACCATGGGAGGACACTAGTTAAAGAGGAAACTATTTCCTGTCTGCTCATTTTACTCTAATTTGCCAGGAAAAGAAATAAAATAAAAAGATGTATGACTTGGCCTGTTATTTAGTGTTCAACATCTTTAAAAAACAGAAATATGATCCCCAAGAAGAAAAGGAAATTTTCTGAGGAACCCGAAGCTGCTGCTCTACAAAGAGTGCAAAGAAAGAGAAAAAGCCCCAGAAAGCATCCCAAGAGGATTAAATGGACATGCTTGGTGGGAGGGGCATGCCTGAAAGTGACAGTTCCTACCCATGATTAACCCCAATAAAAACACACACACAAAAATAAATAAATAAAATAAAAAAACAGAAATATGTGAATACTATATGGGTTTTGCTAAGCAGTGGCATTCCTGAAATGCCAGTGTGGAGGTATTAGTAAGCAAAAGACACCAGGCTCTTTTGTCTCAATAGCATGGTTTACAAACTACTTTAAAATATCTGTAATTGACATTGGAAATAAGTTACATTATTTCCTGTAAAAGGCCAACTTTCTAATAATGTTTGTTTTAGCAACAGTACACTGGCTTTGTTTTAAAAGTAGATTGCTAGCTGGGGTTGCAAAAGTAGACTTCTAAAACCACAAAACTAGTGAGCACAAATGGCTTCTAAAATACTATAGTACGTGAGCACACGTGTCTTCGTTTATATGCTACATCTAATTTACATGAGGAGAGACAGATGATGTTGATAGCTTTGGGGGCTTTTATTATTCCCCATCTCTTCTACTTCCTTCCTAACAAAATACAACCCTGCTTGCCTATCTAGCCTCCAAACACTTGACAGGTGACTCTCCATTTAGGGTGCAAATCCATCTTGGACTCTTCCTTTCAGAAGCTAACTGCCGGCATGAGGCAGAAGTATGACCAGTGACCAACAAGATATAAAGTCTAATGACGGGCCTCTAATTAAAGTTCTCCTTGTTCTTAGGAAAAGACAGTTAAGGTCCTTTCTTGCCCGGGATGTTGGTGTGTAAAGATGTAGACACTGAGGCAGGAAGTAACATGCTACAGGCTGTAAGTAGCCAAGGAGGCAGGAAGAATATTCCTGGGTTCTGGTGTTGTGCAGCTCAAGGGCTTAAGTGACCCAAGCAACTTCTCACGACAGGTAGTAGTGAGCTCACTTGGCTGGGTCACTTTCAGATGGATGTCCTTTACCTACCAGGTGACAGCACCTGGAAAGACAACGAAACTACGTCTGGGCTGCAGACACAAAGTCAGGTCAGAGAACTCAGCAGCAGGCTTCAGGAGACTGACAAGCAAATGGTTAAAGATGTATGACAGGAGTTACTCATACAGATGGAAAGAATGTAAGTTTACAAAAAAAGAAAGCCCTTCACTAAAACAAGAGATTCTAAAGCAAAAAGACTTGAACTTGATATGTAGGCCACACTGGCCTCAAACTCACAGAGGTCCGCCTGATCTCTGCTAAACAAGACATTCTTTAGTGATTTAAATTTTCAAAAGGTAGAGCCGGGCGGTGGTGGTGGTGGTGGTGGCCGCGGCGCACACCTTTAATCCAGCACTCGGGAGGCAGAGGCAGGCGGATCTCTGTAAGTTCGAAAGCAGCCTGGTCTAAAAGAGCTAGTTCCAGGACAGGCTCCAAAACTATAGAGAAACCTTGTCTCAAAAAACCAAAAAAAAAAAAAAAAAAATTCAAAAGGTAACCTTCTGTGAATCTATAATTATTTTGAAATTTTTAAACACCAAAAGAAATAGATGTAATCTTATAAACATAAACAGTGATAAATAGAATATATCAGACAGGAAAGCATAGACCCAGGTCCCCAAATTAATCTCTACTGTTAAAGAATCTCTAGGAAGGGAAGGGGTGAACCGAAGGAGGTAACCGCTGTTGCTGTGGTGATATTGATACTCTGACTGTGGATAAGGGTAATAGTCAGCAAGTGTTTCAATCTATGAAAATGAATCTGAGTCATCCGCCAAGGCGGGTAAATAAGCTGAAATGTGTGGTTTTCTGTATATGTAATATCAATGGATTTTAAAAACCTGGCCTAGGGTGGGTGTGGTAGGACACACCTTTAATCCCCAGCATGGGTGAAAGAAAGGCTCTGTGAGCTCAAGGCCGGCAGCCAGGCCCACACAGCAAGTTCAAGGCCAGCTAGGGCTGTGTGTGGAGACTTGTTTGAAAAATAAACAAACAAACAACAACAACAAAATCTTGTACGTATTCCTTACAAAAATAAATCCAAACAACAAAAGAACCAACTTTCTGTGGTCACCCTCTTGAATCTCACTTCTTAGAGGAAAGTACTGAGAATACCTGTGTCAAATAACTCCAGGTATCCTAGATGTGTTCTTTTATTTTTCAAGTATAAAACCAAATGATTTTCTTAGTATTTTATATTTTTAAAAGAGGAATTACTGTTCATGTTTTAAAATGTTTTTTTTCCCCACTTGTTACCTACCTTTCCATTCAGTTAAAGCATATGTCCATAACATGCCTACATAGCTAACACACATCACGTGCTACCGCAGGCTGTTTTTATCCACAGTTGTTTGCAAAGTGTTTCCCTTGACTGTTCCCGGGCCACACTATCCTTTAAGTGCTGATACAGAGACGTGCGCCTTCAGCTTGCACTACAGAATGTGGGTAGAAAAAAATACCCGAGGTTGAAGAAATTAGCGTATAACCAAGAAATCAAGTGTTTGGAAAGTCTAGATGACCAAATACGAATGATTGCAGTAGAGAGGTGAACATGGGGTGGAAGATGAAGGCTTTCGAAGGAAGTCATGCTACAACGCTGGAGGCAGATTCTAAGACAGTTGACCTCAGACTCCTTTATTACTTTCACAACTTTGCACATAAAAGTTTTCTTTTTATAAAACTGATGTGGAACTACTCTGGACACTCTTAAAACTGTAATATAGGAAATGATATTAAAAACTTCTCCAGGGGCTACAAAGATGGCTCAGGTTACTAGCACTGGCTGCTCCTAGAGTACTGGGGTTCAATTCCCAGCACTGAAATGATGGCTCACAACTTGTAACTCCAGTACCAGGGGTTCTAACGCTCTTCTGACCTTCGAAGGCACCAAACATATATGTATTGCAAAGACATGCATGCAGACAAAACATCCCTAACACATAAAATAGGTGGGCATGGTGGTTCATTCCTTTAATTCCAGCATCAGGAGGCAGCCAGAGTGGTTTCATAGAAAAACTCTGTCTGTCTTGATGGAAAAAGAAGAAAGAAATCTTAAAACAATTAAAAAATATATTATTTCTCCACAAAACGGCAAGATTGGGGTTATCTAAATGGAAAGCTTTTAATGGTAAACCTCTTTGATAAGGACATCCTTGGCTACCTCACTACCTTCCTGGATGTCTAATGAACTAATATATCCAAATAGACCTTCTTGCACACCATGCTACATCCATGAGTACGTAGTCAAATGAGTCTTCAAAAAGTGAGTAGGAATGTTCCAGGCAAAGAGAAGAAAATTCCCAGTGGCAAGAACATGAGGTTTAGGAAGAGCCTTGGGAGAAAAGACCGACACTGGGGATATATAGGATGTAGTCAGAGAAAAGGATGCAAGAAAAGCAGAGAAGGAGAGAACTGCGGAAAAGTGTCTGTGCTAATGAATGCCCATGCCTTAAGGGGCCCAGGCTTGTGGAAGTGATACTAGGGTTTTCATCTCTTACCTCCTGGGATACCATGCCTTCACCATAGCAAACTCTCAATAAATGAATGTGGATTCTTGGAATTGTAAAGTTTCAGAAAGTAGATTAGCCTGGTATGGTGGTGCACGCTTGTACCTGCAGTGCTTGGCAAGCTGCAGCCTCAGGGATCGGTAGTTTAAGGTCAGACTTGGCTACAAGACAGTTTGAGGCTCCGTGTGTTATGGTAAAAATAAAACACTGCAGGTCCCTTAGTGGCAGCAGTGGGCAGCAGGTCCCGAGACCAGTGGGCCACGAAGGCAGTCAGTTCCAGACAGGGAGCCGCAAGGTGGGTGAGAAACCCATGCAGAGTGACACTGGATATTTATTTATTTAGTGGGTTATGGAAGGGAAGGGGAGAGAGAAGAAGGGGGACAAGGAAAGAAACAGAGAGAGAGAGAGAGAGAGAGAGAGAGAGAGAGAGAGAGAGAGAGAGAGAGAGAGAGGGAGAGAGAAAGGAAGAGAAGAGAAGAGAAGAGAAGAGAAGAGAAGAGAAGAGAAGAGAAGAAGAGGGGTGAGGCTAGGAGCTATGGCAGAGGCTACCTCTTTGGGAGAGAGATGGAAAAGGAAGGAGCTCAGACTGAAAGCAGAAGGAAGATCTGCCTGGGCGGGGCTTGTATCTTAAAGGGACAGGACAGACCATTACACAGTGTATGTATGTATTGCAGGGGAAGAGGGTGTTACGTAAGATCTGTTTTTAAAAGAAAAAAAATACAACTCCTAGAAAAAATGAAATAAATGGGGCTAAACGCAGGCACAAATTAAGTTCCTAATATATTGAAAGTGGAGTGACAGATGCACTCGCCCCTGTAAAGCACCTGCCTCGTACACCACCTGTCAGGCACAACTTAGGATAATGTTGTCCAAAGAGCCAGAGCCACTAAACATTTGGAAATAGAGTCCATGAAAGATCTAACCAGATAGTGCAGGTTCTAGAAAACAGTTACATCAGAAGGGGCGCTGGCTTGCTTTTCACTGCCTTGAATCAACTGCTCTAAGCTAAGGAGGAGACCAGCAAAGAAATAAAGAACATACTGTAGAGTCCAGTCATTTGTGTCACCTCATGTGAGGGTTAAGAATTTCAAATTGAAAGCCAGGCGGTGGAGGCATATGCCTTTAATCCTAGCACTCAGGAGGCAGAGGCAGGTAGATCTCTGTGAGTTCAAGGCAAGCTTGGTCTACAAGAATTAATTCCAGGACAGGTTCCAAAGCTACAGAGAAACCCTGTCTCAAAAAACAAAAACAAAAAAAAAACAAACAAACAAAAAAAAAGAATTTCAAGTTGTACTCATTCCATTTGCCAGCACTGAAACTAAATGATTAGAACAAACTCTTGAGAGGACAGTTCTAGCCCCTCTACTACACTGCTGCTACTGGGGGCAGCATCAAGTCACTGACTGTCTTGATTCACTCCACAGTACTACAGTGAGCACTCTGCGATGTCACAGCAACATTACTCAACCAAGCTCCCCCCCCCCCCCCCGCACTCCAAGACAGGGTTACAGTCTTGGCTATCCTGGAACTCGTTCTGTAGATCAGGCTAGACTCGAACCTGCGTATGCCTCCCAAGTGCTGAGGTTAAAGGCATGCACCACCACTGCCCAGCATAGCTTCTCTCTCTTAAAAAACATCATCAAATATTTAACCAGACAAGTACAAAATACTGGCAACAAAGACAAGTATACTACAAGAATAAAAATAAATAAGATGGGTTAGAAAATGTAGTACTGTGAACTATATCATGTCACATGTTTGAAATCTTGGTCTTAAAACTTTCAAATTCATAGTGTTCAAGTCCTTCCTCCACCCCTGCCCAATATAAGCCAGTATAATTTTTCCAGAAGAAACCTGAAATATTGCATTTCCTGTTAGATGCAAAGGAGATAATGCTGATTGCCTAAGTACACAAATGACAGCAAACTCAGCAAACAAATGGTCAAGTCGTTTCACATAAATATTACACAGACCACATGAACTAGAGTGACTCTCAGGGAATGAGTACACTTTGGATAAATAAGAAGATAGGTCTCCCACCATAACAAAAGGATCTCTAAGGAAAGAACACTTCTAAATTGTGCTAAGAATATTAGCCAGTCACACTAGCTAAACTGTGACCCAGGGAACATTCTATGGATGCTGGTTGAAACTAGAGATAGTCAAGTATCAGGTTACTAATATTAGAGCACAGTAACCAATTCACCCTGATGTGGGAGTCCCCTCTGTGTGCTGTCATTAGCATTAATGAATAAAGAAACTGCAGTGGCCGGCTGATAGCGCAGAACTTAGGTAAGTGGGGAAAACTAAAGGGAATGCTGCTGGAAGGAAGAAGGCAGAGTCTGAGAGATGCTATGGAGCCACCGCCAGAGTCAGATATGTCAGAACTTTGCTGGTAAGCCATGACCTTGTGGTGATATATAGATTAATAAAAATGGGTTAAATTAAGATGTAAGAGTTAGCCAATAAGAAACTAGAGCTAGGGGCTGGAGAGATGGCTCAGAGGTTAAGAGAGGTTAAGAGCATTGCCTGCTCTTCCAAAGGTCCTGAGTTCAATTCCCAGCAACCACATGGTGGCTCACAACCATCTGTAATGAGGTCTGGTGCCCTCTTCTGGCCTGCAGGCATACACACAGAATATTGTATACATAATAAATAAATAAATTAAAAAAAAAAGAAACTAGAGCTAGGGCTGGAGAGATGGCTCAGCGGTTAAGAGCATTGCCTGCTCTTCCAAAGGTCCTGAGTTCAATTCCCAGCAACCACATGGTGGCTCACAACCATCTGTAATGAGGTCTGGCGCCCTCTTCTGGCCTTCAGGCATACACACAGACAGAATATTGTATACATAATAAATAAATAAATATTTTTTAAAAAAAAGAAAAAGAAACTAGAGCTAATGGGTCAAGCAGTGATTTAATTAATACAGTTTATGTGTGGTTATTTCAGGGCTAAGCTAGCCAGGTGGCTGGGATGAACAAGTGGGCCCTCCTCCTACAGATCTCTATAGAGATTTGCATCGGTATGAATCTTGGTTTATTGATACAAATTCAAGATCAACTTTGATATATGTATATTTCTGCTCTTGATTAAGGTATTGTGTTTGTGCAGTTCATTTAAAAATGTGGCAGTGGTGCACAGCTTTAATCCCAGCACTCGGGAGGCAGAGGCAGGAGGATCTCTGTGAGTTCGAGGCCAGCCTGGTCTTCAAGAGCTAGTTCCAGGACAAGCTCCAAAGCTACAGAGAAACCCTGTCTCGGAAAAAAAAAAGTATAATTAGGAAATATAAGTTAATAATCATCTATAATAGTCAAACTTGTAGTCATGTTAGTTAGATTTTCTAGATGTATAGAGATGTATTTCAGATAGATAGGTATTCTTCAGATCTTTCAGAGACCTTCAGAATATGGCATTTAAAATGTTCAAGAATGTAAGGCTTTTCATGACAATGAGACACATCTGCTCCTGTCAGCATCAAACTACTTCAAGAGGAAGATGGGCATCGAAGAGGCTCCTTATGGAGTTTGTTAGATGAATGGGACATGCAGGATCCATAGTGTCTCTCTCTCCATCTTCCTTCTCCCAGCATTCAGTTCCGTCTTTCCCACCTACCTACATTCTGCCCTATCAACAGGTCAAGGCAGTTTTTTTATTCATTAACCAAGAAAAGCAACACACAGACCGAAGGACCTCCCACACCATCACCCAACCCTAAGTCCATGAGAACTAAAAGAAACATTAACTATTCTGCTTAATGTCCTATTTCCAAGAACATTTAACAGATAAAAATCCTACAAAGCTATTCACTCCCTAAAACTGAATGAAGAGCACATGGCCATGGATTCTAGTCTGATGAAATATATAGTCAAGGCTAAGTAAGCTGTGAAGCCAACATCTCACTGTGTGTATTACATGATGCGTTCACACCTGAGTTAAATGTGAACGTTCTAGCTCCTTAGAAATCGGTGTTTTACATACAGGATGAAGGAGTTACACAGAGGAAGTGAAGTACTACAACTAAATGCAGCATCCCATCTAAACGGATTCACATTCCCCAAACTGGACACACTCAACAGACACATGTGCATAGTCATCATACAAAACTTCCATAAATAAGGAAGCAGATGCACTAAATTATTTAAATATGAAACCTTAAAATCTAGCCCGCTAGAAAGTCAGGACTAGAAACAAACTCCTAGGGCCCCCTTTCCTACCCACTCATCATTGTTATCCTTGGCATGAAAACTCAAAGTGTCCCTGAAAGGCTCCTGTGAAGGCCTGGTCCTCAGGGTGGGTAGCCCCACTGGGAAGTAATATGAGTCTTCAGAAGGTAAGGCCTTACTGGGTCACTAAGACTCATTCTCTCTCTGCTTCTTTCTTGATTTGCAATAAAAGCAGCTTGTGCCCTGTGCTCCTGTTATGTGTTACCCTCATTAGAGCGGCAGAGCATAGGGTCATATGCTCTTCTTGTTCTGCACAGGATCTCACTATGTTGGCCTGGCCTGGAACTTACTATGTTCACACTGACCTTGAACTCATGGGGATCTGCCTCCCAAAGGCTGGGATTAAAGTGTGCAGCACCACAACTAGCTTGTCACACGCGTAGGAAACAGACCTAGTTAGAGCAGACACAGAGACCTTTCCAAAGACTTCAGAACTGTTTTACTAAAATGATCAGCTGAGAATGGCTCCATACATGGCAACGATTTATTAAACTCTGTGCTAAACAATCTGTCTAAAGTAACAGATTAACTGCAACTGAGTCAGGAAACAAACACACAGAAGAAGATCAGAGACAACAAAGGAATCTTATTTTCCAGAAAGAATAAGGAAAAGGGAAGAGAGAAAGGAAAACAAAAACTAAGACTAAACGGCAAATATCTGAGACCCCTTAAATGGCAAACAGCGAGTTCTCTGAAAAGTCCAGCTCGGATGAGCGTGGACTGCACACCACACAGAGCACTATGCTTCCCCAGAATTCCTTTTGCAGAGAAGCAGAGCTAATATATGCTATTCTTCTAAGAAAGCATTTTTTGGAGGTCATTTGGAAATATATAGCAAAAATCTTTTTTTTTAAATATTTGTTTATTTATTTATTGTGTATACAATAGTCTGTCTGCATGTATGCCTGCAGGCCAGAAGAGGGCATCAGATCTCATTACAGATGGTTGTGGGCCACCATGTGGTTGCCGGGAATTGAACTCAGGACCTTTAGAAGAGCAGGCAGTGCTCTTAACCACTGAGCCATTTCTCCAGCCCCAGTATAGCAAAAATCTTTGTAAAACTATTATGATGTTTTGCTTATTACTACTCTTAGTTAGCACTCAATGAGTTTCAAGTCTCACATCTTCATATAAAATATATCATTACACCCCACCGCTGCCATCACCCTTTCTCTCCCCGCTACCCAGCCGTCCCGTTCTGCATCTGTAGATTGTCCTTATGAAAGGGAACATGCACTACTATGGCTCTTCCCATTTGCTTTCAGTCCATGCGAGTCCAGAACTCACTACTTGGCCCAGGCTGGCCTGGAACTTGAGGTAATCCTCGACCTCCTGGTGCTACACTATAGACTGCACCTCATGACTGGCTTGTTACTTATTTTTAGTGTAGTAAAAGTTTTCTTATTAGCTTTTAACCAAACATAGTTGTAGATTATTTTCAGTTATGTTTTAAAATTTATATCCACATCTTTTATAATATAAAAGACCTGGCCAAATGGCTTGATTTGACTAATAAGATGGTAACTGTCTGATGCCAACAGAATCTCAGTGTGAATTTTGGTAGTTTGGCCTTGTGCTCTGACATTAAAGCATGAAATAAGTATGCCTAGGAATATTTCATGCTAGGCTTCAGAAGAAATAAGGTAAATATAAGCATTCATACAATCACAGAGGCAGGCCCAGCCAACCCCAAATCAGAAGCAGATCTGTCTGACCAAAGTCAGCCTGGATCAAAAAAATTCTACATGATCTGCAGATCTAGTGGGGAAATAAGTACACCATTAAAGTAACTCAGTAAAACTAGTTTGTTGCATAGAACTGTTATGATAAGAGCTGATCAATATGTCCAGTACACATCTAGGAATTTATTAAGACAATCAGAGCAATGACAGACTTACATAAAAAGGTATTAGTTATAAAAAATATTCATAATAGGAAAACAACTATCATCAATAGGGAAACATTCTTAAGTTATGACTAGTCAGACAAATATTTGAAGCTGTGAAAAATCATGTTTTAAAAGAACATCAAAGACAGGAGTGATGATGATATACACCTTTGATCCCTGCACTCAGGAGGCAAAGGCAGATGAGGCTGAGCTCAAGGCCTATCTGGTCTACACAGTGAATTCTTGGGCAGCCTACAGGGCAATGTAGTAAAACCCTGTCTCCAAAACAAACAAAAAGAACATTCAAAAACAAGAAAATGCTCCCAATACATTAAATCTAAAAAGCAAGATACACGGTTCTTTAAAATTTAAAAAAATTAACTGTAAGTAGAGAAGATCAGTCAGATAAAATTTGTTCGAGAAATACAAGCTATTTTTCTGTGGTACATACTATTCTCTTTCAAATATTACAAACGGATCGACAAGACAGCTCAGAAGGTAAAGGCACCTGTAGCCAAGCCTGACAACCTGAATTCATTTATTCATCTCTCACACAATCATACATCCCAACCACCCCTCTCCATTCCTCCCAGCCCCCCACCCCCACCTACCTTCTTCCCCAGGCCTACAGGAATATCTACAGAATACAGCACAACAGGACACAATAAAACCAGACACAAACCCTCACATCAAGGCTGGACCAAACAACCCAGTAGGAGAAAAAGGGTCCCAAGTGCAGGCAAAAGAATCAAAACCACCCTCACTCCCACTCTCAGGACCATTCAATAAGACATTTTAAAAACAGTAATTATAAGTAGACGCATGATCACAGATTGTGATATGCTACCGTGGGAGAAACTATTTAGCTGCAGGATATAGCACCTAATCCAGAAATAAACTACACTTCCCAGTCTTCCCTGCAATGAGGGAGGTCATGTGACTAAGTTCAAGTCAAAAAGGTTTAACTGGAAAGGTACATAAAGCCCAGTAAACATCCTTAAAAAAAAAAGAAAGAAAGAAAGAAAGAAAGAAAGAAAGAAAGAAAGAAAGAAAGAAAAGAAAAGAAGGAGGGGGGCCTTCTCTGTTGATTCCTCTTCTCACCAGATGGAGCTGCTATTTTGGACTCTGATGTGAAGCTTCATGCTGAGAACCGCAGAGCAACAGCACAGGAAGTGCCTGGGTCGCTGACACTGGAGAACTCTTTCCAGCCTGTCCACCTCAGAGCTTCTAGGTGCAGGGAGGTAGAAGTGTGCCTAGCTAAGCCATCTTTATGTGGGGGTTTCAGCCTTTCACAAACTTGATGGTAAATGGCATTAGCCATAGAGAACAAAACAGAGGCTTCAGTGAGATCAGGAGTGGAGACGGCTTCAGGCTCCTTGGAGGAAGCAACAACTTCCAACAATGAGGTGAATCCAGAGAGGAAGGCTGGCAAACTGAGGCAGAGAAAACCAACTTCGGGCTAAATCCTCCCAGGACAAGACACATACTTCGGAGCGTGCAGACTGCCTGTTAGGCAGAGATGTAGCGCAGCTATAAGAATGCACTTGCTTAACATGCGCAAAGCCCTGGGTTCCCTCCCCAGAACTGTCAAGAGGAAAAAAGAAGAAGAAAAAGATTGCTTCTACAGGAAATTAGAATTAAAACAGAACACTAAAGCAACTGAGCATTTTGGCTCTGGAATCAGAATCTCTCTATTCTGCCACGGACCACATATTGCCTGTCAGATATAAATGGAGGGGAAGTGCAGAATGAGAAGGAAATGAATAACTGCTTCCACACTTTAGCCCCACTATGCTTCAAAATAGTTGAATTCTCTGATTAGAGTGAACCATCTATTATGAAGAGAATGTCATAAGGTTTTCAAATGCTAACTATTCCAGGTAAACCAAAGATTGGTGTAATTTTTTTTAAATAATGTTTCTTGTTTATTTCCCTATCTTAAAAAATGAAACAATGGTCAGGCAGTGGTGGCTCACAACTTCAATCCCAGCATTGGGAGGCAGAGACAGGCAGACCTCAGTGAGTTCAAGATCAGCCTGGTCTACAAACCAGGACAGCTAGGACTGTTAGAGAGAAACCCTGTCTCAAACAAACAAACAAACAAAAAATATGCACTATGGAGATTTTGAAAAATACCTTCCAACATTTTCTATTGATACTGTTTTCATACACATTTGCATTCCAACACACATGTGATATACATAAAGTCATAAATGCCTCTTAGCAGAAGCTATTCTATGTCACTAAACCATGACTTTAATTGGCTACACAGCATACAGCTTATTTAGCCAACTAAGTCTAGGAATGTTTTGAGTTAAAACTGACAGAGAAAAAATGAATCCCTGGTGAAGCTGCCTTCTAAATTCACCTTAGAATTTCTATTTAGGAATCTCAAACTACAGTTTGAAAGCACCAGAAACTTCCGAACAAGCATTCAAAGAAATTCATTGAGTTTTAGCCATAGAGGATATTCACTAAAAACTGTATTTTCCCAAAGCACTATCAAAGACTAAAGTTGTATTAATAAGAACTAGTAAGTCTACTATAAGAATTGATGACTATCTGCAATGTTGTATTTCTTTAATAAAGAAAAAGTAAGAAAAATATTTATATTTTATTTGTACAATTAACTTTATAAATATATAAAAATGTATAGAGACCTGGGCTGTGGTGGCGTATGCCTTTAATCTCAACAGTCGGAGGTAGAGGCAGATGGATCTCTGTGAGTTCAAGGCTAGCCTGGTCTACAGAGTGAGTTCCAGGGTTACATAGAGAATCTCTGTCTCAAAAAACAAACTTACTAAGAAAAAAAAGGGTTAAATCTTTAACTGTAACTATGACATTATTTTTCAGACTTCTCTGTATTTAACTTTTTCTCACAACAAAAACATGATGTTAAGTTAAACTATTACTCATGAATAAGATAATTCAGATTTTAGTTACTAAGAGGAAAGGAAAAGTTTTGCCAAAATCTAAGTAGTCTTTTTTTAAAAAAAGATTTTTATTTATTTTATGTATATGCATGCTCTATCAACTTTAGGCCAGAAGAGGGCCTCATATCCCACTATAGATGGTTGTGAGCCACCCCGTGGTTACTAGGAACTGAACTCAGAAGAGCAGCCAACGCTCTTAACTGCTGAGCCCTCTCTCCAGCCCCATCTAAGTGGTCTTTTGACAAGGGAAAACAAACAGGTGGCATTAGAAATTTGTTACAAAGTAAAATTTCAGATTATAGTCTAATGAACAACAGCAAGGTTTCCTGTTGCACTGTGAGGAAGAGCCAGTGTTCACATTCAACAGCTGCCCCTTCTTTAGACGCTGTCCTATCCTGGTCTATCAAGAAGGCTATTTTACAGCTAGGCAAATATAAAAACTGCAAGACTGCATCTCAGTCTAAGGTCTTTCTGAAGCTAGATGAGGTCAGTTAGGAATAAGAAGTTACAGAATAAACGAAACTGGGGTGGTTTGAATAAGAATGGCCTCTATAGGCTCATATATTTGGATGCTTAGTTGCCAGGGAATGGAACTCTTTGAAAGAATTAGAAGGATATGGAGATATAGCCTTGTTAGAGAAAGTGTATGTGTGTGTGTGGGGGGGGGGGTGAGGTTTCTGAAGCCCATGCCAGGCCCCGTCTCCCTCCCGTCCCCTCTCCTTCCCTACCCCATACTCTGCCTGGGAATCAGTGTCGCTCTTAGTTGTGGCTCCAGTACCATGCTAACCCTTTGAAACGGCAAACAAGCCCCAATTCGATGTTCCCTTTCTAAGAGCTGCCTTGGTCATGGTGTCTTTCACAGCAACAGGACAGTGACTAAAACACAAACCTTCACATTAGTTGTCACAAACAAAATTTTCAAATAAATGTAAATTTTTCTTCGATTGCACATTTCTCTGAAATGCAGCCTTGAGTTCTTTTAACTTCGTAAAATCATTTCCCACCCCCACCCCACTAATCATTTTCAACTTCTTCCCTTGCTAGAATTTGTTGGAACTTTCAGCAAAAGCGACTTACTTATTGGCATTTTGTCAAAGGAACCCTGCAACTATAAGAAGGCTCAGAACTAACAGGGCTCTAATGCCAGACACTGTCACAACACACTTCAGAGAACCAAGTCACATGCTAGCAGGACCTGTTTACATTTTCTCTTACAGATTTGTCTTTGCCTCTGTAGCCTATCACCTCCCAGTTTGACTCTGCTTTTCCTAATCTAAAACACCTCCTGTCTGTGGAGAGACAAGACTGGGAAGCATTAAGGAAAGAGGAATCAAAAACAGTGGTTCATCTTCGGCTTAGAAGATTAACTATCTGTGGTTCTCAAGGTTTTATTTCTCCCTTCAATGAAATGAAAAACATGATCAGAAATCTGCAGGAGAAATTATTTGTTGCTATTATTTAGACAACAACATAAAACTCAGTTATTGAAAACTGTTTCGACAACTCTTCAGTAAGACTTCACTAGCACTAAATTGCCAACTGGTTCAGAGTTCTTTGCTCTTAACTCCAAGACAGAAACTGCTCTTTTAACCAGAGAGAGGAGTGAGCAAAGAAGAAAAGGGATGCTTCATTAGATTACCAGACACGGACTGGGAGCACCGCCGACACTCCACCTGGTGGCAGAAATTGCCCTACATAGAGTAACTCTAACAAATTCCATCAAAGAGTTTTTCAAATAGTAGGTCAGCATCTTATAAACATTAGCACAGAAGTCTACAATACTTATAACAGGAGACCTACATAGTGATCTACCTAGTAGGTTAAACCTTTAAACAGTGAAGAAGCCAATACAGCCACTACAGGACTCCACATCACACATTCCCACTTTCTTTGCCCCTTCCCCTGTGGGTAAACTACAGTTTAATTCACACAGTTAACGGCAGCCTGCCACATTGCCTTTAAGTATCTGCCAGCAGCATATACTTATGGGATACTCTAGAGACTGATTTCAACCAAAAATAAAAATAGATAAACAGCTCAAACAAAATTAAACTGAGTCTGGCTGCCCACACTTATTTCCACACATGAAGAATAACAGCAGTTCTCTTAGAAGCTTCAAGCACACATATCTTTAGAACACAATGTTAAAAATATGTCCCCGCCTTTCCCTACCTGTTTCTCACTCAAAGCTGTGATTTTGGCTTGGAGTTCATGAAGCTGTTTCTTTAAGTCAGCATTCTGATTGGAAAGAAAAAATATCTGTGAGAAAGATATTCATTTGTTAACATGATAGTATCGGGAAGACTGTGCACATACTGCATTAACAGTGATGAAGCAACCTTTAGCATCAATTTCCCATGCATTAAATCATAACATAGCCCCTCAAACAGAAGGGTGGCTTCCTCACAACCGCTGTAAATTTCAGGAGTTTCTATATCCTCATCTTGCACTCTAACAGCTACCTTTGTCCTAAAATATTGTTATTCTTCATAGAACGTATCAGTTGACAGAAAATCTAAAGCTCCACTAATCAGACAAAAACAGGGAAATGGAGGTTAAAGAATGCTACCCCGCTGCTTAGCAGCATTATCAACAAAGATAAGAGGCTTTTCTCTACTTGTCCTCTCTCTTATTTAGTAAAATACATTTGTTATTTTAGCCTAGATTTGGAAAGCTGTCAGCAATGTAACTGCCTTCACAGCATATCATTCAAATCAACATGCTGAAATTCTAGGAATCGAAAAGAGAGTACTATTTTAGACTAATACACTAAGTGAGTCTGCCTTTTGCGGGGGTGGAGGTGGGGGGTGGGATATTAAAGTTTTCAAATGTTTAACAGAGCAGGAAAGCGAATGTCACCCCAGTGAGAGACTTACTTGTTTCATACATAGCTCCTCGTTTCCCTGCCTGCTCTGCTTCTTACTGTACTAGGCTTAGCTCATTTGGGATTTTTCAGTTGTATTTGATATAAGGTTTTTCTGAAGGTACCTAAATTGTTGCCCAATAAGTTACTGACCCTCAGATTTTCCAGGTGATGATCATGAGTATCAGAACTGCCGCTCTGTTACTGACAATGTATATCACCACATTAAATAGAAAGGACCTGGCAATGTGTTGTCGTTTGGTTCCCTAAAATTCAATTTAAATTTGTGGACACACTAAATAAAAATTAAAAAAGGGATGTTTCTCATGGAAGGTAGATGTCAGATAGGAATAAATGTGGCCACAATGGCTACTTCTCAGAGTCAATGTATTGGATTAAAATACAACAGTCAAGACCACTGAGTCCTTGAGATGAATATTGCACACAACTTCAAAAAAACAATTAATCTGCCTTAGTACCACTTTTCAAGAATTTTTTTGTTTGTTTGTTTTGTTTTTCTAGACAGGGTTTCTCTGTAACTTTGGTGCCTGTCCCGGAACTAGCTCTTGTAGACCAGGCTGGCCTCGAACTCCCAGAGATCCGCCTGCCTCTGCCTCCCGAGTGCTGGGTTTAAAGGTGTGCGCAACCACCGCCCGGCTTCAAGAATTTTTTTTTACTTTATAGACAGGCATATATGATCCACTGTCTAATAGGTGCCAAGAAGTCACTACCTGAATAATAATAAGAATCAAGGTAACTTTGGAGAAAGAAATCTCCTGCTGGGCTGTGGCAGCGCACACCTTTAATCCCAGCACTGAGGAGACTGGGGAGGTAGAGGCAGGCAGCTCTTTGCGAGTTTGAGGCCAGCCTGGTCTACAAGAGCTAGTTCCAGGGGGCTGGAGAGATGGCTTAGTGGTTAAGAGCATTGCTTGACCTTCCAAAGGTTCTAAGTTCAATTCCCAGCAACCACATGGTGGCTCACAGCCATCTGTAATGAGGAGGTCTGGTGCCTTCTTCTGGCCTGCAGACATACACACAGACAGAATATTGTATACATAATAAATAAATAAGTATTTAAAAAAAAAAAGAGCTAGTTCCAGGACAGGCTCCAAAGCTACAGAGAAACCCTGTCTCAGAAAAAAGAAAAAAGAAAAAAGAAAAGAAAGAGAGAGAATTCTCTATAGAAGAAAATAAAATGAAACTACTATAAACATTAAATTTACAATTTTATAAATTATTATATTATATAAGATACTTCTGAAATTCTCTTTTAAAGATAAACATTTTGAAGCCAGGTATGCTGGCATAGACCTATAGCCTCAGCACTTGAAAGTTAGAGGTAAAAGGGTTAGGAAGCCAATGTCATCTTTAGCTATATATGACATTTGGGGCTATCCTGGAACATGAGATCGTATCCCAAAAGAAAAAACAAAACAAAATGCAAATTTCAAACATTTTTATAAATTATTCTAAAATTTTTCTGAATGTGGTTAAATTCAGTATTTAGGTGTCCTATATATATAAATGCTACACAATTAAAAAAGGTTTGGGGGCATTTCAATGAGTTTTGAGTTTAAGAGTCTGATTAATTGTGAACGTGTGAATTTAATCTAAACCAGGTCCACTACCTCACTATTGGAGAGGTCAAGGGAGGTCAAGGGAGGAGGATGGAGTCTGAATGTCGTCTAGAGTCCCAAAAGCTGTGTGCTTGTTTGTACTCACTCTACAAACCAGGCCAGCCCATCCCAACTTCAAAAGAAGTTTTTTAAAGCAAGAAATTGTAGTCCTACGAAGCCTCTTTTTTTAAAAAAAAAAAAAAAAAAACAACAAAACACCAAACACTTGCTGGGCGATGGTGGTGCATGCCTTTAATCCCAGCACTTGGGAGGCAGAGGCAGAAGGATCTCTGTGAGTTTGAGGCCAGCCTGGGCTATAAGAGCTAGTTCCAGGACAGGCTCCAAAGCTACAGAGAAACCCTGTCTCGAAAAACAAAACAAAAAAATAAATAAACCACTCATAGCAATTAACAAAAAAGCAAAAAAAAAAAAAAAACAGAAACAAAGTTGAAACGATAGCAATTTTATACAACTGGACATTTTTAAACCTATAAAAAATGGTATCAACATGCAATACTGTTTGGGATAAAACTGTTTTAAATTTAACTAACAACTGCATTTTACTACTTTATTGTCATTTTTGATTGTTTTTAATGTTTAAAAACCAAGTTACTAACAAAAGGATTTTTTTTACCTGTGGATCCTGCTTCATTTGAGCAACCAGTTTCTGGTAATAAAGACAGAAAAAAAACTGTCAGTCTCACAAATTAACTCCTATGGCTACTTAGGTTTGGACACACACACACAAATAAAAATAATTCAGTAGCACCATCAAAGTAGACCAAAAGTTTTGATGATGTCTGTAAAAGACTAATGAAGTATTCCTTGTAACATAATAAAGAATCAACTATACCTTTATATTCAAATGAAAAAGTACCTGATTTGTCAGTACGGAGGTCAGTGACTTCTGCAATTTAAATAAGCAGGTGCAGGCCAGGCAGAGTGGCACACGCCTTTGATCCCAGCAAAAAGGAGGCAGAGGTAGGTGGATCTCTGTGTATTTGAGGCGAGCCTGGTCTACACAGTGAGTTCCAGACAGCCAGATCTGTCCAGTGAGACCCTGACTTAAACAAACAAACAAACAAATAACACAAAACAAAACAAAAAAATAAGCAGCGTACTCCAAAGGCCAAATACCCCTGTCAGATATTACCACCAGCTGGATTCCTACCTAGTCAAGGTCTACAAAGACACCAACCCAGACAAAAGAGAAGCTGTTTGTAGACAGCAATTACAGGTCTGGCAGGTCTATTGGTCTGGATCCTACATAGAAGGAGCCTCCTGACTTTGTTCTGTCAGCTCTCAACTACCTGGAACTGCAGTCCCAGAGACTCCAAGTCCCTCTTCTGGCTTCTGTAGGCATCAGGCATACATATGGTGCACATATACACGCAGACAAAACACTCGAACACATCAAATAATAAATAAATGTCATCTGACCTAGCCAAACTGGCAAAAAAAAAAAAACCCAAGAGTAACAATAACAGTGGACAGAGGAATTTAAATGATAAAGAAATACGAAAAGGCTGCCTCCTAAAACCCAAGGCTAGATACCTACAATTAGCTATTTTCCAGTGAATTTTTTATATAATAATAGAAAGAGTTATCACACTCTTTGAATAATAAGACGCTTTTAAAATGTTGTTAGAAAAAATATAAAATTCACAACACACTCATCTAGAAACCAAGCTTTTATAGTTTGAGGTGTAATAATATGGATTAATATATAATACTATATAATAATGACTTGCAAAAAGCCCCAAACTGCAATGTTATGAGCCCTTATATCTTTTAGATATTTTTATTCTTTTCTTCCTTCCTTCCTTCCTTCCTTCCTTCCTTCCTTCCTTCCTTCCTTCCTTCTTTCTTTCTTTTTTCCCCCTGAGACAGAATGTTTTTGTGCAGTCCTACTGTCCTAGGCTCTGTAGACCAGGCTGGCCTTGAACTCACAGTGATCTGCCTGCCTCTGCCTCAGGAGTGCTGGTTAAAGGTGTGTGTTGCCACTACCTGGCTTAGTATTTTCTATTAAATATTTTTACTTATTTAACATTTAATTGAATATTTTAACATTTATTTTTCTTTTTTTAATATTTTTATGGTTTATTTAACTTTATTTTATGTGCATTGGTGTGAAGTGTCAGATTCCCTGGAACTGATCTTCAGACAGTTGTGAGCTGCCATGTGGGTACTGGGAATTGAACCCGGGTCCTCGGGAAGAGCAGTCAGTGCTCTTAACCACTGAGCCATCTCTCCAGCCCGACATTTATTTTTCTTAAATATTTTATTCATTTATATATTAAATTAAATATATTATTTAAAATATTTTGCGAGGGCATGTGCACATGTGCCATGATGCACATGCAGAAGTCAGAGGATCGCTTTCAAATGTTAGTTCTCTCCTTCTACCATGTGAGTCCCGGGAATTAAAATCTTTGGGCTTGGTAATAGGGCCCTCTATCCATTTAGGCATCTTGTCGATCCCTTTAATTCTTAATTGTCCAGTAGTCAGCTACCAAGTCCTGCTATTATTGTGCCTCTTTCTAAAGCAATGAGTACCAACTCAGCTTTGCTGCTTCAACTGCTATGTAAAAAACACAGTGGACAAACTTTAAGACCAGGCTGCAAAAGCCTAAGAAATACCTGGGGAATGGCATGACCTGTGTTCTAACTGGACAGAAGCCTTTCTTCCTGGTACTAAACTACATCATGGATAGCTGAGGCAGTCAAATACACAAAGCATACACGATGAAATTCCGTGTCACATTTGACAAAATTAGCTCTTCAACAGCCTCATCTAAATCTGTAAAGTAATGCAGCATCTACAAGCTCCATAGAATGGAACATATAAATCCTTACACATCTAACTACAAATCAGTTTTATAAGCTGATTTGGGCTGGGGAGATGGCTGAGTGAACAAAGGCCATTTCCACCCAAGACTCACAACTTTAGCTCTGCCCCGAGAAACAACCTGGTAGAAGCAGAGAACCTTCTAATGTCTACATGTGTCCTGTGACACGCAAGCTCTCACACACATAAGATAAACGTAATAACACTTCAAAAAAAAAAATAAAGCCGGGCAACAGTGGCACACGCCTTTAATCCCAGCACTAGGGAGGCAGCAGCAAGTGGATCTCAGTGAGTTCGAAGCCAGCCTGGTCTACAGAGTGAGTTCCAGGATAGCCAAGACTACAACCAAGAAACCCTGTCTCGAAAAAAATAAAATAAAAAATAAAGTCAGAGTGGTTTTTTTTTTTTTGACGTTGTTACTGCAGAACTGACTATTATCTGTAAATTTATTTTGGGACTGAAAGAGCTCTTCTTCCATAACACTGGAGTTTTTAATTGATATCTATTTATTTAATAGATAATGCAAGTTGTCTACTTGCATGTAAGTATGTGTATGATATTCCGCTTCATGTTTGCACCACATTCATTCCTGTTATCCTCAGGTGTCAGAGGTGGGTGTCAGATCCCCTAGCATTAGAGTTACAGATGGCTATGAGCTACCACGTGGGTTCTAGGGATCAAACCTGGTTTCTGCAAAAGCAACAAGTGTTTTAACCTCTAAACAATCAATGCACCCCCATGGCACTAGAATTTAAAAACTGACTAGTAAAATCCACTTCTGCAGGAAATAAATAAATAAATCAGCTTTTCTGTGTCAGTTAAACCACATTCATACAAACAAGGTAAGATGAGGAACTTACTAGACCACTCAAATCCCAGGTGATTTTATACTGGAATTGCATTACCAAATTTTCCACTGAATGACTGATGTCATTTTCCATGATAAGAAAACAACAGCCGGGCTAGAAAGATGGCTCAGTGGTTAAGAGCCCTGGCTGCTCTTCCAGAGGTCCTGAGTTCAATTCCCAGCAACCACATGGTGGCTCACAACCATCTGTAATAAGATCTGGCGCCCTCCTCTGGCATGCGGGCATACATGGAGGCAGAATGCTGTCTACATAAGAAATAAATAAATAAATCTTTAAAAAATTTTAGAAAAAAAAAAAGACAAAAGAACACAATAGCCAAGCTGCCAAATCCAGACTACCACCTGTTTCTTAAATAAAGTTTTATGAAACCGA
Source organism: Microtus pennsylvanicus (assembly GCF_037038515.1). Taxonomy (NCBI): domain Eukaryota; kingdom Metazoa; phylum Chordata; class Mammalia; order Rodentia; family Cricetidae; genus Microtus; species Microtus pennsylvanicus. Next base: position 69,445,659 of record NC_134580.1, on the reverse strand, counting down.
GCCCCGGCTCCAGAACTGAGACAGAGAGACAGGAGGATCTGGAACCTCACTGTCAGTCAATCTAGCCAATCAGTAAGCTTCAGGTTCTGTGAGAGACCCTGTCTCAAAAGAAAAGTTGAACACTGATAGAGAAAGATATCCAATGTCCAATTTTTCCCTGTGTGAATGCACAGACACACACACAAAGACACACACAGACACATACCCACACAAAACAAGCTCTGAATTCACAGAAAGGTGAAAAAAAACAGTTCCATAAAATTATCTTCTGTCTTCCACACAAACACCATGGCATGCATGCCCATAAAAACACATCATGTACACACACACACATACATACACTCACAAATAATAAATAATTTTAAATATATTAGTTGATAAGCAAATTGTACAAATAAAATGTACAATAATTAAAGATGAAAATAGGACTATAATTCTGGGGCTAAAGAGATGACTTAGCAGCTAAGATTATTTGCTGTTCTTGTGGTGGACCCGGGTTTCTTTCCCAGCACCAATGCCTGTAACTCCAGTTTCATGGGATCTGACACTGACTTCTAACCTAGCAGAGCATGCACTGCATGTAACATACTCAGGTACACACACATATATACATAAAATAGAAAATATTTAACTAACTTAAAAGGCTATAACTTTATACTTAAAACAAATAGTCAAGGGGCTGGAGAGATGGCTCAGAGATTAAGAGCATTGCCTGCTCTTCCAAAGGTCCTGAGTTCAATTCCCAGCAACCACATGGTAGCTCACAACCATCTGAAATGAGATCTGATGCTCTCTTTTGGCCTGTTGGCATACACACATATAGTATATTGTATACATAATAAATAAATAAATATTTTAAAAAAAAGTCAAATATATAAACAGGTTGACAGCTAATATTCAGAGTGTTTAAAATACCTAGAAGAATACATATCCCTTGAATCAATAAGAATAATTTATTACTTTATTTGAAATTCCTAGACAGAATTTCTCTGTACAATAGCTCTGACTTCCTGGAACTTGCTCTATAGACCTGGCTGGCCTCAAACTCATGACAATCGGCCTGCTTCTATCTCCTGAGTGCTAGGATGAAAAGTATGTGCCACCACTGCCCAACTATTTTACTATTTTTATTTAGAGGGAGAAATAGAGGGGGGGGGTAAGGTGGGCACATGTGCACCCATGAATGGAAGTCAGAGAACAATTTTCAGTACTCAGTTCTGCTTCTGCTATGCAGATCCCAGGGACTGAAGTCATAACATAAGCTTGGCGGTAAGCACCCTTCCCCACTAAGCCACCTTGAGGCACCCTAATTAGACATTTTTAACTGGACTTTAAAACATTATCATGAAGTCTAAATTTTTAAAAATTGTTATGTTTATGTAAGTGGTATACCTGATTTCAAATTATGAAATAAGATAATACTAAGAAAGTTCAATTTAGGAGCTAGAGAGATGACTCAGAAGTTATGAACACTGGCTGTTCTTCCAGGGGTCCTGAGTTCAATTCCCAGCAACAACATGGTGGCTCACAACCATCTGTAATGAGACCTAGTGCCCTCTTCTGGTCTGCAGGCATATATGCACACAGAACATTGTATACATGATAAATAAATAAATCTTTTTTTTCTCTTAAAGTTCATTTATAGACAATTCTTTCAAGAAATATTTATTTGGGACATGTATCTTAGGATGAAGAATTAAAAGAATATAAACTGTATTCTAAAATTTCTTAAGAAGAGAAAAGAATTCTAGAAATCACATATACTACCATAAAATTATCTTTGATTCAAATAGATTTCAAATTGTTACTTTATTCCCAAAATACTGGTGAGATCAGCTTTAAACAATTATGAATTTAAGTTTTGTTACTTTCCACTAATCTGAAATAGGTTCAATATTCCTTGATGTTAAAATATTTTCATCCAGGAGCTAAGATGGCTGCTCTCCCGGAGGACCCTAATTCAATCCCCAGCATTCATAAAACCCTGGGTACCTCCAGTTCCAGGGGATTTGATATCTTGCCCTGGGTTCCAGAGACACCAGGCATACATATTGTGCAAATACATGCCATACATATAAAAGAATAATTTTTAAAATTATTTTATCCAAAAAAAGTTGGTTTTAAGAATAAATTTTTACTCTTCTTAATAAAGACCAAATAAAACAAGATGTTCATTACCATATTGTTTACTAAGAGAAGTATGCTCTGCAGGGCAGCTGCTGAGCAGGAGATCTACAAGGTCCAGATTAGCAGCTGGGACTTTCAAAGAGCTCCACGTTGTTCAAAGAAAACAACAACATACACAGCAGGCAACTTTGAAGCTTTCCTATCAGTTCTAATCCCCATTAATCCTTGGGCAATAGGAAAACCCAGTAATCATCAAAATCCCAATATATATCCCAACAATTTCAGAAATCTATGCTGCATTAGCTCAAATAAGAAAAAACAGAAGAAATTATACGCCAAAACAAACCCATTTAGGGACTGGAGAGATGGCTCAGAGGACCCTAGTTCAATTCCCAGCACCCACATGGTGGCTCCCAACCGTCTGTAATGAGATCTAGTGCCCTCTTCTGGTGTGTGGGCATGCATGTCGGCAAAACACTGTATTCATAATAAATAAATCTTTTTTTTTTTTAAAAAAAAAACCTTTTAAGAAGTAATGTATATTCAGACTTGTGAACAAGGGAGACTGACAGAGTTTGAAGTGAGGCCTAAAACTAAAGTTTATTCTACCTGGAATGCAGTGGTAGAGTGGTCACTGACACGTGCAAAGGCCTGCGTTCAAACCAAAGTTCCCTTCATCCATCCAGTCCACCCCACATTCACAAATGTTACATGGTCAAAAATAGCCAAATCATCATTTATCACTTTTGAATACCAAGGATTATGCATATGTATGTCTATTTATGAGCCTCAACCCTAATACCTAACTGATATCTAAAAAAGAAACAAACAGTAATAGTCTATTTATACAATAAATGTTAATGATTAAGTTATTTTTCTATCTTGAGTATAATTATATGCCTATTTTTATATATTCATGTCAACATACACAAATTAAAATAAATATTAAGTGTTTTATTAAGGTTATAATACTATAGTAATAACTGTATAAAATAAATATAAAATTTATATATACATTTTATAATTATACTTTTAAGGTTTGATTACTTTTATCCGAGATAAAAATGTAAAGATTATAACATTTTAAATACTGAAGACAGCAACCAGGTTTTCTTTACCCAAGATTGGAATCATGAAAAAGGAACAAAAAAGACTGAGACGAGGCACAGAGGTGAGCCACAGATGAGCACATGTGTAGTAAGTATATACACACTTGGCTTAAATACATCTCATTTTTATTATGGCAAAGTGAGGAAACTCAGCACTGGGGAAGCAGAGGCACAGGGACAGACACAAGTTCAAGGTCAATGTAGTTCATGGGGGAGTGCCAGGCCAACCAATTCAACCTAGTGAGGCCCTGTCTCAAAAGATCAAAAATTAAAAAAATTAAAATAATAATAATAAAAAAGACAAGGAAGGTATCACATGTACAGAAGGCCTTCAAGTAGGTCAGAAAACTGCAAAAGGAGTTGTTTTTTCTAAATCCCTTGGGGAAATAAAAAAAAAAATTTCCAGCTCTTTTTTTCTGGAAAAGATGTCAGGAATATCTTCTAAAAGTTCGTAAAGGCAGTAGGAGTGCATTTGTAGAGCATCGTGGTCATTGGGTAAGTCTTAGAATGACTGTATAACTTGACCAAAACACAGAGCTGGGCCTGTCTCCTTAGCAACACAGTAGGGATGGGCAGCCAATCACAACATACCTGGTGAACCTGAATTTCCACTTTAAGAGCCTCCTGTAGAGTCTGCAACTCCATCCTCTACCTTCTCCACTTTCTCTTATGTCAGCTAATTCTACAGTGTCTTCCAGCCTCCGTTTAAAATAACAAGCTCCTCTTGTTGCTGCAGCTGTGGAAATCATAAAATGTTTGGGATCATTGTATTGGGAATAAAGAAAATTTGTCAAAATAATTAAATTAAAAATATTATATTTTGTAACACAAGAAGAAAATGTCCCCAAAGGACTGTTTAAAGTAATTCAGTGCCAAAATTTTCTGGGTTTTCTTCTTTTGAGCATTCCTCCATAGAACACTTCAAATAACTAAGAAAAGAAATACAACAGCAAAAGTGATGGTCAAGGAAACAGAATACCCACTGTGTGCTCGGCACTGAGGGCAGGGAGCTGAGAGCCACTTCCACCTAGTCGATAACTGGCAGGGAAGACTGTCACCATTGAGGGCACTCAGACAAAACATGGTTAAGCATTTCAAAATCGGAGTAGACTGGAGAGGTCCCAGTTTCCCAAGGGTTAAGTTGAAGCACTGCGGGAAGGTATTTTAATTTGATTGCAGTCTTACACTACACTAAAAACAAGTCCTAAAACAAAGGGAAAGTCTTGAGTGTCTTAAATGTTTTAGCAACAACTTAGTATTTAAGACAAATACAATGCCCTGCAACACTGCAGTTACCACAAGGGCTGGAGGGATAAACCTTCATGGGTAGACCTTGAGATGGCCTAACACTGCCACGTTTCTGGCTTTGTAGGGACTGCTGTCTCCTTTTCAAACTTGCCAGAGCGCCTCTCTGACCACGTATATGACTGTATGGAGATGTGGTCTGGGTTTATGACTGTAAATGGGACGCCTGGTCTCACCTTCCTATCCTATACCATCACTACTGCAGCTTAACCAAGTAGCTCACTTTTCTTTTATGTTTTATTTTCTTTCCTTCTCTTAAAAGTGGCCATGATTTGGGGTATTCTATCAAAGCTAAGGTATTTTCTTGTCTGAATAAATTTAAACTTTATTAAAAATCTCTTTTCTTCCTTATACCTGCAAAAGCTGTAGCTAGTACTGCTTTCTGGCACTGAGGACAAGATGATGAGACTCAGGACCCCTAGGCTCTCTAGCACCCCCGACCCACTGACAGTCCTCACCAGTCTGATTGCATTCACAGAGCTACGATGAGATTATTAACTATAAAATACATCCTGGGATTTCTAGTTTTCATTATATTTTCTTAATCTCTCTGGGCTTAAAAACATCAATGACAAGCTCTCCTCTAGGGTTTATACACTATGTTATGTAAAATCAGAATATTCTACCTTAAAAATATTAAATTCTCAAAGCACAAAATTCTTTCAAAGTTACATCTCCAGAAGTTAGCAAAGATTTACTGTTAACCAAAAAAAAACTCATACAGGCAGAATATTTAGGGGAAATATTTTTAAAAGGAGAAATATCATGAATTTTAGTTACTTACTATCCTAAAAACTGTTGGGAATTATAATAAATACTACAATCATTAGAAACTCACATAGAGCAAGACTTCTGTGGTCATTTATACTTTCTTGACTTGCAATGGCTAATTTTGAAAACTATACCAGCTACTTCCATTTTAAGTGCTAAAATAATCTTCCTTCTCAAAATCTTAATTTATACACGGCAGTTCCGTTTTACAGAGTCTCACTGTGCAGCCCATTCTGGTCTTGGACTCACAATCCTCCTACCTTGGCTTCGTGAGTACAGGAATCATAAATGTAATCTACCACAGCCAGTTATATTACAGCTCTTTAAAAACACCTGGTCTAACTTTTTACAAAGTTCTATCTGAAATTGTGTACAAAAAGATTCCCTAAAATTCTTTCCACATTAAGAATAACCCTACTACAAGAGCAAGTTCAAATCAGAAAGGCCAATTTTATTCCACTGTTGGTAACACACCACAGCTCAGCTGAACTCAAACTCAGAAAACAATCATATCACAGACACCGAGAACTTACAATACCCACCACAAAAGGTTAACACTGTTTATAGTTAGGGCTTTCTCACATTAACTAACAAAAATGTACAGAAAAGCAATTCTCACAAGAAATAAGACCAATAGCCGGGTGGTGGTGGCGCACGCCTTTAATCCCAGCACTCGGGAGGCAGAGGCAGGAGGATCTCTGTGAGTTCGAGACCAGCCTCGTCTACAAGAGTTAGTTCCAGGACAGGATCCAAAGCCACAGAGAAACCCTGTCTCAAAAAAAAAAAAAAAGAAAAAGAAAAAAAGAAATAAGACCAATAAAAAGTGTGAATTCAGTCAAAGTATGTGACACACGTGCGTGACAGTTACACCTTTATGGCACCCGTCCTAGCGTGAATATATGCTCAAAAGGATTTGCTGACTGACCGATGACTATGAAAACACCAATCGGTGCTAATGACAGAAACATAAATTTCAGAAGGAAGGTTTTGCCTAGCGTGCTGAAGATGCAGAGCAATAAACTCTAAGCTGCCTAGGGTGGGTCTCATGGTGCTTCACAGCCTGCTGCAAGCCATCTCTGGGTGAAGTACTAAGGACTGCTTAGCCTTCTTTGGGAGACTAGCAATAGTCTCAAACTTTTCCACTGACAATGCATAACTCCTTTCAACTAAGAAAAAAAATGAAAATAAAGCATCGGAAACATTTATATATAACACGCAAAAACAAAAATAAAAAACAAAACAAATACCTCAAAAAGGAAAAAAGTAGCTGGGTATGATGGCCTACTCCTGGATCCTAGCACTCAAGTGAACACAAGAGATCAAGGCCAACCTCTGCGCTGTACCAACCTAGGCTACATGATACCCTGACTCAGAGAAATGAAAAGAGGGTGAAGGGAAGGAGGGAGAGGAAGGAGGAATGAGTGAAAACAAGGTTGTAACCTGGAGACTCAAAATGTCAAAGCTCGCTGTGTAAAACAAACCTGCCAGTCAAGCTAATGAGGAGCTGACAACTTTTACTTCCTCCATCAGGTTGTTATCTGCTTATTAGCGATATACAGAAGCATTTAAATGCCAATTGCCCATTTTGTTTTAGAATAAGACTGAAGGGTTAAAAAAGATCGTGACTGGTCACAGAGAAACTTATGAAAGACTAGAAGACGACTTTGAATCTTTCATCAGAAAGGTCTCTTTTTGAACAGTTGTTTTAAGAGACTGATTGGTATACACAATTAAAATACATAAAGTTATAATTTAAAAACTAAAGCCAAACATGTTGGAGCCTTTTAAAAAACACTGGAATCTTAGCGCATGCAGCATCATGTGAACAATATTTAGAGGCAGTCTTCAGCTTCACAAAAACCTATTACTTTTTTAGAAATTGTAAAATTTGCCGGGCTATGGTGGCACACGCCTTTAATCCCAGCACTCAGGAGGCAGAGGCAGGCGGATCTCTGTGAGTTCAAGACCAGCCTGGTCTACAAGAGCTAGTTCCAGGTTAGGCTCCAAAGAGAAACCCTGTCTCGAAAAAGAAAAAAACAAAGAAATGGTAAATTCATTTACTGGTTGGGGACACACATGCCATGTAGTACATGCAGAGGTCAGAGGACAATTTGACAGAGCTGGTTCTTTCCTTCCACTTTTGCGGGTTCTGGAGATCAAACAGGTTCTCGGGCTTGATGTCAAGTGCCTTTACCTGCTGAGCCCCCAAAAGCTGTTACTTCTAAGTGTATAACAGATAACTTATGGTATTTGCCCAGTTCTAAAAAGGTGTGACCACAGAAGACAGAGAGATAGAGAGAGAGAGAGAGAGAGAGAGAGAGAGAGAGAGAGAGAGAGAGAGAGAGAGAGAGAGATCAGTTACTGAAAGGTGATTATAAACAGACTCACAAGACAGTAATAGACACTTTCCACCCAACATCTCCGCACACCTCCATCACTGCGGGCATCCGCCTAGTGCAACATGCCAACTTTCTGCCTTCGACATCGCACACATTTGTAATCATAAAGTTTGAGAGGTGGAGGCAGAAGGACCAGGAGTTCAAGGTCATCCTTAGCTACAAAGTGAGTTTAAGGCCAGCCTGGGTTATAAGAGGCAATGTCATTGTCTGTCTGTCTGTCTGTCTGTCTGTCTGTCTGTCTGTCTCTCACAATATACCCACACCAAACATCATAACAAACTAAACAAACAATAATCAGATTGTATCCCCACTCAAAAAAAAAGGTAGCTGGATACTGAAGAAAGAACATATTGCCTCTCAAAAAGCAGAACAAAACCATTCATTGTATAGGCAATTTTACCCCTTGAGAAAATGGGGCTCATGTCACCTATGTCAGGACTTTCATGAAATTAAATCAACTGAAGGTTTCAGAAAAGCCTTTTGTACACCATCAAGTTTTTGAGCTACTGACATGCATCTTCATGCTTAAACTTTGAATAAAACTTCTCAAATTCTCAGGCTGAAGAGTTAGCTGAGTGGTTGATAGCACTTGTTCTTGTAAAGGACCCAGGTCTGATTCCCAGCATCCACATGGAGGCTCACTACCTCCTCAGGCACCGGGACACTTGTACACCCAAGATAATAAAAACGAATCTGAAGTAAAATTTTATTAATCTGAAAATAAAAAATTAAATTTAAAAAGGCCAAATTGTCTACAAATGAGGCTGCTATTGCTCCGAGCAGTTTCCGAAGGCGCTCAGCCTCTGGGCTTCTGCTGCGACTCTTACGACTTGTAAAAAGCTTTAGCCTTTTTTACTGTTAAGAAATACTGCACTGCAAAATCGACATAAAAAATCTTTTCCTATGCAAATCTACCAGGTCAACCAAGAGTTACTTTAATAAGCTCATGGAAAGTGTGCTCCGAAACTGTCCTAAAGAGCTCTGTGTTCTCCATACCGTGCATCTCTTATGCATACAGCGTCTGTTCTGATCTACATTCACGGGTGGTTTTGAGAGGGTGACTATTTCAAATAGAAAAGCCTAATTTTTCCTTATTACTCTGCAAATTATCATTACATCCTGACTTATTTTCAGAGCAATATTTCTTTGGTGACACTCCACAAATCAACAGAAAATGTCATTCATAAAATTTGACAACCCTGCCTTTAGAAGAGGCTGCCTACTCTTGGACACTGACCAGGCTGTGTGCTCAAATCGTGGTATGACAGCTATTGACAAAACCACCATAGCTAGCTGGGTGTTTCCAGACTATTAAATTGAGTAGTTACTGATGCTTACTGATTAATTAATGTTTCTTATCTGTTAAATTATCTGTCTGGGTTTACAGGGGAGAGAACAGGCTATTTCTTTTACTAAAGACTCAGTATAGAGTTCATAGCACTGCAGTCCAAGGGTTGTTGTGGACTCTGGGTCAGGCTAGGAATTCCCACAACATTCTCCTCAGAGGCGGTAACTCTTCCCCATCATCAGACTCTTCCAGTGTACATGTCAAACTCAGCTTCTGGGACACAGTCTGCCTGCACACTCATCTATCTCCTATCTTTCTGTAAGGAAAGGAAGAATGCTTATTAAAATCCCAACCACACCCAACAAGTGGAACACTGAAGTCAAATTTAGAGTCTATAGACACTCGAGACGAAGGTTGGAGAGTAGTACACAAAAGCATAGTGATGAAGTGTCTAGGATTTCAGAACACATTTACTGAGGAGTCACTGAATGATGGGGGTGGGAGGCTGTCCAGGCCTGTCCAGAAGCTTATAAATATATACCACAAAAACGGTCACACAGGAAGATGTGCTGGTCCCAGCATAAACAACCAGTATCATGCTTAGTAGAAGCAAAGGCATGGAACATAGATTTCAGACCAACACAAAGAAGAACCAAGGGTTAGAGCTGTGAGAAAAAGGAGTGGTTACCTTATGAGGTAGTGGACTCCCTGTCATTAGAAGGATTCAAGAATGCTGCATGTCATATCCCCATCTTGGAGATTCACAATGCACATTAGCATATTAAAGGTTCTGAGAGGTCCTGCAGTAAAGAAACCTGTTTAACTTAGTTAAATGCAGCATTTCCCAAATGACTTGACCACAGAACCCTTTTCCCACCCCAGCCCCAACCTTAGAAATATTTCTTCAGTTCCTGTGGATTCAGGGTTTCACAAAACACATTCATTACAGAAAACAAAGGCCTGCATTTTTTAAAATGTAGTGTTCAGTGTGGACCTGAAGAATTAACAACCTGTCAGGGATGTAAGCAAAGAAATTGCTATGCACACTGGGTGGTGGTGGCACACGCCTTTAATCCTTGCACTCAGGAGGCAAAGGCGGGCGGATCTCTGTGAGTTCAAGGCCAGCCTGGTTTGCAAGAGCTAGTTCCAGGACAGGCTCCAAAGCTACAGAGAAATCCTGTCTCGAAAAACCTAAATAAATAAGTAAATAAATAAATAAATAAAATAGCTATGCAGAACAGAGGCTATGATTCTGTAGCACCACAAGGTAAAGGGTCTTGATTATTACTTTATAAGGATTTATGAGGGAAAGGCAATAGAATTAAAACGGTAGCAAAATCCAAGTGTAAAAATACAGACATCAAGAGGCTCCAACTTCAAGGCCCCATGGGTACAGTAACCTGGCCAGTCTATATACTGCGGGACCTCAAATTTAACAGCGCAGGAATACAAAATACAACTGGAATATGAAATTCTCCTTCCTGACTTCCAATTCTCAGGCCTAACTACTGCATTAAGGGCATTTTGGCAATAGGACTTTCAAGTTTTAATGAGTTATCAAATTCAGGAGCATGCAAGTCTAGTGAAGTTATCAGAAAGAAACACAAATAAATTTCAGATATAGCTATGTGGAGCTAAAAATTCACTTTCAGTGCAAACAGCAAAACCTTCTTTCGGGGAAGAAAGATTTTTTGGAGGGAAAAAAAATCACTTACAATATCACTTAATAAAACTGAATGAGTACAGCTAGAATCAGGCACACTATGTGTGCATACTAAAAGTACTTACCAATTTTGGGGAAACTGGCTCTCTGTCAGTTCTTTAATCCCCTGTAAGAGAACAAAAAAAAAAAGTGTTAAACTGCAGAGTCATGATTTCATCAACAGCGAACGACTCCAAGATTTCTAACTTTAAAGGAGATAAAACAAACAAACAAAAAATACCAATTTCTAAAATTTAAAACCCAACAGTAAACAAGGAAGAAATGAGTAGTTTTTACAGCAAAGAAGGAAATGAAGAGCAGTTAAGCCTCTGTTTTAACACAGCTTTTCAAGACCAGGAAAAATAATTATGAATGACCTTTGAACAATAGGGAAGGCACCGCTAAGGGCACAAACATCCTGAGTCAAAAATCAGAGCACAAATTTTGGTTCCTCAAAAACTTAACTATGGCCATTGAGTTGTCAACAGGAAACCTCACCAACAAAATTAAGTTACTAACTGATATTCTTTGCTTTTCAGGTAACATACAAACCACAGTGAAAAGTGAGTGATAACCACAGATGACCCACCCACTGCCACATTTTCCACAGATAGTTACACACCTGAGCGCAGGACCACACGTGGAAAGCAACAAGAGGGACTGTAGGCTATTCCAAACATGCAGTGTTACCAGCCAGCTTTCTGTAGCTGTGATCAGGCTGTAAACGCATGTGCACTGATGTCTATATTTTGTAGACTGATAAAAGACCTAGCCATATGTATTTTATTTATTCAAATGGCTCCACTGCACTCTCTTTACAATAAAACATAAAGAATACTTTTGAAGTCCTTAGTTTGTTCCACTTAAAAAGTCTTTTTGTAATAAATCTTAAAATGGATTTGCTTCATGCGAAGCTTTAAATTCACAATATAATGTACAATAAGGGCAAAATAGTAAGTAAAGTATAAATAAATAATATAATCAGAATTTTAATTAAATTTTTATCCACATTATTAAATTTATATCACAGCTTGGGACTGTAAGCCACAAACAGGCAATAGTTTTTCTCTGCCACATTCTTAACCAGTGATAAAGCCAAAAAGAAAAATCTAAGTTTTGGTATCCTGACCTAGTATCAGGGAACTAAGATTCAAATGGAGCCCTTAACATTTTGAGCACTAAACTATGGAAACTCCACGACATGCTGTGTCTCAATTATGCCTAAACACGCTTGCTGACCTATGCTACTCCCAAGAGTATTTCAAAGATCCTGTCTCTCAGATGAAACATTTTTGTTAACCATGTTAACAAAAACAGTTTAAAAAATATACAGTAAAGATATTTAAAAGGCCCCTGTTTCAGTCTATAGTAGGTTCCAAAAGAAACTGACCTGGCTATTCTTTCCTTCTTCTTTTCTGATTGTTACTGTTGTTTGTTTGTTTTTGTTTAAGACAAGGTCTCTCTTCAAATCCCTGACTGTGCTAAAACTCACTATGTAGACCAGGCCAACCTCAAACTCTCAAGAGATCCACCTGCCTCTGACTCCTGAGTATTGAGATTAAAAGTGTGCAACAAGGCACCCAGCTCCTCTTTTTTCTCTGACTATAGTTCTTTTCAAAGTTCACAGGAGTACCTCTAAATAGCTTTTGTTGTTGTTGTTGTTGTTTTGGTTTTTCGAAACAGGGTTTCTCTGTGGCTTTGGAGCCTGTCCTGGAACTAGACTAGGCTGGCCTTGAACTCACAGAGATCTGCTTGCCTCTGACTCCTAAGTGCTGGGATTAAAGGTGTGCACCCCCACTGCCTGGCTAAATAGCTATTTTAATCATAGGGATTAGAATGAATTCCCAACCACAAGAAAAATTGTGCAATAAATCTGTAGAATAATGCAGTTACTAAAAACTAGACTCAAAGTGTCCTCCGGCTTCTCTGCCAAGGATGGAAAACTTTGCATCATGGCTGACCTCTACTAACTGGATTTAGGGCCAACTGGTGCAATTTACAAAAACAGTTTCACATACGCAGATATTCTAAGTCTCTACAGGTTGTTTTTCAGGTGTATCCCACATGCAGCGTAAAATCTTAACAATCAATTCCAAAAGAGCGCTGAGACTCTTTTTAGAGATGAGTTTTGTGCTGTTTGAGTATTAGTGAAGTCACATAAATTATACTCATCAGGTGGTGGTGGCGCCCATCTTTAACCCCAGCACTCAGAAGGCAGAGGCAGGCAGATTCCTGTGAGTCTGAAACCAGTCTGGTCTACACAATGAGTTCCAGGACAGCCAAGGAGGTTACACAGAGAAACCTGTATTGAAAAACAAAACAAAAACAGAACAAAAAAAGTAGGAAAGAAAAGAGAAATTATACTCATTTATGACAGGATTTAAAATCTAAGACACATGTTTTTTTCCTCATCCTTTCTTGTTTGTTGTGTTCTTTAACAAGCTTTTAAATACCTTTATCCTCTAAATCCTACATTGTCTTCAGCAACTAAAAGCTATCTTGGTAACCACTTTTTTTTTCTTTTTTAAATAAAATTTCTTCAACTTTGTGACTTAATGATAGTTAGTTTTTGTGATTATTGCCCCTTGAATTCTAAAATCCTTTCAAATAATATACAACTGTACCCACAAAAAAAGTAGGTTCTCATTATTTCAATTACTATAGTACAGAGTCCATAGTGTTGCTCAGAAGATGCCCAATGCAGTGGCAGGCTTACAGTGAGCACTCAATAAATGGTCAAGTCCAGTGATTGGTTGAATGGAAACAGACTGTTGCAGGCTCATCCTCCCAGTTCCCCAACTTTCTTGTTAGATAACTCCTTATACATCAGTCTCCCACTGTATTAACTAGTTAGATGGATAAGTTTTTATCTACACCATTCATCAAGAAGTAAAACAGATAATACTATTTTAAAATATAATGAAAAGAGAAAGACTGAACAATTGGACTAAACTAAAATTAAGAACTTGTGTTCATTTGAAACACAAAATGAAACACCATGTAATGAATGCATGAATGATGGAGGAAGGTCATTGGTTAATTAATAAAGAAACTGCTTGGCCCTGATAGGTTAGAACATAGGTGGGTGGAGTAAACAGAACACAATGCTGGAAGAGGAAGTGAGGTAAGACGCCTCAGACAGATGTTATGTAGCTCATCACCGGGGCAGAGGTGATGAAGCTCCGACCCAGGATGGACATAGGCTAGAATCTTCCCAGTAAGCGCACCTCGGTGCCACACACATTAATAGAAATGGGCCAGGCAGTCAGGAGCCGGGCTGTGGGAAGAGGCCTGCAGCTCATACTACAGAATGGCGCCTGAGTCTGCTCTGCTTGCTAGAGGCAAGCAAGTGCTCTCATCTAAGAGAGGCTTCCTGACTCAGCTTTAGCTGTAAACCCCTGCAGCTCTTAAAAGGTCCTGCCACGAAACACTTAAATGGTGTTGATAAAAGCCCACTGAATGTTTGTTTGTTTTCAGCCATAGCAAGAAAAAAGTTGTGCTGTTTTAAAATGCCGGTTTTCTGGGCCGTCCTGCCAGGGCAAACTCTGACTCAGACTCAAGCAGGTAGTCTGACTGAATGTGGTCTGTGAGCAGAATGCTGCAGTTTGCTTGCTGGCAGGGGCCTTAAAAATGCCAAGAGTTGTGGTGGTAAACATGGCTACAACCAGTACCTCCGCCATGAGGCTGGATCTAGCTGCCAAAGCCATGGCTTTAATCCTACCCATATTGCGCCGTAATTTAAAGGCTCATGTGTTCAGAAAAAGAGAGAGAGATACAGTAAAGAGAGATTCAAAAACAAAGAAAGCCTCTAAATGATTTACAGTGCGTTGAACATATATGCAGACTAAAAGCTAAAGTTCTTAAAGTAAAAAACAAAAAAAAAGGAAAAAAGAGAGTAGTTGGGTGTGGTAGGACACACCTTTAATCCCAACACTTAGAAGGCAGAGGGAGATTGACCTCTGTGACTTCAAGGTGTGGTAGCACACGCCTTTAATCCCAATGCCTGGGAGGCAGAGACAGACGATCTCTGAGAGTTCAAGGACATCCTGGTCTTCAGAGTTATTCCAGGACAAAGATATATAGAAAACCTGTCTCAAAAAGTAAAAATAAACAAAATAGAGTTAAAATAAAGCCATACAAAGATGGAAAATAAAAAGAGAATTTTGATACTGTATGCTATTATGGTCTCTTTGAATTGTTTGAATGCTGAGGAAGGAGCAACAGCTGCTAAAAGATATTTGTTTATAAATGCTGCTGAACTAATCCAACATAGATATCTTGAAAATACCTTGACTTCATAATTTGGATCTAAGGATATGATACTTTGGAAAAGAGATTCTTCTTTTGTTTTCACAGAGGATGAAACCCTGTGGATTGCTTCTATCCCAATATGGTATGATGGACCACGCCCTCCTGAAAGGTTGCTGTGAACACCCTCAAAAAATTACTTCACTCAATTGACGACTGAGATGAACCTAACAGACAGGTTATACCCTGAAATATCTGATTAACAGCACCCCCATACAACAGGAAGCAGTTTGGAGAGAAATAACTGCGCCCATATTCCCAAATATTGTTTATAAATGTTCCTTTACATTTAAATGGGGATATGATATAGGTATGAATAATTTACATTGATATGGATTTTGCTTTAGTGATTTAAATTTAAGGTCAATTTTGTTAAATGTATATGTGTTTCTGATCTTGATTAAGGTATTGTGATTGTGTAGTTCATTTAAAAAATGTAAAGTATATAGGTTGTTAATGGATAATCATTAATAATAGTCAAGTTTGTAGCCATGTTAGTTAGATTTTCTAGGTATATAGATATATATTTCAGTTAGATCGGCATTCTTCATATCTTTCAAAGACTACGAAATATGCTATTTAATGTTTTAATAACTTAGGGTTTTTCATGACAATGAGACATGTCTGCTCCTGGCGGCACCAATCTACTTCAAGAAGAAGATGGGCATCGAAGAGGATCCTTATGGAGGTTGATAGCCATTTGGGCAAGAAACTGCTCTAGCCTGGACTATTGCATAAACTGGACACAGAGAACCCGCAGAGAGAGGACTACTGAACTTGCCTAAAGGGGTTCCTGATTCATGAAGGAGTCTGCAAGACATTCTGCAGGACACAACAGATAGTGACTGAACTGACTTTGAAATTTCCTGCTTCATGGAAATGTCTCTGGATACTATGGGCCTGTAGGCTGAAGATGGATGCCCCAACGGTACAGAGAAACTTTGGGTGACTGTCAAGGCAGCGAGATGTCTCTGTCATTTCTAGAGTTTGAAAGTTGCTTATTTCTTGTTTGCTTAGGTAATATTGTATCTTTCTGGAGTCTTTGATGGAGTTGAAGAATAGTTAGTTATAGCTATAGTTTTCCTTAGTTGTGATAAAGATAAAATAGATATAAATATTGTAATTTTCACTTGATAACTGTTTTGTTATATGTAATTTTGCTGTGTTAAAGTTAAAGCCTTCCTTTTTTTTGTTTAAACAGAAAAAGGGGAAATGATGGAGGAAGGCCATTGGTTAACTAATAAAGAAACTGCTTGGGGGCTGGAGAGATGGCTCAGAGGTTGAGAGCACTGACTGCTCTTCCGGAGGTCCTGAGTTCAATTCCCAGCGACCACATGGTGGCTTACAGCCATCTATAATGAGACCTGGAGCCCCCTTCTGGCTTGCAGGCACACGTGGAAGGAATGCTATACACATAATATAATAATAAATAAATATTAAAAAAAACTGCTTGGCCCTGATAGGTTAGAACATAGGTGGGTGGAGTAAACAGAACAGACCGCTGGGAGGAAGAGGAAGTGAGGTAAGATGCCTCAGACAGACACCATGTAGCTCATCACCAGGGCAGAGGCGATGAAGCTCCGACCAGGATGGACATAGGCTAGAATCTTCCCGGTAAGTGCACCTCGATGCCACACACATTAATAGAAATGGGCCAGGCAGTGTTTAAATGAATAGTTTGTGTGTTGTTATTTCGGGGTATAAGCTAGCCAGGCAGCCAGGAGCCGGGCTGTGGGAAGAGGCCCACAGCTCATAATACACATGAAGACCAGCAAAGTAGTTCAGTTGGTCAAAGTGCTTAGAGCCAACACTGATAACTGAGTTTGATCCCCAGGACTTACACCATAAAAGTCACATATTGGATGATTCCTGTGAATCTTCCTTTGGCTCTCATGTCCACACACATAAATGAATAAATGCAATAAACTTTTAAAAGAATGACTGAAAAGGTAAGCTGAAGAACTAAGATATATATATATATTTTTTTAAATACATGTACCCAGGATATATATATAAAATCCATTGATACTCAAACATGATTAGGACAGGATGGTTTTAACATCTATTTAATACAGCATCGAGAAAAGTCTGCTGACATAAACTCTTCTGAGAAGTCAGCAGAAAGACAGCACAATGTATGCATGTGTATCTATTGCCCAGGCCTTTTCTCCAAAACTCAATGGCAGATCCAATCTCAAGTCAATAAAGCAAAAATCATGAAGTCATAAGATCATGAAACTGATTATAAATTGCTTATAAGGAATACAGAAACCACACAGGAAAGCAAAGTCTAAGGGACATTTCTCAAAGGGCACTCAGCTGGTGGGTTAAGGAGAAAAGATCTCGCAGGCCTGGGGTCCCAGTGTCTGAGTGGACTCCTCCACCAGATGTTACTTTTACTGAAGCTCTTCTAAGAAATGAGCAAAAATAAAGATGGAGAAATCGTTTCAGCAAAGTTTTAGAGAGAAAAAAATCACATGTAAGCTACTTAGGGCAAGATTTAGAATTCAGTATCCTTTATGCTTAAGGATACCCACGAGTAGGCTTCAGAAGGCTACCACCTCTAACAGATTCTGTATGCGTGAGCAGAGGGGTAGCTTCAGGGAAGAGGGTCCACAGCATCTATCAGATCCGCAAGGAGACTCAGACACCCAAGAAGAGCAAATACTTTCAGACTAACATCTTAAACATCAACACTTCAAGGGTTTCTTCTGAAGACTGATTGTTAAACTGACTACCAAATGGAAAGTAGCCAAAAAAGAAAAGATTTCTTTTCTATAATTTAGTGATACTGAGCAGCAGAATTGAAGAGTGACATGTAAGTCTGCACTTTTTACACTATCCATGTGTAGAATGTACTCATGTCTGAAGTCTCATTTCCTCACCTCAAGCTGATAGGGTCTGTCCATTTCTCACCACATTCCATACTTAGAACTGAGGTCTTTCAAAACCTTAATTAAATTTGCTTAAATATTTTAAATATGGATTTCTTCTTGAAAATACACTCAAGAGCTGGACATGGAGACTGTCCATGTGCCTGCAATCTTACCAACTAGTAGGCGGCTAAGACAGGCGGATTCAGAGTTCAAGAAGAGCCTGGATGAACATAGCAAATTCCAGGCTAGTCTGAGCCACATAGTGAAACCTGGGCTACACAGTGCTTCAACTAAGTGAACAAAATGGCATTCAAAATACTTGTTAGAGTAAATACATTATTTTTTGCTTTTAGAGATGAACATTATTTTGCTAACATAAATTCACACAATTTTTTCTTCATAAACTTGCCCTCTACAGAACTTCACAGAGCAGGCAAAGAATCAAGTCATTCAGATTTCCGGTATGGTTATAAAATTTAAAACATTATCAATAATTAAAAGATGGTTAATAGCCACTTCTTAAGTACCTTTTGTAAAGCATCTTAAGAGCTTTGCTCCTAATCTACATTAAATAAACAAATTTGCAGAGAAAATTTTAACACTAGATCATGTTTTAAATTAGGCTAAAATTTACTATGTCCACTACAAATTTCCAACAATTAAGTTTATAGCCTGTGCTCAATGATAAATTTTGATCAGGGACTAGAATAGCAGAGGTAATTGTTATTCAAAAATACTTTGAAATGTCACCTCACCTAGGAGATTTTGTCTCTCTTCTTACCTCATGATATCTGATAGTCTTCCAATAACTAAGTCATATATACAGGTTTTACAGCTGCCTGCCCTTCCTAACTCCTAACAGAAAGTACATTAAGTTTTAAATAGCCAGGCAGAGGTGGCACACCCCTTTAATTCTAGCACCTGGGAGACAGAGGCAGGAGGATCTCTGTGAGTTTGAAGCCAGCCTGTTCTACAAAGTGAGTTCCAGGACAGCCAGGACTGTTTCACAGAGGGAAAAAAGGAGAGGAAAGGAAGAACATTAAGTTTGTAATAAATGTAAACACACAAATGATTGGAAGAAAAAGCAGAATTCCACTTGATGGCAAGTCCTTTAGGCCTCCTAGCTCCATGCCCACCCCTCAACACTTGACACAGAGGTATCTTAAGCTCTGCAGACACAAAATTAAACTCCTGACCCCCTTACCTCCAGCCTCCTCCTCAGCCATTGGCATCTCCCATAATGAAAACCCCAGTGTCTCAAAAGAAGCACTCGAAAGTTATTCAGAATCCTGTCACAGCCCACATCCAATACAACAACTAGCCACATTGCCTCTACCTTCAGAATGTTACCTACTTTGACCAGTTGTCTCAGCTCCACTACCACCTCCTTGGTCCAACTCACCAGTGTCATTTGACCTTGATTACTGTCACAGCCTCCTCACTGGTCTCCCCATTTCTACCCTAGCACTACTACAAGTTATTCTCTCAACAACTTGTCAAAATCCAAGATAGACTGTTGCCCTTCAACTTAAAATCCTTCAATGGCTCTGCATCAAGTGACCTGGTGTTGCGGGAGACACAAAACAGAAGACTCCCACATCAACCTGGGCTCTGCTACCTCAGCTTCCTGCCTCCACAAGGCTCAGTCCGCCCCTACAATACTGGCTTCTTGTACAAGCTGCACTCCCTGTTCAGGGCTCTCCTACTTCTTTTTCCTACTAGTCAGCACACTCTCTTCCTCCAAGTTTTATCATAGCTCACTCCTGAAAGTCTTCATGAAATCTACCAAAGTCCCAGAGGACACTAACATAAAAACTAAAACTGTCATCATAACTGCCCCCCCCATCTTCACGTTCTTTCTTATACCAACCATATCCTTTTACCGTCTAACTATGCAAATCTCATTCAGAAACCAGAGTTCAGCCAGAGTCCAGATAAAGACTCACAGGTTGACAGAGACCTTCCCTTCCATCCTTACTTCTGGTCACTCTTTCTTTAAACTCCCACAATACTTATCACCTTTCTCAATTGTTTTTCTTTCATTTCTGGTGCTGCAAACAGAATACAGGATCTTGCACTTCCTAGGCAAGTGCTGAACTTTGAGTTCCATCTCTAGGCCCTGCCATTTAAAAATTTAACCACACACTACCTATGTTATAATCTATATGACTTTATGTCCCTAACATAAATACAAACAAATACACACACAGGGAGACACACACACACACGTATGTATGCAGGCATGTGAACACACACACAGAGAGATATATATCCAAACACAGATGCATGCACACACACAGGTGTACACACACCTGTAGAAATGATACCCTGTACATTACTTCTCAATCCTAAATTACAAGCACAAAGAGGAGCTGGAGAGATGGCTCAGCAGTTAAGAGCACTGGGTGCTCTTCCAGAGGTCTTGAGTTCAATTCCCAGCAACTACATGGTGGCTCACAACCATCTGTAATGAGATCTGGTGCCCTCATCTGGCATAAAGGCATACATGCAGATAGAGCACTCATATACATAAAGTAAATAAACAAATCTTTAAAAAAATTAAAGCACAAATAAACTAATACACATAGATTTTCTGGCCTTACCCTTAAAGCTTCTGGATTCAGAATATATAATTTAAAGCCCAAACATTTTGGCTTTTTCCCTAATTCTCCCAGAAGATCCTGATGGGCAGCCAAGTCAGAAAGCACTGCCTACCTAAAACACTGCCTACCCTACAGTACTCCCCTGTCTTTTGTGCCTTCAAAGCCTGAACTAGAAAGGATGCTTCTGAGAGTCAATGCACCACCTTCATTTCATAGCACAGAGGCTAACTAAAAATCCACAAAGATAATGGGCAACAAAGTACAGCCTAAACTCCAGACTCACTGCTTTCAATCTAAGAAATAACTCTTAAATTAAATATACATAAACGAATGTCCTAAGAAACCCTAATTCACAGAAAAGTGTAGTGACCAGTGGTTAATACTTGACCAGTGGCTGCAGTGTCTAAGCTCTACGGTAGTGCACAGCAACTTCAATATGCTTGCAGGGTGACCCACACTAGCCGACTAAAGACTCAGAGCCCAGAGAGTGAATGTGGAAATGCTTCTAAGTGATGATGATGATGACGACTTTTACCAAGTTCTCTTCAATATTCACAAAACTGCTATAATCATTTATTTGGGATTAAAGAAGCAGAAAGAATAAACAGAAAAGTCTTGTTTCATCACAATACAAAAATCACTAAAAGTTTCTACAGCTCACAAGCTATAAATATTTTGAGTCTAATCACAATGAAAACTTCTAATTACAGATCAGACTTAGTAATTCATTCCATATCCTAAGGCAACTCAAACTCAATCTTAATAGTCAGTTAACCTCAAGATCAAAACTCTTGCCATCATCAACAAAAACAAGCAAGGTATCTACACAAGGCATTATAAAAGAGCCTGGGCGGGGGGGGGGGGGGGGGCTGGAGAGATGGCTCAGTGGTTAAGAGCACTGTCTGCTCTTCCAGAGGTCCTGAGTTCAATTCCCAGCAACCACATGGTGGCTCCAAACCATCTGTAAAGAGATCTGGTGCCCTCCTCTGGTGTGTGGGTATAAATGGAGGCAGAAAGTTGTATATATAATAAATAAATCTTTAAAAAAGCAAAATAAAATAAAACAAAATAAAAGAGCCTGGGTTTATCTTGGTATACAGGGACTTAGGCAATTGCCTCTTATTAACACTAATGGGAGTCTGGAGCACAGACCATGAGCACCAAGGAGGAGGATGAATGCCCAGCTCTCCACCACAGAGGCCCTGCTAACACACTAACTGTAACTCCTGGGAGTTCTTCTCTCAGAAATGGGGCAAAAGACCCAAATTCTAAAGCACAGTGAAAATTCAAATAAAAGCCACTAAGGAAGGTCACTGGTAAACACCGGATTTTAAAAAGAGGAGGGGGGGCTACATTTAAAGGAAAAAAATGGCACTAAGGGGAAGTTACAAATTAATATGGATATGTGCAGAAGGACGTGTGACTTTCTAGATATGAAGCATGTGACATGAAAATAAACTGGACAGGGTTAAGCAACCAAGGGTTTTGTTTTCTGATTAAGGCACAGTAATTTCAAACACAGTGAGAAGCTTAGCCAAAGAAACATGCATACCACAAAAAACAAGAACTCCTCCCTGGCCAGGGGGATGGTGGCGCACACCTTTAATCCCAGCACTCGGGAGGTAGAGGCAGGCGGATCTTTGTGAGTTCGAGACCAGCCTGGTCTACAGAGCTAGTTCCAGGACAGGCTCCAAAGCCACAGAGAAACCCTGTCTCGAAAAACCAAAAAAAAAAAAAAAAAAAAAAAAAAAAAAAAAAAAAAAAAAGGAACTCCTCCCTGGAGGAACCCCAGGTACATTACAGCCCTGTTTGTAAACAAGGAAGAAACCCTGCAGTCCTGAGAGTCAAAAAAAATCAGAGCCTCCCAGACAAATGGATAATGATCACAAGCTGCCAAGGACAGCCAAAGCAAACTAAATAAAAACACGAGCACCTTAACCTTATTGAGTGCCACCCTGCCTTCCTCCCAGCGCAGTACTGCTGAACTCACCAGGCTGGAAGATGAGCAGGTGCCTTTCAGGCTATGGAAAAATTAGTCTCTGTCTCTCCCTCTCTTGTTCTCTCCTCTACCCTCTACCCTCCCTCTGCAGACACAAACACAAAGGGACTGATATGCTCTCAGTTGAAGGGCTTTAGAAAGGCAAGACTTTGGGATGGGTTAGGAAACTAAGAGCAGGCCTTACTGAAGTAGTGAGGCCAAAACCGAGGCTTTTCCCAAATCCAAAGATTAAAAGAAGGGACATTTATTTTAGCTCATCGGCGCTGGTAACAACCCACTTTCTAAGAAAGAGAGAGAAATTAAGATCTTTCCTGTGTCTGTCTCCAGAGGAAAATCAGAATCTTTTCACCTACTAAGTTAAGCAACATACACAGAGCCCTGACTTAGGCCTAAAGACTAAAGCTGGTTCCTGTGCGAGTTACTTCTAAAAGCCTTGTGTAGTCAACATACTGATTCTTTACCATCACTGTCGTACGAATGAACATTCATCATCTCTGTACTCTGAGACGTCCGATGAGAAACTGAAACTATTACTATAGGCTAGGATTCTTAACTTTTGAAACAAAACTACCAAGAAACAGAAGTGTGAAGCATACGGCTTCTATCCTGCTAAGCAGTCCTAAAACTTGAAAGTGAAAGCAATACAGACCTCAAAAGAAGTTGTTTGCTTGATGGTAATGTAGCCTTTAAAACCAAAAATATGTTCTGTTACAGAAGACTGAAATAAGGGCTTCCATTAACCTTGTTTAAAAAAAAAAAATCCCATGAGCATGAATTTTTTTCCTAAGTCTCTTCATCAGAGCAGCATGGGGTCCCATTAGACACCCTATTTTACTTCCACCTTATAAATAACGTTAGCTGTTCACCATTTCCATGGAAACCAAGTACAGAGAAACCCACTTAAACGAATTCCGGTTAAAGGAATAAGTTTTATTTGAGAAAGGTTTTGCTGCTCTAGATGAACTCTATTGGGGAATACTACAAAGTATAATTTTTAAAAATATATCTTTGGTGTAGAGGGAGCTTATTAAAGGTCCTGTTAAGTAAGTATGCTTCTTGCTCTAAACTAAATATGCCAAACAACATCATAACATTAAAGATGCATTTTCTATGTACTGCACAGGGGGTTTCAATGCACAACTTGCACTGACTAGACTTCTTCATGCATTGGGGTGGAATAATTACCCCTCTGGGTCTAATTTAAACTAATAAAATGAAAGAAATTCAGTAAGGATAGCATCACCTTTACTGACTGGTAATGAATGGGTCCCACACTGCGGGGACACGTGCAACTTACTGCTCCAGAGAGGAGCTGACAGAGAACTGATAACTAAGCTCCTCACCACTGGTACCTGGTCTAAGGTCAACAGTACAAACTCCTGCCTCAGCAAACTACTCTACAAGTTATAACAGGAACACCACAACACATTATCAGTCTGCATACAAACAACGTTCACAGGGAAGCGCATAAGACTGGGCGATGTACAACTCTGTCATACAGTACTCTCTACATGCTAAAAATGACAATTACAGGTGTCAAATACAAAGTCCGCCAACAGCCAAGAGTATATAAAATAAGATGCAACCTGTAAGTAGAATAAATTTAAAATTATCAGAGTTTCTAAAGGTCTGGGTAGGAGATGTAGCTCAATTGGTAACACACGACCTGGTTCATTGGCCAGCACCACATGAGAGGGCACACCTGAAATTCCAACACCCAGGATATGCAGACAAGACAGGAAGTTTTTGAGTACAGCAGTTCACACCTTTAATCCCAGCACTCTTGAGGCAGAAACAAACAGGTCTCTGTGAGTTCAAGGTTATCCTACCATATACATCCAATTTGAGGTCAGACTAAATAAATGATATCTTTTCTCAGAAGAAAAGAAAAAAAATTAAGAGTCTTGAAGAATTTCTAAAGAATGAAAGGGTAAGAAAAGTTCACATCTTTCCCGCAGGAATGGTCCTTCATTAAGCTAGTAGTGGCTTAACCATCTTCCTAAGATGAAAGGCAGCTGAGAGCCATAGAAGGTGTTGCCAACACTAGACTTAACAAGGAGAACACCCTTCACACATTCTTCCTTGGAGAATATCAATACATGTATATGTTACATGTTTTGAAAACATTTCTTTCTTGACACATTTTTTATTTGCTTTTCATATTTACATAGGGAGGGGAGGGAGATGTCCATATCACAGTAGTGTACATGTGGAAGTTAAGAGGTCAACTTTCAGGGGTAGTTTCTAGTTATCACACACAGCAAAACACAGGTCATCAGGTTTGGTGGCAAGTACCTCACTGGCTAAGCCATCTTACTGGCCCTCTTGGTATATACACTATAAAGAGTGGCAAAATTTTGGTGACTGTTCAAGTTGGGGTAATAGGTACATGGCAATTTTTTTTTACATTTTCACAATCTTTTATAAGATTTTAAACTTCTATAATTTTTTTAATGCTGTAAGTCTCAAATGTTTTTATTTGTGCATCATTAAGTAACAGAAGAAAATTCTGATGTACTTTGTATACTAATCTTAAAACTTACTTAAAAAAAAAAGTCAGGTCACCATGCTCAGGGAATGGCTAGACCACCATGCCTATACAGGCAGCAAATGAGAGGAGGGAGTAAGGAGGACATGAAGCTAGGGGACAGGTAGCTAGAAAGTAAAGGGGTGGATCCTGGAAGAGTGGGCAGTGACTATTAAGACAGCCAGGTGTGGTGGCTATCTTAACCCCAGCACTGGAAAGGCATGGGCTAGCAAATCTTTTACGAATTCAAGAATTCCAGTATAGTTAGGACTACACAGTGAAACCCTGTCTCAAAAAATAAATAAACAAAATACATATATGTATGTATAAAATTCTCGAAGAATAAAATAAACTACCTATTTTTTAAAACTCTCATATAGACCTTAGAACCATGATTGTCAACCTGGTTTCTGCGACCTCCTTTGGCAAGTGAATAACCCTTTTACCCTGTTATGAGTCGTAACAGTAGCAAAATCACAGTGATGAAGTAGCAACAAAAATAATTTTATGGCTGGGGTCACTACAACATGAGGAACTGTATTACAAGGTCGCAGCATTAGGAACCACTGCCTTAGAAGCTACTGAATTCATATCCAACATAATCATTAACTTAAGTAATCACAATTCATTTCCAAATTTTAGGGACTGGAGAGATGGCTCCAAGGCTAAGAGCACTGGCTGCTCTTCCAGAGGACCCAGGTTCAATTCCCAAACTCACAAGGTGGCTCACAATCATCTACAACTCTATTTTCAGGGGATCCAATTCCCTTTTCTGGCCTCCCTAGGCACCAGGCTCACAAATGGTATACATGTTGGCAACACACCATACGTATAAAATAATAAAATGAAATTTTCAAATTTTACTTTTCCAGCTGAACAATATAGTTTACAATTCAGGTTGGGTGTGGTAGTGCACACCTTTAATCCCAACACTCAGAGCAGAGGCAGGCGATCTCTGTGGGTTTGAGGCCAGCCTGATTTACACAGTGAGTTACAGGACAGCCAAGGTTACACAGAGAAACCCTGTCTCAAAAAAACAAACAAACAAAAAAAAAAAAAAAAACCCCAAACAAATAAAAAAATTTCAAAAAAACTATTAGCTAATATTTGGCAGCTATCAACTAATGAACCATAAGTTACCAATGCACATTAGTAAGGCAACATAAGCCTAGTTTGCATTTTGTGAACCAAAACAACTATAATTTCTATATTAGTAAGAGAAAATACTTGCAAAATCAGTAGCATTAAAAATGTCTCTTTTCTTCTCCTATTGGGTCTTTAGCACTAGAGAGCAATCTAATACATTAAAGTCTTTTTGAAGCAGTATGACTGTCCTGAACCTCACCCCCTACCAGAAATAAAGCAATCTCTGAGGTAAAAAGTTTTTTGAGATAGTGTCTCTGCATTAGTTAGCCCTGGCTGTCCTGGAACTCACTATGTAACTAGGCTGGCCTACAACTCACAGAGACCTGCCTCTGCCTCTGCCTCCTGAGTGCTGAGATTAAAGGTGTGCCCTACTATGCCCAGTTTTTTTTTTTTTTTTGAGACAGGGTTTCTCTGTAGCTTTGGAGCCTGTCCTGGAACTCCCTTTGTAGACCAGGCTGGCCTCGAACTCACAGAGATCCGCCTGCCTCTGCCTCCCGAGTGCTGGGATTAAAGGCGTGCGCCACCACCGCCCGGCTACTATGGCCAGTTTTAAGGTCTTTTTCCATTCTCTCCCTTTCTTCAGTCTTAGAATGGTTCCCCAATATTCAGTTACTTTGCAAATAATTTTGAGTTACTTATCCAAAGCCCAGTTGAGGGCTGAACTTGGAGAATGGAATTTCACAAACTACCACAGCTTTAAGGTTGTGATAATGGCTTTCTACTTAAAAACTGCAATTACAAAAGTATTTTGTTTTCAGAAGAAAAAGAAATAAAAATGATGGCTTTGGAGAGGGGCAATGGAAGCCAATAGGAAGGAAATAGGGACACAGAAACACTGTGTGAGGCATGTAGGCCTAAGCAGCACCTGATCTGGTATGGTCAGAGCAGGTGCTCACCCAACACAGGGGACACCAATCTCCACAAATTAAGCAAGGGAAAAACTGTTCTGAAAGCATCAACCACAGTTACATATATAGAGTCTATTTCTAATCTGTATATTTATTAAAATGAAATTCACTTCTAAAATGTCCAATGTCTAAAATTTTCACTCAACCATGTGAAACAACTTGCAGACACCCTGCATACGGCTCAGGGAAGGAAACAACACACCGAGGCTGGGCCGTGGCACAGTGGGATCGCATTAGTCTAGAAAGCAGGAGGCCCAGAGATAAAAATCTTAAGGACAGCAAAAGGAAACACCTGAATATGGTTCAGGGGTAAAACACTTACCTAGCAGGTCCCACGACTGGGTGCTATCCCAACCACCTGCCCCCCCACAAACAAAGCAGGGCTGGTGAGATGACTCAGAGGGTACCAAGCCTGCCAGTCTGAGTTCAATCCCCAGAACCCACATGGTAGAAGAAGAGAAATGACTCCCCAAAACTGTCTTCTCATCTGCCATGTTATCGCATGCAAGTAAACATGCATATGTACACACAAAAACCAACAGTTAAGACTTACTTTATGCTAATTTTAAAGCTAAAGAACTTTACTTACATATTTACTATAAAGTGATGCTGTAATTTTTTTTAATCAAAGAAACTATATACCTTCTATAATACTGCTTAATTTTTAAAATACCTCTTGGGCAAAAGCATAGCACTGGGTTGGAATAAACTTGAAATTTCTATT
Organism: Microtus pennsylvanicus; assembly: GCF_037038515.1. Taxonomy (NCBI): domain Eukaryota; kingdom Metazoa; phylum Chordata; class Mammalia; order Rodentia; family Cricetidae; genus Microtus; species Microtus pennsylvanicus. The sequence goes on along the minus strand of NC_134580.1, from coordinate 69,417,867 downwards.
CAGAAAGCAAAAACAATGTTTTAGGGATGCAGACAAAATAAAATATAGTAAACACACTGACTCACCTACCAACCGCTCATCAGATGGTACAGCTGGGTAATGAGAACAGAACAATAATGGGTGCTGTTAGGTTACAGATTACACACATATTCAGGTGTCTGTGTAAGCTACTACAAATTACACTTGCTGAATCCTGGAGGGATTGCACATCACCAATGTTTGAGATACAAATCAATGAAATAAAAATCTGTTCCATACTTGATCTTTTTCCCTTCTTCAATTACTAGGACTGGGGAGAAGAAAGTCATGCAAACATTCTAATAATATAGTAAACTCAATTCTCCACTAAAAAAATAAAAGCCCTTAATTCTGAGGTCACTGTGGCTTTTCTGATGGTCAACCTGTCACCATCCTGCTGCTAGGCTTGGCACAGGCAGCTTATGACAGTTGCAGAAAGAAACAGAACATAACAAGTGGCATAAGAGCAGATACCAGATGAAAAGGGATCTCACAAAGGCAAATGCCCATGAGAAAGCAAAGAGACTATGCCTGTCACTCCTGGAAAGCACTGTGCAGCCTTTCACATCGCCAGGTCCACAGCTGTTCCTGTCAGGTCTTCCCCCTGAGCGTACATTAAGGGCTGAAGACATAACTGGTCAACTCCAACAGACTGGCTGCTGATTAGCTCCTCAGAATAGTCTACTCTTGACTTGATGTTAAGTGATGCTGAGGAGACCACTATAAACTCCATCACAATCATGCTGCTGGTCTCTGGTTGCTAGGGGGCAGAGGAGAGGCTTACAGCACTACTAGTTTTAATAAAGTACTCTGAAATATTTTTACAAGATTCAGTTAAAATTAACATATTCCCATGCATTTCTATTTCTCCCAGGAGTATTCATAAATAAGAACTCATTAAATACACTTTTTATGGTGTATCATTTTTTCCAAAAAAGCATTTTTTGGGAGGGAGGTACTGCTTCCCAGCTAAAGTGTTCCATATTAATACTGTTCCCACAAACTTTTAGCCAGACTATATCAACAACAATAATGCATTGTTTACTGAGTGTCTTGAAATGCCCTCATTCTTTCTTCACATGAATCCTAGGGAGGTTGCTATTACTACACCCGTACCATAGACAAAGAAACTTAAGTCCACTTGACCAGTACAGTAGACTGTATATGACAGGTACCAGATACATCTTTACACAGTTTAAACAGTCAAAAATTAAACATTTAGCTTTTAAGTAGTTGTACCGAAATTCTTACAGGGCAAGCCACAAGACCCAGGCTCCTTTCCCAATGTGTAACATTTGCCTCAGTTATGGGACAGGAGGAGAAAGGAGCAGAGCACAACAAACACCATGTAGTATTTACTACACTTACCCAGCACTTCCCTAGTCTACAGTCCCTTCACGTGTGCTTCACAACAGCCTCGGAAGGAGAGTGTTATCTATGCACACTTTGCGGATGAAGAAACTGAGGCAGGTGCACGAGTAAACGGGCCATGGTCATAAGCTGACACACGACAAAGCCAAGACTCAAGCCTGCTGCATACTGGCTCAAGCACCGAAGATCTTAACGACTGCACTCTACTGCCATGCTCAAAGTTGCCTTGAACTACACGAAAACAAAACTTTCAACCTTCCACCAAATGAGCAAACTGTATGCTTAGGTTAATTGAGAGAGAGGTGGTAATGCTTTCTAGGCTTGTGAGCCAGACTTCTCGAGAGGCACATGCGTACATCCCTGGCGAACAGATCACTGCACTGCTCAGGAAGCTACACACTGTAAATCTGTAAAGCCCCCAGTGCGTCCCTCTCTACACACAGAACCACACTGGCTATGCACTGCAGGAAATAGGCAATTTAGGGACATCCCAGTGTAATCCTCTATAAAATGAATGTCACTCTGAATCATCTGAGTATGTACAGTACCCTTCTATCACCCTTTTTCCTTCCAAAACACCATAAAAAAATAAAAACTCAGAAGGAATGAATGAGTCTAAGCTACTTAAAAATCCTAACAAATGTCCAATGATAACTATAAATTTAAATGAGAAATAAATGCAAAAATCTCTCATAATTCTGTAACTTGTCCAAATCCTACATTTGAAAAGCACTGGGCCTCTTCAAAAGACTAAATTCTTAAACAAGCTTATTATGAAAGTGACTGGAAGGGTACAGAGAAAAGTCAATTTTTGCCTCAGAGTCTACGTATCTCAATATGCACACTTAAATAAAAAAAAAAAAACTGCTGTATTTTAAGTTATTGGGCTCCTTAACCTAATATCTAAATGAATGAAAGTACATTTAATTACATAAATAAAATCTATACCATGAACTAAGAATGTGTATATTAACACTTAATACCTATAAGACATAGTGGAGCAGGATAGGACAGGACCAGGAGGTGCCTAGAACTTCACACAGTGCGTACAGGAGCCGTTGCAGCTCCCTCCATTGACATCGTAAAATTGCCACATTTTCTGGGCTCTCTTTTGAATTAATGTGGCATCTGCTCCAAGTACAGCAAGCTAACATTTTACTAAAAGACATTTTCATTGTACGTTTCTATCTGGTTTGCTTTTCATCCGAACTGTTTTATTTGAGTGGTCATCATTTCTTTATATCAAGTTGTGAAATTGGAATTCCTAATCTATCTCCTCAGCACAAGGGTGAGAAGGCGCCATCAGCTTAAAAACCTTGTAACAGCAATAATTACAATATGCTTTGCATATAGATTAAATAAAGAAAATAAACAGCACAGAGATTTTTGTAGGTTTTTTAGTATCAAGTCCTGATAAGTTAACAGCATCTGTTCCTTTCAGAAAAAGAATTCTGCTCTGAAGTGTTGGGGGTGGGGGAAGAAGTAAACAAATACTAAACAGAATCATTCAAGTTACCAAGTTTGGTCCTGGTGGAATGATGATTTCAATGATTTGCACGCTATCCACCCTAGCTTGTGATAATTGCTTCCTAAGACATCCTCAAAAATGCGGCAGCAACGAGCCAAATACAACCACTTGTACTTAACATGCATGCTGCATACTCTACAATGTTACGTCATATCAGGCACAGAGAAGACGCTTACCAAGCTATCCTGCGTTCTATAAACTGCCTAACAACAACAGGATAAAGGCACTGCCATTTCTATGGGATTGGAACTAGCAGGGGAGAAAGCCTTTTTCCTCCCTTTGGTCAACTCGGGTGAAAGCAAATGAGGCTTATATTTCCGTCTTTTAAGCTCACCTTTTAAGGCCTTTACTCTCAATCTTTCAGCTTTCACAAGAAAGAAAGGCTGATTCTTTAAAACTAAAGAGCTGCAAGAGGTCACTCCATTTTAAAGCCCCACACCTTTTACCAACTCTCCTCCAGCTGTCCCCATGGCTACACCCCCTTTTGCAGGAAAACAAGGCCTGGGCAGAGCAGTTAGTATACAAGTGGGTGTGTACCTCTAGAAAGCCCACCCCCAAATTATACTTTAAATCTCAGCCTTTTAAAATTTCAACTCGCCTGTATGTTTGACAGAAGATATAAAATACCAGTTCAGGTTGTTGTACATTTGCCAGGAGCCATGATTTAAAAAAGGGTGGAGACAATGGGTCACGGAGACCAGGAAAAGAATTGAAAAGTATGGAAAATTAGGCTCTGCCATTAACCAACTCAAATTCTTGTTTTTGCCTCAGCCTCACAACCAGTGAGATTTCCTGAGCTCTTTGCTTATAAGACTATGATGAGGAAGAGCAAAATATTCTCTCAGGCGTGGTCTGAGCCACTCAAAATGAAAGCATATTTATGAATGCTAACAGACAGAAACACTCCTGCCTTTGCTTACTGAAACACTGACACCGTCATAACCCAGTCTTAAGGTAAAGCTTCAGCAGTTCACCAGCTGTGGGTCTAAAGGAGCATAAAGCACTTGAGAAGAAGGAGTGTATTTTCAGGGTTAGAAAGATTCTTTTTTTAAAAAAAAAACTATAATGAAAAACATTTTATTAGTTATAATAAAATGTCCAGTTTAAAAACTACTGAGGTGAATTATGACAAATAATCTTAGCAACAAGTTAAAACACTCAAACCAGAGTCCAAACAAAAGGCACTAAAATAATTTATCTTTTAAAAAAAAATCTTAAAAGATTAGTGGCATTATCAACATAGCATTTGGTAACAGAGTGAGTGGGCACAGGTGACAGGGTAGGGCAGTCAACACTACTCACACGAAGACGTAGGCACAAGACAATTTCCCAGGCGGCATCTCTTTCTGTCCACTAAGCTAAAGAGGTTCATTATTTAAAATATTACTTGATCATCATCTTGGTTTTAAGGCTCTCCTTTGTAAATATGGAGCGAGTGCTTGAAAAGAGACTACCAGTTTGAAAAGAACAGAACTGGAAGGTTCATCTGAAAATACAACTGCTATCTTTGTAAGTGGCTTCCAAAATAAACTATAAAATCTAAGTTTCATATGGTGCCTCCTAAACACAGTCCAGAAAACAGCACTGTCACTTTAAATTGACTTTTAAGAAATGTTTTATAAGTAATGGTGACTACAAATAAAACACTTAGGATACTTCCTGTCCCGCAGGGAACAGTCAGTCTGGGACATTAGGTTTATAATCAAACACTTAAGTCTTACCCGTTTCTCTTCTCCCAACCCTGCTCCCAACTCTACAAGAACCTTATTTTCAAAGCTAAGCAGGCTTTTATATGGCCACCTTTCTGAAAGAAGAAACTTCAAAAGTGTATTACACTGTTAGATGTGTGCTCATACACATAAGTCAATGCACAGGACACGAGCAGGGTGAGAACCAGGAGAACGTCTACTCTTCTCTGCATGCGTGCTGCTCTAATGACTTTCCAACTGAGGCCACTTTCACGGTAGTTCTGCAAAGAAAGGGTTCTTATTACTGCTCTAAAATGTCCATAAATTACATAAAGACTAAAATCATGAATGTAAACAATTAATGTACCAAAGAGATTTGTAAAGCCTATACTAAAGTGTCGACTGCCAACCTTCCCAGACATTAGGCCACACCCACTGCCCTAAATGCCTAAGTGTCCACTCCATCCCAGTGTTTCCTACGCAGTCACCACAACTCAGCCATCACCACATACACAGCAGTCTTAAGATGATCCAGCATTTTGGGGCCATTCAGTACATTACAAACTTCTTTAGTAATTCATTTCCTAAGCATCTGTGGAAAATACAGTTTGGACAACATTCTGTACCCTTAAGAGCAGGGGCTCAAAGATGAAATAGAGGCCTGGAAGCAAGCTGCAGCATTTAGAGGAGAATTCATGAAGCATGATTATTTTCTATCATTAGTCATTTGTAGTCAATTTTTTGCAACTGCTGACTTTATTCACTTTAATATTAACTTAAAAACAAATAGCCGGGCGGTGGTGGCGCATGCCTTTAATCCCAGCACTCGGGAGGCAGAGGCAGGCGCATCTCTGGGAGTTCGAGGCAGTCTGGTCTACAGAGCTAGTTCCGGGACAGGCAACAAAGCTACAGAGAAACCCTGTCTCAGAAAAACAAAAAAAAAAGTAATAGAAAAGAAACAAAACAATTATAGAAGCATATCCAGCCAGATTCCATCTATTTTTGACACTTCTAAAAAATCTTACCCTCCTATGGGAGGGCAAGGTTAGTATTAGAATCAACTGATACTTTGATACTACTAAGGAATAGTTTCAGTAAATAGTTCAGCAGTAGTCTATGATACTGTGCTAAGAAGCCCACGTTAGGGAATGGATACAAGTTACACAGGTAGAAAGACAATTACCTGATGCTTCCACATCCCAACTAAGGCACAAACACTGGAAAATTTATGTTTATATCTTTCAATATTTCTAAGTACCCCTGTCCCACCTGAAACATCCTTTTCTCATCAGTACCTTAAAACAGAGGGTTGGGGAGAATGTAAGCACTTAAAATGTAAATTCTTTTGAACCTACATTTAAAGTACAACCCAGACTTAAAATGACATTTTATAAGGAGTAGGGGCAGTTCAATGCCTCCATGCCTCCTCTATATCAATCCCTGACACTGCATTCAGAGGTGTGTGCTTCGATACACAATAGGATTTTCCCAAGGTTGCACTCACTCCAGTATTTCTTGGAGAATCTTTTTTTTTTTTTAAACTCACGCTGTAAACCAGGCTGGTCTCGAACTCACAGAGATCTAATAGCCTCTGCTGGGATTAAAGGCATACACCACCACTGCCCGGCTGCAGAATCCTTGTTTTTATTTATCAGTTATTTGAATATTCTAACAGTATAACTGAATCCTGCCAATACCCTATTCCTGGCTCATTTGTCCTGTTCTGGGCATGTGTCTTTTAGGTAGAAACTGAGGCACACAGCCACTTAATGCACAGCAGAATCGTTCTAAGCCACACTGTTACCATAAGCCAGAATCCCAGGGCCTTTAAAAACCACCTGGACTTCTAAACAAATTGCAACATAAAAAGAAGTAAAAAGGTGTAATACAAATGGCTGCTGCTAACTCTAAGCATTTCCTGAGCCTTGACTGTATGCCAAGCACTACACTAAGTGGCCTTCTGCACCCAATCCCTGCAACGGCCCTCGAAGAGATAATAAGATACTTACAAAAAAAAGTTTTGAAATCTTATAAATGAAAATTTAAACTCTACAAAGAAGCTTCCCTTTTTCTCTCCCTTTCAGGCTGCATCTTCTAGTACTCCATCTACGTGGAGCAGGGTGGAGTAGAGCAAGCCTGTAAAACCAGGACTCCAGAGCAGGGGCAGCAAGATCACAAGGCAGAGCTAGAGTGAGAGCCTCTCTCAAAACTAAGTGGGGGGGGGGGGGGAGTTGGAGTAACAAGACTGTGAGTTCAAGGCCAGCCTGGACTATACTGCAAGATTCTGTTTTAAAAATAAAATGAAATATTTCAATTATATTGAATCATTTATTTTCAGAAAATGTTCTCCCAGTTAAAAGGTACTGACAATTATTAGAGAAGCAACACAGAACTCTGAATTTAAACACTGGTATAAAAATCCCTCTGCCCAAAATAACAGCTGAATAACTGTCCCCAATGGGGCAAAAGGATTAGCATGTGTGTCAGGCCTGTCAAAGAGGCTTCTACTGCCCACACTGGAGAGCAATGACACCAGACTTCTGTTGTAACCTATTCCACCACACGCACAGAAACCACTTAAAATTTCCAAGTTTGGAATAGGTTATTTTGCATTTAAATCTTATAGAAGCCAATAAAAGCACTGCGATAAACCAGAACACTAGCTGTTTATGAAGAATGACTCTAGAATTCCAGAAGCAGAATAATTATGATTTTATTAATTAGTGAATTTTCTTTTAAAAAAAAAGTTCTTAGATGCTTAGAGACCTATGTATAAAATGGAGTAAGCAAGAAAGAAGAGTTCTCGGTGCTAGCTAAACCAACTACAAGCCCCAGCATGCAATGCTCTAACATGAAGTTAAGAAAAAGCTGCAGTGCACCCTGGGATTTGTAGTAAGCAAACCAGCTTTTCATAACAAGTTTCAGGAAAGACTGAACTATAAAGCGCAATCTGATTAGGTCTTATTTTCAGGGTCTAATCAATGACCAGATTTGTTTATTCTTTGCTCTGGTACTGCTTCTCTAGCACATACTAGAGAAAGTATTAATTGATTAGCATTAATATTTCCCACTAGAAAAATCTTATATGCACAAAATGTTTTAAAAATAATTCGTATGATAGAAATGCAATTTAAACTTTTTAAAATAAGTTTTGTTGGATCAGTTGCAACATTCTTATCATCTCTCCCCCTCCCCACAGAAGCAGCTTTGGTTGTACAGTGTCTCTTTTAACAATTATTCAAGATATATTTTTAAATAATTTTTCTTGAAATTTTTCAAGAAATTCAAACCAAGCATTTCTTATACTCTGGGACTGCCCACTAGGAAAGTATTCTTACAGTAATATGCATACACACCCTCACAACAAAATATCCAAGTTCTTCTTTTGTCAAACCCTTACTTAACAGTTATACCCACCACTCATCACCTCTAATTCTATAGACACATTTCTGTACAAAATTCTTAGAAAAAAAAAACAACTGAAGGCCTAATTCTCTCATTCACAGATTTCCTTCAAAAATACAAAAGTCTGTGTAAGCTACTAATAACATGTCCAAAGCGAAGCTGGCAAATCTGAACTGCAGTTTATGTATATACGGTTCCTACGGGCACCCTATTCTCCAAGACTCTCTGAAAAGCAGCTGAGAAAAAGTGCAGTCTACAGCAAGAGGCTACCACAGGTGGTGGGTTATTTTCAGGCAACGGTACCTTCACAAAGATGCTGTGGAATACAGTCCAAGAAACTAACAAGGAGAGATAAGCTGGCACAGATGAACACAATCCAGCTAAAAGTCACCTGCAGTGTGTGCTAACCCATTTCACCATAAAAGTGACAGGCTACTAAAGTACTTGAAGACTGTCCATAAGGCCAGACACAGCAGTTGCCATGGTTACTCTCACCCACTTTTATCATGAAATTATTGTTATTACCCTGAAGTTTAGGGTACTGACTTACATGTTAAAAAGGAGAGAAATCAGTGCTTTCTGATTTGTAAGCATACCACTGTAGAAATGCATATGGCTAACAACACTGGAGCTGCAGCAGAGAAGTAAAATCAATGCCTTTCTGCTGCTCCTGTTCCTCAAGCACTGACAGTTTGTATTTTCAATGCAGCCAAAACAATAAAACAAAACCCATCTTTTTGGCCTGTGTCTGAGTTATGTTTTTCCCTGAGGCCCACAAAGAGCGTCAAAATAAAACTATTAGGCCCCACCCCTTCCACCTACACATTACTGGATCCAATATACAGTAAGAGTTTTCTGAGACTGTACATGAACTCTTTTTTTTTTTTAATGAATAAAAGTAAGAGGAATAGAGGAGAGGGACTTGCAGAGTATTGGGAGGAGAAGCAAGGGTATAGATTCAAAATGCCAGAGTCTGTGAATGAAAATTATTCCCACAAGGCTGCAAGGACGAGTGAAGCCCAGAGTCTACATGGGAAAGCTCACCGCTAACCCACAGCCAGGTGGGAAAGTTGTCCTTAAAAGCCTATCCCAAGACGGGCATGGTAACTCATCCCCGCAAACCCAGCACTTAGGGAGCTGAAGCACAAGGATTACCGCAAATTCTAGGCCAGCCTGGGCTCCTTAGCAAGACCTCACCTCAAAAAGAAAGAAAAAAGACTATTCCAACATTGTTTCAGATAACTATTCAAAGAATTGTCTAAAAGTCTATAGAACGTGAGAGCATACAAAGAAGAAACTATGCTCTTTAGAATAATTATCTGGGGGAAGACGGATCAGAAGGAAGAGCACTAGTTCTGTTCTTACAGAGTATCTAGGTTCAGTTCCCAGCACCCACAGCTGCTCATAACTCTAGCACCAAGGGATCTGACACCTCTTCTGGCCTCTTCCAGCACCAGGCACTCATACATACACATAAATAACAATAAATAAATCCTTTAAGAAATAATTATCTATAGTAAGTTTGATGCATATTAACAAACTACCGCTTAAAGATAAATCCCAAAGTGCCAAAAATATACACTTGATATACGTAATATGATCAAGACATATTGCTATGCTTCTAAAGATGACTTAGGTACAAAAAAAGTCACAGCACAAAACAACATGAAAATTCAAATGTTTCATCTATCTGAATAGACACATGAAGGAATTCTAGCAAAGGTCAGAAACCTAAAACTTAAACATAAAATCCTTTAGCAATAAAACACTAAGTATACAAAATTTAAAAGTACACTGATGTAACTTTAACATAAGAATTTCTTCACTAAATAATAACCTCAGTGTTCACCATGGCATAAAAAGCTACCACCATCATGAGAGGTTTCCTTGTAATCTAAACAGTTTAATGCTTTTCCCGCCCTTCCCAAAAGCACGTTTTTATTATTTACTTTCTAACTTGGGCTATTTCATTTATAAAATTCAGAACACTACACTCCTAAACACAAGGATTCCCAATTAACCCTACTTGTCATTTATTATTCCAAATTTGTAAGCAGAGTCTATGAAGAAAGACACTTTTTGGTTATTTTTACACACACACACACACACACACACACACACACACACACACACACAAGCATTTAAGCCTCTAGAACTGAGTAGTCATCTCCTCATATAACCTTCTAAAAGGAGAAAACAAAAACAGCATATATATTTAGGTAACACTAATACACAGCAATGCCCATTTCACTAGGAAACAAGTAAGCACTTTTCAGAGAGTTAGTCAGTCAAAACTTCAGCAGGACATCTGTTACTCTGTGTATTAATCAAAGTCTACAAAGAGTCCAGGAACTTAAATATTCACTAAAGTCAATTACTACCACACAAGAGAAAAAGGAAGAAAACTTTTAATAGGAGACATACATTTCATACTGTCTTCAAAAGGAAAAAGTGATGTTGTTTAATTATGGAAAACTGCCTAAGCAGCATTTTTTTCCTTTCTTTCTTTTTTTTTTATGTTTTGGGTTTTCAAGACAGGGTTTCTGTTCTGGGACTCACTCTGTAGACCAAGCTGGCCTTGAACTCACAGAGATCGGCCTGTCTCTGCCTCTCTTAGTGCTGGGATTAAAGTCCTACGCACCATCTCACAGGCATTCTTTTTCAAACAAAGCTTCAAAAGTGTAGCAGAGATTTGGGTAACAGTGCAATTTTTTTTTTTTTTTTTTTTTTTTTGGTTTTTCGAGACAGGGTTTCTCTGTAGCTTTGAAGCCTGTCCTGGAACTAGCTCTTATGGACCAGGCTGGCCTCAAAACTCACAGAGATCCACCTGCCTCTGCCTCCCAAGTGCTGGGATTAAAGGCATGTGCCACCATCGCCAACAGGGCAATAGTTTAAAAACAAAATACATAATATCTAGCATGTACTTTTAATGCATTAATTCCCTAACTGATACGGAAGAACTTAGCATTTTAAAGCAGAATTTTGCTTGTATCTGAATCTGTTATCTAGCTCATCAACAATGTCTACATGGCTTCTGACAATTTACAAAGAACTTTCACATGTACTATTTAATTTGATCTTGCTGAAAAAAAAAATACAATAATACAGGTACAAAACTGAAAGCAGGTCCATCAAATTTTCTATGTGTTTCTAAGTTTCAAAACTTTGATACAAAACTTTACAAGCAATCACAGTAGCTTATTTTGACTCAATTCATCTAACACTAAGAATTTCAAAAGACCATGTACTGTGAATACCAGGAAAATGTTAAAGTAGCTACTTTTATCCTTCTGCAGACATTGTTAAAAGTTACTAATAGACATGCCAACAAAGATATACTCCCACAGGTGTAACTTTTCTTCAGGTTTATTTTTCTTGAGACAAAGTCTTATAATATAGGCCAGGCTGCCATTGACTTTTAAAGTGCCCGCTTAAAAGCCTACTAGGATTACAGGCCAAGTACTGGAATTACAGAGCACGCAACTTAATTTCACATATAGTTTAAAAAAAAAAATCAGTCTTTGAAGGCCAGCTTAAATATAGCAACTGTAGCAGGCGGTGGTGGCATGCCTTTAATCCCCAGCATTCGAGAGGCAGAGACAGGAGGATCTCTGTGAGTTCGAGGCCAGTCTGGTCTACAGAGTGAATTCCAGGACAGGCTACAGAGAAACCCTGTCTCAAAAAACAACAAACAACAAACAAACAAACAAAACGCCAATATATATATTTATATTATATATAGCAACTGTATCTATAAACTTGAATGTCTAAGAAGGCATCTAGATTAGAATTACTGTCCATAGATTCAGGGAGAGGGAGGAAAAAACCCAAGAAAAATGATTCTTTCCCCACACAATATCCATTTTTTTTCAACAATGTCTGTATATCCTATTTATACTAATATCATACTTATAAGACCTAAAGACCCACATCATGCCACTTATTTTTGCTTACTGCAACTTGAAAGGATTTTTTTCAAATTATGTTTTACACTCCACATATAAATACCAAAACTCCCCTTTGAAAGAAAATAATCCTAACAGCACCCTACTCTTAACCCCAGCATCCACAATAATAAACTTATTCTGCATAGTATAATAGGCAGGTAAAAAGCCAACTTCAAATAACAAAGGTTATTTATTAATAGTATTTTAGAACAGACTTTTACTCCTGTTGTTCATAAGCTAAGGGACTTTCAGTAAGTAGCAAGACCCTTAAAATTAGAGATTGCCTTTGACTTTTGTAGCGCCTCCTACTGGATAGCACCAGAAATCTTTGTGTAAACACAAGGATGTTTCTGAAGCAGCTCCTTCCAGAAAACGGAACAGGAACAAGCGTTGGCCAATGAAAGCCAAAGGAAATAAATAGCGGCCCATCCATGACTTACATCCCTGTAAAATAAAGTATGGCCCCAGCAGGTGTCTTTTCAGTGTGTTATTCTCCCAGCTCTTTACGGATTTGCCTGGGTCCGAAGTCTGAGCACTTTAATAATGTGAAGCCAACTAAAATCTCAAGTTGAAAATGTCTTCAATAGCACTTAAGAAAAAAGAAAAGAGAAAGATTTTCAGAACAGGCAAGCACATAACGCCGGTCAAAAGGGGCACATTGTTGTGTCTGACATCGGAAGTCTCAAAGCCCCTGGGGTAGCTTCAGTCAGAGGCTTGTGCTTTCAAAATGTCCTGCACTATTCCCAGAGTCTTCACGTTAAGGATGGCAGTACACATACTGAGGAGTTGAGTACTTAAAGTTTAATAAACATGTACATTACTACACTCAACATTCTTCTCTGCCACCAAAACATGTCCTGAATTTTTTTAAATGTACTCTAAGACATGTAAAATGGCCCTCAGTAAGCTAGAGTTAAGCTCACAACAGATACACAAGTGAAGAGAGAAGAAAATAGAAAGGAACTTACCGAAATTAAAATGAGTAACAGTATTCCCAGGAAAATCTCAGTAAGGCTTTCCTACAAGGCTGTAAACCAAGTAGATGGTAAAACTTTGAAAAGGGGGAGGGGGCTGACCTATTTATTTCCACTGCCCCAAAGAGAGACATGAAATGTAAACAAGGAACAAAAAGTAGCCTTACACTTCTTAGCCTCAATTTGAGCCCGCCCCCCCGAAGAGGCCCTCGATAAAGCTACAGATGATGCTGAAGAGATCTCTGTAAAAGGCGATACCCCCCTTCATGCCCCCAAAAAGCCACCATAAAGAGTGTCTGCCAAAAGGCTTCCTTCCTAGAGTGCACAACTGCTTTAAAGGAAAAAGGGAGGAAAAAACCTTCAACCAGTGCAAATGAATCTGATTCTAACATTGAGTTATCAATTATTAATAAATAAATGCCCTTCCCTCTCTAACTTCCTCAGCTCAAGACTCTACATTCCTGATACTACCATCAAGCATAACTAGCATCCCAGCTATGGAGTAAAATCTTAGAAGTTAAAAAAAAAAAAAGCCACAAAGTTCACTGTCAAGGCCAGTGCTGAGGCCCACACATGCCGAAACCTTAAAAATCACATTTGAGATTCTAGAAATCCACACTCCCGAAGACATCATTCAAAAACAACACAATGTGGACGTGCAGAGGGAGATCCTCTACTTCAAGACCTAAACAAAGAATATTTCAACATATGACCGGAATATGATGACACCGGATTCACCCATGAAAACAAAACCTGCCTACCATTAGCCGCCGTACCCTATCTCAACAACTAAACTACTTAGAAATCACTCCCAGCACATCTACACCCCACAATCGGCATGTGGCCTCCTCCCGGGGTGCAAGCCACAAGACAAAGTTGAAAGGAGACCTTTCTCGCCCGGTGCCCCAATGTCCACATCAAACCCCTCCCCTGTCAGGGCCACCTTGCAGCTACCCACCATTGCGAGCGTGGTCAAGAGAGGAGGAGGAGGTAGGGGGGAAAAAGAGAGAAAGAAATCCTAACAGCACCGCTCAGCAGAATAAAGAGAGCAGAGAGAGGATGACGAGAAGTGTTGGGAACTGCGTGCACCGCGGGGCTGGACCAAACGGAAAGAGTCCCACTCCGCGCGCCCCTCCCCCCGCGGCCCGGGGGGAGGGGCGGCCGCGGCCCCTCTCTGAGGGGCCTATGAGTCCCCGGCCCGCGCGGGGTCCCGGGGCGGCGGGCCGGCGGCGACGGCGGGAGGGCCGCCCCGGGGTGAGGGGTGCAGGCGGACTCCTCGGAATAACAAGTTGCAGAAGAAGAAGAATAAGCGGAATTTCCCCAACGCTGCTCCGGCCACCCAAGACAAATGCACCAACACACACTCACACACACTCGGGCCCGGCAGCGTCAGCAGCCGCAGCTTTTTCTTTTTTTTTTAAACCAGATCTCTCAGTCACCAAACAAGATGGTTTTCCAAAAAAATTTTTAAAAATTTTAAATTAAATAACCATAATAAAAACTTCCCCCCGACAGCATCCCGGGGTGTGGGGGTGGGGAAGGGGCCCAGGCGGCCATCCCCCGGCCGCAGGCACTCGCGGGGGGGCCTCGGCCCGCGCCCCCCCCAGCTCGACCCCCCGCCGGGACGCTGTGTCGCCCCCTCGCCGCCACCCCCGACGCGCCGCCCCTGTCACCCGCTCCGGCCCTGCACTCAGCGCCCAGGCTCCCGAGGCTGATCATAAACTTACTTCCAATCTATCCTAGGGAGGGGTGGAGGGCAGAGGGGAGGAAGGGGGGAGACGAGGTATTCCCATTGTCTTTTTTTTTCCTGGGGGGGGGGGGAGGAATAGGAAAAGGGCACGCAGGGGGCCGCCCCGAAGGGGAAGTTATTGCTGAAATCTCAAGTTGACTGAGGGGTCCTGACGAGAACACCCCCTTTCCCTCCTCCCTCCCACACACCCCTCCCCTCCCCCTACCTCCCCCCCACAACAAACTCCAAGCAAGCAGCCCCTGCTCCTTCCCAGAGACAAACACCAGAGACAAGACAGAGGGAGGGGGGAGGGAAGGGAAATAGAGCTACTCAAGAAAAAAAAAAGAGAGAGGAGAGTGAGGAAAAGAGAGAATGGAAAAGCTGGGATACTGCACCCTCCTGCTGCTGGCTGGCTGTCCCCCCTGGCAGCTGGAGGCAGGAACTCTGAGCAGGAGAAGCAGGAGGAGGAGGAGGAGGGAACTCTTCTTCATGGGGAGGGAGGGAAGAGGCTGGAGCTGCTGCTGCTGCTTCTGCTGCTGCTCTGGGCCTCTCGCACTTTTTAGATATTAGTGTGTTAAGATGGTAGGTTGTTCCCTTCTCCCTCCTCCTCCTCCTCTCCGCTCTCACTCACTCACTCACTCTCTCTCCTCTTCCTCTCTCTCTCTCTCTCTCTCTCTCTCTCTCTCTCTCTCTCTCTCTCTCTCTCTCTCTCTCTCTTCTCTCTCTCTCTCTCTTTCTCTCTCTCTCTCTCTGGGCTGTTTCTTTCCTCCTCTTCCCCAGGCAAGGGGGGGTGGGGAGGAGGGGGTGGGGGGGAGGAACTGGAGCCTCCTCCTCCTCCAGGAGAGACACACACAGGCCCAGGGCCGGAATGGGGAGGGAGGAATCAGAGCAGCAGGAGAGAAACTGTGGGAGACAAACAAGCCCAACTCTTCATCCTCCTCCTCCTCCTCTCAGCAGCAGCAGCGAGCACCACCAGCCCATTCACCACCCGGCCCCGGGCCGCAGCACCTCCGCCGCCTCAGCCCGGGGATCCCTCCGCCCAGGCCCAGACACACTCGCCCGCGCGGGAGCCCGCCGCGCGGCCCCGCCGGCCCGCCGCCGCCGCCGTGCGCGCCCCCGCCGCTCCCGAGAGCCGGGCGAGAGGGACTGGGGCTGGGGAAGCGGGGACGAGGGAGAACGGGCAGGCGGGCGGGGGCCGGGCGGAGCTGGACCGCACCGGGCCCCGGCCGCCCCGCGCCCCTGCGTGTGAGCCCGTGGCTGGCGGGAGGCGCGGGGGACCCCACGGGGGCACGGGGCGGCGGCGGGGGCCCGTGGCGGCGCTCGGGCGGGCGGACTACTTGACGTGTCGGTGCGGCGAATTTATTTCACTTTGCCTAAGGAACGGGGTGTGCTGCGGCACCCATTGCCTAGGGAAAAAACCCGGATGTAAAGTGAGTGAAACTAAACTAGAGTGAAGTAGGGCAGCAGCAGCCAAACTCCGGTGCAGCGGCGGCGGCGCTGGGGCCGAGCGGCCGCCAAACTCCCGGCCCGCCGCCGCGCCGCAGCCCGGCCAGGCCCGAGCCCCGGTCCCCTCCCGCCATCGGGAGCTGCTAGGGGGCTCCCTAGCAGCCCCAACTCCCACCAGTGCAACAGCAGTTTGCAGGGGTGGGGGTGGAAAGAAGGCAGAAGCGAGGAGGAAGCACTGCAATGGGGGAGCGAGTGGTCCAGGCAACAGGAGAAGATGCAAGCTCAAGTCTAATGCAACATGCCATCCCCGGCCACCCCGCCCCCTTTGCAAATAACTACCCTTGAACCACTTTATTAGCCGTGCGGAGTCCCACACTAGCTCCGGGGAGGGGCGGGGGACGGGGTTCTTCGCTCACCTTTATTTATTGCTGCTTTCTGCCCCCCTCTCCATGTTTTTTATTCCTAAGTTCTTTTGTTCTAAGGGGGATGATGGCATTTACTTTTCTGCTTTGTGTAGCAGGGCAGTCACTGGGAATCGGCCACGTATAATCCGGCGGTTTGTCATATTTTATTAGTGAAAGTATTTTATGCCTGGTCCACCTCCAAGGACTGTAACATGGAGAACTGCAGGGGGTGGGCGACATCAGAAGAATTGTTGTTTTCAGAGATTTCTTGGCGGGGCGGGGAGGGCCTCTTTTTTTTTTTTTTAAATCTTTGAAGAGGTGCATTTAAATTATTAAACCAATAGTTTTCAACTTAAAACTTAATACTTTTGCACGAGTGAATTGTTGGGTTGTAAAATAACACCCAACTACAATTTAAAAAAAAAAAGTAAAATATCCTAGCTCTTAAAAAAAAATCCCATCTGGACACTGATCTCTGTTCTGAGCTGCATGCTGAACTTAACGTAGTGTTAGCTTTCCTCTGTTAAATAACAATAAACCTCAACCTCTACGGAATACAAATGGGGGCTGGGGGTGGTTTGGTTTTTAAGGCTCAGCACTTCTGTAGCATCTGCCAGTACGCATTTTCCAGGCATTGATTAACCATGCAACTCCCATAGGCATGAAGTCCAGTTTTTGCAGATGAAGAGCAACAGTGGTGAGGTGCTTCGCCCAAAGTGAAAGTGAGTCATAGGCAGAACCAGGAAGAGCCTCGGACTTGATTTGTTACTAGTCACATCTTTTCCATTAAGTAATATTTTCTCCAAGAAATAGTATTTAAAAATAAGCGCACATTCTTTATCTTACCAGAGGGACTCTGAGATCACTGGATATGAAGAGATGTTCTTCTGTGAGCTGCAAAATTTAAATTTAGCTTCCCAAGAGAAAGCATTTAAAAAAAAATAAAACTGATTTCTTAAAAGGAAAAAAAAGTGAACTTTATTTTACATATATAGGCCGTTAAGTCTTAGTTTATTCACAGCAGAAAGTGTCAAGAGTTTAAAAGTAAAAATGAAAGACCCTCTTAATGATTCAAGGAGCCTGGACGAACTCATAGTGTGAAACTCAGCCTATTATGCAGTCAAGATAAATAACAGAGGAACAAGTTGTGTACAAAGACCAGCTTCAGCACTTGGGTAACCAACCAGTGTACTTCCTTCAGCAGCACCATCGGGTCTCCGGAACAGTAAGCCAAGGGTTCAGATCATCCCAAGGGGTAAGGTGTCAACTTTTCCATAGGAAGGCACCCTTAGTGTTCTTTTTTGGGGGAAAACTTTTTAAATTTTTTCAGAAACATGGGGAGGGGGTGGCTCATGTAAAAATTGGGCATGAATGTGTAAACCCTATACAGCAGATCAGCAAAATTTCTGTTAAAGCCCAGATCGTAAGTGTCTTAGTTTTTTGTGTGTGTGCCTAAGTCAACCAAGAGCTTCTCAACTGTTCTGTTCCTTTAACAGAATCTACCACAGACTATATGTAAACAAATGTGTCTATGTGAGTGTTGTAATAAAGTTTTATTCGTGCACATTGACATTTGACTTACATGTGCTTTTCATCTTATGAAATGTGTTTTGTTCTTTTACTTTTTTTAACTTTTAAAAAATGCAAAAAATAGCACTCGGGAGGCAGAGGCAGGTGGATCTCTTGAGTTTGAGGTCGGCCTGATCTACAGAACTAATTCCAGGACAGCCAGAACTGTTACTCAGAGAAACCCTGTCTCAAAAAAAAAAAAAAAAAGTTTTAATTTTAGCTTTTTGTTTTGTTGGGTTTTTTTGTTGTTTTGTTTTGTTTTTTTGAGACAGGGTTTCTCTGTGTAGTAAACTCACAGAGATCTGCCTCCTTAGTGCTGGGATTAAAGGCACGCACCACCACTGCCAGAGGAAATTTTAGTTTTTTCAGGATGGCTCTGGGAGGATGGGGTGTAGTTACTGTGCTGTGCTCACTCCTTCTCATGAGGGTTCAGATTGAGTCGTCACTGAACTTCCATCAGGGAGTTATTTGTACAGCAATTAAAATCAGAATTCTAAAATAACAGATTACAGGTCGATTTCTCTCGTTTGTTGTTTTGATTTCTGGGCATAGGATTATTTGGGGGTGTTTTGTTTTGTTTTTGAGACAAGGTCTTACGCTGTGGCCCAGGTTGGCCTCCACCTGCTTCTGCCTCTAGAATGCTAGAATTATAGATATGAGCCGCCACTCCGGGTTTCAAATGTTTTAACTGTGTAATGTCTGACATTCTTGAGGCTCTCAACATTTATGGAAAAGAACATTCTACCTTGTGATTCTTTGACAGGTAATCTTTCCATTTTATACTTAGAGAGTAAAATATAATGGGATTGTGCAAACCTGGATTCTAGTGCCTAAGAACTTACCTCTCTTTTTCAACTAAGCTACTTTGGGCAAATTAGTTGGCTTCCCCACCACCTCAGTAGTTGTCATGTGCGGTGAAGATGTTGGGGGCTGGGCTTGTAGCTCAGAGAGTGTCATGGTGAGCTTGCCGGAGGCACTGGGCTCAATCCTTAGCACCCAGATTGGACGAGGCTGGGGAGGCAGAGGCAGGCTGATGTCTGTGACTTCAAGGCCAGCCTGGTCTACAGAGGGAGTTCCAGAACAGCCTAGGCTACACAGAGAAACCCCGTCTCAAAGGGGAAAAGTAAAGCAAAAGAAAAGACAGTTAATTGAGATACTTCAGTAAAGTGCTCCCTGCGGCTCTCAGTATGTGAGACTGCTTATGACGTCTTTCTTTGTGCCACGGAGTTCATTCTGCATGGCTGGGAAGGCAAACAAGTGACAAGTGTGCTGCCTCGCCTCGACAGCGCGGTGATCACTTAGAGGCTCAGCATGCCTCAGGTTTTCTCAACCTGCTGAGATGCAGAGATGCTGTCATGCCTGGGGCACTGAGTTGGCATACACTAGCTGTGTGGCCCTCGCAGGACCTTGGTGTTCCTACATGCTACAGTGACTCAGTGAAGGAATATTACAAGCCGAAAGGAAGCAGCAAGTGCTCTTTAAGTCTCAGGCATAAGCTAAAAGTCTGCTACCAAGATCTCCCTTGACATAAGTCATTCAGCTTTCAGAAGTGAGCAGTGGGCCAGGCGATGGTTGAGTTAGGAGTGAGGTTCCAACATGCATATGCACAACAAAAGTATTAACGAAAGTGATCACACATGGATAGTCACTGCCTGATTATCCCCTGAAAATGTTTAATTTCATCCAAGCTTGGTGGCTCAGGCTTGTTACTCCAACTACGCTGTAAGCTGAGGTAAAGGAGCATGAGTATTAAGCCAGCTGGGAAATTAATGGGACCTTGTTCAAAAAAAAAAAAAGGACTGAAAATACAGCCTAGTGATAGGCTGTTTTAGAATGAGGTAGGTCAGTCCTCAGTACAACAAAAAGAAAAGGGCAAGTTTGCTGCCATAGCCCTACTGAACAAAATTAAAAGTTTTAACTTGTGGATATTTGCATATGCACCTGGCTAAAGGACAACCTGCGGAGTCGCTTCCTGCCTTCCACCTTGTGATTTCCAGAGGTTGAGCTCGGGCTGGGTGCAAGCTCCCTACCCGGCAGTCACTTGCCAGGCCTCACACTGAACGTAGTTAAACACCACATGCAGTTTTTACTTTTCATAGAAATTGTCAAATAATTATTTTCCTATATGTTCCCATCTTTTTAATGTTCCAATCTCCAAAATTAGAAAAATCTAAACTTTTCTTTTTAAAACTTGAGCAGTTGCTTGTCTGTTTGCTTGTCTGTGGAGCCAGGATCTCACACAACCCAGATGGACCCTGGGCTCCACGCTCTGTAGCCAAAGGTGATCTCTGCTCTTCCTGCCTCTACCCCCCAAAGGCTGAAAATACAGGTATGTGCCATCATGCCCAGCTTCTTGCGTTCAATGGTTTCTGTTTTTTTTATATTTACTTTGTTACAATTAGTTTTTAAATGCCTTGTTTAAATAATAGATAGAATTTTACATAATTTTCATTTTGATGGGAAAACCATATAGGAGTGTGTGTGTGTGTGTGTGTGTGTGTGTGTGTGTGTGTGTGTGTGTGTGTATGATACCAGTTTCATAGGTTTGCAGGAAAAAATGAAATACTTCAGGAAAGTGTTTGTTTGTTTTTTCTGAGACAGGGTTTCTCTGTAGCTTTGGAGCCTATCCTGGAACTAGCTTTGGTAGACCAGGCTGACCTCGAACCCACAAAGATCCGCCTGCCTCTGCCTCCCGAGTGCCGGGATTAAAGGCGTGCGCCACCTCCCAGCCCGGAAAGTGTTTTGCACAGTTACTGGTTCTCTTTTTCTATGTGTGTGTGCACACACACACGCACGCACACACATAGTGCTTGTGTAAGAAGGAGAGAGGGCCAATACTGGATGAAAAAGCTGCCAATTAGTTCTTGGCAGGGGTGGGGGTGTATGTTTTTACTGTTTGAAATTCTGCCAAGTTCTAGAACATCAGAGACAATTACACAGGAAGAGATCCCTTTAAAATCAGAAAATCAAGGAGACACTGCTTGGGGTCATCAGGAAGGGTCAGCAAATAAGGGCACTTACTGTCAAGCCTGAATTCCATCCTGGGAACCCACAGGAAGAAAAGCAAGAACCCCAACACCCTCAGCTTGGCCTCTGACCTCCAACCTTCATGTGCTATGAACATATATACAAAAAAAAAAACACTTAAAAAAACTTTTTACATGTGTGCGTATGTGTAAGAGAGAGAGGGAAGAGAAAGGAAATGTCATGT
This sequence comes from Microtus pennsylvanicus, assembly GCF_037038515.1. Classification (NCBI taxonomy): domain Eukaryota; kingdom Metazoa; phylum Chordata; class Mammalia; order Rodentia; family Cricetidae; genus Microtus; species Microtus pennsylvanicus. The sequence continues at coordinate 69,396,577 of NC_134580.1, read as the reverse complement.
GTTCCAGGCAGGCCTGGAGCTCTCTGACCCTTCTCTCTCCACCCTCAAGTGCTGAGACCTGTCTGAAAATTCTTTGCCTTAACTGCAGCTTTGTGTATTTATGGGGAGCCAGAACCGGGACTGGAAAAGCAACAGGTGTAAGCTTGAGACAAACAAAAACAAATACAAACAAATAAGCAATCCACTTCCTGAAGAATACTATCAATTCCAAGGTCAGCTTAAGGGGGGTGTGTGAGAGAGAGGGGGGGAGAGAGGGAGGGAGAGAGAGGGAGAGAGAGAGAGGGAGGGAGAGAGAGGGAGGGAGGGAGGGAGGGAGAGAGGGTGTGTGTGTGTGTGTGTGTGTGAGAGAGAGAGAGAGAGAGAGAGAGAGAGAGAGAGAGAGAGGAGGGGGGGAGAGAGAGAGGAGAGAGAGAAAGGGAGAGAGAGGAGAGAGAGAGGGAGAGGGAGGGAGAGAAAGAGAGGGAGAGGGTGTGTGTGTGAGAGAGAGGGGGGAGAGGAGAGAGAAAGGGAGAGAGAGGAGAGGGAGGGAGAGAAAGGGAGAGGAGAGAGAGAGAGGAGAGAGAGAGAAGAGAGAGGGAGAGGAGAGAGAGAGGAGAGAGAGGGAGAAGGAGGGAGAGAGGAGAGAGGGGGAGAGAGAGGGAGAGAGAAGAGAGAGAGAGGGAGAGAGAGAGGGAGAGAGGGAGGGAGAGAGAAAGCAGAGAGAGAGAGAAAACAGAGAGAGAGGGAGAGAGAGATAGGGAGAGACAGGGAGAGAGGGAGAGAGAGAGAGGGGGAGAGACAGGGAGAGAGGGAGAGAGAGGGAGAGGGAGAGAGAGGGAGAGAGAGAGGGAGAGACAGGGAAAGAGAGAGTGGGAGAGGGAGAGAGAGGAGAGAGAGGGAGAGAGAGGGAGGGAGAGAGGGGGGAAGTGGGAGGGAGAGAGAGAGGAGAGAGGGAGAAAGAGAGAGAGGGAGAGAGAGAAGAGAGAGGGGAGAGGGAGGGAGAGAGAGAGAAGAGAGAGGGAGAGAGAGAGAGAGGGAGAGAGAGAAGAGAGAGGGGAGAGGGAGGGAGAGAGAGAGAAGAGAGAGGGAGAGAGAGGGAGGGAGGGAGAGGGGGGAGAGAGAGGGAGTGGGAGGGAGGGAGAGAGAGAGGGAGGGAGAGAGAGAGGAGAGAGGGAGAAAGAGAGAGAGGGGGAGAGAGAGAGGGAGGGAGAGAGAGAGAGGAGAGGGAGGGAGAGGAGACAGAGAGAGAGGTAGGGAGAGAGGAAGAGAGAGGGGGGAGAGGGAGGGAGAGAGGGAGAGAGAGACAGAAAGACAGAGAGGAAATGGAGAAGAGAAATACGGAATTAACTGAATTTCGGGTGAGGAGCCAAGGATGGAAGAAACCACTGAACTAGACCCAACACCCTGTATCTACCTGTATCTACCCTGATAGACTCACCCCAGTATCTGTGCATGTTTAGTTATAACTTTAAAAACACTGTTATAACTTTAAAAAGCAACTTGTTTACATCAGGGAGTCTGTCATTAAAAACTGAAGTGGGGTGCTGGGAAGACAGCTCAGTCAGGAAAGCACTTTCTGTGCCACCATGAGGACCTGAGTTTGATTCCCAAAACCTGAGTTAAAAAACCAGGGTCAATGGCATATGCCTGATTGGTAGGGTTCACTGCCCGGCCAGGCTAGCTGAACTGGTAAGTTCTAAGCTATGAGAGACTCTGCCTTTAAAATACGAGGTGGACAATACCCAGGAACAACACACACGCAACACATGCACGCACGCGCATGCACACACACACACACACACACACACACACACACACACACACACACATATTTCAGAACCTGAAATGATCTCAATCAGAGCTGTAGAAAGATCTGCCTTACAGCTGCTGGAGCCACTAAAGTATCACAGGGCGCTCTTCCAAGCCTGAGAATGTTGAAAGAATTTTATCAACTTGTTATTTCCACCTTTAGTTTATCTGTTATCAATATAAATAAATTATGCTGTGGGCTGGTGCAAAGGCACTATCTAGTATAAAGTGCTCCCAAATTTGGCATGGAAGAGTCAGAGCTGGGGCCTGGGTTCTGTAGACTGGAAGTGACCACTTTTTCTCGTTGCACCTATTCCAGTGTCCAGCACAGGAAGTGACAATTAATAGGCCAGCCCATGGGGCCCCAAGATGCTGGTGAGAAGCAGCAGGGCTTACTCCTGAGGAATTAAACTCTGGATTTTATAGTCTGTGTTGGCCTTGGACAAATGATGCGCTAGTGTAAGCTGTAGTTTCTTGATGTGCAAAACGCAGCAGGACCAGTGCAGGTTTGTAGAGTCGCTATGAAACTTGAGGCTGCCAGTGTGGGGACAAGCATGGCCAGTGTTAGGGAGGTCCTTTGCTAAATCAAATCACATTCTACAAAGCCTACCACTTCCTTCGTTGTTATTTCTTTTCTGCCAGCGTTGGCACCTGGAATTCTGAAACACTAAGTAATGAAGCCCTTTTTCAAATTTGCCACATGCCCAATTCCAGTCAGAAGCAGCAGCATTATAGATGTGTGTCTACCTGCTGTCTTCCCAGCCAATCAAGTGTGTGAAATACCCTACACTTCCCCCTTCGTTGAAATAATGGTCTAGTCAGTTTTGGTTACCTCTGTACAATGCACACAAAGTTTATGGGTCAGGCTTAGTCTGACCAGCTACGACGGTGTTTTTCCTTGAGCATTTATATTAACTAAATGCTGCTGCAAAATTCACCTTGCTTCAAACACTGCAGTCCTCAAATAGAGCGCAAGGTGGGCTTTCTAAGTTAAAAATAAAGGTATCTGAAAGTCTCTTTTCTGGGAACTTTCTAAAAGACTTGTTTATTTTACTTTGTGTGTGAGAGTGTTTTGGTTGAATGTGTGTATGTGTACTTTGTGCATGCAGTACCCATGGAGGCCAGAAGAGGACGTCAGATCCCCGGGAACTGGAGAGACAGATGGTTTGAGAGTTACCCTGTGGGTCCTGGGAACTGACCCTGGGTCTTCTGGAAGTGCAGTAAGTGCTCTTAACCACTAAGTCATGCGTCCACACCCTCTTCTCTGGAAACTTTTAGGTTGGAGTAGAGTAATCAAAAAGAGAAGTGCACACGGCACATGTTGCTCTTTCATAAATTTTCACAGAGCACACACACTTAAGTTCTCCCTGTTTTTCTAGTGGTCAGAGGATTCTACAATAAACATGCTCTTCATCATTTGGGGGAATAAAAAAAAAAGACTATAGTAAATTTGAAAAAGAAAAAAGAAAAAGATAGTGAGTGAGGATTTCCCAGACAAGATAGCAAGCAGCTGCCTTTGACCTGCAAGTGTGATTTTGAATGATCCAATGGAGATCAGCAAAACGATCAGCTGGACCCAGATTGCCCAAGTCATATCGCCATTCACCCCGCCACTTGATATATGATCTCGACAATTTCCTTCCAGGGCTTCAGCCTTCATTTGTTAACCGGGTGATTAATAATAGGATTGTTCTTAGGATTAAATGAAGTAACGCTCATATGGACTTGGATGAGCCTGGCACTTAAGCTCTTGATAAAAGTAAATCATCATCCTTTTGGGATGCTGCCCCTGGGGACAATAGGAAGAGAGTTATGGAGATTTCAAGAATTCTTTTAGAAAAAAAAAGGGGGGGTGGGTTTGTCCTGCAGAAGAGCTGGATCAGAATGTCTCGGGGTGTTATCACAGAGCCCCAGGACTCACAGCAGCGAGGAGGGTAGGTCTGTGGTCAAGCTAGCACATGAGAGAAAGCCTCGTATCTGAGGTGGCAGCCAGGGAGACGAGCCGTGTCGCTGTGAAGATAGTGCAGCTCTGAACAGAAGCCACAGGGGTGTGCCTGGCATCCAAACACAACATGACCTGATTTGCTCAGAGACCAGAGGAAGGCTTAAGAGTGGATGCTGTGGACAGGGAGAGCAGGGAGAGAGGCAGCAGCCACAGAATCATAATCCTTGGAGTCAGGGTCTTCAGAGGCCCGCGCCCAGGAGTGTAGGCTCTCTTTCCGGCTTTATCCAGGGCCAAGTGTCCACAGCACCTTGCAGCTTCTGAGACTTAAACTCAGCATTCCCTCACACTAAAATAAGGTGTAATTCTGCACTTGGGCCAACTGGAATACTAAGTAAGAGAAGGACCACTACTACAGAAGAAAAGAAAGAGCTGGGGTGCCCCAGGCGCCCCATGGTTAAGGCCTTAGCAGGATGTTGGGGGTCCGTGGCAGAGGAGTCTCTCCCCAGTGATAGAAACAAGGAGTGTCCCCAAATCCAGCAAGGATCCTGATTGATCCCAACTGTATCTGAGATTTTTTTTCCTCTTTTCTTTCTGCTGTGTTGGAGATCCATTCACATATGAATTCAGCAGGATTAGCAGAGCAGCCTACTTGTGACTGCTAATCTTTGTCATCAAGTTGGCACATCTGAGAAAAGAACCTCAACTGAAGATTTGTTTCCATCAGAGTGGCCTGTAGGCATGTCTGTGAGGCATCTTCCTGATTGTCAGTTGATGTAGGAGGGCCCACTCCATCCCTAAGCAGGTAGACCTGGACTGTATAAGAAGGATAACTGGCCAGGGGAAGCAAGCCAGTATGCAGAGATCCTCCATCACAGTGATTCTCAGCCTGGGGGTTGCCACACTTCTGGGGAGTGTCAAGCAGCCCTTTTACAGGGGTCGAATATCAGACATCCCGCATATCAGACATTTACATTACAATTCATAACAGTAGCAAAATTACAGTTATGAAGTAGCAATGAAGGTAATTTTATGGTTGTGGAGTCACCGCAACATGAGGAACTGTATTCAGAGTCAAACCTGCCGGGCTGTGGTGGGGCACGCCTTTGATCTCAAGCACTTGGGAGGCAGAGCCAGGCAGATCTCGGTGAGTTTGAGGCCAACCTGGTCTACAAAGCGAGTTCCAGGAAAGCCAGGACTGTTACACAGAGAAACCTTGTTTCAAAAAACCAAAAACCACCAACAACAAAAAGTCAAACAACTGCTCCATTGTCTCTACTTCAGTTTCTGCTTTAAATTCCTGCTTTGAGTTCCTGTATTGACTTTTCTTGATGATGGACTGTGACCTGTAAGCTAAAATAAACCCTTTTCCCACATTGCTTTTGGTCATGGTGTTTATCATAGGAACAGAGAAGGAAACTAGGAAACCAATGTTCCCGGTGGGTAAGTGTCATTAAGCGTCTCTAACTGATGTGTGAAGAATATGAAGAAAACAAAAAACAAAACAAAAAAACAAGCCAGGGTGGCTTTTCTGTGGCCCATGGGTTTTCCAGAGCCTGAGCTTGGCCTCAGAATCCTTCTTAGCACAGCCTGCACATGAGATAATTTTTGTGTGTTTGTTTGTATAGTTGTTTGGACAGAGTCTCATTATACAGCCCTGGCTGGCCTAGAACTTGCTATGTAGAACAGGTTGGGCTCAAACTTACAGAGATCATCTGCCTCCGACTGCTGGGATTAAAGGTGTGCAACATCTACCTAGCCCTGTCAGGTGGTCTTTATCAATCATCTGGAACTTGCCCAAGACCTGGACTCAGCTCTGAGCCTCTCTGGAACCAGCACCATGTACGCAGGGTCTGATGAGAAATCATGCCCACTTCTCCAGCACCATGTACACAGGGTCTGATGAGAAATCATGCCCACTTCTCCAGCACCATGTACGCAGGGTCTGATGAGAAATCATGCCCACTTCTCCAGCACCGTGTACACAGGATCTGATGAGAAATCATGCCCACTTCTCCAGCACCGTGTACACAGGATCTGATGAGAAATCATGCCCACTTCTCCAGCACCGTGCACGCAGGGTCTGATGAGAAATCATGCCCACTTCTCCAGCACCGTGTACGCAGGGTCTGATGAGAAATCATGCCCACTTCTCCAGCACCGTGTACACAGGGTCTGATGAGAAATCATGCCCACTTCTCCAGCACCGTGCACGCAGGGTCTGATGAGAAATCATGCCCACTTCTCCAGCACCGTGTACGCAGGGTCTGATGAGAAATCATGCCCACTTCTCCAGCACCGTGTACACAGGGTCTGATGAGAAATCATGCCCACTTCTCCAGCACCGTGTACGCAGGGTCTGATGAGAAATCATGCCCACTTCTCCAGCACCGTGTACACAGGGTCTGATGAGAAATCATGCCCACTTCTCCAGCACCGTGTACGCGGGGTCTGATGAGAAATCATGCCCACTTCTCCAGCACCATGTACGCGGGGTCTGATGAGAAATCATGCCCACTTCTCCAGCACCGTGTACGCAGGGTCTGATGAGAAATCATGCCCACTTCTCCAGCACCGTGTACGCAGGATCTGATGAGAAATCATGCCCACTTCTCCAGCACCGTGTACGCAGGGTCTGATGAGAAATCATGCCCAACTCCTGCTCTGCATACTTAAGCCCTTGCTCGGTGACAACTGCCTCCCTGTTTAGGATCCTGCTCTCATATTTCTGAGTTCATAACTGATTTATGACCTATAAATAGTTACATCAACCTCATTGCTGAATAATTTACATACTAAGGTCATGAACCTGACACTCATTAGTGTTCAACTAATCAGCCATGGGCATCCAAGTCAGAACCCACGGAAGACCTGTACCCCAAAGTAGTGGAACTAGAGAAGCAGGAAACCTAGATTTTATTCCCTCAATTTATATCTAATCCATCTACTTTCTCTTCACCTCTAGAACAGCACCACAGATGTCAATGCTGGGAATACCAGGTGTGGTGCTGCAACACATCCCGTCTCAGCACTTGGGAGGTGGAGAAAGAGGGTCAGGAGGCCGAAGTCGTCCTCAGCTTTAAGGGTCCGGTTAGACAGGGCAAAATGAGAGCAAAACCAACAACAATCGAGAATAACCAAATAGCATCTAAACCTCATTTCCACCACATTCCCCTCTGTGATGAAAACCCATTTACATTTATCATATGCAGAAGCCCAAAACCTTCAGGACTAGGATGCTGAGGACGATTGTATTGTCCTTATGATCTCCATTCATAAAATGGCCACATCCTGCTTAATACTCTTCTTTGCTTGCAAAGAACTGGTGAGACATTTGACAAGTAAAGCACTTGCCGTAAACGCTGCTAGCCTGAATCCAGTCCCAGGAGCTCTTGGTGGGAGGAGAGGACCGACTGTCCAAAGTCCTCTGACCTCCGCACATGCACCACCACATCAGACACGCATATGCGATAATAATAAATAAAATAATTTTTAATTACAAAAAGAATTTGCAAATTAATGAACTTAGAAGTAGTTTTGTAATAAAACAAAAGAGAATTAATTAAACTTGAACAGATGACACACCTCTATCATTGTATCACCTGGGTTAGGACAAAACAACAGGACAGAAAGCAGCAGAGGGTTAGCGGTCAAGCATCTCAGTGATAGACACAGGGAACTGAGGACCCGAGACAGTGTTATGTGCAAATTTACTGGGAGCAAGAACAGAAAGACAATAATTATTTTCCAATAGCCACCAGGGGATGTTCTACTCCCTGAAGGGGCAGGCTTGCACCTTGCTTGTTAAACAGTGTGATGTAGGAGCAGAAGACACTTCATTTTAAAACTAGTTCCTCAATTAGCATGAGCACAAACTTCTTATTTTCAAGAAAACTGAGTTGTCAAGGTTCATCTAATAGAAGTAAAACTCATTCCAACTCTAATCTGGGTGAACACTGCACTCCATCTGATAAACGTCAGGGGATTGATAGACGCCAACCCGTTCCTCGACGAAATGCTTTGACCTAGGCTTTGTGACTATGCCTAGAGACAGCTCCTTTAGCCTCCAAAGTCCTTGTCTCAATAACTGAGGCAAAACCCCAAAGATCACAGAACAAAACCGAGGGAGACTATGGCAACATTAACGTGGTGCTGCTATCGAAACCCAAGTCGATTTACAGACATCTTGTTTTAAAGAAAAAAGTTTTGGCAAGAGTAAAAGGTGAAAAATCAGAAACATCAAACAGCTTGTGACAGCAGCCTTGTTTCTTTTTATTTATTATTTTTCCTCAGGTTTTTTGTTTATTTTGGTTTGGTTGTTGTTGTTTTTATTTAAGGCAGGGTCTCTAACTTTGACTGGCCTGGAGCTCACTATGTAAATCATGTTGGCCTGGAACTCCTATAGATTAGCCTGCCTCAGCCTTCCAAGGACTGAGATTAAAGTCAGATTACATAGGGCCCAGTTTGGTGTTGTTTTGGGCTTTGGTTCTGAAATTTTGTTGTTGGTTTAGTTTGTTTTGAGACTGGGTCTCAAGGAGCCCATGCTGGCCTCCTGATTTGCAACTAAGGAGAATGACCCAGAAGGAACTCAGCTCCTCTTGCTCCCCTTTACCAAGTACTAGAGTTCCAGGAGTGGACCACCATGTCTGGTGGGCTTTATACCAATACTAGAGTCCAGGAGTGGACCGCCATGTCTGGTGGACTTTATACCAAGTACTAGAGTTCCAGGAGTGGACCACCATGTCTGGTGGGCTTTATACCAAGTACTAGAGTTCCAGGAGTGGACCACCATGTCTGGTGGGCTTTATACCAAGTACTAGATTCCAGGAGTGGACCGCCATGTCTGGTGGGCTTTATACCAAGTACTAGATTCCAGGAGTGGACCGCCATGTCTGGTGGGCTTTATACCAAGTACTAGAGTTCAGGAGTGGACCGCCATGTCTGGTGGGCTTTATACCAAGCACTAGAGTCCAGGAGTGGACCGCCATGTCTGGTGGGCTTTATACCAAGCACTAGAGTCCAGGAGTGGACTGCCATGTCTGGTGGGCTTTATACCAAGTACTAGAGTTCCAGGAGTGGACCACCATGTCTGGTGGGCTTTATACCAAGCACTAGAGTCCAGGAGTGGACCGCCATGTCTGGTGGGCTTTATACCAAGTACTAGAGTCCAGGAGTGGACCACCATGTCTGGTGGGCTTTATACCAAGTACTAGAGTCCAGGAGTGGACCGCCATGCCTGGTGGACTTTATACCAAGTACTAGAGTCCAGGAGTGGACCACCATGTCTGGTGGGCTTTATACCAAGTACTAGAGTCCAGGAGTGGACCACCATGTCTGGTGGACTTTATACCAAGTACTAGGGTCCAGGAGTGGACCGCCATGCCTGGTGGACTTTATACCAAGTACTAGAGTTCCAGGAGTAGACCGTCATGTCTGGTGGGCTTTATACCAAGTACTAGAGTCCAGGAGTGGACCGCCATGTCTGGTGGATTTTATACCAAGTACTAGAGTCCAGGAGTGGACCGCCATGCCTGGTGGGCTTTATTGTTTTGTTTGTTTGGTTTGGTTTTTCAAGACAGGGTTTCTCTGTGTAGCTTCAGCTGCCCTGTAACTCACTTTGTAGACCAGGCTGTCCTCGAACTCAGAGATCTACCTGCTTCTGCCTCCTGAGTGCTGGGATTAAAGGCATGTGCCACCACCTCATGGCATTGTGACCTTTTTCTAAAAATAGACCTTCAGGCTAGTGAAAAGGTCCAGAAGGTAAAAGTATTTGCCCCTAAGCCTGACACCCTGAGTTTCATCCCAGAACCCACACGGTGGAAGGAGAAAACTGACTTTCTTCCACAACTTGTGCTTTAACCTCCACCACATGCCCCCACACACATATGCACACACACACACAGACAGACACGCGTGTGTGTGCGCGCGCACACACACACACACACGACAGACAGACAGACAGATCTAATAAACATTTCAGCTAAGTAAACCCTGGCCCCGGTTTTGAACCCCCAAATGCTTCAAGATAAAGAAATAAATACCTCTCTAAAAGAAGGTAACTTATGTAAGAAACAAATCATTATGGTCCATTTCAGTTATGAGATGCATTTGGAGCATCAGTGAGTCAAAGATGAGGAGGAGGCACTAGGCACCTGTCTTTCCTAGCAGTTGGTGCCTGCTTACCTGGGTGCTTTGAGTTACAGTCAGCTGCAGGCTGACCTCACGGGGCTCACCATCCCCAGAAGGATGGGTGGGGTTATCCAAGACAGACAGGAGAGGCTGTACTCACCTGAAGAACTCAACCAACAAGAAAATCAGAGGGCATGGGGAAGTCCTTTGGAAATAAAAGCTACTGTTTTGTGCCAAATCAGAACACTAGCCATTTTGCCTTTTGTCCAGGCTGATTTTAGTTTTGGTTTTGGTTCTGCAGAACCAAAAATAAATTGGCCTCACTTTCACTACTCTGAGACTCCAGTACCCTTATTCTGAGGTGGAGGATCTCTGTTTCATACAGTCTAGATTGAGTATTTTACTGGCTGAGCAATAACCTAGTCTGTAAAGTACCTGATTAGCAAGCATGAGGATCTGAGTTCGGGTCTCACAAACCCCTTTTTAAAGTTAGTGTCTTAGTTACTTTTCTATTGTTGTGAAGAGACATCATGACCAAGACAAATTGGGAAAGAAGTTTATTGGGACTTGCAATTCCAGGATGCTTAAACCCAGTCCCAGTCACAACAAATCTCCCAGGTGGACTTTACCATGGATTTCTGAGAATGCTCAGAAATCTGCAGATCTAACCATAGTTTTATAACTATTGTCCTTGAAATAGTTCCTCTAAATATTTCCAAACCTGGTATATGTCAATACTTTAATCTCGCTATGGCAGTTTCAGAGGGTGAATCCAGGGCCATTGTGGCAGGGAGCATGGCAGGAAAGCAGGTAGGCGTGTTGCTGGAGGCTAGAAGTACAATTGGGGATGGCGTGGGCTTTTGATACTGCAAAGCCCACCTCCCAGTGACACACCTCCTTTAACCAGGCCACATGTCCTGATCCTTCCGGAACAGTTCCACCAGCTGGAGACCAAGAATTCAAATTCACGAGCCTCTGAGGGCCATTCTCACTCACAGCATCGCAGGCAAGCGTGGTGTCATATACATGTAATCCCCGTGCTGGGAAGGCCTGCCAGATGAACCTGCTAAGGTACCTGTTTCAAAAAAGAAAAGTGGATGCTGCCAGATACTGACTTCTGACCTCTCTCTCTCTCTCTCTCTCTCTCTCTCTCTCTCTCTCTCTCTCTCTCACACACACACACACACACACACACACACACACACACACGAGCTTTATCTAATATTTGGGTCTACAAGATGGTTCAGTGGGTAAAGGGGCTTGCCCCAAGCCGGACCTAAGTATAACGCATAGGGATCCACATGGAAGAAGAGAGCCAACCCCTGCCATTGTCCTCTGACCTCCACACTTGTTCTGTGGCACATGTGCTCCTCACAGACACATGCAAATAAAATGTATTTTTAAAAAATCTAATATTTTATAGTTGAGTTTCATTTTTATTTTTTACCAGACTTATAATTTCAGAGAAATTTTGGCTTCATCCTTAATTATACATCAGTGGGAAACAAGTCCCAAATTGTTCCATCTTCAATATTCTGCTTAGAAGGAGCACTTTTCTTTTCAAGAGTTATTTATTTTATTTTTACTTTGTGTGTATGTGTGTTTTCCATGCATGTAAGTCTGTGTGTCATGTGTGCAGTGCCTACAGAGACTGAAAGAAGGCACTGGAACTCCTGGGACTGGGATTACAGATGTTATGAGCTGCCATGTGCATTTTGGGATTTAAACCCAGGTCCTCTGGAAGAGCAGTTAGTGTTCTTAACAGCTGAGTTACCTCTCCAGCCCTTGTTTTACTTTATTTTTTAACTTGACCCTATGTGTGTGCTTGCATCTCTGTGGGTGCCTGGTACACTCAGAGGCCAGAAGATGGCATTGGATCTCCCAAGACTGGATTTATAAATGGCTATGAGTTGCTGGGAATCAACCCTGGCCTCTGGAATAACAGTCAGTGTTCTCAAGGCTGAGCTATCTCTCCAGCACCCTTCTCCTTCAGTTTTCATCTTTAAACATCCATGTCCTGTCGTTCCAGGATAATCAGTGGATCCTAGAAATATTCCTAATACCTATTTTCTCCACGAAGATGAAATAACTACTTTCTTTTACTAAGCATTTTGGTCCCAATGTTTTGTACACATTTAAAATGTTATAAATAAGGAAAGTGAGGTGCAGAGGGGTCTAGTAACTGCCCAAGGCAGCATCAATACAGAATGGCAGAACTGGATTCCTGCCCATGTCTTTGTAGATTCGGGTTCTGCTTGTTCCTGGGAACTCTGCTGAGGCCCATGGACGAGCCCCATGCTGAGAAGGACTGGGAGAGTCTTTGAGAATAGTTGACTCCTGAGAATAGTTGACTCCCGAGGATAGGGCTCCAGAGCAAAGCAACTCTCCCTCTCGGTGAAGAAGCCAGGCTCTCCCCTATGGAACAGTGGCCCCCCCACCTTCCCAGGGCTAAGACCCTTTAATGCAATTCCTCATGTTATGGTGATCCCCAACTATAAAATTATTTCTGTGTTACTTTATAACTAATTTTGCTATGGTTATGAACCATAATATAAAAAATTTTGGAGATAGAAGTTTGCCAGAGGTGTCTGAGAACCACTGCTGTAAAGGAAGATATTTGTTGTGGTGGACTGTGTGGGATGGGAAGTGTCTTGAGCTCAAATCCTTTAGTTAAGGAGCCATGGTGAACAGTCTTGGCAGGGGCAAGGAAGGTGTGATAAGGAGCAACAGCGGTGCCTCTCCCTGTGGCTATCAGACTATAGAACAAATGAACTGTCATGGGATATTTCTACACTGTGTGAGGATGTACTGCTGTGATAAAAAGATGAACAGCCGCCAAGCAGTGGTGGTGTACACCTTTAATTCCACCACTTGGGAGGCAGAGGCAGGCAGATTTCTGTGCGTCTGAGGACAGCCTGGTTTATAAAGCAAGTTCCAGTACAGCCAGGATTGTTACACAGACGAACCCAGTTTCAAACCACCTTCCCCCCAGAAAAAGGAAGGAAGGAAGGAAGGAAGGAAGGAAGGAAAGAAAGAAAGAAAGAAAGAAAGAAAGAAAGAAAGAAAGAAAGAAAGAAAGAAAAGAGCTGACTGGCTAACAACTAGGCAGGAAGGATAGGCAGCATTTCTGGGCGAGAGAGGAAGAGGAGGAAGAATCTAGGCATGACAGTTATGCCAGCAAGACACCAATGAGACACAGCGGGGGTCGGACATATAGAATGACAGAAAGGTAAAAGCCACTTGGTAAAAAGTAGATTAACAGAAGCAAATTAATTTAAGTTTTAAGAGCGAGTGGGACAAGCCTAACCTAAAGCTGAGCTTTCATAATTACTAAGACTCCATGCCATTATTTGGGAGCTAGTGGCCAAAAGAAAAATCCAACTACAATGAACCACCCCCCATTGGAATTTAGCCAGGAGTCTTATGCTGGAAGGAGAAGGTTGGAGCCCCACTACCAGCCAGATGGGAAACGTATCTCCAAGGAACAGAATCTTTCAGGGGTCAGACCGCATTGCAGAAGAGCCTGAAGACAGTGAAGACTGATGAGGTCATACCTTGACCAGAGGTGCTTGATCTTTTGGTAAGAGATCTATTTTGTTTTTATTTATGTGTCTGTGTGAGTGTCTGCCATGTACTGAGGAGGCCATACAAGGGTGTCTGATCCCCTAGAGCTAGAGTTGCTGGCTAGTTGTAAGTCACCTGACATGGGTGCTGGGAATTGAACCTGTGTCCTCTGGAAGAGCAGCAAGTGTTCTTAATCACTGAGCCATCTCTCCAGCCTAGGAACACCTTGCAGAAACTTTGTGCCTTCTGTTTAAGCCTAAACCTTAAAGTCAAGACTTCAAAGATGAAGGTGAACTTAGGGAAGGGACTTTACCTCTTCTACTTCCCACTGAATAAATCTCCTTTCCTTGCTCTTCACTGTTCTTTATGTCTTTAATTGGCCCGTTAAGGCTAAGTGGTCCAGTCTAGTCTAGACAGTTACGGCTGTCAGGACCCGAACAACTCCAGTAATCCCCAGACAGGTAACTCACCCATGGTTCAGCCACTTTTCCTCTTGAGTGAAACAGAGACAGGATAGGGTGTGGGCTAAGAGTAAGAGTCCGTGCAGTACTATTTTGGATTACAGAATAAGAGTCCCTGCAGTACTATTTTGGGTTACAATTGGAAGCAGCTCACACAGCTTCCAATCTGGAATGCTCTGCTTTCTTGGGAGTGGTTAGCTTTAAATTTTTTTTACATGAATGTATAGATATATAAATTCACTTCCTCATTACAAGACTTCATAAAGGTGTTTGTTTGCTTGTTACAGGATTTTTCTGTGTAGCCCTGGTTGTACTGGAACTCTCTTTGTAGAACAGGCTGGCCTCCCACTCAGAGATCCACCTGCCTCTGCCTCCTGCGTGCTGGGATCAAAGGTGTGCGCCACCACCACCCGGCACTTCAGAAAATCTTTAGGTTTCAAAGTTGCGTGACACTTTCCATAAGAGATTGTTCCCTGGTTTATCTTGATAGTGCGGCTCATTCTGACAGAGTGTTTGCAAGAATATAAACACTTGCCCTGCTTGGGAGGTCTCGGAGCACCCAGCGCTTTGTCACGGCTCCAAAGCTGGATAGCCTCTTTACAGATGTCACTGAGAGAAGCATCCACAGCGCACACCAAAGCCACCCACAGGGCCAAGGCATCGTTTGGCTTCTCTGAGTGGTAGAACAAGTCCACTTCTCTGCTTCTCCCAGATGAACTTTAAAAGTGCACGTAACTCCACGGACCAGCAGAAGGCACCCACACAAGACCCTGTCACTTTAACCAGATGAAGCAACCAGTCCATCCAGAGGGGTCTGGTTTAGACTCTGGTCCACAGACTTGTCAAAGGCCAGCTTGACCCAAGGAAAGTGAAAAAAAATTAAACAGGATTTGCTTTTTATTTTCATGTAAAAAGCACTTGCCTCGGGTTATGAATGTTATTGCATTTGTGTAGCGCTTTACGGCTACCCTCAGCTCACAAACATCACAGGATCCCAGTGGCAGTACTTTTATAACCCTTGATCAATAGCTTATTTCTATCGCCTCAGTCCCAGCTGCCAATCCGTTCTGTATGATGTGGGAGGCCGATTTCCCCGGTTTCTGGCTGTACATGTCAGGAATGCAAAGGTTCAAGTCAGAGTGCTGAGAGTGTGTGGCCACGAGTGGGGACAGTTTTCAACAAGAAATGATAAAATGAGTCCCTTGTTCCAAGAAACTACCTCAGAACTGGGAGTGCACTCGTTTGTGTGTGTGTGTGTGTTTCTCCCTCTTCCTGGGTCCCCCTCCCCATCTATCCCTCCAGATCTCATTCATTTTCTCTCTTTCTCAAATAATATGTTTGGTGGGTCAGAAAAATAAGAACCAATTTTCTATTAAGTTTCTGTTTGTATTTCATGTACTTTGGGAGGGGAGGTCAAAGGTGACGTTATACATTCCAGGAAAGAGTGTTTCTGCTTCATCTGTCCATTCCCCCTATTTCCAGAACCTAGAGAAACTGAGATCAGAGGAAGTACTCAGTAAACATCTGTTGACTTAATGAATGAATTCTGGTTTCTCAGAAAGAAGGGAAGAAAGGCCCAGAGCATCCCCTTGGCTGCTGTCCTGAGGCAGGAACTAAGAACAAAGGTGCTCCTGGCAGAAACAGGGTTCTCAACAGCTACTGGGGTTCTGCTTTGTTTAGGGTTCATAGCCAACACACCCTGGGAATCACAGAGAAATAAGGCCACTAAACTTAACTAGCTACTTGTGTCATTCCAGGGAGTAGTCAGTGTAGAAACAAACCCCTTAGAGACAAATATCTGGTCTCACTCTGTTCTTCTGACTTCCAAGGTCAATTTAAAGATAATCCCCTGGAGATGAGGGCCTGTATAAACACCCCGGACCCCCTACACACACACACACACACACACACACACACACACACACACACACACACACACACACACGTGTGCAGCTCAGGGAGAAAGACAGGCCTGCCCTGCCCTTGCTGGGACCTGCATCCTTGAGATGCAGCCAAACCTCTCAGGCAGCTTGGCGGAGGGATGTTGAGGTGACATTCTTCTCCCTGCCACTCAGCATCTTTTCAATGGTCCTCCTCCACCTCGGAAGAATATGCACGAACTCCCTGCTGACAAGGCTTCATAGAAGCTGAAAAAGGAAAAAAAAAGGCCCTTTCTCTCTGGGAGGGACCCTGGTCCCAATTGGAAAAAAAACCCTCCATCTCCCATGAAAAAGAAGACTCTGAAGTATAGATAGTCACTAGGAGGGATTAGAAAATGGGGGACCTCATGGGAAAAATGTCAGGGTGTATGTGACACCTGTGCAGTGGCCTTCAGGAAGACCTGGGTTGCAGCCTGGGAATGTGGGGAGTAATTAGGGGAGTAACTCCTGCATTCGCCTGCTGCCAACTGCATGGAGCTGCCTCCTGGTCTTGCTCTACCCAGGGTTCCCAGCCCAGGGGGCATGTGACAGGAGGGGACAGGAGGCTGGTACCAGCCCCTTTGGCTCTGGACCACATCGCTGTAGTGCACCATGAATTAAAATTTTTAATAAATCCTGTAATTATCCTGTGAACAGAACATTTTTGTGGCACAACATTGTTCAGCTTTAAAAGCATTAATTTGTTCAATATAAACATTAAAAATATAGCAATGTCTTTGTAATCTTATTTCTTTATTTTTTTAAACACTCCAGGAGCCTCATGAAATGGAATGGGGCTCCACTACCCAACTAAGAGATGTTTTGTGGAGCTGCCCCAAGAGGCCAAAGGAACTGCAGCCAGCTCTCCTGCCCAGTGGAGCAAGTCTGGCAGAGAAATGCAAGAGTTTTTGACCAGAGGTTCACCCCAGCCAGGCCAGCTGTGACATGGCAGGCCCCCTTTGGGGGAGGAAACTGGGTGGCTATTGGCTACTCAGACACCCACAAGAGGCTGAAGGCTCAGCCACCTGTTCCAGGTGAGCAGAGGAGCCAGGGGACTACCTGACTGAAGGGGACTACCTGACTGAAGGGGACTACCTGACTGAAGGGGACTACCTGACTGAAGGGGGCTACCTGACTGAAGGGGGTTCACCTTACTGCTCAGCTTCGTCTGTGTTCACCTCCTGACTCCCTGAAGCTTGTCTCTGCTACACTCTTAAATTCCTTGATCTTAATTATTTTGTTTTCTTGTTTATAACTTTTGGCAAAACAAAAGACACAAAGCAAGACTCAAGATGGCATCAGATCAAAACACATCTTGTAGCCTTCTCAGGATCCTAGCTCAGTTTAAGAGAGTTTGGTCAAAGTCAGGCTTCCTCCCCCTTTCTTCCTTTTTTCCCTGCCTCCCTCTTTTGTTCCCTCTCCACTCCACCTCCCCTTTTTTTGCTCTTCTCTCCCCTCTTTCCTCTGCTCATTCTCATCTTCCCCTTTCTCTCTCTCCTTTCTTGCCTCTCTCCTTCTCTTCCTCCCATTCTTTCCCATTCCTCCTTTCTTTCTTTTCCTTTCTCTCTCCCCTCCCCCTCCTCTAACACACCTTTGTAACCTACCTTTTCCTATTTATGCTAACAAGTATCTTAATGTATACTAATACATATATGCCATCCTTTTTAGCGGCTACATAGAATTCCATTCCATTCTACAGAATTAATGTTCGGTAAATTGTTCAGTAGTGTCTTACAGTTGCAAACTGATTCCAAATTTTGCCTACTTTTCTAATTTCTCACTGTTGTAGGACTGACATTAAATACTACCACATATATCTCAGCAACACATCTGATTGCTCCTTTAGGAAAAAAAAATCCTGAAAAGAACAATCGCTGCTGGGTGATGGTGGTGCATGTCTTCAATCCCAGCACTCTGGAGGCAGAGGTAGTCAGATCTCTATGAGTTCAAGGCCAGCCTGGCCTACAGAGCAATTCCAGGACAGCCAGGGCTGCTACACAGAGAAACACTCTGGGGGCATGGGAGGCTGTGTGCAGAATTGCGACAACTGTTTTCTTTGTTTTTAATAGGATCTTAGTATGTTTATTACTCAGACTGGCCTTGTATAAGGGGTCACACCTTGTCAATAATTTCTCATGTTCCATCTGACTCAGGACAGTATTACCAATGGCCTTTCCTAAGCCCCAAATCCTTGAAAAATATACTCTGCCATCATCTTCTAGAACATACTGGTTTGTCAGTTTTGAATCTTGATGAACTTTCTGGAATTTACTTGTGATGTGGTAGAGGATAATCAGTGATACTCATAACTTTGATGAAGTCATTAATACCCTCCCACTAGTGTGAAAAACTGCCTTCATTATATGTGAGTCTCTATATCCAGGAACCTCCATTGATCTGGCTCTTCCTGCTCCAACAACACAACGTTTTAATCACTACAATTTTATATTTGGGGAGAACCAACCACCTATTTTCATCATTCTCTTGGCCACTTGTTTACTATTCCGGGGAAATAGTACAATTAGTTTAACTAGTGAGTTCAGGTGCACACATGCGCACACACACACATATTTTCCATTTGTGAGTGTTTTGTCTGCAGGTGTATGTATACCACATGCATGCCTAGTGTGTTCTGACGTCAGAGAAGGTACTGGATCCCTTGGAACCTGAGTTACGGATGGTCATTAGATACCACGTGGGGGCTGGGCACCCCCGCAGGGCAAGTGGTCTGACTGCTGAGGGACCACTCCAGCCCTAAAACTAATGTGTAAACCAGGTGTGGGAGCTCTTCCCTGTAACCCTAGTATTCCAGGGGGTTTAACAAGGAAGACTGTTTTGAGTTCAATATATATATATAGTCTAGGACAACCTGGGCTACAAAGTAAGACCCTGCCTCAAAAGAAAATTAATTGGCATAAAACTCATCCAGGTCTACATATCAAGTTCCGGGCCAGCTGGGGCTTCATAGTGATACTCTATCTCAAAAATAATTAATTAATTAAAAAATTAAAAATTATGATTTATTCAGTTATTGAAAAACTCTTTTATTAGGTTTGGGATAATGGGAATCTACTTTAGAATGTGTGTGTGTCTCTGTGTGTGCAGTGTGTGTGTGTGTGTCTGTATGTGTGTGGTATGTGTCTGTATGTGTGTGTGTGTCTATGTGTGTATAATGTGTGTGTCTGTGTATATGATGTGTGTGTGTGCAGTGTGTGTGTGATGTGTGTGTCTGTGTGTGTGCGATGAATGTGTTATGTATATAAGATGGTGCATGTGTATGTGTGTGTGATGTGTGTGTCTGTGTGTGTGCGATGTATGTGTGTGTTATGTATATAGGATGGCGCATGTGTATGTGTGTGTGATGTGTGTGTCTGTGTGTGTCTATGTGTGTGTGTTATATGTGTAGAATGGTGCATGTGTGTGTTCATGGGTACATGCATGCTCATGTGATACCTGTATGAGTTCCACAGCATGCATGTGAGGTCAGAGGACAACCTCAAGTGTTAGTCGTCATGCTCCACCTTGAGGTAGGGTCTCCCATCTCTCACTGCTATGTACCCCAGGCTAGCCTGTGACCTTCTCCTGTCTCTCCCACCCAACCCCCCAAAGGAACGCTGGGCTTTCAGATGTGTGCCACTGCGTCTAGCTTTTACATGGGTTTTGTGGACCCCAACTCCAGTACTCACCCGTGAGTTCAATCCACTTACCCATCTACTCAGCCCAGGCATCTACTTTCCAACAGTGCATTTTATAAAAATCCAGATGTGGTGATACACATCTGTAACCTCAGTGCTAGGGAGGCAGGACAAAGGGATTCCTAAGCTCACCAACCCACCAGGCAGCCTAGCCAATCACGAGCTCCAGGTTAAGTGAGAGATGGTATCAAGAAAAGGAAAGGTGGAAGGTGATCAAAAAGGCGCCCACTGTTAACCTCTGGCCTCTAAAGGACCCTCATCATGTATGCATACACATGTACATACATCACACACATTTTTAAAATATGTCTGAAGAAAATTTAGAGTCTGCATTGCAATGTGCCATCAATGTGAAATACACACGGAAGCTCAAAGACTCTGCGTGAAGAAAGAATGAAAAATGTCCTATTAGTAATTTTTATACTGATTACATGTTGAAATGAAAAATTAGAATATTTTGGATTAAATAAAATATATCATTCAAATTAATTTTATCTAAGTATTTTTACTTTTTAAAATGGGACTACTAAATGTTAAATTATACATGAAACCCATTTTGTATGTGTATTGCAAACCATTGCTCTAGATCCTTAAATATCAACAATCATCCGATCCTTAAAATAGCTGGAGCTAGGTAGATGTGGCAAATGTCTATGACGACCACTCCAAAGTTCAAAGTCAACTGTCTCTATAACAAGATCTCTCCGGGCTGGAGAGATGGCTCAGAGGTTAAGAACATTGCCTGCTCTTCCAAAGGTCCTGAGTTCAATTCCCAGCAACCACATGGTGGCTCACAACCATCTGTAATGAGGTCCGATGCCCTCTTCTGGCCTGCAGGCATACACACAGACAGAATATTGTATACATAATAAATAAATAAATAAATATTAAAAAACAAACAAACAAAAAACAAGATCTCTCTCTCTCAAAAAAAAAAGCGAAACAAAGGTCCAGGTCCAGGCATAGTGGTGCACACACAGCCTTAGACTGAGCCCTCAGGAGGCAGAGGCAGGCTGATCTCTTTGAGCTAAGGCACAGCCTGCTCTACAGAGTGAGTTCTAGGTCAGCCAGAGCTACACACTGAGAATGCATCTCATCCAAAATGAAACCAAAAATTATTAGAATTACATTTGCTTTGGTTTGGTTAGTTTTTTACTGTTGTTGTTTATAAGTTTGTTTGTTTTTGAGACAGAGTTTCTCTGTGTACTCCTAGCTGACTTGGACTTCAATTATAGATCAGGCTGGCTTTGAACTCTGGTATCTGCCTCTCATGTCCTGGAACTAAAGGCATGTGAATCACACTTGACTTTATACTTGTTTTTAAAAAACATGTTGCTCCATCATGTAAGTATGTTTGCAAAATCTGTTTTTGTTTTTCAAGACAGGGTTTCTCTGTGTAGCCTTGGCTGTCCTGGAACTCGCTCTGTAGACCAGGCTGGCCTCAGACTCATGGAGATCCACCTGCTTCTGCCTCCTGAGTCCTGGGATTAAAGGTGTGTGCCATTGCCGCCCAGTCAAAATCTGTTATTTTTAATATTGAGGTTATTTCTTTTCTCCTTTTTCTACTTTTATTTTGATAACTATAAACAATTTTGTGTCTGACAAGCTTGTTGTCTCTGTATAGGAGATGACAGGATCCAAACTGCTCTGAAAGCTCCTTTTGGTGATACTGTAGAATATGCTGGCCAAGGCCAAGCGGCTTCTGGGAAAGCCCCTGGAAACCCACTGTCCGAGCCCCAGCAGAGGTAGAGAGAATGGACCCCCTTGATAGAGTTCAGACATAGCACCCACACTGAGTGCTGGTGTCAGCGGACGGCAACCAACCGCCAAGGCTGATTTTTCAGGCAGTTGTTTTGTTTTGTGTTTTGTTTTGTTTTATGTTTTGTTTTGTTTTGTTATGACAAGGTCTCTAGTAGCCCTGGCTGTACTGGCTGGCCTTGAACTCAGAGATCTTCTGGATTCTGCCTCCTGAGTGCTGGGATTAAAGGGCCAATGATTCCTTAGGTTTCTGTTGGGCAGCCAGGAGTCGGTGAGATGTTTCTAACTTGGGAACCCTATACAAGGACTAGTCTGGAGGAATGAGCTCTTGAGTTAAGAAAGCACTTGGGACATCCCAGGAGACTTCAGTCTAGAGCATGCGCGGTGAGGATGGAGATAAATACAAGGACTCGTCAGATGGAGACGTCATCTGAAGACTCAGTGGACCTGACTAAGCCTGGAGAGAGAGCAGAGGAGGAGGTGGCTAGCACCAGTATTTAAAATCAGTGTGTGTGGCCAGCCGTGGTGGTGTACACATTTAATCTCAGCACTCAGGAGGCAGAGGAAGATAGATTTCTGTGAGTTCAAGGCCAGCCTGGTCTACAGATTGAGTTTCAGGCTACACAGAGAAACCTTGTCTTGGAGAGAGAGAGAGAGAGAGAGAGAGAGAGAGAGAGAGAGAGAGAGAGAGAGAGAGAGAGAGAGAGGAGAGAAATAAATAATGTCAGGGTGTGTGTGTGTGTGTGTGTGTGTGTGTGTGTGCGTGTGTGTGTGTCTAGAGGTGGCCTGGTGGTTAAGAGCAGTTCCTGCTCTTCCAGAAGACCCGAGTTCAGTTTCCAGCACCGACGTTGCATAGCTTACAACCTATGTAACTTCACTACTGGGAGATCTGATGCTCTCTTCTGGTCTCCAAAAGGAACCAGACACACATATGGCACACACACACACACACACACACACACACACACACGTACACATAAATAAAAATAAGATACTTTTAAAGTGAAAAATTAAAGGTCGGGGGAACGGGAGAGTTCATTCTGGCAGCTCACTCCAGCAGCCTGGTCTGTAAGCAAAGCGAGGGTGTGATGTGGGTTTTAAAGGAAGTGTGTGAGACAGCGTGGCAGCAGCTTCTCGGCTAAGAGACAGGAGGACCTAAAACAAAGCAAACAGACAAATAGTCAACTACTGAATCCTATGAATTGTCAGAGAAATGCAAATTAAGCATTAAATTATCAATGCTCACCTATTAGAAGATAAAGATTTCCAAGATTAATAATATCCAAGGGCCAGGGCGATGGCTGAGTGGGTGAAGGTGATTTCCACCAATTTTGACAACCTGAGTTCAAGTCCCCAGGACCCACAGGGTGGAAGGAGAGAGAGATGACTCCTGCAGGGTGTCCTCTCATCTCCACGTGAACTGTAGCACACGGGCACACAAACACATAAATGAATGGCTGAAAAATTTTTAAAGGTTAGTAATACCTAGTGCAGGCAAAGATAGAGACAGGGCTATTCTCACATCTTGTTGGTAGAAGAGCAATGGTATCGGCTTCTGAGGTTGTCCTGGCAGTGTGTCTTCAAATGTGAATGACAGAAACTCTTTAGTTCAGGGATTCATCTAGGTATCCGTCCTCTGGAGATGTTCACACAAGGCTGAGATTACAATACTGTTGGCGGCAGCACTGTTCATAAGACTGAAAACTGCTAATATCATAAATGTCCAGCGGGAGAGAGAAAACTGTGGCGCTAATATTGAATAGTGGGTCGACGTGTAAGAGCCTGATGCAAATGTCTATGTAATTAAATGTAAACCCTCCCAGGACGCTGCGGTGAAAACCTAAGTTGCAGACCAGTACATACAGGGAAGTCCTTTTGGTACACATTTGAAAACCTGCAGATTTGCATATTTAGAAAAATGCCCAGAAGCTGGGTCACATAGCAAACAGCGGCTTAGGGCTGGTGTGTGTGTGTGTGTGTGAAAGGAGGCTCACTTTTACTCTGAGTACTTGGGGATGATTAACACTCATTTTTGTCTTTGAGCACGTGTGCATGTGTAAGTGTAAGTGTGTACTTGTCATGGGATACCTGCTGAGGTCAAAGGACAACTTCAAGGGCTGCCTCTCATTTCCCACCTTGCTTGTTTGGGTGAGCATTAGACTGGCTGGCCCCCACGCCCTAGGAAGTCCTGTCTCTGCCTCCCATGCAGATGTACACTACTGCATCCAGCTTGTGTAAGTTCTGGGGACTCAAGAATCAGTTTCTCATGCTTCTGCCACAAGCCCTGCCACCGAGCCATCTCTTCAGCCCTACCTTACATTTTTAAAACAAAACGTTATTAATGAACTGTTTGGTTTTTGTACTTCTTTCAAAGTGAAGTCTTTAAAGAGAAAACTACCCTCTATTGGTTAGAGATGTATGGCCACTTACTGTTCTGGCTGTTTTTGTCGTGTTGACATAAGCTACCGTCACCAGAAAAGAGAGAACATCACTGGGAAGTTGCCTCCAGCAGATTGGCCTTGAATATTTTCTTGATTGCTGGTTGATGTGGAAGGACCCGACCCATGGAGGACAGGTTGCCCTGGGCTGTATAAGAAACCAGGCTGCAGGACCTCAGTCGATGTCTGGGGCTCCTGTTGCAACCGATGGCTGAGTAACAGTTCCTTGGGGTCTGATCAGCCACCTGGGACCACGCTGGTGCCCAAGGGCCATGCTGCATCCGAGGCCATATCGTTATAAGTGGCAGATACTGCTACCCAGTGCCATGGTGACTTCCAGACCAGGGCTGCTGCGGAGGACCATGTCTTGGTCCATGACTCTACCACCAGGGACCACGTGGAGGCCTTGGGGTCTGGACCAAAACCTGTGGCCTTGTTTGAGTCTGGGAGCCATGCTGCAGCTGGGGCCATATAGGCCTGAGTGGCCCGTGATACCACCTGGTGCCATGGTGTCAACTGGGCCCAGGCTACCGTGTAGTGACATCTGGGTCTGTGGTCCTCTGGAGTCTATGTTGAACTCCATGGCCCATGTTACCACCAAGAGTTATGTGAATGCCCCGAGTCAGGTCAGCCACCTGTCTCCATGTTGGTGTGTAAGGGCCATGATGCGGCCAGGGCCATGCAGAACTGAGTGGCCTGCACTGTTACCCGAAGCCAATGGTGACGTCTGGGCCAGAGTTGCAGCTGAGGACCATGTCTGTGTTGATGTCCAAGGTTCCTATTACCATTGAAGGCCATGTGGATGACCAAGATCTGAGGTCATGTTAATGTCCAAGGACCATGGAGGAATGATGAGGTATTCTGTTTGTTTGTTTCCTTTTCTTTTTCTTTCTTTTTGCTTTTCCTTTTGTTGTTTGCTTGCTTGTTTTTATTTTATTTTGGGGGGCACTACAATGGTGAGGAAAGGATATGGAGAGACTGGAAGGTGAGCACAATTAGGGTGCATGATGTGAAATTCCCAAAGATTCAATAAAGAAATTATGTTAAATTATAAAAAAAAAAAACAAAGAAAGAAAAGAAAAAAAAAAGAAACGAGGCTGAGCAGGAGCAGAGGAAGCAAACCAGTATGCAGCATTTCCCCGCGACCTCTGCCTCTCGTTCAGATCTTGAGCTCTGCACTGGCTTTCTTGATGATGAATTGGAACGAGTAAGCCTAATAAGTCCCTTCTTCCCCAAGTTGGTTTCAGGTAGTGTTTTATGACAGTCTTAGAAAAGCAGAGTAGACCAACAGAAGGTGATCTCATATGAACGATCTGATGTGATAGAAGTAACTGGCAAAGGCTCTGCTTACACAGGAGCACAGTAAACAGGGTGCGGACAAACGGACAAAGTGGTGCGTGGCTACAAGGGGCACAGGGTGGGACTTTGTAAGAGTCAGGCCAGCATTTTACTCAAGCGGCTGTTTCACTGCTTGTCTTGTCTTTTCACATGGATGCGGAGGACTTCAACTCAAGTCTCATGCTTGCTCAGCAAGAGCTCACACCCTCGGAGTCACCTCCCCAGCCCCCCAATCCTTAACTCTTGTTTGTTTTGAGTCAGGGCCTCACTTTGCCAGCCAGGCTGGCCCTTGGGCTCGTAGAGATCCACCTGTTTCTGCCTCTTGAAGTGAGAAGATTTAAGGAGTGTGTCACCATGTCAAGAATGATCTTTAATTCTTAATCACATTTCAGACCATCTTTAGCTGTCTGTCTGTCTATCCAATCCTAGTTATCCTTTCTGTGGTGATAAAACCATGACTAGAACAAACTTGGGTAGGAAAGGATTTGTTTACTTTACAGCTTATAGTCCATCTCACAGGCAACCTAGAGCAGGAATCCAGGCGGAAACCTGGAGGCAGGGATAGGAGCAGTGGCCAAGGAGGAGTGCTGCTTCCTAGCTTGCATCTTGCCTCTTTGTTCTTGTTGATTTTTTCAAGACAGGGTTTCTCTGTGTAGCTCTGGCCGTCCTGAAACTTGCTCTGTAGACTGGCTTCGAACTCAAAGATCCACCTGCTTCTGCCTTCCAAGTGCTGGGATTAAAGGCGTGCGCCTCCACTGTCCAGCCTCCAGTTTGATTTCTTTAAAAAACAATTCAGAACCACCTGCCCAGGGGTAGCATAGCCCTTAGTGGTGGGGAGTCACCTCCCCAGCCCCCCCAATCCTTAACTCTTGTTTGTTTTGAGTCAGGGCCTCACTTTGCCGGCCAGGCTGGCCCTTGGGCTCGTAGAGATCCACCTGTTTCTGCCATCAGTCATCAATCAAGAACGTGCCTCATGGACTTGTCATAGGCAATCTGTTGGAGGCATTTTCTCAATTGAGGTTCCATCTTTCAAGGTGATTGTAGCTTGTGTCAAGTTGACAAAAATTAATCAGTGCCCAACCCTAGATAAAGAACTACAGGCAACTGATGAATCCCAAGAGCTGGAAAAGTGGTCTTCCCCAGGGATGAGCTCCCTAATTGCTTATCCAATGCCAATTAGGGTATCCTTTTGGATGTTCATTATATTGACTTGAACTTTCTCTGTAGCCCAGGCTGGGCTTTAACTCACAGAGATCCGCCTGCCTCTGCCTCCCGAGTGCTGGGATTAAAGGTGTGTGCCGCCACCGCCCAGCTTCATGAATACGTAACAATGAGAGAAAAAGAGGACAACGTGAATTTGTGAGGGAGCAAGGGGAGTAAGTATATGGAAGGGCTGGAGAGAGGATAGGGAAGTAGAAAACGATGTCATTATATTTTAATTCAAAAGTAAAAAAAAATAAACTTTTTAAAACAGAAAAACCTTATCAGCACAATTGACTCCTTGTCAGCTTGACACACCAATACATCACTATTAAATCATAACCTTTCCTTTCTTATTCATTCCCAAGATCTCATGTTAATGTCACTATCATAAAACACGTTACAACTTTTAAAAAGTCTTAGTCTCTAAAAATTCAAACACTTTAAAAGTTTAGTCTCTTTAAAACAAGTAAAGTCTCTCAACTGTGGGCTTCTGTAAAATCAAAATTAACATATGTTTTCTTATTTCAAGAGGGAAGAACCAATGCACAGTTATAATTAGATCAAAGCAAAACCAAAATCCAATAATATAAACAGTTCAGTGTACAGGAGTGGAACTCACTCACGATCGTCTGGGTTCAAGGGCTTAGGTAACTCCACTTCTCTGGCTCTGCCCTCTGTAGCACATGCAACTGCTTTGTAGGCTCAGAGCAGCTGTGCACCTCGCCTGCCTCTGTCCTTGGTGGCCATCCCACAGTCCTGGCATCTCCAGTACCATAGGGTGGCGTTGCACCTGAGACTGCACCGTCACCAGCCCCTCTCCTGGACTCTCTTCAGGGACTCCAACCCTGCCTTATGATGTCAAGCCTCAGCTTCTCTCCACTATCCTGACAAATCCTGGTATCTCTACTCTAATTTAAGACTATACCTTTACCAATGGCCTCTCCTGACTTCTCACAGTGTCAAACTTCAAGGTGCTCTTTACGACTCCTTCAATCCTTCAGGCTGCCAAACCAGCACCATTAAATGTCAGGGTGTTTGTGACCTTCTCCTCTTCCTCCTCCTTTTGATCAAATCCAGGGTGCCTTACTCGTGCTAGAAAAACAATCTACCTTTGAACTTCACTCCCAGCCTCTATAACCCCGTTGAACCCTATTGATATTAACTATAAACCTAATTTTTAATTTAGTTTTCATTTTAAAAATGTTTTCTTCTTTTAGTTTTTTAAAATTTCATCTGGGGGCTGGAGAGATGGCTCAGTGGTTAAGAGCATTGCCTGCTTTTCCAAAGGTACTGAGTTCAATTCCCAGCAACCACATGGTGGCTCACAACCATCTGTAATGAGGTCTGGTGCCCTCTTCTGGCTTGCAGGCATACACACAGACAGACTATGTATAGATAATAAGTAAATAAATATTAAAAAAAATTTCATCTGCATTGGTATTTTGCCTACATGTACGTCTATGTGAAGGTGTTGGATTCCCTGGAATGGGAATTATAGATAATTATGAGTTGCCATGTGGGTATTTATTTTATTTTATTTTATGTGTAGGAGTGTCTTGCCTGAATTCCTGTTCCCAAAGAGATCAGAGGAGGGTGTCGAGTCCCCTGGAACTAAAGATACGGATGGTTGTGTACCATGTAGCTACTGGAAATTGAACCCAAGTCTGCTGCAAGAGCAGTAAGTGCTCATAACCATTTGAACCATCTCTCCAACCCCACAAAACTTTTTTTTTAAAGGTCAAAGGGCTGCAGAAATAGCTCAGCGGTCATGAGCACTAGCTGTCGTGAGCATATGCCCCCCAGAAAGGGGTCAGCCAGGCGTCTAAGGTCACATTAGAACTGCCCACCACACCATCCATATCATACTAAGACATCAAAGGAAAATGAAAAATAAATATCAGCAGATTGAAGACCAAATTAACAATCAGAATTTCTCCTCAACTGGAGAAATGGCTCAATGGTTAGGAACACTTGCTACTTTTCCAGAGGACCCAAGTCCAGAAACTAGATGTGAAGGTCCGAACTCCCTGTGCTGGGGGGCTAGGCACAGCCTGGCCAGCTCAGCAAGCTCCACGTGAGACCAAGGAGGGACCCTATTTCAGTAACAAGGAGGGTGGCAACTGAGGAGCAGCATCTGGGGTTGACCTTTGGCCTCTCATCACCATCTTGCCTACAGAACGTCTCTTTGAACTTTTTAATAGCCTTGTATTCTTACCCTCACGTATATTTACTTACTAAATGGAAACTATTTTATTACTGACTTTAAAAAACTTTAACAATATTTTGAGAATATCTTTCTATATCACACATAAACATTTATCACATCTACTTTAAAGGCTACGGTAAATTCCAATGAAGGCACTGTACTGTAGAAGCTTACTATTAGAAGGAAGAGGAAATTGAATAACAGTTTTATTTCATGTACTAAAAAGTTGTGAACATAACACAGAGAGCTCTCATACACTTCCTCCCAATTACTAATGCCTTGTCTGAGTTCTTAAGAGAGAGGATGGCGTCCAGGGTGGATGTGTGCTGTTGATATGAGCCGGCCATGAGAAGAATAATGCCTCCGAGCCATGGAAAATTGACAACGTCATCCTCAGGTATGAATTGAATTTGATAGTGTGTACAGAAAGTGTCCGCTGTAGATTTCTTGCCACTACCACAGTGTTTGTATCCTGGAGACGGCTCCCCTACAGAGCCAGCTCCTACTGAAATTGGCTAGGTCTTGTTAGCAGTGCTGTGTGCTACCAATCCTGCCTTCCTAGTCAGCTGTGTGTAATAACCCCGCCTCCTTGTTCAGCTGTGTGTAATAACCCCGCCTCCTTGTTCAGCTGTGTGTAATAACCCTGCCTCCTTGTTCAGCTGTGTGTAATAACCCTGCCTCCTTGTTCAGCTGTGTGTAATAACCCCGCCTCCTTGTTCAGCTGTGTATAACATGCTGAGCTCCAGGGTACTTAGACTCCTCCATCAGAGAATCAGTCCATGTGATCCCAGCTCTCCTGTGCCTGTGTATTCGTCTGCCTTTCTTTGCTCCCTTGCCACACTAGTTAAGTCAATACCTAGAGCTGTAAAGGACAGAGCAGGGCTCGTTCACTACAATTAGTGAGTTTGACCTGATCCATCATTATTATTATTACCTATTCTGCATAGCTGAGGAAGGATCAAGCCATGGCCTCAAGCATTTAAGGCAAGAGCCTGAGTCACTGACACATTACTAACTTAGGTGAAGCCCACACTTTATACAAATGTTGCTAGTTTCCATTTATACATCATAACTGTATTTAGTTATGATGTCTCCTCTCGTTGCCATTAGGCAACTCTTGGCTGGGACAAAAGTCTCAGACTTTCCTGGTTTTGATGTCCTTTTACCTATTCTTTGACAATTTCATACATATCAACAATGTTGTTGGATCACATGCATCCCAACTCCTCCAGGTGCTCCCAAAGCACCCCTCCTCTGGATGCTCCCAGGGCACCTCTCCTCCGGGTGCTCCCAGGGCACCCCTCCTCCGGGTGCTCCCAGGGTACCCCCTCCTCTGGGTGCTCTCAGGGCACAACTCCTTCAAGTGCTCCCAGGGCACAATTCCTCCGGGTGCTCCCAGGGCACAACTCCTTCAGATGCTCCCAGGGCACAACTCCTCCGGGTGCTCCCAGAGTACTCCTCCTCCGGGTGCTCCCAGGGCATCCCCTCCTCTGGGTGCTCCCAGGGCACAACTCCTTCAGGTACTCCCATTTTACCCCCTCCTTGCACATCTCCTGCTTTATTTTGTCAATAATCCAGAGTCCAATTAGTGCTGCCTGTTTGGATTTGAGAGGTTTTCTTTCAAAGATCGACTGACTTATTATTGATTGATTTTATGTGTATGAGTTTTGCTTGCATGCATGTATGTACATCATGCGCATGCATGCTGCCTGAGGTGATCGAAGGGTGCATAAGATCTCCTGGAACCAGAGTTAGGAATGGTTGTGGACACTCTGTGTGTGCTGGGAACTGAACCTGGTTCCTCGGCAAGAAAAGCAAGTTCTCTTAAGCACTTAGTCATCTCTCCGGTCCCAGAATTGTGACCGTTTGAGAGGACCAGTCAGGTATTCTGTTAGAGGACCCTCAGTTGGGTTTTTCTCACAGACTCAGCTGGGTCTGGGGGGGGGTAGACAGGCAACTATCCATGTTCTCAAACCCTATCAAGAGCACAGTCAGCCAGCGTCTTTCCCTGGCACTATCCTTGATTCCTGGGCAGTGTCCTCTGCTTTCTCTGTGGGGTATTACTTTGCCTCTTTGTGTTGCTTGCTCTGGAAGGTGCCACTGAGGGCAGCCCTCCCTGGAGTAGGGACTGAACTGGACTCTGGAGGTGGGAAATCTGCAGTCTTCCTTGGTGGCGATTCCCTCTACTCTCTCACTCGTGGAGTTCCACTCCGTCATTAATTCCGTACTGTGTACTGTGGCTTTATCTTGCTGCTCCAGCTGTCCACGGTGGCCTCTGGAGCGCTCTCACTTGACTCCTGAAGCCCTCCAACATCTCGTGTCACTGCGAGGTGGGTGCCTGGCTGAGCGCTTCTCCTTTCCTGACTGATGTCACAAGATGCCGCAGCCACCTTCCCCTCCGTCCTTATCCTAGAACCAGGGCTCAGTTCTATTCCACTCAGCTTTGATAATGTGAGTCACTTGCACGCGTTTCCCACAATGCACTTTGTTTTTGTTTTGAGACAAGGTCTCACTACTTCGCTCTGACTGGCCTGGGACTTTCGTAGGTAGACAAGGCTGACCTTGAACTCACAGAGGTCTGACTGCTTCTGTCTTTCCGAGACGTTTTTACTATTTCTAATCATAACTACAGTGACATCCATTTAAGTAACGCATAAATAGACATATTCACCTGCTGTAGAAGCTATGAAGGTGCAGAACCTGGAACCTGGCAGGGCTGATGAGTGGATTTAGATAGAACCAGTCTCTGTCTGGCAGGTCCACTGGAACTGTGGACAGAGTGGAGCTGGATAAAGCACCTCTCTCTAAGTCTGTTTGCGTATACCATGAAATGTAAACCTTTCTCTAAAAACATGCCCTAGCTGACCGCAGTGAACACTGGCAGGAACATAAAGATGATAAAACCACTTAGCAGTTTCCTGGTTTCTGAAGCTATCTTCATTTCCATGCAATTGTCACTTCCAGTCCCAGGCACTTATGACAAAGAAAGTTAAGCCCACGGAACATTAGCGCACAATATTTACAGCAGCCTTGTTTTCAGGAACCCCAAGCTGGGTCCACCCACATCTTCATCAGTAAGCAAATGGATGAACAAACCATGGGGATCCAAATGACAGAAGACAGGTCAGCAGTGTAAGAAGGAACTCTTGAGGCAGGCAGCGTCCTCAATGAATCTCACAGATAACGTGCTGAGAAAAAGGAGCCAGACAGACAGAAAAGAGCAGCGTGTACAGGAAACTCCAGAACTGCTGAGACCAGCCTGAAGCACCAGGAGCAGATCAGTGGGGGACAAGGGTGAGGCTAATGGGAAAGATGGGTTACAAAGGGAACTTTCTGTAGGGATGAGGAAGTTTGGTCTCTTAAATGGTTACATGGGCTTCAAAACTGTTTGAATTTAAAAAACAAACAAGGAAAAGGATGCCACTATGTAGCCCAGGCTAACCTTAAACTCATGATCCTCCAGCCTCAGATGCCCCAAGGCTGAGATCACAGGCATGCACCATTATACCTGGTTGAATTCTACTTTTTTCTTTTCTTTCCTTTTTTAATTTTTTTATTCAAACAGGTGGATTTTAGCAAATGTATATTTTTATTTTTGAGCGTGTATTATGCACATGTGCATGCATACATGTTGGATGGACCGGAAGTCAGCCCCGCCTGTTACTTCTCAGGATGGATCCTGCTTATTTGTTTGTTTGTGATTTATTTATTTCCCTGTTTGGGGACAGGGTCTTACATTGAGCCTGAGGTTCTGAGATGAGGTTAGACCAGATGATTAACAAACCCCAAGGAACCTATAGTTTCCATTTCCCCAGACCTGGGATTATAATTATATTCCTGCAAACTTGTCTTCTTACTGGGGTATTGGGTCTTCACGCTTACATGGCATGTTCTTTACCATCTGAACTATCTCCCTAACCCTCAGTAAAGCTGATTAAAGAAAACAACAAGGGCTGTGTATATCTGTATACACACACACCCCAAACAAAAGCTTATATAACAAATATATGAATTTGTACATTATATTTGTACATAAATGTGCATGTATCTATGAATGCAAATATATATGTATGTCTACATATATACACATACACACACACACACACACACACACACACACACATATATATATATATATATATAAAGTTTTCTCCTAGGAATCTAAAATGGCTGAAAGACACTTAAGGAAATGTTCAACATTCTTAGTCATCAGAGAAATACAAATCAAAACAACTCTGAGATTCCATCTTACACCTGTAAGAATGGCCAAGATCAAAAACACTCATGACAACTTATGCTGAGAGGATATGGGGAAAAGGAAACACTTCTGCATTGCTGGTGGGAATGCAAGCTGGTACAGCCCATTTGGATGTCAGTGTAGCGATTTCTCAGAAAATTAGGAAACAACCTTCCTCAAGACCCAGCAATACCACTTTTGGGTATATACCCAAAGGATTTTAATCGCACCACAAGAACATTTGCTCAACTATGTTCATAGCAGCATTGTTTGTCATAGCCATAACCTGGAAACAACCTAAATGCCCCTCGAGCAAAGAATGGATAAGAAAAATGTGGTACATGTACACAATGGAGTACTACACAGCAGAAAAAAATAATGACATCTTGAAATTTGTGGGTAAATGGTGGATCTAGAAAACATCATATTGAGTGAGGTAACCCAGATCCAGAAAGACGAATATCATATGTACTCACTCATAAGTGGCTTTTAGACATAAAGCCAAAAAAGAAGAAAGAAAGAGCCTACAAACCATAATTCCAGAGAACTTAAATAACAATGAGGACCCTAAGAGAGACATACATGGATCTAATCTACATGGGAAGTAGAAAAAAATAAGATCTCCTGAGTAAATTGGGAGCATGGGGACCATGGAAGAGGGTAGAAGGGGAGGGGAGAGGAAGGGAGGAAGAGTGGAGAAAAATATATAGTTCAATAAAATCAATAAAAAAGAAAAGAAAAAAGTTTTCTTCTAGGAAAGAGCAAGACTTTTTTCTGCACATCCCTAAGCAGAATTGTCTTAAACTTCTCCAACACAGTTCGCCTTTGCCTTTAGACCTGATACAGAATTTGTCAACCGGGAAATAAATCTGGTGAGCCTGAACTTTACAGGTGATCAGAACAGAGTCAAAATGAATCAACGTATCAGCGTCAGGTGTGGCAAGCTCCAGGGGATTTCTTGTGCAGTTCTTCACAAACATATCTAGTGAACCACTTCTCACGGTGCTCTTTTATTTTTATTTTTTTATTTTTAAGTGTGTGTGTCTGTGTGCAAGTTCCATGGCATGCTCATCAAAGTCAGAAACAACCTCAAGGAGCCAGAGCTCTTCTTACCACTTGTTGGTCCCGTGAATCAAGCAAAAGTTGTCAGGCTTGGCAGCAGATGCCTTTACCCGTGGAGCCAGCTGGCCAGCCCTCACAGTCAAGGTCTCCAGCCCCAACCACCCACCCCAGCTCTCTCTTCAGACTTCACACTTTGAAAGTCTGTTACTACTCCTGCCCCCAGTCCCACCCCACTCCCTAGTCCCTTCCCCAGCCCCACCCCACCCGCTGGACCACAGCCAGGATCTGTCCAGAAAGCCTGCCTGAGTTCCCAACAGGTAGACTGTGAGCCACAGTTATGTTTAGACCTAGTAAGGAGAGCTCAGAAGCTGGGGAGGCCGGGGAGAGGGCTCAGTGGGTAAAGGGCTGAAGACGTGAGGACCTGAGTTCAAATCTTTAGCACCCATGTCAAAAGTTCACCATGGAGTGGAGGATGCTGGCATTACACATTCTACTGTGGTGGTGGGGACCATGCATGACTAGGCAAGCACTCTACTTTAAATCCCAGGCCACAAGCCCCAGTGCCAATCCCTATCCTTAAATTCCCCCCACACAGCAGGGGATTCAGAAAAATATCTGGAAGTAGGTGCAGAGCTAGATCCAAGTTCCCAAGAGTAAACACGTTCACAGATCAAGGACAATCCTTTCCTCCACAAACCCTAGAGACAGAAAAAAGGGCTGAGGATCGGACTGTGTGCAATACACTCTCAATAAACACAATGGCGAAAATTATGGAAGTGTTCAGTGTGCTGCGTGGGGGTGGGGGAACAGGAAGAGGGGGAAAAACAGGAAGAGGAACGAGCTGATTCGTCACGCAAAGGGGCCCGAGCTGGTCCTGAGCACATTAGCAGCCCTGTCAGATACGGAGTCTCTGGAACAGGAGCCAGACAGCCCCGTGGCTGCCTCATTACCAGACAAAAGTAGAGAAAGTGACAGGTTAGGGAAAAGCAAGAGTGATTAAAGAATGGAAGAATCCATGAGTAAAGATGAAGAAATAATTACACACAGTTCAACTAACTCATAAATCAAGGGCGGTCACTCCAGTTATAAACACAGCAAGGTGGAAAGAATCATCGAGAACGATGAGCTATTTAATGTGCTTTCTAAAGGGAAACAACGGCTGGAGTTAAGTGAGTTCCGAAAGCTGAAAGTCAGGAGCAAGGGAGCCACTGTGAAAATCCACCTCCCAAGGGAAAGCGATAGAGTCCCGTAGATGTGGGGAGGGGGGTTAAAACAAGAAAACTGGACAAAAGCTTACCGAAGGCGTGGTAGGGAGAGTGGCCTGCTCCGGCCCCAGTGGGAGCTTGAGACTGACTTCTGTTCCCCTCACAGTTCTCACACACATGCACGCGCGCGCGCGCACACACACACACACACACACACAATCAAGGAAAGAAACAGGGTCAACAAACATTGCAAGGTGTCATAACATAAGCCCGGCTGGGTTTGACTTGGGGCTGTGGCAGAGGAGCCCTAATTACCCCAAGAAAGCAGCCCCAAGGCAGAAGCAGTTCCGGGACAGCCCCTAGATACCTCTCCCCTGGAGGCCCGAGAGAAACGCTTGGCATATCGGCTTTACCCACTGTCTCTGTGGGACCACAGCTTCTCCCGCACAGGCGGTGACGTGGCACAGGCGGGCCCTTTCCACCTCTGGAGTCATTTTCTCTAGGGATTTTTTTTTCTTTTTTGTTTTGCTGGAGATAGGGTCTCACGTAGCGCTTGCACTTGCTGTGTAACTGCGGATAACCTTAAACTTCTGATCCTCCTGCCTCTTCTCCAAGTGCTGAGATTACTGGTGTGTGTGCCACCAACTCTGTTGGTTTATGCGGTATTGAGGTCTTTGGCATGCTAAGCAAACACTTTACCAACTGAGTGGTATCTCCAAGCTGGAGGAATTTTCTTTTTAATAAAGTTTGAAACTGCCTTAGAAGACTGGGCACTGTTGCCCAGAGAAAAGAACAACAGGGTTGCTGTCTCTTTGAGATCAAAACATTTTGCCTAATATGTGACGAACCATTGTTTCAATAAAAATATTTAAATGTATTATTTGTGTGTCCATAAATATGTGCTCCAGCACATCTGTGGGGCTCAGAGGGCGACTTCTGGAAGTTGGCTCTCTAGTTCCCTGGGCTTTGCAGCAAATGTCTTTTATTGGCTGAGCCACCTGATCGCCTTCCTTTTTGGTTTTCTCTTTTTTTCTCTGTCTCCTCTGCATCTTCTCTCTCCTCCTCCTCATAGCCCCCTTCTCTTCCATTCCTCACCGTCTTCCTCCTTCTGTTCTTCTCCCTCCCTCCATCTCCTCTTCTTCCTCTCCTCCCTCCTCCTCTTCCTCCTTCTCTCTGCTCTTTCTCCTCCTCCTTCAAGAGCTGATTCTTGTCCTGAAATTCTTCACAGAGGGAAAATGGAACTGAAACCAAGATTCAAATGCAGGCTTAGGAAATGTCCAAAACAAGCAGACCCTCACTTATACTTAGATCAGTTTAGGCTTTTTCTGTTTCAGAACAATGTGCTGAAGGCGGTAGCTGAGGCTGTGATCCGAGCTCTGGTGAGGATTGCCATAGATTCAAGGCCCGCCTGGGGAGAGCGACACTCCCCCCCTTCAAAAAAAATCAGGGGGAAAAATGAAAGGGATACAAAAGGGATACTCATTCATGGAACTCATGTTGATTTGTGTGTATGTATGTCTGTATGTATATATGATCTGTATTTGGATGTGTGTTGAGAGGTACAAATGTATATATGAAAGCCAGAGGTTAACCTTGGGTATCATTCTTCAGGTGCCATCCATCATGGTGTGGTGTGGTGTGTGTGTGTGTGTGTGTGTGTGTATGTTTGTGTGTATGTGTGTGTGTGTACATGTTGGGGGAGTACACATGTGTGATGTGAATATATAGAGATCAGGAGTCAACCATGGGTATAATTCCTCAGAAACTGTCTACCTTATTTTTTGAGACAGAGTCTCTCGTTGGCCTGACATTCACGGATGAGGCTAGGCTGCCTGGGCAGTGTGCCCAGGGGATCTGCCATGTCTGTTTCTGCAGTGTTGGGATTACATATGTGTGCCTTCATGCCTGTCTATTTATAAGGGTTCTGGGGATGAAAATCAGGGTCTTCTTGTTGATGCAGCAAACACTTTACCAACTGAGCCATCTCCCTAGCCCTGTACTTCCAACATCGAATTA
The DNA here is from genome assembly GCF_037038515.1 of Microtus pennsylvanicus. Classification (NCBI taxonomy): domain Eukaryota; kingdom Metazoa; phylum Chordata; class Mammalia; order Rodentia; family Cricetidae; genus Microtus; species Microtus pennsylvanicus. The sequence goes on along the minus strand of NC_134580.1, from coordinate 69,359,616 downwards.
AGAGGCTAGTCGTGATGCTCAGCAGTGTGGCCTGGTCCCCCCAGATCAGGAGGACAGCCGGCTGAGAGTAAGTAGGCCATGTCAGATAGGATATGATGCAGGGGCACTTGTTGCATCTTCCAAATGTGATCTTTTTCAAAATGGGGTTGTGCTGGCTAGTTTTATGTCAACTTGACACAGGCTAGAGTCATCTGAGAGATGAGAACCCAATTGAGAATATGCCTCCAGCAGACAAATGAGGGAGGGCCCAGCCTATTGTGGGTGGGGCCATCCTTGGCTTGGTGCTCCTGGAGTCTGTAAGGAAGCTGGCTGAACAACCATGGAGAACAATCCAGTCAGCAGCACCTCTCCATGGCTCTTACCTCAGCCCCTACCTCCAGGTTCTGGCCCTGTTTGACTTCTTGCCCTACCTTCCTTCAATGATGGGCTACATATGGAAGTGTAAGCCAAATAAACCCTTTCCCGCTCAATTTGCTTTTGATCATGGTGTTTTCTCACAGCCCTGACTAAGGTTTACTGAGCCACAACCCAACTCTATCATACGTTAAGAAGCCTCTGTGCTTTGAATGGATTTGAAGGAGGCAGGTAAATGATGGTACCTTCCCTTGAACTGAACTTCAAGAAGAAAAAAAAAACCCAAAGCAATAGATAAGCAGAAAAAAAACCACAAAAACCTAATCAAGCTTGTCTTACAAGCCCACTGGGACCTTAACTCCAAGTTTCTTACATTATTATCAGTGCTCCATAAAGGTTCAGCCTCTGCCATGCAAGAAAATAAATAGAAGAACGATGTGGAGGAAAGAAAGACCCTGTGGGAGACTGAGCTAAACAAAGCATGTGGCATAAATTATAAGCTTATTGAGGGCAGGGGCCTTGTCTACACATTGTGCTCAGTTTTCTCTACACAGTACTCTAAGCATTTAAGGGATAAATGACTCCCGTGCCCAAGTCAAGCATTTTAAAGCAGCGGCAATTCCCACAGGCTGTGCTTCGGCCTCTTTTCAATTTCTCTCCTTACACTCTTAGTGATTTCCCCCCTCCCTCACAAACAAGCACTCCGAGTTTCTCATCTGACATGCATCTCAGAACTGCTGACAGGCTTTAAATGAACTAAGGAACACACTATAAGGCCAGCCGTGGAACACTGGGCTCAGCTTTTGAGTATGTGGCTGAGGGGGTTGACTGGAGCATGCTGGAAGCCTGGGCTCAGCGTCTTGGGGGCCACCTTTCATGTTTGTGCTTATTCACTGAACCAGTACAGATGGCAAACACGGACTATGGGCAAGCCTCCACATAGGCCAGCAGAGGAGAATGAAAATCCACAGGACTCTAGAGCAGAGGTCTTTTGGATAGGTGGGGTACAGTACACACAACCATGGGTCCATAAGATGTTTCAGTTAGCAACAAACAAAACACACAGAGACACAGGATAACACACACACACAGAAAAAAATGGAGGGAGAAAAGATAAACCAGAGATCAACTTTACCAATGTACTAGTACCAGACTCGTGTTTAGCAGTGTGTGGGATAATCTTTCTGTACACTGTAAAAATGTGACTACCAAATCACCTTCTGGCTGGTTTAATAAAGAGCTAAACAGATAACAGCTGGCAAGAGAGAAGAGGCAGTGCTTCTGGGAAGAGATGGGAACTCTGGAAAGAAGAAAGGTGGGGAATTTGCCACCTTGGAGGAAGTGGGACGCACAGTACTGAGCAGAGGTAACAATCCATGTAGCAGAATGTAGATTAATGTAGATGAGTTAATTTAAGATTTAAGAGCTAGTTGGGAGCAAGCCTAAGCTAAGGCCAAGCTTTCATAATTTATAAGAAGCCTCCATGTCATTATTTGGGAGCTGGTGATCCAAAGAAAGTCCAACTGCAACTACATTTGGTGCCCTATATTGGGTGCCAAAAGTTGTTTTCTGTCAACTTAGTGGCAGTATCTAAATCTACTGATGTTCTAACTGATGTCAGCACCCCACTGCTCAGGATTTCTAGCCTGTTGGTACCAGTTCAACCACAACCATCAAATGTAGGGTTTTGATTTCGAGACAAGATTTCTCTGTGTAACAATCCTAGCTCTCCTGGCACTAGCTCTGTAGACCAGGCTGGCCTTGAACTCACAGAGATCCACCTGCCTCTGCCTCCTGAGTGCTGGGATTTAAGGGGTATGCCACCACCACCCAGGCCAAATCTAGGTTTTAACTAAGTCTCTATCGTTTTATTTGCCAATAAAAACCCAGGAGTCAAATATTGGGGTGAAAACCTTCTAGATCAGAGAAACCAAGAAGCAATCAGCTGACCTTCCTTGTTGGCCAGAGTCCCAGCAAAAGAATGCTCTCTCAGCTCATCCTAAACCGGAAAAAAAAAAGCAGATCTGTATGTCCTCCCTACTCCTTCCTGTGCATCTCTGTTTGTATCCCTGGCTTCTCTGTCTTCCCTGTGGCTAATTCCCGTCAACTAGGCACTGGCTCTACCTCTTGACCCAAGTTTGACTTTATTAACACCATCTCAGAGTTTCACAGTGCAATCAAATATCCTGCAGCATAGCAGTATATAAAAAATACTGTATCATGATCAAGTTGTGCTAAGTATAGAAATGACAGTGTGATTTAACATTGAAGATGCTTCTGGGTACAAATGGCCTTTGCCTGTCATCCCAGTAACCTGGAGCCTGGAGCAGGAGGATTCCAGTTTTAGGTCAATCTGAGGTACTGAGTTTGAGGCCAGGCTGGACTATGTCTCACAAAAAAGAAATAGCAATTACTATAATTAGCCACATTCATACACACGAAGAATTACACTATTAAAGGATCACAGAAGAAGAACACCTGCTTTCCTATTACCAAATCATCCTCTACCTGGACGTTGAGAGAGGGATCGGTGGTTCAGAGCACTGGCTGCTCTAGCAGAGGACTTGTGTTCAGTTCCCCAGGTCCCAGCACCCACATGGCAACTCACAACTGGCTGTAACTTTCAGCTCCAGAAGATCCAGTGCTTTTTTCTGATCACCGTGTGTACTTCACACCCATGGTGCACAAACATTCAGGGAGGCAATGGGTACACATAAAAATAAAAAAAAACCTATAAAATGTTTCTACACAATAGTTTTTAAAATTATTGTAAATTATGTGTGTGTGTCTGTGTGGGGGTTTATGCATGTAAGCACAGGTGCCTTTTCAGGCAAGAGCCTTCAAATCCCCCGGAGCGGAAGTTACAGCCGGTTGTGAGCCACCTGACATGGTGCTGGAAAATTGACTTGGGTCCTCTGAAAGAGCATTATACTCTCTTAACTACTCAGCCCTCTCTTCAGCCCTGACAGAATTGTTTCTTTTTTGTTTTTGTTTTTCTTAATCATGGTTTTAGTCTCCAAAATGAGATTTTAGGAACACCCTTTTAAAAGCATTACCACGAGAAAAAGTCCACACCAGCTCCCTTTCTACTGGGCGAGTCTAGCCAGTGCAATAAGGAAAGGGTAAGTTTGGGAACGAAGACATAACAGTGACTTTTGTTAGGGTTAATGTAAATATGTAAACACAGGTGATTTCATACATACGTTGCTACAATTAATTTCAAATTTCTTACATTAAAATTTGACAAGGTACATGAAGAATATAAACTAGTTATACAGTGTGCTCCAGAAGAAATCAGAAAGAGTTTTGAGTTTGTTTTGTTTGGTTGTTTGTTATTGGTGATGGTGGTGGGGTTTTTTGTTTGTTTGTTTGTTTGTTTGTTTTTGGGACAGGTTTTCTCTGAGTAGCCCTGACTGTCCTGGAACTCACTCTGTAGACCAGGCTGGTATTGAACTCACAGAGCTACACCTGCCTCTGCCTCCTGAGTGCTGGGATTAAAAGCGTTTGCCACCACTGCCCTGCGGAAAGCATAGTTTTAATAGACGCCGCTTATAGAAAGTACCAGTAAATATGTGTTTAGGAATCCACATAATATAAGATGCAGAGGACCTTTGTAAAGAGAGATAAATTGGCCTCAGTGAAAATATGAAACAAGCCGAGTGGTGTGGCGTGAGCCTTTAATCCCAGCACTCGGGAGGCAGAGGCAGGCGGATCTCTGAGTTCGAGGCCAGCCTGGTCTACAGAGTGAGTGCCAGGACAGGCCCCAAAGCTACAGAGAAATCCCATCTCAAAAAAAAAAGAAAGAAAGTAAAAGAAAAGAAAATATGAAACAATATTTACTATAGAAAAAAGAGCTGTGTTCTTAGATTAAACACCTGTGGTTTAAAAAGGAGTCCGGTTTCTTCATGCGTATCTAGATCCAATTGAAGCTCAGTCAGATATCCCAAAGTGATTTCCAGGTAATTGGACAAGCTAGTTCTAAAGTTTATATGAAGGGCGGCTCTCGAAGCACCCAGAGCATTGCTGGTAAAAAGAATAAAGTACAGAATCAAAATGACAGTGAGTCAGACATGGAGGTGCAGAGTGAGGAATGTGGACGCTCCTCAAAACCTCAAGGACTTCCATACGATGCAGCCATTCCAGTCTTGCATACATATTTGAAGGAGACGAAACAAACTTTCGAAGAAATCCCGTCACCCCGTATTTACGGAAACAGCTTAGGGGCCATCAGCAGCTGAGTGGATGAAGAGACTGTGGAAAATATTCACAATGCAGTATTATTTTGGCATAAAGAATTAAATCATATCATTTATAGTGAAATAAATGAAATAGAAGGACACGAAGCAAGTGGAATTAGTCAAACATGAAGGTAGGTTAGTGATGGCTGAGGCTTGGGAAGAATGCAAGAGTGGTGTGGGAGGAGGGGGGTTGGACTGGATCGATGTAGGCTGGCCACATGTACGGATGGATCACACTAACCCCCACCATTAATGCGTCTTTACACAAAAGGGGGGTGGCCTTGTTTTTTAAAAAAATTAAGGTGAAAAGGCTTGTCATAGTAAGCCGCCCAGTATAAAGGTACAGCGTGAACAAATGCCCCGTGGCATTAAGCAGACTGCCCCAAAGCAGAAGTAATACACACATACGGACAGTTGACCTGCTTTATGGCAGACAGCAGCACGGACCACAAGAAATAGGATAAATTATCCGGTGAACAGTGCCCACAACTTGTTATTTACCTGGGAGAGGCTGGTTGAAGATTGATTTCCTATGCCACTTTATCCAAAGTGACTTCTGCAGGAATTAAAAGCAAGAGTTGGCAAGGCAATGCTTTATAATTATATATCTTGTTGCTCTGAGGGCGCCTTCAGCAGCCCAGGAATTGAGGCGGAGCCATGGAGATGGTGAACTAATCACTCAGTTTGGCTTTTCTATCTGAGGAAGTAAAACAATTCTCTGGGACTAGCAAACGGGGCAAACTTAACTCTCTGGGGCTGGCACAGAAGGGACACACACACACACACACACACACCTTTAGGGTCTTTCTATCATCTCTCTCATCTCTTTATTGCTTTTCTTACCTCTAATCAGATGTTTCCCTTCTGTCTGCTCTTAATTTTCCCTCCCAGCTTATACACTCCAGCAAAATCTTCCAAGCGGTATAAAAATTACAATGTGGTTACAATCTATTTTTTAAGTGAATGATTATAACAACGAATATAAGTTAAAAAATGTTTTCCATGTCTCTTCCATGACTAAATATTTTATGTGTTATAGGTGAAAAACAAATTATCCCCAAGAACCCACATGCATTAATGCCCAAGCAACTTGATATAGATTAACAGGGTGTAAGCAAGCAAGGTTTTTTTCTCAGCCAGTTCTTTTACTGGCAGGCTGCATTTTGCGGTTCTGAAAATCACTTTATTGTTTATCTCAAAAGGTAATCTTATGAAAAATCTTTTTTTAATGATTTATTTAACTTTATCTTATGTGGATTGGTGTGAAGGTATCAGATCCCCAGAAACTGGAGTTATAGACAGTTGTTAGCTGTCATGTGGGTGCTGGGAATTGAACCCAGGTCCTCTGGAAGAACAGCCAGTGCTCTTAGCTGCTGAGCCATCTCTCCAGTCCCAGAAGGATCACAACTCTAAACTTTTATGGATGAAAAACATTCAGCTCTGCTTAAACCCTCAGAGTGCATCTCCTCTCATCAACAGCTTTTTATTCAATCAGATCAGGAAGCTGAGGGCAGAAACGGGAACAAGGAATTCACCATCACCTTCGTCACCAACCCGGCCTAGCAAGAAAGGCACAGCAGCCGGCAATGGCCAGGCTGCCTTTGTTTTGTTCCCTGACCTCAACGAGTCCCTCCCTCAGCTCTTAAAATTATGCCTTTCTAAACTTTAAATTGTTCCCCAACATTTTCTACCTCAAAGCCATTAACCTAACCTTACTAACAATTCTGCTTGTCTAAATTCTTTCTAAGGATGGTGATTGAATCTCCAGCAGCAAGGCTCAGAGAAAGTCAATCACTATATTCTAAGCACCAGTAACACTTACCAGCGAGGGGCTAGACACCCCTGAGAGTTTTCATACAGCCTGTAGATTATGAGGGGTGTGGTGACCTCTAAAGCGACAATCAGAGCTGTGCTCAGTAACACCATGAGGTCCTGAGGACACGGAGTCCTCACGACACACTTCGCTTCTCCAAGGCTTTGTCAACTGCCCTGCTGTGTTCTGTGAGTTCCAGTGCTGCCTGTTGGGCCCCTCGAGTGCCCGGCCCACCATGACAATAACTTATAGTATCAACATATATCTTTTTTTTTTTTTTGCTTCTTTGTGTAGCCTTGGCTGCCCTAGAATTAGCTCTGTAAACCAGGCTGACCTGGAACTCACAGAGATTTGCCTGTCTCTGCCTTCTGAGTGTTGGAATTAAAGGCGTGCACAATCTCCCTACTTGCTCCCTCCCCCACTTCAAACATATATCTTAAAGAAAGTGAAAGGTTAAGTTACAAATCATGAAGAGATATTTGGAATGCATAAATTAATAATTAATCTGGGAACCCACAGAAACTTTAGAGCTGTCTACATGTTCATTCCTTGTCTCTCATGGTTTCCCCAAATGTCAAAGGCTCAGTGGATCGAGCATTTATTTGCCACACAAGCTTGATTCCCAGAACCCACATAAAAGCTGGATGTGAGCGCGCACCAGTGTCTGACCGCCCAGTGCACACACACAGGCGGATAAAATGTGTATGTGTGTAGGGATGTATATGTCGTTGGCAGTTTCTATAAACTCACAAATGAGGCCAGGAATTTCAACCTATTTTCTTAATAATATATAATACAGAAGAGAGTACCTGACACACGGTAGGTGTTTAATAAATGTTTATTAATTCAATAAAATTCCTCAAGTCAATAGTAAAAAACCAGCAATGCAAATAGAAAAAATGAGCAAAAGATTTAAGCAGTCATTTCCCAAAATGAAAAAAAAAACTTGTCAATAAACATACCAAAAGAGACGTGAGTTTATTAATAAACAGAAGATATTAGTTTCCGTCTAGAAGATGGCGGAGACAGCATTGGCAAGGCTGAGGGGCAGAGAGAGCTCCCAGCACACCTGCCGGTTGGAGGGGCAACTGCGATAAACTCAGGATTCTCTTGTGAAGGTGACCGTGTGCCCAGCCCATGTTTCCATTACCGTATTATTACATTTAGAATCTGGAACAATGCTCCTCAAAGTGCCAGGCACAGACAGGGGCCAGTGTGTGAATGCTTACAGAAGCATGGAAACTTAGACTAATCATTAAGAAGAAATCAACAACAACAAAAAACAAGGTTTAGCAGCCTGACGTGTTATATTTATTTTTACTCTTTAGATATTTTCAGCCCTGTGATAAAATACATATAACTTTTGTTTTTTGAAACATGGTTTCTCTGTAGCTTTGGAGCCTGTCCTGGCACTAGCTCTTGTAGACCAGGCTGGCCTTGAACTCACAGAGATCCTCCTGCCTCTGACACACACACACACACACACACACGCCGCAACTGTTGGGATTAAAGGCATGCACCACCACCGCATGACAATAAAATACATATAGCTTTAAGTTGACTGTTTTAATCATGCAAAGCATATGATTACAGGAATTAAGTTGTTTACATTGTCATGCAACCATTCCCATTATCCATCTCTCAAACTTTTTCTGTCTCCCCTTCCAACTAAAATTCCATAGTCAATAACTGCTCATCTCTCCTCCCCCCAGAGCCTGGCAGCTGCCACTCTCTTCTATAGTTCAGGTTACTCTAAGAACGTCATACAAGTGGTACCACACAGTATTTGTTCCCTAGGGACTGTTCTATTCCACCTAGCATCCTGTCCTCAAGACTCCCGATACTGTCGTATGGCACAGAGCTTCCTTCTTTGGCAAAGATGAACCAAATTCTATAGCACATTGAATTTTTTACATTTATAAATTTATTGTATGTTATTTGTGTGTGTGTGCCACATGTGTGCAGATCCCCAAGGAGGCCAGAAGAGAAAGATCAGATCCTCTAGAGCTGGAATACAGGCTGTTGTGAGCCACCTTGTGTGGGTGCTGGGAACTGAACCCAGGTCCTCTGGAAGAGCACTCTTAACAATTGAACCATCTCTCCAGCCCACAGTTTTACATTTGTGTATCTATGTACATATGTATGTATATATGTATGTATGAATGTGTAGGACCCAGCCATGAGGCCCCTGGGTCTCAGTAGTTTTCCCTAAGGCAATACTGAATAAAGGTTCTTTGCTTTTACATACAGGGCTCAGTCTCCTGGTTGGTTTGGGGGATACTCCATGATCTGGACATAACAGTATGTATTGTGTGCTCATGAGCACATGTGTTATGGCAGGCATGAGGAATCAGTTCTCTCCTGACATGGGATCTGGGTGTTGAACTCAGATCATCAGCCTTTGTGGCAAGCACTTTCCCCACTGAGCCGTTACATCATCCGCACACTGCATCTTCCATACCCATCATCCATCTGTGGACACTTTGGTTACATCATCCGCACACTGCATTTTACATACCCATCATCCATCCGTGGACACTTTGGTTACATCACCCGCACACTGCATTTTACATACCCATCATCCATCCGTGGACACTTTGGTTACATCACCCGCACACTGCATTTTACATACCCATCATCCATCCGTGGACACTTTGGTTACATCATCCGTACACTGCATTTTACATACCCATCATCCATCGTGGACACTTTGGTTACATCACCCGCACACTGCATTTTACATACCCATCATCCATCCGTGGACACTTTGGTTACATCATCCGTACACTGCATTTTACATACCCATCATCCATCCGTGGACACTTTGGTTACATCACCCGCACACTGCATTTTACATACCCATCATCCATCCGTGGACACTTTGGTTACATCACCCGCACACTGCATTTTACATACCCATCATCCATCCGTGGACACTTTGGTTACATCATCCGTACACTGCATTTTACATACCCATCATCCATCCGTGGACACTTTGGTTACATCACCCGCACACTGCATCTTCCATACCCATCATCCATCTGTGGACACTTTGGTTACATCACCCGCACACTGCATCTTCCATACCCATCATCCATCCGTGGACACTTCGGTTGCTTCTGCACCAAGTCTGTTGTGAAAATGTTGCCATGCTATGTTTACTGAATTATAATTTATGTAAATTTGACATGGTAGCTAAAATCGAGCTCATCTTCGATGGGTTTCTAAAATTTCATTTTCCAAGCAGTTAATTTTGATTACACTCACAAAAGGTATCAGTCTGTGACAGACTGTGAAGCTATTCAAATCCCCCACTGAGAGCAAGAAGCACCGTACCCCCACCCCAGAGCAAGGCCTTTGAACTTGTCCATGAACCGTCAGATGAAGAACTCTCCACATTTACCTCTGGAAGTTCCTGCTTCTTTTTTTTTTCCATGTAGTGTGTGTGTGTGTGATATACAGGAGTTGTGTATGTGGAAGCCAGAGGTTTCTTGAGTGTTGTTCCTCAGGATCCATCCACCTTGGGTTTGTTTTGGGGGTGGGGGTGAGACAGGGTTTCTCTGTAGCTTTGGTGCCGGTCACGGAACTAGCTCTTGTAGACCAGGCTGGCCTCAAACTCCCAGAGATCCGCCTGCCTCTGCCTCCCGAGTGCTGGGATTAAAGGTGTGTGCCACCACCGCCTGGCCAACCTTGTTTTTTGAGGCAGAGTCTCTCCCTGGGACCAGAGCTCACCAATTAGGCTAGGTGAGGCCAGGGAGTCTTAGAAACCCACTGTCTCGGCATCCCCAGAGCTGGGATGATGAGAGCTGGCTGCCACATCCTTTTAAGTGGATGCTGAGGTAAGAACTCAGATTCTGATACCTGGGCAGCAAGTGCTTTACCAACTGAGCCATCCTCCCATTCTCTCTCCATTTTATTCTTTAAAAAAAAAATCTTTTCAGGATCTTAATGTTATCTCACCACCCAGTAAAATTTATCAATCCCAGTTGGAAAACCAATGTTTCTCAGAAATTGTTGTTATTATAGGTCAGAAACCACGTAAAGAAATGCTCCTATTCCACTTATTCATAAGCAACACAGAGGAAGAACAAGCTAAATGTCCTTTAGCAGGAGATTGATAAATACATTGTGATAAATTCACCTAATGAAATAGTATGTGGGCCCAATCATTATTTACCAAATGTCTTCATACTATGCAGCTGCTCGAGGGATGGCTAAGTAGCCAAAGTGTTTGCCATGCAAGTGCAAGGACAAGAGTTTGGGTCTCTGGAACCGACATACACGCCAGTAGGTGTGGCAGCACCTCCTGATTTTGGAACTTGGAAGGCAGAGGCAGTGATGCCCAAAGCAAGCTACCTAAATGATACCAGTGAGTTTGGGGTTCAATTTTGAGACCCTGAGCAGAAAGCAATTGATGAATACTCTTGGTGTTAACATCAGACCTCCACATGCATGGTAACAAATGTGCATGTGCACATACATGAACACACAAACACACATACACACATGTCGATGACTAAATGAGTAAATAGATATAAAAATTAAGAACGTCCACCGACAAGGTCGAAATGACCCTTCCTAATGTGGGGTGATGTAAAGCAACGAGTCTCCGTGAACTCTGTATGGAATGAAACTGCACACAGATGACAAAGATATCCAAAGCAAGACAACCCACACCAAATTCAGGACAGTTCCCAGGCGGTAGGATGGCAGAGGAGCTCACAGGTAGCTGGCAGCATTGGAATGAGAGCCAATTAGGCTATTGTCTTAGGGTTATTATTGCCGCGATGAAACAAAGCACTATAACCAAACACAAGCTGGGGAGGAAAGGGTTTATTTGGCTTATACTTCTACATTGTAGTGCATCACTGAAGGAAGTCAGGACAGGAACTCAAATGGTAGAACCCTGGAGGCAGGAGCTGATACAGAGGCCATGGAGGGTGCTGTTTACTGGCTTGGTCCCCTTGGCTTGCTCAGCCTGCTTTCTTATGGAACGCGGGACCACTAGCCCAGGGATAGCATCTCCCACAATGGGCTGAGCCCTCCTCCTTTAATCAGTAATGAAGAAAACGCCTTATAGCTGGCATTATGGAGGCATTTTCTTGACTTAGGTTCCCTCTTTTCAGATGACTCTAGCTTGTGTCAAGTTGGCATAACACTAGCCAGCATAGCAATTTCCAGGCATTTGTAGTCTTGGTGCTTACATAGACATATGACTTTATCTAATCAAGGATGTATGTGTGTGTACGGGTGAGCACCACAGTGGGTCAGAGGACACTGTGAGAGCTAAATTCTTCCACACGCAGATCAAACGCACGCCAGCAGGCTGGGCAAGCCCCTTTCTTTACCTGCTGAGCCACCTTGCCAGCTCTCAAGCACTTTTGCTTTGCTGAGGTTGTTTTTATAAAATAGATGATATTGATGAAATTGGGGAACAGATAATTCAATACATACTGAGCACGTCACCTAATTCATTGATACACTAAAATATCAATAAAATATTATCACCTTGCATTCTTCAAGCCTGTGAAAGAAAAAGAAAGAAAAAGTTCTTAAAAAGTAGTTAAAGGTCATGTTTAGAAGGGTACCTGGGCTAGGTCTTAAAGTGGGAAACATTGTTTAATTGCTTTGCTTTTCCCTAATTCCCACCCAACAGCCCTACCCACACTCCAGCTGCTTCCTGGCCTGGTGGTTTGGAAGAATATGGCCCTGTAGAGTCACAGGGAATGGCTCTATCAGGAGGTGTGGAGTAGCTGTGACTGTGTTGGAGGGAGTGTGTCACTGGGGACAGGTTTTGAGAACCAGAAGCTCAAGCCAGGCCTAGAATAGCACACAGTCTCTTCCTGCTGCCTGTAGATCGGGATGTAGCCCTTCCAGCGCCGTGTCTGCCTGCATGCCATCATGTTTACCACCAACCAGCTCCCAAATCATGACACACAGGTTTGGAAGGCTCAGCCTAGCTCAGGCATGTTTCTGGCTAGCTCTTTTAACTTAAATTAACCTGTTTCTTTTTATCTACCTTTTGCCTCAGGACTTGTTACCTTTATTATTTCTGTATATCTTACCTGTGCTCCTTCTATATGTCTGGCTCGCTGGTGTCTGCCTGGCTTCTTGCCCTGGGCACATACCTCATTCTCCTCTCTTCCCTCTTCTCTCTTGTTCACCTTGAGCTTAGATTTCTCCTCCTATTTATTCTCTCCTTGCTAGCCCTGCCTATCTTTTTCCTGCCTAGCTATTGGCTGTTCAGCTTTTTATTAGCTCAATCTGGTGCTTTAGGCAAGCAAGGTGAAACAAATGCCACACATCTTTATACAGTTACAGCAAAACCAAATGTAACACATCTTTATCTAGTAAAAATAATCTTCTACAACACTAAACCTCTGAACTGTAAGCCAGCCCCAACTAAATATTTTTCTTTATAAGAGTTGTATAGTCTTTACGTCTCTTCACAGCCATAAAACCCTAACTAAGACACCTGGCTATCAGGAACCTTAGAGTTCTAGACGGGGGATCTAGAAGAGACAGTAGAAGGGACCAGAGATGACGGGGAGGGTAGCCATGGAGACAGTCTCCAGAACAATGAGTGGTTTCATGAATGAATGAGTGAGTGAATGAGTGAATGAAGCACTTTGGTAAAGAATAAGTAATTTGCAGTGAAGATGAGAATGCTGCACCATTCCTGTCAGCATGGACATTATCATGCCCATATCCGCGAAGTCCCCCCAAAACCAACAAGGTGACTGAGAACCGTATGTGAAAGCAAAGAGCCTTTATTTTATACAAGTTTGCAAACTCAGTCTCTCCACATGTTCAACGTATTGGAATAATCAGAGAGCCCTGAGCTCAGTTAGAGTTGGGTTTTATAGTAGTAAAGGTGGGGGTGAGGGGTTTCTGAGGTTCAAGACCCCTGATTGACTGACATTTGGCTAGGTGTCCTGGTGTGTATGCCCTGGCAGATGGTCCTATCTACAGCAGTTGGAACATTAGGCATATTCTTTTGGATGGTCTATTCTTGGGTGGTGCTCAGGTAATCTCAGTTTATGGTTCTTCCTGCAGCCAGGTATTGCTTCAGGGTAAACTATTGAGACTCAGGACTCCATTAAACTTATCACAGCTGTGTCCTACACTGGCAGGTGATCCTTTGGGTGGTCTGTTTCTCATGGTTGGCTTCTATAGACATGTGTGATTGTTTACAGCTGTTCTCAGGTAGGGTCTTACCTGGCTCATAATGATGGGCGCTGCTTCCCAGAAAGCACTTGTGAACTGAAGGGGATGGTGGGATGAAATCATGCAAGTGGGAAAGCAATTGGTTTTAACTTTTAAATATTTATTTTGTTTTGTCTGCATGTATGTTTGTGTACCATGTGTGCCTGATGTCTGCAGAGATCAGAGGAGGGTATCAGCCTTCCTGGAACTGGAGGTACAGATGGTTAGGAGCCATCATGTGGGTGCTGGTAACTAAACCTGGCTCTTCTGCATGAACAAGTGCTCTGAACCACACTGATCCCGCTCTCCATTCCTTGGCTTTAAAATTGAGGAGGAGGAGAAGGAGGGAGAATGATGATGAAGAGAAGAAGAAGGAAGGAGGAGAAGGAGAAGATGATGTTGATCTTGGGAACTGGTGAAATCCAACTGGCCTAGCCAGTATGCTGGCTAGTTTTAAATGTCCACTTGACACAACTTAGAATCATTCCGGGGAGAGAGCCTCAGTCAGTTTAGCCTGTGGACACATCTCTAGGGAACTGTTCTGATTGTTGGTTGATATGAGAAGATCCAATCCATTGCAGGTGGCACCATTCCCTAGGCCAGAGTCCCTCAGAACCCCAAAGAGTATGAAAAGCTAACTGAGTAGCAAGCAAGCAAGCAAGCAGCATGCTTCTCTCTGCTCTTGACTGTGGATGCAGTGAAACCAGTTGTCTCAAGCTCCTCTGTCTACTAAGTTCCCTACAAAGTAGACTGGAACCTGGAACCGTAGCCAAATAAGCCTTTTCCTCTCTTTAAGTTGCTTTTTGTAAGGGTATTTTTTTTTACAGTGGCCGAATGAGACTTGAACGGATTGTTACTGAGATTTATTTCACTTTTTCCTAAGCCTGCAATGTCTTCAGCAGAGAAGGTGGAGTCACTGCCTGAATTTAAGCCCTAGTCCCCCCATTTCCCGAGTATTGTAGGTGCTTGTGTTCCCTCCGAATCCATCTGCTGAATCCTGATTGGTGATATTAGAAGGCAGGGCCTTTGGTGAGTGAAGAGTCAAGGGAATGGAAGACACAAGTGGGAATTCTCTGATCAGTGTAAGAAGCTCTCTCACTCTGCTTCTGCCCCTAGGGACACAGAGAGGTTGGCCATCTTGCAGTTTAGAAGTGGGCCTTCCCTGGAGCTTGACCATACTGATCATGAACTTCTGTCCCCCAGAACCATAAGAAATAAAGTCCCATGGTTTACAGGTAACTCATCTGATAGCATTTTACCATGGCATCCCATGTTGACCTGATACTGGGGTAAGCGTGGACAGATTATTTACCTTCTCTGTATTTCAACTTTTCTGTCTGAGCGATACAGAGAAATACCTACCTCACATAATGGTGACAATGAATGGTTGCGTTGATATTCATAAAGAGAACAGTGCTGGGCACATAGCAAGTGCCCTGTTCATGATCCATGTTGTCAAATAAAATCCTTACTAGGTTCACCAATGTGTATTTCTGAGCCAGCCTTCCCTCTTACACGTGGTGCTGGTTGTATTGGGGGTACGCAGATTTTCACTCTGGGATAGCGATTTCTGTGGCTCTCCTGTGCAAATCTCCTGAGAAGCCTCATCTTTAGGGATATTGCTGTACACATTGAAAGTTACCCATTTTGATGTCTTCCAAGATGAATGCTTTGAACATACATGATTCCCGACATGCTTCCTACATGAGGCCAATGTCTTACAGTTATTTTATTGTGACAAAGTACATGGCAGAAGCCACTTTAGAGAGGAGCGGTTTCTTTTGGCTCAAAGTCCAGGGAAAATAGTTAGTTATGAAGAGGAAGGTGGTGGCAGTCTGATCTGTGATGGCAGGAACGATGATGTAAATACTCACTGTTAGCACCATGGCGGAATGAGGAAGCAGACAAACCCGAACTCGAAGGGATATCATTTTTAAAGCTTACTTTTAGGTACCCATTTCTGCTAGCTAGGCCTTAGTCTCAAAGGTTCTATGACCTCCCAAAATAGGCCACCAGCTGGAGGCCAAGTGTTCAGACACATGAGCCTGTGGTGAATGTTTTACATCCAAACCATAATAGACAATCCCAGCATTCCCTTTTCCCTTCTCACCGTCTGTGCTTACTTACATTCCTGGTTCCTTACAATAGCATCCTACCAGATTTTCCTGCTTCATCTGTTTCTGCCGGTTCATCCGTGGCCCTTGGAGAACACAGTAAATCTTCCTCAAACAACCCTTTGGACATCATCCCTACTCCCCGCCCCTCATTACTGCATACAGAGAGCTGTTCCAACTCTGACTGCTCAAGACCTGCAGACTGACCTCAGCCTTGCTCTCCCACTTATCTCTCTACTTGTCTTTGCGAACTCCTTCCCCCAACCACGGGGCCCATCACTTCCACCCTGATCCTGCCTATGCCCACCCAGGGAGCTTTGTCTCCTCCACACCCGGGCCTGGAATACACGTCCTGTTCTCCAAGGTCTGGCAAAGGGACTCTCAAGAGTGAGAAAGGGACACCAAAATGGAGACTGGGAAATAGCAAAAATAGACTGGGTGTTTTTAAATTGTTCTTTGTCTTGGCAGCGGTCCCAGGCGTGGGGAAGGATTCTCTTCCTCCTTCTTTGAGAGGCACCAGAGCACGAATGGCTCTGATTCTGTTACTTCCTAGACGGGAAAGTTCCTCATATCCTCTGGGCCTTGGTTTTACCCTCAGTGAAAGAGGATGACATCACCCCCTGGAGTGGGTGTGCTCAGAGAAGGATGACATCACCCGCTGGAGTGGGTGTGCTCAGAGAAGGATGACACCATCCGCTGGAGTGGGTGTGCTCAGAGAAGGATGACATCACCCACTGGAGTAGGTGTGGTCAGAGAAGGATGACACCACCCGCTGGAGTGGGTGTGCTCAGAGAAGGATGACATCACCCCCTGGAGTGGGTGTGCTCAGAGAAGGATGACATCACCCCCTGGAGTGGGTGTGCTCAGAGAAGGATGACATCACCCACTGGAGTGGGTGTGGTCAGAGAAGGATGACATCACCCGCTGGAGTGGGTGTGGTCAGAGAAGGATGACATCGCCCACTGGAGTGGGTGTGCTCAGAGAAGGATGACACCATCCGCTGGAGTGGGTGTGGTCAGAGAAGGATGACATCACCCCCTGGAGTGGGTGTGCTCAGAGAAGGATGACATCGCCCACTGGAGTGGGTGTGGTCAGAGAAGGATGACACCATCCGCTGGAGTGGGTGTGCTCAGAGAAGGATGACATCACCCGCTGGAGTGGGTGTGCTCAGAGAAGGATGACATCACCCCCTGGAGTGGGTGTGCTCAGAGAAGGATGACATCACCCCCTGGAGTGGGTGTGGTCAGAGAAGGATGACATCGCCCACTGGAGTGGGTGTGCTCAGAGAAGGATGACATCGCCCCCTGGAGTGGGTGTGCTCAGAGAAGGATGACATCACCCGCTGGAGTGGGTGTGCTCAGAGAAGGATGACATCACCCCCTGGAGTGGGTGTGCTCAGAGAAGGATGACATCACCCGCTGGAGTGGGTGTGCTCAGAGAAGGATGACATCACCCGCTGGAGTGGGTGTGCTCAGAGAAGGATGACATCACCCCCTGGAGTGGGTGTGGTCAGAGAAGGATGACATCACCCGCTGGAGTGGGTGTGCTCAGAGAAGAATGACATCACCCCCTGGAGTGGGTGTGGTCAGGTGCCCCTTTGTCATTCTCTCAGCTGCAAGAAGCTCTTTCCAGAAATTGCCAAGAAGTTCTTTGACCAAAAAAAGCTGCATTTCCCAAAATGGTGTTCTCTCTGTGGGGGCAGTTGGTTTCAGGGTACAAAATCCTGGCATCCCCTCTTTTGATTGAACAGGGCCAACCCAGCTTCTGACTATCCCACAAAGCCTACTTCAGCTTCGTAGTGACTGTCAGCATCTCTCTCCACCCAGCCTAGCTTCTTTTCCTCCTCTCATGGGTATTACTCCCAACACTGCTCCTTAGACTGTCTGCGTACCAACCCCTGCTTGGAGTTCGTTTCCCAGGAAACCTGGCTTAAGTTGGGTGACCTAAAGGAAATGGTTTCCAAAATGGCACTTGGGAGCTGTACCGCTTGCTGGCTG
Organism: Microtus pennsylvanicus; assembly: GCF_037038515.1. NCBI lineage: Eukaryota > Metazoa > Chordata > Mammalia > Rodentia > Cricetidae > Microtus > Microtus pennsylvanicus. The sequence continues at coordinate 69,341,894 of NC_134580.1, read as the reverse complement.
ACAGGTACTGAGCAGCATCACTAAAGGGTCCTGGAACGTGTCATGTGTTGCTAAGATGTTCCCCACTGGCAAACTGGTGCATAACACAGGTGGGAGTTAGCGCACGTGCAGGGAGGGTGCGGTCCCTCAAACCTCTGCCGCTTCTGCATTGAAAGTATTTGTAAAGATTATAGAGTGAGGTGGCAGTGGCTGGGGATGGCAGCAACACCCATTCATTCAAGAAAGACAATGAAAGGCCAAGAATGATTTATCGCCAGAATAAGGCCAAGTGTGAACGCTTAAGGGTATTTTTGGCAGCATCTAAAGGGGGCCTCATGTGCACCAAAGGGCAGGGGAAACTAAGGGCAAGAACTTAATTATAAGAACTGGACTGTAGGAAAGACTGAGTTCTCAACTCCAGGAGTTTGCTATGCCGAGATCAGGAACTTAACTGGAAAGTCTCTGAGGAGGTGACAGGGAAGGTATCTGTTACGTTGCCTATTGACTGGAGGTTCAGCAAAGACCAGAACATCTGCCTCCAGGATCACTCTTGTAGCTGCTGCGGACCTCAGAGGAGCTGCTTTTGAGCTCTTCTTGCATTTGGGGGAGGCCTTGGTACCTGTCCGTGAGTTCTGGGCGCCCTGTCAAAAGCAGCTGTTTCTGATAGACAGTCCATGCATACTCTCATCTTAGAATTGCCATCCCATAGCTACTGCCATTTTTGTTCCAGACCCACACCACACTGAAGGGGGGCAGGAATCCTTGGGGACTGTCATAGAGTCTGCCTGTCACAACCTGGTAGACTTTTGAGGGTCCAGAGACACTGTATTCGATGCTTGTAACTATTGTCTTTATTTTTTTAGACAGGGTTTCTCTGTAGCTTTGGAGGCTGTCCTGGAACTAGCTCTTGTAGACCAGGCTGGCCTTGAACTCACAGAGATCTGCCTGCCCCTGCCTCCCAAGTGCTGGGATTAAAAGTGTGCACCACCACCGCCCGGCTTGTAACTATTGTCTTAACGACAGGGAAAGCTGTGAGCTTCCAGTGGTGGTCCAGGGCAGGGGAGAACTCTGCAGGTGGTGCAACCTGGGGTACAGGTGGCCCTAAGGTAGTAACAAGCAGCATCCATGTTGGGAAAGAGCAGTTTCTGGGAAACCCCAGGATCTCACCGTGGCACTTGGAGGGCCTGAGGTGCGCTATCTACAACAGCGAATTCCTAGCCTTCAGAACCTGGCGGCCTCTTGATTCTGGACAAGGATTGACTACATAACCAGAGCTGCCGATGCCAACCTAGCCTCCGTCAGACCCGCCAAGCCATAAAGCTGTGTGGGCTTAGACATACCCTGCCCTAAGCTGGAGATGATACTTAGTCTGCTGTCTACAGCTGGGATATGAACCTGACTTTTGAGCAGCTTGGAGGAGGAAAGAACTTATTTGGCTTACACTTCCATGCTATGGTCAGTGGTTCTCAACCTATGGATTGTGATCTTTTGGGAGGTCAAACAACCCTTTTACAGGGATTGTCTAAAACAACCTACATATCAGATATTTACATTACAATTCTTAACAGTAGCAAAATTACAGTTATGAAGTAGCAATGAAAATAATTTTATGATTGGGGCTCTCCACAACATGGGGAACTGTATTAAGGAGTTGCAGCATTAGGAAGGTTGAGAACCACTGGCTTACATGATTGTGATCGGGAAGTCCAGCAATAACTGTCCACTGGGGAGATTAAGAACCTGTAGGTGCTCAGTCCATGAGCCTGGGGGCCTCAAGCAAGACCCATCTGGTGCTGAAGTCTCAGGATTCCTGGAGAGCTACTGGTCCTCAGTACATATTGGAAGGCTTAAGAAACTGAGCTCTGATGCCCGCCAAGGCGGTGGCAGCGGCGGCAGCAGCAAAGAACAGATACATTTCCTAGCAAGAAGGGGAGGCAGCGGACACTACCACCTTTAGCTTTGACCCCTCTGCTCTTCTTTCCATGAGGGCCTTGCTGGAAGGAGTCATCCACTCTGGGGGAGGGATCGCTCCCTCTTCAGTTCATTCTTCCTGGAGATACCCTCATAGATCTGCCTAAAGGCCTGGCTCTTAGCCGAGTCCGGATTCAATCATCAGATTCACCATCACACTTTGCCATCTACTCTGTGTGCAAAGAAAAGCAGCCGAGAGGAAGAACATTCACAGAACCTGAGGCAGGAATGTTTGACCTGATCTTGTGGTCCAAAGCCTAGAAGGAGAGAGATGGGACAAGGTGATCTGGGAATGAGGCAGGTAGGTGAACCTAAAGGACTCTGCATGACATAGGAGGAACCTACAGGGCTAACAGTCATCCGAGGGAACAAACATGGATCCGATGTCCAATAGCAGAGTCGAATTCATAGGGAGTGGATGTAGCAAGGGTACATGAGCAAAGTACCCGTGGTGGCAGGGATGAGCGAGGGACATAGCAAGGCTACACACTGCCACCTACCAACACCATTTCTAAGCCCTTCCACGACACGTGTATTAGTTACTTTTCTGTTACTGTGAAAAAGTGCCATGACCAAAAACAACATAAGGAAAAAAGAGTTTATTTTGGTTTATGATTCCAGAGGGCTAGAGTTCATGACGGTGGGAAACGCACAACATGCTTGCTGGAACAAGAAGATAGCTGATCACATTTTTATCTACATACAGGAAGCAGAGAGCAAACAAGAATTCGGGCAAGGCTACAAAAGCTCAAAGCCTGCTGCCAATGGCACACTTCCTCCAACAAGGCTCTGTCTTTTACAGGAGCTACCTATCTCTACCCTTCAGCACTGGCGTTACAGGCAAGGGTGCTGGGGATCAGACTCAGTCCTCACAGTTGCACAGATATCACTTTACCAACTGAGCCATCTTCACAGCCCTGAGTTATCTTTCCCTTTGAATTGTTATTGCAGTTATTGACTAATTGATTGTGTGTGTGTCCTTGTGAGTTCACTCCTGTGCACCCCTGTAACACTCGTATGGAGGTCAGAGGACAACTTGCATGAGCTGGTTTTCTTCTTCCACCATATGGTCCCACAGCTCAGACATCCTCTTCGATGCCCATCTTCCTCTTGAAGTAGATTGGTGCTGCCAGGAGCAGAGTGTCTCATTGTCATGAAAGTCCTAAGTTATTAAAACATTAAATGTCATATTCTTTAGTCTTTGAAAGATATGAAGGATGTCTATCTAAAATATATCTATGCACATCTAGAAAATTTAACTAACATGACTACAAGCTTGATTAATGATTATCCATTAACAACCTATATACATTACATTTTTACATGAACTACACAATTACAATACCTTAATCAATATCAGAAATATATATACATATAACAAAATTGACCTTAAATTTATATCAACGAAGCAAAATTTTTATCAATGTAAATTATTCATATCTATATCAGAACTTCACAGTTTTTTTCCTGTTTAAAAAACATTTTTATTAGCAGTTCCTGCATTAAATCTCTGCCTTGGTATCTGTTCTTGCAGAACCTAACACTTCAACATATAACTGATATAACTATTGAATGAAGGAGCTGGAGAGACGGCTCAAGGATTAAAAGCATGTGTCGCTCTTCCAGGAAATCCAGGTTCAGTTCCCAGCACCCACATTGTGGTTCACAACCATTCACAACCTTCAGTTCCAGGTAATCTGAACCCCTCCTCCATGGACACCAGGCATGCACATGCATATAAGCATAACATATATATAAACGTATATACACACATATATGTATATATATATATAACATATATATAAACGTATATACATATTAATGAAAGGCTGGGAAAGGCTCAGTTGTTGCTCAAATCTGCTCCCAATTTACTCAGGAGAGCTTGTCTTTTTCCACTTTCCATGTAGATTAGATCTGTGTAAGTCTCTCTTAGTGTCCTCATTGTTGTCCAAGTTCTCTGGGATTGTGGTTTGTAGACTGGTTTTCTTTGCAGTATGTTGAAAAACCACCTATGAGTGAGTACATGTGATAATTGTCTTTCTGTGTCTGGGTTACCTCACTCAAAATAATGTTTTCTAACTCCATCCATTTTCCTGTGAAATTCAAGCTGTCGTTATTTTTTTCTGCTGTATAGTACTCCATTGTGTAAATGTGCCACATTTTCCTTATCCATTCTTCAGTCAAGGTTAGGTTTATATTAAACATAAACATTTAGGTTGTTTGCAGGTTCTGGCTATGACAAACAAAGCTGCTATGAACATAGTTGAGCACATCTCATTGTGGCAAGATTGAGCATCCTTTGGATATATACCTAAAAGTGGTATTACTGGGTCTTGAGGAAGGTTGTTTCCTAATTTTATTTGAAATTACCACACTGACATCCAAAGGGGTTGTACCAGCTTGTATTCCCACCAGCAATGCAGAAGTGTTCCCTTTTCCCCACAACCTCTCCAGCATAAGTTGTCATTAGTGTTTTTGATCTTGGCCATTCTTACAGGTGTAAGACAGAATCTCAGAGTTGTTTTGATTTGTATTTCTCTGATGACTAAGGATGTTGAGCATTTCCTTAAGTGTCTTTCAGCCATTTTAGATTCCTCTGTTGAGAGTTCTCTGTTTAGGTCTGTACTCCATTTTTTTTTATTGGATTATGTGATCTTTTGGTGTCCAATTTCTTGAGTTCTTTGTATATTTTGGAGATCAGACCTCTGCCTGATGTGGGGTTAGTGAAGATCTTTTTTTATTCCGTAGGCTGTTGTCGTTTTTTCTTGTTGACCGTGTTCTTTGCTTTACAGAAGCTTTTCAGTTTCAGGAGGTCCCATTTATTAATTGTTTCTTTCAGTGTTTGTGCTGCTGGGGTTATATTTAGGAAGTGGTCTCCTGTGCCAACACATTCAAGTGTACTTCCCACTTTCTCTTCTCTAAGGTTCAGTGTGGTTGGCTTTATGTTGAGGTCTTTGATCCATTTGGACTTGAGTTTTGTACATGGTGATAGATATGGGTCTATTTTCATTCTTCTACATGTTGATACCCAGTTATGCCAGCACCACTTGTTAAATATGCTTTCTTTTTTCCATTTGATATTTTTTGCTTCTTTGTCAAAAAATCAGGTGTTCGAAGGTGTGTGGATTGGTATCCAGGTCTTCTATTCAATTCCATTGGTCCTCCTGTTTTTATGCCAATACCAGGCTCTTTTCAGTACTGTAACTCTGTAGTAGAGTTTGAAGTCAGGAATTGTGATGCCTCCAGAAGTTCTTTTATTGTACAGGATTGTTTTGGCTATCCTGGGTTTTTTGCTTTTCCATATGAAGTTGAGTACCATTCTTTTGAGGTCTGTGAAGGGGATTTTGATGGGCATTGCATTGAATCTGTAGATTGCTTCTGGTAAGACTGTCATTTTTAGTATGTTAATTCTACCTACCCAAGAGCATGGGAGATCTTTCCACTTTCTGGTGTCTTCTTCAAGGGAAGAAGGACTCTTAAATGAGAAAATGGCTCCATACGATTAGGCAATAGGCAAATCTGCAGAGAATTTTCTTGATTAATGATTGATGTGGAAGGCCCAGCCCACTGTGGGTGGTGTCATCCGGGGAAGGTGGTCCTGGGTTCTGTAAGAAGCTGGCTAAGGATGCCATGCGAAGCAAACGAGTCAGCAGTATCCCTCCTTGGCTTCTGCTTCGATTCCTGCCTTGGGTCCCTGTCCTGACTTCCTCTGACTGTGCTGTGGAACTAGACGCTGAAATAACCCCTCTCCCGAATTGCTTTGTGTTTTATCGCAGCAATAGAAACCTGAACCGAGACACGTAGCGATGAGCTGCCACACCTGGCTTCTAGCTTTGATCTGGGTACTGGGCTCCAAACTCAGTTCTTCACATCTGTACAGCGAACACTGTACCCACTGAGCCATTTACCGAGAGTCCAGTTGTTCTATTTTTTTATTAAACATCTTGTTTTGAAACAGTTCTCGAATCACAGGAAGTTGCAGGAAGTTCTCGCGTGCCGGCTGCCCAGGCTCCTCAGGATCCTACCTCGCGGCGGCACTGAATCATAACCAAGAGACTGCCTGGTGATGTTCCACAGGTTTCTCTGTCTTATTAGTGCGTGTATGTGTGTGCATGTGTGGTATCTCACACGCGGAGGCCAAAGGACAGCTTGTGGGGAGTCGTTTCTTTCCTTCCACCATGCGGATCCAACTCAGTTATTCAGGCTCAGTGGTAAGCACCTTTTCTTACTGAGCCATCTCTCACGTGAGTTCTACATGCACTCACGTGTTTGTGTGGTTGTGTGTGTGTGTGTGTGTCCAGGCTACCAATATGGGAGCCATGCCAAGCTGTCACGGCCACCAAGGTTCTCTGCTGCACTGTCACCTCAGGACTCTGCTGTCGCTCAAATTCTGTTGCGCTCCTCCTCTCTCCCTCGTCCCCGAATTCTTTCTGCTGTTAGAACTATGGCTTTCCTAAGTGTTCGGATCATGTGCTGATGGAGGAAGGTCATCTGTCTATGTGCTACTTTCATTGGTTAATAAAAATACTGCCTTGGCCCTTTGATAGGACAGAAAATTAGGTAGGTGGAGTAAACAGAACAGAATTCTGGGAGGAAGGCAATGAGGCAGATGCCTCAGGCAGACGCCATGAAGCTCCAGCCCAAGATGGACATAGGTTAGAATCTTCCCGATAAGCCACCACCTCGTGGTGCTACACACATTAAGAGAAATAGGTTAACCAAGATATGAGAATTAGCTGATAAGAGGCTAGAACTAACGGGCCAGGCAGTGTTTAAAAGAATACAATTTGTGTGTTGTTATTTCGGGTGTAAAGCTAGCCATGCGGGAGCTGGCCTGCTCGCCTCCTCTCTGCAATGTGCTACCTTTAGTACTCTTTCTTCCCCATGGCCCCATTTCATTTGGTTCACCCAAGTTGGTGTGTGTTACCTGTCATTCATTGCATCCTATTGCTGAGTGCTAGTGCGTGGTGAGGATGTAACAAACCAGTGTAACCATTCAAGTCTTTGGCAACATTTGGCAAGCTTCCAGTTTGCTGAGTATTATGCATAATACTGATATGAATATTCATGTATAAAAAAGTAGCCTCTTTTCTTGTAACAAATGCCCAGGCAAGCAACTGAGGCTTTCTGTGTTGAACCTGTTTTTAGCTTTGGAAATGAACTGTCACCCCACTTCCAAGAATGGACACACATTACATTCGCATTAGCCATGCGTAAGCGAGCATGTTTCTCAGCATCCTCCCCAGCATCTGACGTTTCCCTGTTTTCATTTTATCCTAATTCGCTTGCACGGCTATCAGAAACTTAGGGTAAATAACACTTGTTTCACTTTTTCAGCACTGACATGAATTTTATTTGAAAAGAAAATTATGTAAGTGTTAAAAGTAAGTAGACTGGATGGAGAATATTAAAGAAGCGCCAGTGCTAGCGTCTCCGCAGGAATAAAAAGTCATGATTTAATGCTTAATATGTGAGTTTTGGAAGTCCTCCCATTTCTGTTATGGATTAGGCAGAATTTTTATGGGCTGGCCATTTGACTTATGTAAAAAAAACTGTTTTTTTCGGGGGGGGGGGCTTGTGGGATGGCCAGTGGTCAGAATGCGTACTGCTCTTACAAAGGACAGGTGTTCACTTCCCAGTACCCATGTTGCATGACTCACAATGACCTATAACTTTAGTTTCAAGAGATCCAACACCCTCTTCTGGCCTTCATGGGCACCTACACTCACATGCATTAATCCCCCACATATAGATATAATTAAAGATTAGAAATAATTCTTAGAGTTTGGTGGTGGTAGTTCATGACTTTAATCCTAGCACTTGGGACACAGAGGCAGGTGGATCTCTGAGTTCAAGGCCAGCCTGGTCTACAGAGCTAGTTCCAGGACAGCCAAGGCTACACAGAGAAACCCTGCCTTGAAAAAAAAAACTAACTAAATAAATAAATCTTAGGCCCGGCATAGTGACTCACACCTTTATCCCAGCACTCAGAGGCAAGGGTCGACGGATCGCTGAAAGTTCGAGACCAGCCTGGTATACATAGTGAGTTCCAAAACAGCCGGAGCTACATAGTGAGACCCTAGAGATAGATAGATAGATAGATAGATAGATAGATAGATAGATAGATAGATAGATAGTCCTACTTATAAGTAAATAATCTTACAAATATTACAAGAAATGAATCCACAGTAAAATTGTGGACAACAAAATCCTGTGCTGGGAGTGGTTACTCTATTCTTTCAGGACATGTTCACTGTTATCCACTGAGCTGGAAACACCACACACACACACTTCCTGTCTTCAACCTCTCAGCCCCTACAGCAGTACACACTGGAGGAGTGTGTGTGTGTGTGTGTGTGTGTAAGAAATACTGAAAATCCTTATACCTGGCAACCATGATGGACTGCTGGACTGTTGCATTGCAGTCTGGTGAACGAAGCAAGCCTCCTGCTGTCTAAGATCCGGAGGAATCTTACCACACTGACTACCACACCTCACCACACTGACTTGACACATCTTCAGTCCTGGACTGAAGTGTGACACAGGCAGAGGCTTAGTAAGTCTGCATACCAGGCCTTGTCTTCTTAATGTTCCCGCTCAAATCCAAGCCACCATGTAATAGACTACCCAGGATACCCTGCTGGGTGAAGAGACCGCATGTGAATTACTGGAGCTACTATGCAGAGAGCAGCACCCCAGCTGAATTCAGGCACAGGATGACCCCAGATATCACCGGCACACTGCACCGTGAGAAGCAACTCTTTACTTCCTGGCGTGGTCAGTTACACCACAATAGAGAGACCAGTTACTCTGAGGCTTTCTCTTTGGCAGTTCAGTCAATGGACCCATGGAGACAGATTTGGATAGTGTAGAAAACAGATCTAACTAGAAGAAAAGAATGCTTATTCATGAGTTCAAGGTGTTTAAATTAAGGAACCATAACAATCATCAACCTAAAATACTTTAGGATCATGGTAGTCACTAATATGGTATCGTGAAGGCTGAGTCTTTTCCTTCCCCGGACCATGCAGACATCACTAAGCAAACATCTCCTTTCATCAGAATTTCTCTGCAAAGCAGGAAACTTCTTTCAGTTTGGGTCACATTGTTCCTCCCCGGACTACCTGTCCTGGAATCTCTTTGTCTCTCATCTTAAGTTCTTAAATGGTCCCACAAAGCTCCGTTTCTCTCACAACCTCTCAGCCTCAGCCTGACACTCATTGACTCTTAAGACTTCCTAAGATGAGGCTCCTGAGAGAAGTCAGTAGGCCTACTGTGTGCAGCCCCCCACCCGAGAAGCCAGTAGGCCTACTGTGCACAGAGCTTTTTAACAGAAGAGGGTCCTAGACTCACAGGAGATCAGCTTCCTATAACTCTCCCCGGCTCCAGACAGTGTTCCTTGTTCTCAAGCAACAGAAACAAACCTTGCCTGATTTGATGAGGAAAAGATAGGTCGGCTCATAGAGTCAGCAGACACTGAGAGTGGAGTCGGCAGAACCATAAACAAGTTAGAGAGCCTGGAATAGGGAATAGCCTGCCATCTTATCGGCTCCTTCCTCTTCCTCCCCTTCTTCCTCCTCCTCTCCCTCCTCCTCCTTCTCTTCTTTGACAGAATTTCATCCATCACAGGCTGGCCTCAAACTCATTTTAGGACAGAGCATGGCCTCTGAACTCTTGATCCTCCTGCCTCCACCTCACCAGGGCTGGGATTACAGGGATGTCCGCCGTGCCCTCCTAGAACACTCACTGTGAGCGCCATCATTTATACTCTGTCATTGCAGCTGAGATTCATCATCCTTGAGCCATGTTAGTTTGGCTTGAACAAAACAGCGTCTGGCCCTCTTCTTTGTCACCTTGACTGACAGCTAAGCTAAGGCTTCAATCAAGAAGGGAAACCCAGACTGTCACCAAAAGGAAAGTGGACTCTAGGTAGGTGGACTGCATGAAGTTCAAAAACATCCCATCTCTCCCCATTTACACAACACGCACTAGCAGTTAAGACTGGAGTCTGTGGAACTGTACTTACACTGTTGCACACAGCACTTGACTGGGCTGAAAGATTGTCTGACCAGCAACTCTTCTCGTAGTGCCAATAACTGTGAAGTCTGTGTCCTGGTCTGAGCACTGGAGTAATCACAGTCCTGACTAGCAGGTTATTGTGAGCTCAGAATGGGACCATGCACAATAGCCAAGTTATGAAATTATGAAATCAACCTCAGTGTCTATAATGGAGAAAGTGTGACAACCACACACATGCACACACACAGATAGACACACACACACACACACACACACACACACACAAAGGAGTACTATTACTCAGCCAGGAAGGAGAATGGAAATCACGTTATTTGCAGGAGAGATGACTGTGTTACATGGAATGAGCCAGAGTCAGAAAGACAGCTGTTGAATGTGGAAGCCACTTCACAGGGACAGGGCATGAAAGCAGAGAGGGACTATTAGGAAGGAAGGTGAGGATCAGAGGATGTGGACATTGGAGAGGGGGGATGACAAAGGCAATATGCATATATGAAAATGTCACAAAGAAACTCATTATTTTGTACGGTTAGTATACATCAATAAAGCATTGAAATAGATAATTCCTTGAAGCACTTGAAGGTTATAAAGCATGCAGACTAGAGGAATAGAAATGGCCCTTTGGGGCTTTGTAATATTTTTAAAGATCGTATCATATGGACTATTTAACCTGAGACTAGCTTTGGCCAGAGGCGGTGTCACTCTGACTTAGTGGGAAGCTCTGCAGTGAAGCCAGAGAAGTGGCCCCTGCGGACGATGCAATGGGCCGCCTCCTTTCAGCTCCCTTTCGCAAAGCAGTGATCGTGAGGAACGATTAGGCTACAGTTCATAGAGAGCTCTTCCTAACTCGGGGAAATCAACTCCAGCAAGAGCCAAGAAATGGAAAGCTGCCAGAGTGTAGGAAATAGCTGTTTGGAAGAACACACCGGATACTCCAAACGCAACATGAAGTTGAGTGTCAGTGAAGCGTGGTCACTCAGCTTTGCATCAGAGAGACCTGGTCTGAACTGTAACCGCGCCTCTGGCCTCATCTATGTCCATCCACCAAACACTGTGTGAAGACTGACATGCTGCCGCCACTGCGTGAGCTGCACAGCTCTGAAGCCCCTGTCCTCCTGGGCTTCCCGTTCCCATGGAGAAGGAAGATACGACTTTTAGAGGTAAAATGTATTGCATATGGGACAGTGCTATGGGGAAGAGAACCAGTGTGGTGGCTAGGGGGAGTTACTGTTAGCTATACTGGGGTTAAAGAAAGTCTTGTTGAACCTAGAGGAAGGGAAAGGCTGAATTAAACAGGGGAAAGACTGTTCCAGGTGCTGAGAATGGCAAACGCAGAGACCTAGAGGTGAGAAGGCACTTAGGAAATTCAGATAGCAGGAAAGGCAAGACACCACAGGAAGAGGTCTTGTTCTAAGATCAGTCAGGACCAGGCACGGGTGGCTGTTGGCAAAGGGCCTGCCTGAATTCCCGGGTCCCCAGCACACACAAGCTTGTTCTGGTGGTGCACACCTTTAATCCCAGCAGCCAGGAGGCAGAAGCAGGCAGTTCTCTGAGTTTGTGACCAGCTTGGCTTCAAGCCAGCCAGAGTCACAAAGCAAGACTCAAAAATAAAACAACAAACAGCTGGGCACAGCACCATGCACCTGTAATCACAGTGGGGGGGGGGGGGGGGAGGCGGGTAGAGCCTGGAGAGTCCCTGGAGCTCTCTAGCCAGTTCGTCTAGCCAAACTGGTGCGCTCCAGATTCACACAGACCGTTTTCTCAAAAAATAAGGCGAAGGGACTGAAGACATGGATAGAGGTTAAGAGTGCTTTCTGCCTTTGCCAAAGAACCAAGTTTGGGGGCTGGAGAGATGGCTCAGTGGTTAAGAGCACTGACATGGAGCACTGGAGGATTTTGACCCGGAAAGTAATACAGCTTGGTTGTCTCAAGGTTTATTTGAGCTCCTGAGTTGTGAGCACAGACAGAGAAGAAAGTTATAGCAAAAAGTCGGTGAGACCTCTGGCTTCTGCTCCAGGCTGCGAAGTGTTTGGAAGCCGCCACTCTGTCCTCAGAGCAAACCAGAAAATCAAGTACTCTTCTTAGAAAAGAGGTCACAGGGCAAACTGCCATCCCTAAGACTTGGAGAGGTGCACCGGTGAAGACAGAATCAGGAAGGGCGGGGCTGTCCTCTGCAGGAACCAGCATGAGGACAGGAAAACCAGAATAGTGAGTGCTGGAGGCTCCAGTGTGGAGCAGGCTCCTTTAGAAGCCGGAGGGGGGGGGGGAGCCCGAGCACAGAAGAGGTCCTGTATTCCTGTGAGGTTTACTTCCAGAAACTCACTAGGTTTCCACAGTGAGCTCTAGAGTTTAAAACCCTGTTGCTGGGGCTAGAGAGATGGCTCAGTGGGTAAGAGCACTTGCTGAACAAGCATAGGGAGCTGAGTTCAAATTCCCAGCACCCACGTGAAAAATCTAGGCATGACTGCATGTTTCTGTAACCCCAGCCTCTTGCCATGGAGACAGGAGGATAAACAACAGCTTGCTGGAAAGTGAGTCTCCCTTTGAGGATGAGCTTCAGGGAGAGATCATGTCTCGTGGCATTAAGGCAGAGAGCTATAAAGGAAGACACACCACATACCCTTCTGGCCTTTGAATTAAGGCGGAGAGCTATAAAGGAAGACACACCACATACCCTTCTGGCCTTTGAATTCACGCACATGTACCCACACACATGCACACGAAAGAAAACAAAAAACACCCATTGCTTCTGGCCTGGAAATTGGACATTCTGAAATAGACTTGGGTACCCTGATCATAGCGAGGTCTACCCTCTGGGTAAGCTGGTTTCCCAGAGCCAGGTTTAGGAAAGGAAGTATCCAATTGCAGCTCACTCTGGTCATTTGTTTCTTACATAAGAAGACAGGTGAGTAAGAAACACTTGAGAATTTCAGTGGTTGGAACACGGGCTCACTAAAACAATGAGGCTTAGTCCCAGCTCTGTAGAACTCCCACTTCCCTCCAACCTGCACATTGCTAAGTGACACTTTGCCATGGTCCATTTTACCCAGGACATCAAATCAGGCTACAGTTAAGAGCAGTTGCTTCTGTTGCAAAGGACCAGGATTCCTTTCCCAGCACTTACAAAGTGGCTCAGAGCTGTCTACAGCTTCAGTTCTAGGGACACCCTATTCTAGCCTCCAAGGAACCAGGAACACATGTTATGCACATGCAGACATGCAGGCAAAACACTCATACACATAAAATAATCGAGTTTTTTTTAAAGATGCTAAGAACTCTGATGGATAAACAGCATGCAAAAACAGGCAATGCAAGCAGAGAGTGCTTCTAAAAAGAGCAGAAGACTCATGGTGGAGGTCCAGAATGCTGCAATATAAATAAAGAATAAAGTTGGCGGGTTCATTGGGGGACCAGTTTGGATAAGGAAGGTCATTGCAATAGAACTTGCAAATTGAAAAGCAAAAGCAAAAATCAAACAAAAAGAAAAGCAGACTGAAACAGAACAGAACGCCTAAGAATTATGGGACAGCTTTGAAGGGTGGAACCTATAGATGAAGGAAATGCCAGAAGACAGAGAAAAGAATACAAGAAATTTAACTGAGGGTTTCTTCACAGTTGTCAAACACCAGACCACAGATCCAGGATGTTCAGAGGACAAAGGTAAAAAAAAAAGTAATTAAACAAGGTGTTTTGTGCCAGTGCTGTCAGCACTTAGGGGGCGGAGGCAAGGGGATCACCACAACTCAAGACCAGCCTGTGCTACGGGGGCGCTATAAAAACAACGGCAACCAAAAAAAAAAAAAACAGAAAAACAAACAAAAACCCAAGCAACAACAACAAAGAAATAAAAATCTTAGCATCTAAGGGTAAAAACTAAAAAATACTAAAAACCTTGAAGGCAAAGAGAAGATAAATGCATCTTAACTTTGAGAGAAACGAAGTTAAGAATTATATCCTATCCCTTTGGAGCTGTAGAAGCCAGGAAGAGCGAGGTGACACGTTTAGTGTTGCGTGAAAAAAACTCACTGACCTAGAATGGTGGACTCTGAAAAATTCCTTTTCAAAAGTTAAGGATTGGACTACGGAGACTGCTCCGTTGGCAAGGTGCTTGCTACACAAGCGTGAGAAACTGAGGTCAATCCTCTAGAGCCCACACAAAAAAGCCGTGTGTAGCAGCGTGGCAGGAATCTGGCACTGTGGAGGTAGAGAGGCAGATCCCTGGGGCTCACTGGTAGCCAGTCTAGCTGCATTGGCTGACTACACGCAGTGCTGGAAGGTGCTCTGTGGGCTGCTGGAGGGGAGATGTCCTCAATAGCCTCCCAAAGCTGGGAGCCTGTGAGCCACAGTACTAACCTGCCATACAGGATGGGCAAGCTGCAAATAGTGCCACATGTTATGGAGGTAACCAAGACTTCTCTGATTAGATTTGAAGGCTTCCCCACAAGAAGGAATTCATGCATGCTACTGTAAAACCTAGTCAAAAAATCATGGCTGGGGAGGTCATAGACCCTAGGAAGAAGCTTTTCCTGTTATTTGGGTAATTTGGCATGATGTCAAATAGCCTTCTAAATGTTCATCATTGCAACTGTAGACAAACATTACTTTTGGCCTTAATCAGAGAAACGTCTCTTTGCAGTGAACAGCAGTGACTATAGGAACCCGTGATCATTCAAAGAGCTGAGAGAGACTGTTGAGTGCTCAGCCCTAAGAAGGACGTTGATAGTGGTCCACCCCTTTAAGGTGCAGGGAGCACTGAAGAAGAGGAGACAGAAAGGATGTTAGACCCAGAAGTCATTGTGAAATGATGTCTTCTATCAGTCGTGATCTCACAGCATCTGTGGCTGCCCATTCTGAGCCTGTACTAGACTGGACCTGTCAAAGGCCAGTCCTGGATTGGAGAGGGCCTCTCACAGCGTCCTGTTCCTCCCTCGCTCCAAACCATTGACTGCTGATAGGTTCTAAGGGAAGGGCACCTGTGGTCTTCAGTTGTGTAGCCGTCAGGACCCAATGAGTGCTTGAAGCATTAGTGGTCAAAATTCACCAATTAAAAGACAAAAATTTTAGAGCTGGGGTGGAGATCAAAGATAGAATGCTTGCATAGGAAGCACAATGCTCTTGGTTTGATCTTCGGCACTATAAAAATTAATTAATTAATAAAATATTCTGGGGCTGGAGAGATGGTTCTGTGGTTTGGTACCCACCACCCACCTTGAGTAGCTTGCAACCACGTGTAACTCCAGCTCTAGAGGGGATTCAATGCCCACTTCTGGCCTCCCAGGATACCTGCGTGCCCATATGCGCACGCACACACACTTTTTTAAAAATAAATCTCTTTTTAAAAGACAAATTTTATGAAAGTGGATCAAAACCATGGTCCAAATATGGTCTATATGAGATCTATTTTCAACTGAAGGATCCACATGATTCCCAGAGAATGGGCAGGATACACATGTCACCCTAACACTGCCCAGGACAAGGCCACATTCCAGACAGTTTCACAGCAAAGACAGTTATCAAGGATAACAGATATCAGGCAAACAGAGAGGTGTTTCATAATAGGTAAAGGGTCAATTTTCTAAGAAGATATCAGTTTTTAATGTGTAAGTGCCTATCAACTGAACATCAAAACATATAAAGCGAAAATGGGTAGACCTGCATGGGACAGAACCAGCAGGCCATCTATCAGCGAAGATGTCAGTGGACTCAACACCACCATCAATTCAATGGCTATAATTTATACCATCAACAATTTTATCCAGTAACCACAACCACATAAATTCGTTTCAAGTTCACGTGGAACATTCGTCAAGTTTAACCACACTCTGGGCAACAAAACATGTCTCAACAAATTCAGATTTAAGTATGCGTTTGTGAATATACTCTCAGAATCAAATACAGTTGACTCAGGAACTTTTTTTAAGAAGAGAAAGGTTATTGGAAAAGTTCCTTAAACAAGTGGGAATTAAATAACGTACTTGGTAATACATGGATCATAGGGAAAAAAAACTCAAAAGAAATTCTAAAAATATTTTGAACTAAATTATAATGAAAATACTATCTATTAAATTTGTGGGATGCAGTGAAAGTATTACTCCAGGAATATTTATATCAGAGCATGTATAGAAGAGAAAAAAGGGAGGATCTAAAACCAGACAGCTAATATTCCACCTGAGGAAGCAAGGAAAAACAGAAGAGTTTAAATCCAGAGGAAACTGAAGGAATGGAGCAGCCAGATGGCTCGAGGGACATGGACACCTATTGACAGGGCTGACAACATGAATTCATCTTAGAAGCCACATGGTTGGAAGGAGAGAGCCAAATACCACTGCTTGACCTCTGACCTCTGCATGTGCATATGTGTACACACACAGAAACACAGTTGATAAAGAGTATTTGTTATTAGAGACTAGAGAAACGACTTGTAAAAACAATGATATCGGGGGCTGGAGAGATGTCCCAGCCATTATGAGACAATCAGAAAGAAGCAACAAAAGACTCCATCGTCAACAAGGATAGCGGTCAAGGAGCAGGACCCGAAAGTCAACTGGGCTTTGAACTGGCAACAGACTAGTGAAATTCAATATTAGAAGAACAATAACAATTACACCAACAGCCCCAAAATAAAACATGTAGAGCTAGATCTAGAGGAATGTACGGAAAACTTACTCGAGGAACCACACAGACTCTCCGGGAGAAGCAGAAGCAGAAGCGAATGAACAGCGAGAGTCTGTGTTCATGAAGTGGGAGGTTCGCCATTGTCGGGATGTCAGTTCTTCCCTGCCTAAACTGTGCTTTCGGCTCAGCACTCATAAAAAGACAAACAAGTTAATCTGTCTATACAAAATAAAAACAGATGGGTTTGGGGCAAAAGGTCTCCACCAGACATTAGACTGTTAAAGGAGAGCAGAGCCGGCGGCCCTTGGCGAGTTTGCTGGAGTCACCCTCGTTCAGCTCAGGTCTGGGCAATCTTGGTGAAACTCTATAGGTGTGGCCTCTTATATTCCTAGGAAAGACAGTCTCACAGAAAACTCCCTGATCTCCTGGTTCTTATAGTCTTTCTGCCCTTTAACCACAATGTTCTCTGAGCCTTAGGTGTGGGAGTTTTGTGAATGTACCCATTGGGACTGGGCTCTACAACTCTGGATTTTAATTGATTGTGGCTTTCTGCAGTGGTCACTATCATTTGCAAAAAAGGAATTTCTTTTTTTTTAATATTTATTGATTTATTATGTATACAATATTCTGTCTGTGTGTATGCGTGAAGGCCAGAAGAGGGCACCAGACCTCATCACAGATGGTTTTGAGCCACCATGTGGTTGCTGGGAATTGAACTCAGGACCTTTGGAAGAGCAGGCAATGCTCTTAACCTCTGAGCCATCTCTCCAGCCCCAAAAAAGGAATTTCTTGATGAGTGGTGAAGACTACTCTTAACTGTGGGTGTAGGGACAAATCTTTATAGCTCATCGCTAGGGGATATGCTGATTTAGTAAACTAGTGGTCTCCTCTAATAACCGTGACTAACCAGCACTAAGTTAGCCAGGTTTCCATCACCAGGCACAGTCTTCCTCTTGTTGAGTAGGTGTTAGGTCCAATTAGAGAGGTGTTGTTACCACCAAGGTGTGCACGCCTCTTCTGCACCCTTAGGGCTATGGCGTCATCCTGGTTATTGGTGTAGGTTGTTGGTGTCATAGCTGGGTAGGACTGTTAGTCACCTCCCTCCTTTAGAAGGCTGTGTGGTGCCTTCTGGTACCATGAAAGATAGCCTTGGTTTTAACAATGACCTTTGAGACAGAATTCTAAAAGTATTGTCCATAAAAAATAAAAGATAAGCCAGACATTGTTAAAACGAAAGATTTCAAAATGCATTGTCAGGAAAACAATGGCTTGGAGGAGTTATTTGCAAGTGTATCTAATGAAGAGTTGCTGTAAGTAATAAATAAAGAATCTATGTGGGGCTGGAGAGATGGCTCAGCAGTTACGAGTGTGTTCTGTTGTTGTATAGGACCAATGCCCTGTAGTTAGAGACTGGCAACTGCCTATAGCTCCATCTCCAGGGGCTCTTGCGCCCTCTTCTGGACTCCATGTGCACTTGCACTCATAGATGCAGACACACGTGCATCATTTGAAAATAAAAATAAAATTTAAAAAGAAATTTAAATAATATGTGAAACACGTGAAACGTGGGCTGCTCTGGACCTTGGCCAGAGAAGCTGATCGTGGCAGCAGGTAGCAGTCAGTGGGGAGACGCGTGGGGTCAGTGCTGAGGGTGATATTGACCCCACCACTACCAGGGCTTCCACACTGTGGAAGAGGAAATGGAAAAAATGTAAGAGCCAAAAGACGGGGTGGGTGGCGTACTGTGAAATGCTGTCTTCTGGACTTGGCATAGCTATAATAATCATGATTTTATAGCAGCTGTGGTTACTTCTCAAGACCGATACAAGATGAAGCCAGTCAACATCCCAGCCTGGATGGGGCATAGATGACCTCCTGGCTCCACCACTTACTGAGGAACTAATGGCAGTGCATGGTTGCTGGGGTACAAAATCAACTGTTTGTTTGTTTTATTAAGACAAGGTCTCTCTACACAGCCCTGGCTGTCCTAGAACTCACTATGGAGACCTGGCTGGCCCGGAACTCACAGAACTCTACCAACCTCTGTCTCCTGAGTGCTGGAATTAAAAACATGGACCACCATGTAGGCAATGAGAGAAGCATTCTTTATTGATGAGAATGGTAGGCTTCCCACAAACCAGGGAACAACCTATACCTTTGAAAATATGGGCCTCACTAAAAGGACTTAGTGGGTTATTAAAAATCATAAAGTTAGGTGAGAGGGATATTGAGTAATATGGGGGAATTGAAGGAGGAAATTTGGGTAAATATATCTCATTATATGTGTATCAGTCAGGGTTCTCTAAGGAACAAAACTTGTAGAATGAACACACACACATTGGACTTATTAGAATGGCTTACAGGCTGCGGTTCAGCTAGTCCAACAATGCCTGTCTACGGAAGGTTCGGCCCATGGGGCTGATGTCTCAGCTGGTCTTCAGTATACACCAGAACCCTGAAGAAGTGGGCTCTAATGCCAGTGAAGGAACGGACTCGCCAGCAAGAGTGAGAGCAAGCAGGCAAAGAGAGCAAACTTCCTTCTTCCATGTCCTCTCTATAGGCTGCCAGCAGAAGGCATTGCCCAGTTTAAAGTTTGCCGGGTTCTCTGGCAGAAAGGGCGGGGGCAGAGCCGGACCTGCAGGACCATCCCTGGTGCTGAGCTGAGCGGAATGGTGAGTGACACACACTGAGCAGGAGTCTGGCAAAGCAGGATCTCATTTAATTCTATTAGGCAAGAGTTTATATGGGTTGTGATGGGGGTAGGAAGCCTGGGATGGGCCGAGGCGGAGCAAGGAACAATGGCCAATGATATTCTGCCATGTTAGTGGTGGCTGGGCAGAGGCGGGCCTAGGCCGGGTTGTGCTGAGTCACTTCCTGTGTGGAAGTCATAGCCAGAGATGGGTCTCCCCACTGGCTCATGCCCACGCCTCATGAGGCCCAACAAAAGGTGAATCTTCCCTCCTCAAAATATCTGCATTAAAGTTTCATCTTCCCACTTCAAAAAATCTGGTTTAAAGTGGGTCTCCCCATTTCAAATGATTTAAGTACGGAGAAATCCCTCCAGGTGTACTCAGCCACATGGGTTTAGTTCATTCCAGATAAGTGAAGCTGATAACGAAGGATAGCTACAATATGCAAGCATGACTTTCTCAAAAATAAATATTTTTGAAAGGAAAATAGTCTTACTGCTATGGAGGCTGTGGATATATGGCTGAGTGGGTAAGAACACATGCTGTGCAAACATGAGGACCTGAGTTCAAATCCCCAGTTCCCATGAAAAAAGCCAGGCATGTTTGCATGTGCCTGTAACCCCAGCCCTGGTAGGCAGAGACAGGAGGACTGCCAGAGCTTGCAGATTCAGTGAGAGACCCTGTCTCAAATGGAGTCATAGAGCAAGACACCCAACCTCCTCCTCCAACCTGTACACAACCGCTCTGGCCCCCACACAAGTGCGTATGCATGCATGTATGTGGGCCTGCACGCAAGTGTGCATACACCACACACACACACACACACAGGGTTTGGACTAAAGAGCTTAAAAGACATCTCACCAAAGAATATATACTAATAGCAAACAACCACATTTACTCCCGATTGCCCTTAGGGAAACACAAATGAAAGCAGCCCGCATACTGTGTACTACTACACACATATGAGAATGGCCAGAGTCCAGAATACCGGCAAACACCGAAAGCTGATGAGGATGTAAAACTGTGGGGGCTCCATTTAGCCCTGAGAGGAACCCTACATAGCAGAGCCAGACTGGAGCACAAGTTAGCAGTTTCTCTTCCCATACACACAACCTAGGAATCACACATGCGTTCCGCTCACTTTAAGGAGTATGAACTGTGCTTACACAGGAAGCCTGCGGGAAAGGGTGGAAAGACACTCAGTGGCAGAGCACCTGCCTGGCTTTGGTCTCCAGCGCCTCCCAGCCACCCTCCACCACACAGACACACGAACATGCCTTCACACCCACACTCACGCTTATACACACACAGAAATCTGCAGAGAGCTGGGGCAGCATTATTGCTCGTCCAAATCATGCAGCAACCAGGATGCCCTTGACTGTGTGACCTGACAGATAAGCTGTGACAATGGAATAGTCCGAGTTGAAAAGAAATGAGCACCAGAGATCCGACACCCTCTTCTGACCTCCAAGGGTCCTGGCATGTACGTGGTACACAGACAGAAACAAAACTCCCAGGCACATAAAATAAGTAAATAATATTTAAATTATATTTTTTAAAAATGAGCTATGAAATCGTGAAAAGACTCAGAGGAAGCAACTGTATAACTTTGCTGGCTAGTTTTATGTCAATGTGACATAACCTGCAGTCACCTGAGAGGAAGGAACTAAGTTGAGAAAACGCCTCTAGAAGAGAAGACTGTAGGCAAGTTTGTGGGGTGTTCTATATGAAAGAACACTGAGCAAGCCGTGATGAGCAAGCCGTGATGAGCAAGCCAGTGGGCAGCTCTCCTCCATGGCCTCTGCATCAGCTCCTGCCTCCAGGTTCCTGCCCTGTTTGAGCTCCTGTCTTGACTTCCTTCGGTGGTGGACTATGATGTGGAAGTGTAAATCAACCAAATCCTTCCCTTCCCAGATTGCTTTTGGTTGTGATATTTCATCAGCATATAACCCTAAGCAATAGGGTTACAGCAATAGTAACCCTAAGACCACTATTAAGTGACGGAAGCCAACCTGATGAGTCTACTCAAAACCCAAACTAACCAAAACAAAACAAACAAAAACTCAGACCTGTAATCCCAGCATTTGGAAAGGGGAGGCAGGAGCATCTTCATAAGTTTGAAATCAGTGTTGACTCCCTAACAAGTACCACGTTAGCCAACGACTACATCCAGTAACATCCTGTCTCAAAAAACAGAGCTCGTGGCATGCCTTAGTGGAGCAGGTAAAGTTCTCACTGGGCAGGCCGGGACCTGATTCAATCGTTGGAACCTACATAAAGACAGACAAAACAAACATCTCACGAAATCGTCCCTGAACCTCCACATTCATGCTGCTATGCACGCATACTCACAATCACACATCACACATACAGGAATACATTTTAAAAATTTTTAAAACTTGCTATGAGGCTAAAGTTGCTTTAAAAAATAGTTTAATTAAAAAAATCCAGGCGAGAGATGATGGTTTCTTGAGCAAGCATCGTAACTGTGAAGTCAGGGAGCTGCTTTCATCCTGGATATATTTTCAAAGAAGAGTCCAGAGGCGTTGCCAGTTTATTGGATGTTGGCTGTGAGGAAAATGGAAGCTTCAGGGAGCTACATAAGGCAATGGGAAGAAAGGTCTTAGGGTTGCAGGTCAGTGCTAAAGCACATGCTTAGTTAGCTTACACAGCAACACACGGGGCTCAGCACTTAATAGATATTCATTCAGGTTGGTGTTGGAGCTATGACTCATGAGTTAGGAGTGGGACGACTTCTGCAGAGGACCCAGGCTTGTTCCCTCCACTAACATGGTGGCTCCAGTCTCTGGTAACTCCAGCCGCAGCAGTTCTGTCTCCCTCTTATGGCCTCTGAGGACACCAGGCATGCATGTGGTACATTCATGCGTGCATACATAGATATTGCGTACTCGTGCAATAAAAATAAGTAAATCTTTTTTTTATTTTTTATTTTACTCGTTTGTTTGTTTTTTGAAACAGGGTCTCTCTATCTAACAGCCCTGTTTTGGAATTCATTCTGTAAACCATGCTGGCCTCTAACTGTCTGCCTCTGCCTTCCAGCTTCTGGGATTAAAGGTATGTGCCACCTCCGTCCAGCAACAAATCAATTTTTAAAAAGAATATTTATTAAAAAGGTTCTGTGTGGTTTGTTAGTGGGTCCTCAGGGGTTGACCTCCAACTCTAGATCCTCCTGCCTCAGCCTCCTGAGCACTGGGGCCACAAGTGTGTATTGTGCCATCATACCCAATCCATGAGGATACATGCATGTCACATACAATTTCTGAAGAGAAGATAGCTTCCTCGGGGTCATACGCTAATAAGAGTGAGGGCTGTGTGCAGGAGCCAGGGAACCAGGAGAGCCTGGCTAAGTTATGCCAGCTCCTAAAAGCCCTCTTCCATATGCTGTTCTTTCTTGTCAGCATCTCAGTTCTGGAGAGAGCAGATAAACTGTTTGGTACAGAGAAAAACAAGAATGACTCATCCTAGGACGAGTACAAAGTAATAACGCCATAGGTAACGCTCTATAATCTCAGACAAGCTGGGCCAGCTTCCTCCCTGCAGCGCTGGTTACCCGAGGCTCGGTGGGTGCTGCCAGTCTCTGGCTGAAGTGTTATCAGTTAGTTAATATTTGTTTTATGCATACATACGTGCATGTGTCTGTGTGAATTTATGTACAGCATATGCATGCAGGTGCCTGAGGGGCCAGGAAAAGGTGCTGGACTCTGGAGCTGGGGTTACGGACGATTGTGAGCTGCTGGATATCTATGCTGGGTCTTCTGAACTATGAGCAGCAAGTGCTTAACTGCTGAGCCATCTCTCCAGCTACTCCTATTCTTTTTAAGACACTGTTATGCCCAGGGATGTACACTCTGAAACGTCTCTATTTTCTCTACTTGGTATTACTGTATCCATTTTACAAATAGGAAAATTAAGGCTTAGAGAAGGGAAACGTTAGGGAATGAGTCTTAAATCTGAGCTCTTTGCCCACGTATGTCTGTTATGCCCCATTGCCTCCCTTTTGCGTTGCTAATGACAGTCGACCTTCCATGAGCTCCTCCCCTTGCCAAACCCTGGCATTTCACAACTACCCATCAGAACTATTAAGCCTACTTTACAAACAAGGAAATAAAGGCCTAGAAAAGGAAAGAAAGTCACTAGTTATCCCTTAGGCCGTAAGTTAAAGTGTAAGCCCTGTGGTCTCGGGTCCCAGGATCCAACAGCAGAATGTATTCCTAGCAATAATTCCAGAAACTTTACCTGAGGCTCTGAGGCTGTAGTTCAGTTACCCAGCATGCACTTGCCATGGGTTCAGTCCCTAGCACTGACGAAATCGGATGTAGCACACACACCTGCAAATCCCAGAAACTGGAGGTTGGAGGGTCAGAAGTCCAAGGTCAGACTCGGCTCCACAATAAGCTGGAGGCCAGCCTAAGATGCATGAGATCCTAGCTCAGAAGCCGAGGGGAACAGCAGGGGAGATCTCCACCATTGTAGTGTACATCCATCATCTCAGCATTTAGGAATCTGAGAAAGGTCAGGAATTCGAGGACACCCTGAACTACATGACTTCAAAGCCAGTGTGGACTGCAAAGGC
Organism: Microtus pennsylvanicus; assembly: GCF_037038515.1. Lineage (NCBI taxonomy): Eukaryota > Metazoa > Chordata > Mammalia > Rodentia > Cricetidae > Microtus > Microtus pennsylvanicus. The sequence goes on along the minus strand of NC_134580.1, from coordinate 69,318,008 downwards.
GAGATCCTGTAACAAAGAAAAATAATAATAACATTTCATAACCCTTCTTTACTGAGACCACCATTTGCCACGGTTTACACTGGAAGATTCCCCCAAAGGCCCATGTGAGTTGAATCTTGATCCCCAACTGGTTCTGCTTTGGAGGGGTTGTGAAACCTTTGGGGCAGATGGCACAGTGTGTCATATGGGCCTCCAGGTCATTTTAGTTACTTTTCTTGTTCCTTGTGGAAAGATACCTGACAAGAAGCAACTGAAGAGAGAGGAAGGACTTTCTTGGGCACACACTCTGAGGCATGGTGTGTGGCTCTTGCGGCAGCTAGGAAGCGAGGCAGCGGGTCATCTTGCGCCCACAGACAGGAAGCAGGGTGCAATGGAGCTGGAGTTCAGCTCCTCTTCTTCCTTCTCTTCTCTCTTGTGCCAGGGAGCAGCCCACAGTCAGCGTGGATCTGCGCTCCTCCGCTAATCTTCTCTGGAAACACCTTCACAGACACACCTAGAGGCGTGTCTCCTAAGTGAGTCTAAAACCAGTCCTGCTGGCCTGAGGATGGGCTACCACAGAGGGCTGTGGCCTGGCCTCGGCTTCTAGGCTGTTTCTCTGCCTCCTGACTCACCAAGATATGACTAAACATTTCCACAAGTTCCCATCACTGAACCGCCCCAGACACCATGCTCCCTTACCATGGCCTCCCCAGACACCATGCCCGCCCCTGACCATGGCCTCCCCAGACACCATGCCCGCCCCTGACCATGGCCTCCCCAGACACCATGCCCGCCCCTGACCATGGCCTCCCCAGACACCATGCTCCCCCTACCACGGCCTCCCCAGACACCATGCTCCCCCTACCACGGCCTCCCCAGACACCATGCTCCCCCTACCATGGCCTCCCCAGACACCATGCTCCCCCTACCATGGCTTTCCCAGACACCATGCCCGCCCCTGACCATGGCCTCCCCAGACACCATGCCCGCCCCTGACCATGGCCTCCCCAGACACCATGCCCGCCCCTGACCATGGCCTCCCCAGACACCATGCCCGCCCCTGACCATGGCCTCCCCAGACACCATGCCCGCCCCTGACCATGGCCTCCCCAGACACCATGCCCGCCCCTGACCATGGCCTCCCCAGACACCATGCCCGCCCCTGACCATGGCCTCCCCAGACACCATGCTCCCCCTACCATGGCCTTCCCAGACACCATGCTCCCCCTACCATGGCCTCCCCAGACTCCATGCCTCACCCTGCCAGGGACGGACCACACCACTTGAAAATATGAACCAAAAATCTCTCCTTAAAGCTTGTCCCGACAGGGGCTTTGTCACAGTCGTGTGGGATGTAACCAACACTCCATGATTACTGCTTTGGTGTTGGTTTCTATACATACGTGTCCACATGTGTGCTTTTAATAAAAATAGGGTCATATTATACTCGCTTTCCACCTATCCCTCTCCATTAGTAATACGTTGCCAACACTTTTCTGCTTGGATTACTTCCTGCAACAGTGACTGCTCTGCTATCTTGGGTCATTTCCCCATTTGTGAGTCCCTAAGAATCTTCCTTCCATCCCCGACAGTTATGCACAGGAATTCCCTGAGCCATGGGCCCTGGCTGACAGCCCTAACATCACAATACTGTTTTTAATGTCTGCATGATATCCAATCATAGCAGGACGCTGAATAGGTCTCAGGCCAGCCTTAATCAATCCCTTCTGATTGGACTTTTAGATTATTTCCTGGTCTGGTTTTCATGCTATAAACAATGTTGAGTTTACTATTCCTACGGATAAATCTTTGACTTTTGCCCAGTTTATTTTCTTGGGATCAATTCCAAGAGTATGGTCATTTTTAATATTTTGATTATGGTATTTTAATTAATTTATTTCATTATTTTATGTGGTGCTTCCAGAGGTTGGGTCCTCTGAACTGGAGTCTGGATGCTTGTGAGTCACTATGTGGTGCTTGGGGCTAACGTGGATCCTCTGGAAGAGCGCTGAGTCCTCTCCTCAGCTCCTGTGTTGTGCCTTTCTCACGCTGACTGGAAACTTTTCTTTCTCTTCTTGCTGTCTTGAAGGTAATACCTTCTCTGACATCTAGGCCCAGGCTGGGACTACGGCTTTTCCTCCTCAACACAAACCCTGAAAGCTAAGTTGGCCAGTCTTACCCTGAGAACTTTTCAACACAGGGTTTGTCTGTGTAGCCTTGGCTGTCCTGGAACTAACTCTGTAGACTAGGCTGGCCTTGAACTCACAGAGAGGTTTCTATCTCTGTCTCTGCCTGCCACATGCTGGGATTAAAGTCATGTGCCTCTACTGCCTGGAACCTCACAACTTTTTGAGAGAGAGAGATCTAAGGATACATTTATTTTTGTGGCAATTTGGGAGAGCACAGCACACATGTAGAGTGAGAGACCTTGTGGGAGCCAGTTCTCGCCCTCCACCACCATGGTAACAAGTACCCTTACCCATCGAGCCATCACCCCACCCCTAAGACCTTTCTTTGATGACCTTTCTCTGCTAGAAAAGCCATCCCGGGCAGTTTAAAAAAGAAAAAGGCAAAAAAACACTTTTGTTGATTTTCATGTTTAAATTGTAAAATGCTTATGTCCAAAGCCACTGGAAGCTCCCCTTCAGCCGTGGTGATGAAGAAACTCTGCAGTTCAACCTGAGTTCTCTACAATGAAGTTTGTAAGGAGAAACCTGCACATATTTGTCGACCTGTGCTGCAGGGTCAGGACCCACAGCCTGGAGGAAAAGAGGATGGCACATGCGTGTTTAACTGCAAAGGGTTTCATTAACTGTGGCAGTGTTAACTACAGCAGGCACTAATGAGGGGAGGGTGACCCGAATACTCCAGAACGGGAACTCCAAATGAACTCGATGAAGTCTTGAAATACAGTCTAATGGTCTTCCCTGCAAGAGATGTAACCTTTGCTGTTTTGTTTGGCTTAGGCAAATACTGCAGGAAGTTCATCCTCCATGAGCCCATGAAGAGGATGTGCAGGACAACCCAGTTTCCTGGTGGGGTTTAAAAGTCATCAAGGAGTTGGATGAGGGTTGCACCCCTAATCCCAGCTCTCGGGAGGTGGCAGTAAAGAGATTTCCGAGTTTGAAGTCAGCCTGGTCTATCCAGTAAGATCTTGTCTTATGCGGTAAGATGTGAGGTGGTTGGAATGAATGTCCCTATAAGTCTCAGGCACTTAACTATTCAGTCCCCAGTTGGTTGCTTTTGGGGAAGAATTAGGAGGTGTGGCCTTGTTGGAGGAGATGTGTCCCTTGGGGCAGGCTTAAGGTGGCAAAAGCTTCCCGCTCCTCATAGATCTCTGCTTGGCTGTTCCTGAGCCGAGCCTTGCCCGCTGTGCTCCCCCCATGGTGGTGATGGACTCCCGTCTCTTTAGAACTGGAAGCCTCAAATAAACTCTTCCTTCTGTAAGTTGCCTTGGTCGTGCTCACAACGGAAAAGTAACTAAGCTAATGGGATGTATTAAAAAGATATCAAAAATTATTGTCTTCCTACAGAAGAAAGGCGCTGTGTCCGCTCTCTCCACTCCCCCTTTATTTGACACAGGGTTTCTCTATGATGTTCTGGCTCTCGTGAAACTCAAATATATAGACAAGCTGGCTTCACGCTCACAGTGATGCCCCTGCTTCTGCGCCTCAAGGGCTGGGATTAAAGGTGTGACCCACTTCCCAGGTTTGCTCTCTACTGCAGTCGTGCATGCAGAGAAGAGTTTATTATTTTTGCTTAATAAGTAGTGTGTGTATGTCCGTGTTCATGCACAGGCCACAAGCAAACGTCGGGTTTCTTCCTCTTCTCCTTGGTTCTTCAGACAGGGTCTCTCACTGAAGCTGGAGCTCACTAATTTGGCTGAACTGATTGGCCAGCAAGCCCCAGGGATGCTCCTGTCTCCACCTCCCTAGGGCTGGAATTACAAGCACGTGCCACCTTACATATGTGAGAAGGGAGGAAGGAAGGAAATTAAGGGAGCTACTGATATTGCTATTTATATTGTATTTATTTATGTAGAATTGAGACCTAGTTATGTATCCTAGACCAAGAGATCAAGCTCATCCTACCGCAGCCTGCCAAGTGCTGGAATATGGACAGTACTGTACCTGGACTTTTCTCCCTTTTCTTCCTTTTAAAGTTGTACACTGGAATTAATAATTTGGTAAATAAGTTAGCATGAGCCATCTGCAGAGGAATGTTGAACATTTGACTAGAGACTGAGGCCTCTGGGCACACACCAGCTTAGTCGTAGCAGCTTGTACATTATAGCAAGTGCTAAGACCTCCTAGGTTTGGGTCCTGGAACCCTGAGAATGGGTGGTAAGGGAATGAAGAAAGGTCAGGTACACAGACCCGGGTACAATAAAGCTGGGGTCGGAGGGTGTGTTACTACCCTACCGAACCTCAACGTGTTTATTGTTCACAGCACGGGGAGGGTTAGCTGGTCTCAGAAGAAGATCTCTGCAGGTGAGCAGTTCAGGCTCTCACCATCTGGGAGGAGGAAGCTGCTGTTCTAGTCTTTGCGCACGTTGGCCACTCCCTCCCACTTGGACGCCCGGGAAAGCTTGGCCATCTCTCTTGAGCTTCACCTGGATAAAGCTTTTCCACTCCCATGGAACTGAGGCACCGGTGTGCTCAACACGGCCATGCCTGTGTCAGCAATACACACTCACCGGGGCCCTGCTCTGTTCCCTACACACAGCCTCTGTGAGGAGGTATCATCAGCTCATGTTACAGACTCATGAGCCGAGACACAGAGTTAGCCATGACTATCCTGCCGTTCTGGATATCTGCTTCAGAGAGACTCCTCCCTCAGTGGATATTGCCACAATGAAAGTGACCACTAAAGCACCCTGTTCAGAGGGTGGGAAGGAGGGAGTGGCAGAAGCTCAGCTCAGCTCAGGAGCCTGAGCTCCCTCAGCTTAGGCTACAGCTGCTGTTTCATGTGATTCATGGATGTTGAGCAGAAATAAAAGGGGGCACTCCTTCTCACAGCCAGCAAGTGATTTTCTGTGAACCCGGGGTGTCTTGTGTCAATCCCACACTGCTTCTCTACGACCAGGAATAAGAGGTCAAGTTCAGGCAGCCTCCCTCCCTGACATCTTCCTTGTCTGTGTCTCTCTGCCCATGGAGTGTGCCAAGTCATTCCTGTGATCACGGAACAGCACCTGCACTCTGGACCGCAATGATCCCAGGTGACCTCTGTAATGCTCACTCCCAGACTTACAGACTGTAGGGGACACAGTTTACAGCCACTCACGACTTCTCTGTAAAGAAAAAAACACTAAGTCAGGCCGTCGGGAAAGTGCTTGCCCCACAAGCGTGAGGTCTTGGGGCTGGATCCCCACTATTCAAACTTAATAAAAGCCATGGAGGTGGCTCAGATCTGTAACTCCAACACCGAGGAGACAGAGGTCAGTCTCTGAGGTGCGCTGGCCAGCTAGCCTCACTGAATCAATGAGCCCTGGGGTCAGTGCGAGACCCCGTCTCAACTAAACCAGGTTAAGAACCAGTGAAGCAGTGCACGGGGCATGCATCTGCCGTCCAAGCATGACGACTTGAGCTGAAAATCCTTCCACGGTGGAAGGGAAGAACGATTCCCAGAAGTTGCCCTCTGACCTTTAAACACAGGCTGTAGCATGTGCACACCCACGTTCACTCACATACACACATATGTACACGCATATACAGAATAATAAATAAAATAATTGTGGGAACTAAGGTGGAGAGTGAGGAAAACACCGCCATCTACCTTGTCGCCTACACAGGCACAGGTGTGTGCACACACATATACCTGCACAGACACACAGAGAAGAATGGAGCGACCCTGAAGGGGAGCATGGCCCAATCTAAGCCCCTGCCTCTAAAACCCCGCTCTAAAGTGAACACCTCAGTCACTGCTCTTTAGTAAGGCTTTTATGGGTCTGCGTGCTATGTATGCTGGGCCCATGGTGACTAGAGAAAGTGCCAAATCCCCTAGAATTAATTTTACAGCTCACACTATGCTGTGAATCCTGGGACTCGAACCCAGGACCTCTGGAAGAACACCCAGTGCCCTTAACTGCTGAGCCATCTCTCCAGCCCCTGCCACCATTGTTATTACAAGTCTGGTACCTAACATCACTCTCTGAGAGTACCACGTACTACTCTAATCTAGAACGTGTTACATTCGGAAACAGGGTAGATTACAAGAAAAATTTGCCAGAGCCTCCAGAGTACCAAGAAGACCAGAGGATCCCTGACCTTTCCCCAGCTACAAAATGGGCCTCGAAGGGAGAGAGGCAATCTCACATCACTGCATGGGACCACAGTCAAAGTTCCCGACACACTGTAAGAGCAAACCCTGCCAGCACTTCCGTTCCTAAACAATATGGGACAGTTAGAAGCGTCTGACTGTTTTTAAAGATCTCCGACCAAGGGGACCATAGCATCCCTGGGTAGCTGGTGCCTGAGTTTAAGAGCCCACTTAGATGATGTGTGAATATAGCAGAGGCTGACAAGGCTGGGAGGCTGACAAGGCTGGGAGGCATGCCAAGCAGCCTGTTGGACTGCCTCCATCCTGTGCCTTCCTCTGCCATATATATACATACATACACACACACACACACACACATGCTTAGCCATCCTTCTCCAGCTTGGTACCATAACTGCTGAGTTAATTCATTAGTTAGTTCAAGACCTACATACAAAATGCTTTCTGTATCACCAGTATCCTAGATACAGGGCATATGACAGCTACAAAACACACAGGTCCCTCTCCCCACAAGACTCACACCCTTGCAAGAGAGGTGGGGTGTTGTAGGAGATTGTTTGTTCATTTCCCAGACGCCAAGGCCTGAATAATCATGCAGAAACTATATTAATTACAACACTGTTTGACCAATGACTCTAGTGTATTCTTAGCTAGCTCTTACATCTTAAATTAACCCTTTTCTATCGATCTGTGTATCGTCGTGAGGCTGTGGCCTACCAGTAAGGTTCCTAAGGTTCTGACGTGTCCTTTGGCAGCTACATGGCATTTCCCTAACTCTGCCCACTCTCTCTCTTTATCTCTGTTTAGATTTCCCACCTGGCTTCCCTCTGCCAAGCCATTGGCCAAAACAGCTTTATTCATCAACCAATAAAGCAACACACATACAGAAGGACATCCCACATCAGTGGGGACAGAAAATAAATACATATGTCAGAAGATGAAGAGGCTGGAGAGGAGCTGGAGAGATAGCTTAAGGCAAAGAACAGAGTTCAGTTCTCAGCCCCACGTCAGGCAGCTCACAACCAACTGTAACTCCAGCTCCAGGGGATCCGGCACCTCTGACCTGTGTGGACAGTCTCATTCATGTGCACATACACCAAGAGACACACAGATAGCTAAAACCAATGTTGTAGTGCTGTTTTTGAGAGTGGAGGGGACTGTTCCATACATGAGGAAGAAACATTCCAGAGACTGGATGGACTGAAGGGACATTTGTGTGTGTTTCACTCCTCTGAAGAACCTCAAGGTACTTGGGGCCAAGAGCAGGCAAGAGATGTACTTTGGGCTCAGGATAACCTGGCTTAAAGCCCTGCTTGCCACACTTTCGCTGTGCAACAAGTGCCCAACTTCTCGAGGTTTCAATGTCTTCCTCAGGAAAATGAAGTTAAGACACTATTAACTTCACAGTGCTGTGAAGGAGACTTGATGGCATGCAGTGTTGGGCATCAAAAAAGGTCCTCCCTGAAGTCAAGGACATTCTAGGAACCATTCATCACTCCTATTCCTCCATGGGGAGAAGAGGACCAAAGAGACAGAGACACAGGTACACTAGCCATTCCCAAGGCTTTCACGGCATCTCTGGTGATGAGCTTACAGTCATGTCTTCTTGCAAAGTACACCAAGAGTAATCAGCTAAGCTACTGTCCTTTGCACAATGGCTTTCCTTCAGTCATCCATTTCCTCCTGCCAAATGTCACTGGAAAGGACACAGGCCTTTCCTTCATGACTCTGTAATCTCCTTAAAGTATGTCTTCCCATATTCTTTAAGCCTCAGGCCTCACAAAACTCAAGAATTAGTCTCCATCCTGGCACAAGACTGCAGCCAAAATGGTGCTCATGCCTGGCAGTTTTGTCTGCCTCTAGGTCTGGCAGAGGGTGGGTGCCCAGGAATTCTGTTATGAATGAAGTGATGCTAGAGCTCACTAGCTTCAGAAGACAGGAGGCCAGGAAAGGTCAAACACCCCTTTCAGATTATTGGAGGACTGTTAGGAAAACCGAGAAATTCCTGGAGTCTAACCCTCATTAAGAAAAAGGCAGAGTGAGCAATTATCAGGAAGCCCAGACCCACCCTTTGGGAGGGAGGTCATGGCCACTATTCACCATCTGAAGACTCTTTTGGTTGTTTGTAAAGTCTGAATGTAGATCTGGCTGGTGTAGAACTTACTATAAAGACCAGGCTGGCCTTGAACTTGGAGATCTGCCTGTCTCTGCCTCCTGAATGCTAAGAGTAAAGATGTGCATCACCACACCAGATGAGAATCCAGTTGATTCATTGATTGATGCGTGTGTTCTATGTGTGTATGTTTGGAGGGGAGTGCACCCTACATGCATGCATGTGTGTCCACCAAAGATTAGCCTTGGGTTTTGTTCCTTGGGTGCCACTACCTTATTTTTGAGGCAGGGTCTCTTCACTGGCCTGGTACCTGCCAAATAGGCTAGAGAGACTGACCAGTGCGTTCCAACACTGGGTTTATAAACTGACATCATCATGACCACCTTCTTCACCTGACCTCTGGCATCAGGCCCAGGTCCTTGTACTCTCATGGCAAGTACCACTGGAGGAGCCCTCTTCCCAGCTCTCCATCCGAGGGTCATGCTGGTAGTCCATTGTAGCCCTGGGTGTGCAGAAAAGAGCATAGTGGATCAGGATAGCATACCTCAGATAGGATTACCCAACTCTAAGGCCTCCTGCTCAGATCTGGGTCTTCCTGGGTCAACAGGAAAGCCAGCCTCAGAATCTGGTGATTCTCACATTTAAACTGAAAAGCTCTTAAATCCACATCCGGTGTGGGAAAGAGTTTCCTCCCTGTGGAAGAGACAAGCAACTTTTGGCTTCAGGAAAAACCTTCTCCCACTGAAGGCAGTTCAGAAGTCAGCCTCAAACTTTTACTTCCCAGTTCTTCCGTGGCTCCTAACACCTCAGAGCGGAGCATGACTCACTGATCTCCCCGGTTCTGACAGCTAGTTGCCACACATACTCCGGGCCCCAGAGGCTGCCCCACTTCTTTCTAACCCTTCTCCCGAAAGCCTCCCTCTCTTCTCACTTTTCCCCAGGAGAGTTCTAGAAAAATTTTCAAACACATCAGTCAATTGGCAAGGTCACACCTCGTCCCTGCACTCCGGGCCTGCTAGTCTCCGAAAAGGATGTGGTTTAGCATCTTCATGTGTGTCATGTATTCCTTTCTTAAAATTAGTTTTGTTTTAGAAATGGAATCACGTGTATTCCAAATCACCCCCAAATTTGCTATTTCTGACACCTCCCGCCTCCATGACCCCAGTGCTAAGATTTCAGGCATGCACCAATGATGTGGGAGTGTCATATATCAATCTGTTGATTTCATTGGTTAAGTAATAAAGAAACTGCTTGCCCTGATAGGTTAAAACATAGGTGGGAGGAGTAAATAGAACAGAATGCTGGAAGGAAGAGGAAGTGAGCTCAGACTCGACAGCTCTCTTCTCGGGGGTAGACTCCTCAGAGAGATGCCATGCTCCCATCTCCAGGGCGGACGCGAGAGCTCTGCTCTCTGAGGCAGAGGCGATTCAGCTCCGACCCAGGATGGACGTAGGCTAGAATCTTCCCGGTAAGCGCACCTTGGGGTGCAACACAGATGATTAGAGAAGGGCTAAATTAATATGTGAGAATTAGCCTAGAAGAGGCTAGATAGAAATGGGCCAAGCAGTGTTTAAAAGAATACAGTGTCCGTGTAATTATTTCAGGGCATAAGCTAGAGCTAGCCATGTGGGCAGCCGGGGTGCTGGGAACGTAGCCCCGCCACTCCTATTACTACACACCAACACACCTGGTCTTGTGTGATGCAAGAGATTAAAGCCAAGGCCTTGAGCATGCTAGCCAAGCACTTCACTAGCTGAGCTACGTCTCCCCAGTATCTTTCCTAAACATAAAAATCTGTGTCCATACCTGAGTTCCAGTTTACAGTTGACAGCTCATTGAAGGAACATTCACTCACTCACTCGGAGAGAACAAACCCTGAGCCCTGGGCCCCTCAGGTAGTGGTCTTAGACCTTCCTGCCCACCCCAACACATAAGTCATCCCTGGAATCGCAGGAAGGTCACATCGTCTTTCTAAGAGATAACTTTGGTTGACTTTTAGATTCGTGTCCTGATAGACTGAACCTCCAACCTCAGAATGTTAGCACACACAGCTCTCTAAAGAGTGACAAGGCCTGGGAAGGGGGCTCCCTTCCAGAAGTACCTTTTCTCTAACTCTCTGCAGCAGTCTTGACGGTGTCTTAATTGAAGCCATTTGTCAAATGCATAATTAAATGTGATTAAAATATGTATCTTTGTGTGTACTTTTAAAATATCCTTTGTCTGGCCATGTGACCTGATTGGGATTCAGGGGACAGATCCTCTATCAAGAGAGTACTTTGTCTTCATGTCTGGTAGACTTTGCTGACAAATTCAGTAAACAGGCTAGCATGGAGGATAGGAAGACATTTTTTGTGCTATACAGATGCAAGCATTTCCCCCATCATCATTAGCAATGATAATTGAATGGGGGGGGCTTCCCAAATGTCAGTTTAATAATGTCTTGCCTTGTGGCCAAGGATTTCCTCTGCTCTTACAACCAAGGACAGAGCCTGACTGTGCTCACTCAGACTCTTCAAGGCCTGGTTCCTGCCCATTTCTCACGGCTTCCTCTCATGTCTGTGCTCCAACACCAGTCTTCTCTCAGCTTAGCAGGTTCAACACTCCCTTCTAGCCTCTTTGGTCTGTATGCCAGCTAGTTTCATGCATGAGTTAGAGTCACTTTGGAAGAAGGAGCCTCAATTGAGAAAACACCCCTGCCAGATTGGCATGCAGGCAAACCTATGATGCATTTTCCTGATGGATGACTGACTTAGCTCACTGTGGGTGGTGCCACTCCTGAGCTGATGGTCCTGGGTGCTATAAGAAGGCAGGTTGTGTAGTCAGAGGCTGCTCTTTCATTTCCTGTCTTCCCAGACTTGAAATAATCACACAGAAACTATATTAATTCCCACACTGTTTGGCCAATAGCTTAAGCATATCTTTATCTAGCTCTTACATCTTAAATTAACCCATTCCTATTATTTTATATTTCACCATGAGGCTTGTGGTTTACCGGCAAGGTTCCAGCATGACTGTCTGCTGCGGCAGTTATGTGGCATCTCATCCACGCAGCCTACTCTCTCTCCTCTGTCAGTGTGGAATTCCTACCTTGCCCTATTCTGTGCTACAATAGGCCCAAAGCTTCTTCTTTATTAACCAATGGTATTCACAGCATACAGAGGGGCATCCCACACCACCCCTTTTCTGTCTAAATAAAAGGAAGGTTTTAACTTTAACACAGTAAAATTACATATAAAGAAACAGATAGCAAGCAAGAATCACAGTTACAATATTTATATCTACTTTATCTTTTATCATAACTAAGGAAAACTATAATTATATCTATTCTTTAACTCCATCAAAGACTCCATAATTTACCTAAGTAAACAGGAAGTGCCTTGTAAACAACTTCCAAAACTCTAGAATTGACATCACCTAAAGTTCTTCTGTAACATTAGGGCATCCATCTTCAGTCTACAGGCCCACAGTATCCAGCAGACTTTTCCATGAAGCAGGAAATTTCAAAGACAGTTCCACCTATATTGGCAGTTTGTCAGTCACTTTCTTCTGTGTCCTGCAGGATGTCCGGCAGACTCTTTCATGAAGCAGGAACCCTGAAGGAATGTCTCACCTCTTTAAGCAACTACAGTCATTTTTCTGTGGGTCCTGCATGTTCAGTTCATACAGCATAACATCAAGCAGTCCAGACAAAAGCAGTTTTTTGCCCAAATGGCTAACAAGCTCCGTAAGGAGCCTCTTCAATAACTTCCTTTGAAGTTATTGGTGCTGCCAGGAACAGATGTGTCTTACTGTCATGAAAAGTCCTAAGTTTTTAAAACATTTTAAATGTCATATTCTGTAGGTCTTTGAAGTGTTTGAAGATTATCTAACAGAAATATATATCTATATATCTAGAAAACCTAACATGACTACAAGCTTAACTATTATAGATGACTATCTATTAACCTCTATTCTTAATTATATATTATATTTTTAAATGGACTGCACAAGCACAATACCTTAATCAAGAGCAGAAATATACATATAACAAAATTGATCTTAAATTTGTATTAATAAACCAAGATCCATACCAATGCAAAGTATTCATCTCTCTAGTGTATTCCCCTTTAAATTTATAAACAATATTTGGGAATTTGGGCATAGTTCTCTCCAAATTGCTTCCTGCTTCTTGTTGGGCAAAGTATTTGGGAGTTCACAGAGACCCTTCAGGGCATCTTGTTCCACCAGACCACATTAGTTTAGAGGAATTCACAGGTTCTCATCCTTTGTGGAAACAAAAGCAGAACTTCTTTTCCAAAGCAACATATCCTTAGACCCAAATTTTGAAGTCAAGATATCTTTAGAGTATATATCTTGGTTTAGCTTGGCAGCTCATACAATGAAATATATCTCTGTACTTAGCTCATCCACAGTCAAAATATTCAAAGAAAACACAATAATATACATAATCCAGACTCTCTGTGTATTTTCCATGTATGTGGCTTATTTTTCTTTACTCCTTTAATCTATGACTGTCTGAATTCTTTCTCTTTAAAGACTTTGTTTTATTTTTAAAAACCATTTACACACACACACACACACACAATAACTATTTCTTCTCTCTCCTAAGCCTATGTACTTTATCCAACACTGTGACCCATTTAGAGGTCTTTTTCATTTGAATATGTCTTTATTATGCATCTGTAATCCTTTTCTGTCCAGGACCACTTCTTAAAATGTTAAGCAGTGTGGCTAGGACTCAGGCTGCTTTGCCTTTTGGCTCCACCCAGTCCAATGTGGCGGAGGTCTGTCCAGAGCGAGCCATGCTCACAGCCCCATTTCTAGGGAAACAGCGGGTCTATGTTGCCATTAAGCAAGTTATAGCACTCTGTTTATAAACCCCATTTAAATGCTTGGTCTCCTGAAAGAGCCAGAGCTGTTTATGCAACCAGCCTTCTTAAAGGAGCCGTGGCACCCCTGCTTGCCGCCACTGTATCATCAGTTTCTGCCTCTAGGTTCCTGTGATAGTTTAAATGTAACTGACCCCATAAACTTATAGAGAGTGACATTATTAGGAGGTGTGGCTCTGTTGGAGTAGGTGTGGTCTTGTTGGAGGAAGTGTGTCACTGTGGGGTGGGCTCTGAGGTCTCTTGCTTATGCTTCACTCAGTGTCCCAGTCCACTTCCTGTTGCCTTCTCATCAAGGTGTTGTTAGCACCATGTCTGCCTGCACACCGCATGCTCCCTGCCATGATGAATGTCTGAACCTCTGAATCTGTAAGTCTCCACTTCAATTAAATGTTTCCTTAATAAGAGTTGCCATGGGAATGGTGTCTCTTCACAGCAATGGAAACCCTAAGACAGTTCCTGTCATGAGTTTCCTGCATTCCTTCCTTGACTTTCCTTGCTGATAGACTATACCCTGTAAGAGGAAATAAACTCTTGTCTCCCCAAGTTGCTCTTGGCTTTGGTACCTGAACCACAGTCATAAGCCCCTAACTAGGGCAGTCTGAAACACCTGCCCCCGCATCGTAAGCTTGAGAACTTTTCCCCGACCTTTTTATCCTTATATGTTTTCATGGAATCATGAAAAGTTATCCCTCATTAATTCATATGTACCGGACCCTACTATGTGCAAACGGGATTCCATCATCAATTTATATATACCAAGTCCCTACTATGTACAAACAGGATTCCAGGGCCTGGGAACATAAAACAACAAGGCAAACCCCACCCCCGGAGAGCTTCCATTCAAACTAAAGAAGAGTCAATAAACAAAAACACACACATGTGCAAGGAATGTAGGACATGGTAAGTGCTGTGGATCAAAAGACAACAGGTGTCCTGTACTGAGAAAATGAGCTTCCACAAGCAGAAGACAGAAACTAACTCCCTATCTTTTACCCTGTGCAAAAGTCAACTGAAAGCAGATCAAAGACCTTCATATATGACCTGGAAATATGAGACATCTAGAAAAAACTACTTCAAGATCTCAACATAGTAGGGGCCAGTGAGCTGGCTCAGTGGGTAAAGGTGCTTGCTGCAAAACGTAACAATCCGAGTTCAATCCCAGGAGATGACTTTGTCCTCTGACCAACCACCACCGCCTTGACACCTGCACACACTCACACACTCACACACACACACACACTAATAAGCCTTCTTTAAAGCATGTAGGCATAGGGGATGTTGTTCTTATTAGGATTCAAATAACAGGAAAGAATAGCAGGATTGACAAATGGTATCACATCAAAGTTAAAAGCTTTTACACGGCCAGGGAGACAATCAGCAGAGTGAAGAGCACTTCCACGATCCACGCCAATTCTCCTTCCAATGGGAATTAATGTCTAGAATACATAAATAACAAAAAAATTTAAACACAAAATTGGTCATAGAGACACGCTTGTAATCCTAGGACTTGCGTAGTTGAAGCAGGAGGATCAGAAGTTCAAGGTCAGCCTCAGCTAAATTGTGAGTTTAAGGCCAGTCTGGAGTACATTGAATCTTAACCCCATCCCTGAAAAAATTAAATATGAAAAGAACAAAATGAGCCAGGCATGGTAGCATATACCTTAAATCTCAGCATGTAGGAGGCAGAGACAGATGGATCTCTGTGAGTTCAAGGCCAGCCTGGTCCACATAGCAACCTCCATGCCAGTCGGGGATACACAGAGAGACACTGTCTCAAAACAAACAAACTGACTAACTAACAAGGTTAAAAATACAAAATAAAATGAGTGGATACTTCTCAAAGAGAAAAAATAGTGATCATCTTTCAGAATTCAAATCAAAACTCTATTGAGGTGCTAGAGAAACAACTTAGTCGGTAAAGGCCTGAAAGCAAGGAGACTTGAGTCTGGGTCCTCAGCACCAATATAAGATCCATCATGGTGGCCGGTGTCTGTGACGCCAGTGCGGAGTGAGGCAGACACAGGTACATCTCCAGAGTCCTGGGTTCATTGAGAGACACTGTCTCAAAAATAAGGGGGGGGGGAGGCAGAGAGATTAAAAGCACTTGCTATTCTTTTGTTGTTGTTGTTGTTTTGTTTTGTTTTGTTTTTCAAGACAAGGTTTCTCTGTAGCTTTGGAGCCTGTCCTGGAACTAGCTCTTATAGATCAGGCTGGCCTTGAACTCACAGAGATCTGCCTGCCTCTCTCTGCCTCATGAGTGCTGGGATTAAGGCATGCACCACCACCTGGCTAGCACTTGCTATTCTTACAGAGGACCTGAGTTCTGTCCCTAGTACCCACATGGTGGCTCACAATTGTCTGTAATTGGAGTTCCTGGAGTCCTCTGTGGGAGCAGAATGCATGGTATAGGCAAACACTCATACAAATAAAATAAAAGCAACTAATTAAAAAATTAAAGTGGACTGGAGAGATGGCTCAGAGGTTAAGAACATGCCTATTTTCCAGAGGTCTTGAATTCAATTCCCAGCAACCACACGGTGGCTCACAGCCATCTGTAATGAGATCCGATGCCTTCTTTTGTCATGCAGGCATGAATGCAGATAGAACACTGTACAGACAGAACATTGTCTACATACATAATAAATAAATAGTAAATATAACTTAGTGCATCCTTTAATTCCAGCACTCGGAAGGCAAAGGCAGGCAGATCTCTGTGAGTTTGAGCCCAGCCTGATCTACAAAGCAAATCCCAAGAAAGCCAGGGCTGTTATGAAGAAAATCTCTGTCTCGAAAAACCAAAAATAAATCAACAAATAAATACAAGAATAATAAAAATAAGGTGGAGAGCATCAATGGAGACGCCAGATGTGGAGGCTGGAGAAAACCTCAGCAGTTAAAAGTATTGCAATTCTCAGAGAGCCTAGGGCCCAGCACCCACACTGAGCAGCTCACAACTGCCTGTAATTCCAGCTCCAGAAGATCTGATGTCTTCTGACCTCCATGGATATCTACACACACATACACATAAATAAATAAAATAAATCTTTTTTGGGGAAAGACTCAAGATATCACCCTTTGGCTTACACACAAACAAAAATTAAAAATAAAATAGAATCAAAGAGAACGATGAGAACATGAGGAATGGGAGCCCGTGAGCACTGCTGGAAATGCAGATTAGTTGACCTCTGATTTCAGCACTAGGGTCCTCACAGCTCAAGACTAGGGCTGCATAAGATGCCTACAGAAGCAAGGTTAATGCTAAAAGAAACACAATATTAGCCTGGTGTTGGTGGTGCATGCCTTTAATCCCAGCACTTGGGAAGCAGAGGCAGGCAGATCTCTGTGAGTTCCAGGACAGCCAGGGTTAGAGAGAGAAACCCTGTCTCAAAAACCAAAAGAAGGAGAGGGAGAGAGAGTTGGAAGGAAGGAAGGAAGGAAGGAAGGAAGGAAGGAAGGAAGGAAGGAAGGAAGGAAGGAAGGAAAACAGGCAGACGATACTAATTAGAAAATGGCATACTTAGGTTTACTGAGGTGCTATATACCACCGCCAACCTGCGGAGCCAGCTTGCAAGCCTCACAACACTAAGTGGATGAAGAAGATGCGGTGTGTACACACAGTGAAACACTAGCCAGCCACGGAGAACAAAAGCTTGTGCCGAGCAGCAAAATAACGTGAGGTAGGGTGGGGGAATTGTGTTAAGTGAAAAAATCGAGACACAAAAAGGTAAGTTCTCCACTTTCTCTGTCCCATGAGGAAACTTTAAAAGCCAGTCTGAGAGTAGAAGAGAGATTTGGAAGTTTTAGGATGGATGAGGGGCAGGTGGGAAAGTAATGTTGAATTTTCCCTGTGAGAGCTACATACATGTATGGAATCCCATTAATATGTATGATTAGTACACATTTTATTAAAAGATGTCAATGAGAAAAATAAAGCCACAGAGGAAGCCTAGAAACGCTGAGGGGACATAAAACAGAGACCTCAGTGAAAGAGCGGAGCAAGACATGCAAAGTTACATGGAGATGCTGACTATTCTAGAACACAGGAATCAGGAGAGCAAAGGCCCTGAGCAGGAATGGTCTTGGCAAATGCAAAGACCACGTGGCCACGGCAGATGGGCAAACTGCTACGGTTAGATGACGTGGAGACCACTCTTCGGAAGAGATTGGCTATAAGGTGTGGAGATGGGCAGGAGCCAGGAGGACATGCAAACTGCCGCGGGAGACAGTTCTCTGTCGTTTGTTTGTTAACACGGGGAGCACCTCAGTATCCCTTGAAGAGAAATCTCCAATAGAGGTTAGTAGAGAGATAGTCACAGTTAAAGCCCATGGGAGATCATGGAGAACAGGATTCGGGGCCAGTAGAGAGGTGAGCCCTGGACAGACAGGGAAGCACGGGACGGGGTGTGATTTGCTGTAGGAGTGAGGGAGCAGGAGGTGTTGATGCTGGGGCTCCTTTGGCTTAGTGGAGGGTCACCCTGAGCTTGACAAAAAGACTCTGTGTCCCGGCACACTTATGGGGACATGGAAGGCATGGACAGAACCCATGGAAGCTCCTGGTTAGTTTTGTATCCATCAGAGACCCCGTTTCAGACAAGGTGGAAGATGAAGTCTAGCACCTGAAGCTGTCCCTGATTCCCACATATGCACCATGCCACACACATACCCACACTCACACACTCGAAGGTTTAAACTACATATCCTCAGTGAGAAGCATGCAGAAGGGGAAGGCACAGCCCGGCACCCTGCATGTGGCAGAGGGTATAAGTTGTGAAGGAAGGCTGAGTCACTCATTGGATGAGAGTGGACGCTTCTGTCGGCCACAACCTCTGCCCAGAGGCAATGGAAAGCCTGTTCCGTTGGATTCACCAGCACTGGGTTGTGGTGAGCAAAGTTTAGCAAAGGCTAAGAGTGGACGGATGGATTACTGAGGGGCCCAGAAACCAAGGGCTAGGTGATGGATGGACAGCTGTGTGAACCTTAAAATCATCCTGGCGATGACGAGAGTCAGGAAAGGAGCCAGATGACCAAACCATCAATAAACACAATAGCAAGAAGTAGGCCGAGAGACCCTGCGGCGACATGTTCATAGGATTGCTTGGCTAGTGCTGTTCAGGGTGGGCTATGTGTTATTGTTAGCCTCGGCATCTAGGTCAGAACCTGAGTAACCTCATTGAACGAGTGAACGAGTGAATGAGGAGTAAATAAATAAATGCTCCTGGAGGAAGAGAGGTGAGGGGGTCAAAAGGCCAATAACTTGCCCCTCCCTGAAGTCCTAAACTTCAGAAAAGTTAGTCAGCATCACTCAGCTGACACCCAAGTTTATCATCTCTGAAGTGCTAGGCACCGTGGCCGCTGCTGTGCAAAGGTGTGAACCTAGGGATTTCATAAAATAAGGAGACTTGTGAATAACAAGAACACCACGGAAGCACAGTAGGCAGGGGTGGATGGCAATATGAGAAAGATACTCCTGGGGTCAGCCTGTCTGGAGGGGAGGACGGGCTGTGCGCGTAGATAGGGACCAAACAGTGAGGAAGTCAGGCAAAAGGGCAGCCTGCACAAATGTGGAGAGGATGGGCCAGCTGAACGGGAGCCTGAAGCTACAATAAAATGTCAGGCTGGAGAGATGGCTCTGTGCTTAAGAGCAGCAGCCACTGTTACAGGAGTCCAGAGTTCAAGTCCCAGCACACTGGGACGCTCACAAACACCTGCCACTGGAGCAGGGGACCTAATACCCTTTCCTGGCCTCTGAGGGCACTGCATGTGCGTGTGCAAACATGCATGCAGACACATATAAAATAAAACGTAAGATGCCATCTGGCCTCTATTGGTTTGTGATAAGGATGTGGATAGTTCGGTATGGGGAGGAGAAGGAATGGTCTTTTTACAGGGTTTGGTCCCTGGGAAAGAAGAAAGGTGGACACGGACACCTATCTCACATCATGCACAACAATTAATTCAGATTAATCAAAGATCTGCCTGTGGAGGCTAAGACTACAAACTTCTCAGAAGACAGCATAGATGCATATCCTTATGGCCCTGGATTAGGTAATCGCCTGTTAAATACGACACCAAGAGCACATACTAAAAAGACAAAAGTGCATGCGCTGGACTTCATCAGATTTGAAGCTTGTGTTTCTAACAGACCAAAGGAGTGATCCCACCGTGGTGGTACACACTTAGAATCCCGACACTTGCGAGGTGGAGATGGGAACACTGGCAGAACAAAAATAAGATTGTCTACATAGTAGGTTGGTAGCCAGCTTGGGCTACATGAAACACTGTCTTATAAGAAAGAAAGAAGCAGAGAAGGAAGAATGAGCACACAATTATAGTTTTATTCTCCTGATATCCAGCAGGCATCCAGAATATGTGAAAATCGCAGCTCATCAACAGTATAGTAAGACAAGTAACCTGATCTTCCAATGAGACAGGTCGGCCAAAGAGAGAGCTCAGCAGGTGCTCACTCTGCAAGCCTGAGGGTCCAGAACTGTCAGTAGAGCTGAAGGTGCCGCATGCATCTCTAATCCCTGAACTCCTGTGGGCGATGGGAGACAGAGAAGGAAAACTGGCCAGAAGCTCACCGGCCACCAAGCTTAGAGTAGTACTTAGTACAGAAACAGAGATCCTGCTTCGGAATCAAGACGGAAGGGTGAGATCCAACTCTCAGAAGCTGTTCTCTGAGCTCCACATGTGTGCCATGACACACAGCTGTAATCCCAGCAGAGGCAGCAGTGGGAAGCTCCCTGGGAGTTCCAAGCCAGCCTGGGCTTTGTAGCAAGACCTTGTTTTTTAAAAAGGAGAAAAGAGAGGAGGAAGCAGCAGCTATTGCATGCAGAGCTACCAACCTGAGTTTGACCTCGAACCCACATAAAAGGAGAACTAGCTTCACAAAAGCCCTCTGGCCTCCACATGCAGGCTGTGCCGTGTGTCAAGCACACAGTTAAAACACGTGTGCTACATCCATTCACTGGGATGCTCACTGCTCAGCAACAGGAAAGAGCTGGTGCATGCCATCACAAGCATGGACCTGGAAAACATTTTGCTACCCGAAAGAAGCCAGACAAGGGGCCACATATCCCTTGATCCTTCAAAAAGTCCAGCCTAGGAAAATGTATCCCAGACTAGTGGCAGCAGGGAGGAATGGGGAGTGACCACTAATGGGTAGCAAGTACAACTTTGAGAAGACATTAAACATCACTCAGTTGTACATATGAAAGGGTGGATTTTTTTTAATGTGCATTGGTGTTCTGTCTGCCTGTATGTCTGTGTGAGGGTGTCAGATTCCCTAGAGATGGACTTACAGACAGGTGTGAGCTGGAAATTAAACTTGTGAAGAGCAGCCCGGCTCTTAATTTCTGAGCCATTTCTCAGGTCCTGAAAGGATGATGTTATGGTTGGGAATCATATCTCAATCAGGGGTGGATGTTGTATGGGATCGTGGTGTGGTGTGTGGGTGTGTGGGATGTGTGGGGTCTGAAAACTGTGTGGGAGGTGTGTTTGGTGCGTGTGTTGAGGTGTGTGTATATAGTGATAGGTGTGCTGTGGGGGGGGTGTTGTGATATGTTTGAGTATACAAGAGTGTGCACACTTGTGAGTGTGCAGGTGTGCAAGCCAGCACTCATGCATGTAGAGGCCAGAGCAGGAGTCAAGTGTCTTCCACTATTACTCTCTGCAGTGTTTTCTGGAAACATGACATCTCCCTGGACCAGAACCCCACCGTCTCAGCTAGGCTGGCACTCGGTGCGCTCTTCAGATCACTTAGCTCTTGTCCCCTTAACTGGAGTCACAGGTGCATGCAACCAAGTCAAGCTTTGCATCACTTGGGTGCTGTGGATTTGAACTCAGGTCCTCAAGTGTCCTTACCTGCTGAGCCACCTCCCAGCCTCTTATAGCTCAGATTGGGGGTCACTGTGAGCTGCTGAGGGGTGTGGATGAAATCCTGAAGACAATGGGAATTTCTAAGCACTCACCATGTGAAGTCAACACAGTGGCCCAGGATGCCACCACACAGAGGTCACTCCACCTCTTTACACTCTGTTTGTGTGTGCTCAGACTGTATCTTATTTACAATTTGGTATACAACTGGGTTTTTCCCTCTCTTTTACCACAAACTTATTCTGAACATCATTTAAAGATAACTTTCTCTTCTAATTATAATAGTGATTTATTGTAGAAAATTTGGAAAATATAGGAAATTACAAAGAAAATTAAAATCATCCATAATCTCAGTAGCTGGAAGTAACCACTGTGAGCGTTTTACCGCCACTGATTTGCTTTTCTTCCTGTGAGTGCCCTTTTTAGTAGCTGCACAATAGGCACACAGCATCAAATGACTTCTATTGTAATGTAGTTAGGTGATTTCTAATTTCTTCTTATGTAAATAATGATGTAATAAATAAGCTTTTATAAAAGCACGAAACATTTTCATAGATGGGTTATTTCCTCAGCTTCTCAGAAATGAAACTATTGGGTCAAAGACTGAATACATTTAAGTTCGTAGCATGATTCCCAAGCTGTATTCTGGAGGGATTTGACAAGTCCAGCTCTGGCAGTGAGCCAGTCAGTGTCCGCCCAGCTGCAGCGTCACCAGACCGAGAAGTATTTTCTTTTAAACTCCTTGTTATTTTTATTTTGATTCTTTTGTGGTTGCTTGTTTTTGTTTTGATTTTGGAGACAAGTCTCGTGCTGCTAAGGCTCAACTACCCCTTGTGACAATGCTCCTGCCTCAGTCTCCTGAGTGCTGGGATTGAGGTGTGGCCTCCATGCCTGTCTTTCATTCCACTCTAACAGAAGTTTCATGAGCAAGGAGGGGAGAGACTGAGCTTCAGGCAAAGAGAGATGCTGTGCTTGTGAGGAGAGGCCAGCACCAGGCAAAGACGGTGGCAGTGGGGTTATACAATCGGCGCTAACAGACAGTGTGGGTGTGTGAGTGAGTATGTGTGTGTGTTGGGCTTTTGGAAGCAGGGTCTCTCTATACAACTCTGGTTGTCCTGGAACTCACAGAGATCTACCTGCCCCTGCCTCCTCAGTGCTGGGATTGAAGGTGAGCACCACCATGCCTTGCTCAGACATTTCTAAAAAACAATGGAGTTTTTACTGAATCAACCAGGGCAGGGAAGATGGGGAAGTGTCAAGGTTGCCTCTGCAGGCACTAGGGTAGATCAGGGTTAGAGGAAGAAAGGTGCCCTGCTGGCAGCCTGTCACTTCAGGTGCTAGGGAGGTGCAAGAGGGGGCTAGGAACGCTGGTCCGAGGCTGAAGCATGGAAGAGCTTGCTAGGGACAGAAACCGGGGTGGCCACGAATGAGATCCTGGGGATTTGGGAGACTCTGGGAGAGACTTGTCAGCGTCCTTGGGTGGAAGGAAGAATGTGGAGAACACCGCTTTGTGGGCAGCCAGGGACCCACAGGCTTGGTGTCCAAGCCGAGGCAGGAGCTGATGAAATGGGAACATGGGGATAGAGAGATGGCTGAGCAGCTGCTCCTGCAGAGGACCCGGCCTCAGTTGCCAGAACCCACACAGCAGCTCACAACCATCCATAATTCCAGTTCCCAGGATCCAGTGCCTGAAGGGGGGCTCTCTAATGGTGCTGACAGGTTTTGCCCTTTCTCCTTCCCTCCCTTGCTAAACCATTAGATTACATTCCTACAGCTAGCCCCCAACGTCCATTCCCTTATTTGGCTACCATTTACTCGTTCCTGAGACAAAAGACCAAGGTCCAGCCATCAAAATGCATTATCTGGCTACACTGGTTAACCCGTCCAATCGGGACTTACCTAGTCACCTTAGCCTAGAATTCCCCTTTTCCCCTTAAAAATCACTCTGCAGAGACACCTGCCGCTGCTGCTGCTGCTGCTGCTGCTGCTGTCTGCTTTGGCTCAACCCAGGGACAGTCCCCTCCTTTTCCCCTCCAGGGCAATAAACCTCCTTTGGGCTGAGACTTTGGTTTCTGGTGTGTCCTGAGCTGACTCCAAGGGGTCCCAAGTACCTTCTGACCTCTGAACACCAGGCACGCGCACCGTGTACACACATACACGAAAGCAAAACAATCATACACATGAAACGAAACAAATGTACAAAAGGATTGGGGGGGGGCGGAGAAAGAAGTGGGATGTGAGCAGGTCCAGGACCTCCAGAATTCAAGGTGGTGAAGGCCAGGTGGAGCAGAACCTGAGGGAGGAACCTGGGGAGGGAATCCGGACCCCAGCTGGGAAGGAATCTAAGTTGAGGGTGTAAAGAAAGAGGACTCAAGTCTTGCTTGCATCATGGCAAGAGCTGGTCTAAATTCTGTTCCCTGCTTACCTGAGCGCACCCTGATGCAGAAGCAAAACCTGAAGAAAAGATTGGGGCTCCCCTGAGCAGGAGCCATGCACAGGGAAGGCCTTTAAACCCATTAGTGCTCAGGGGTGGGTCTGCTCCAGAGTGCGAGGTGACTACAGTCAGTGACAAGCAGAAAAGAAGACGCGAGCAGTGTTTTGTTTTGTTTTTCTTTCATAAAAGACGTTAGATGTATGCAATTTAAAAGACTCTGTTGTAGGGCTGCTGAGATGGCTATGCAGTCAAAACACTTGCGGTGCAAGCCTGGGATCTGAGTTCACACGGAGGTGGGAGAAGAACACCGACTCCACTAGATGTCCTCTGACCTCCTCATGGATACTGTGGCATTTAGACACACACACACACGCACGCACACACACATGCACACACCATTCTTAAGAATCTTTTAATGACTGTCTTCTATTTGAGATTTTAATTCTTGCTTTCGTCATATCTGTGCATGTGACATAATAGTAGGTGTGAGTTGAGGGTCCCCCACGCAGAGATTTCTTTTCTGTGTCTTCATGGTTTACAGAATTGGTTCAGGAATGTCACTGATTCATGAATTGCAAAGGAGCGGCTATGAATGGCCTAGACATTGTTTAGAGCTCAAATTAGTCATTCTTCTGTCATTGTGACCAGACTACCTGGATTTAGGGAAGAAAGATTGAGTCTGGCTCTCAGATTCGAATGGGTCAGTCCATGGTCACATGACCTCGTGTGCTCGGGTACAAGGTGGTTAGGGAGTACTGTTCACCTCCTGATCAACCAGTCCACCAGGAAGCAGAAAGAGTCAGGCAGGAGCCAGGGCTGGTGCTCCCCGTGACCTGCTCCCTCCCTGTGACCTGCTTCCTCCAGGTACTGCTCACTTCCTAAAGTTCCCTCCGCCTCTAAACCAGCCAAAAAAGCCTCTGGGACACATACCAATCAGTCTCTATCAAGGTCCCCTCCTCCAGAACCCAAACTCCAGTCCTCTGAAGATTGTCCTCAGGAGTCCCATCCCTGCTGGTGGAAAAGACACCAGGGACCCCTCCCCCACCAGAACACAGCACACAAGGCTTGAGTTTGGGCCTTTGCCACAAGCCGATGAGTTCCCGCCTCCCCATCCCCCCTCCTCCATCTGCTCTGTCCATCTGGCCACTTGGAGCCCAGCAATAGACCAATCCAACATTTCGCCAGCTCACTACCAGGCTCCTGCACACAGTAGGTACTCAGTAAACAGCTGTTAAATAACTCACGTCCCACCTCAGCCCTCCAGGGCAGGATGGTGGTCGTTGTGTCTATTGTTAGCATTGGTGGTGGGTGTGTGGGGACTTGAAGATGTGCTATTTTCAATAGCCAGGCATGGGGGTATACCCATACACCCATGCTCCTGGTGCCTCAGGGAGCATGGGCAGAGGGCAGAGACACTGGGAGACAGGAGTTTAGGGTCCTCCTCAGCTACCCAGTGAGATTGAGACCCAATGCTATCTCAAACAATTGGTTGGGATGATAGTGTCAGTTGGTAAAGCGTTTGCCTTGTACGTGTGAGGGCCTAAGTTCAACCCCCTAGAATCCATGTTAAAAAAGAAAAAGAAAGAGAAAAAGATGCAGGTGTGGAGGCACAGCTCAATCCCAGTGCTGCCGAGGAAGAAACTGGTGAGTCCCTGCAGCTCATCTTGATGAGCCTCAGGCTGCTGAGAGAGCTTATCTCAAAAGAAGCCCAAGGGCCACAGCACCTGAAGACCAACAGGAGAAGCTTTGGCCTGGCCTTTATGGGCATGCGCACTGTGTACCACACCTGCGTAAGCGCGCGGACACAGGCACGCGTGCACGCACACCAGTACACATACACGCACAAACACAAAGATGAAATTTAAAAATAATAACAAAGCTTTCTGACATGAGAGATGTTTAAGTGAGATCTAAAACTACCTCCTTTAAGTCTAGTTCATTGCCCACCACCCCTGAACAGTAGAATTTACGTCATCACCCAGCCTTCCCAGATTGACCAGACTTGGGGAGCAGCCATCTCCCCAGCAGCAATTCTGTTCTGGCCCCCATAGGCAGCCCTTCGGAATGTGTGCCTATAAGCCTAGCACTTGGGAGGCAGTTCAAGGCCAGCCTCTGCTACTTAGTGAGTTCCAGATCAGCCGGGGCCATGTGAGGGCCCATCAGAAAACAACAAAAAACGCCAAGAGCACTGAAGACGCTTTAGTCTCCTCTGCATTGACCACAGAGTGACCAATACCATGCTGTGGACATGGTTTCTGATGTTTGCCTTCATATGTCTAAAGACCGGCCTGAACCCTGCCCTCTCTTGTCATGTACCAATGATAAGCAGCTTTTCTTCTCGACTCAATATGGTTATGACTCTTGCATAAATTTACAGCTGATGTTTTCCACAGTGGCGCTCTTCCCTCCCTGCTCCCACTCTCCAACCCGGGGCCTGAGGCCTCAAGCATGCTAGGCAAGAATTCCACCACTCAACCACAGTCCAGTCCCGAACACTTTTGTTTTTTGTTTTTTGGTTTTTTGGTTTTTCGAGACAGGGTTTCTCTGTAGCTTTGGAGCCTGTCCTGGGACTCCCTTTGTAGACCAGGCTGGCCTCGAACTCACAAAGATCCGCCTGCCTCTGCCTCCCGAGTGCTGGGATTACAGGCATGCGCCACCAGCGCCCGGCTTCCTGAACACTTTTGTAACTGAAATTAATAATTACTGTGTTTGGTTTTTTTTGTTTGTTTGTTTAAGATTTATTTTCTTTGTAATTTTGCATATATGTGTGTGTGTGAATTTGTATCCCTGTGACTGCAGGAACCTACAGAGGCCAGAGAGAGCACTGGACCCCCGCACTGGGGTTACAGGTGGATTTGAGCCACCTGATGACCCAGGATGCTGGGCTCCGAACTCCAGTCCTCTGCAAAAGCAGACTTCTTAACTTCTGAGCCGGCTTCTCCATACCCTGGGCTTGGTGATGATGGCTTGGTTTTGTTGTGAGTTTTTTGCTTGATATTCTGGATGTCAAACAATTGTCTTAGACTTTGCGACAGCCTCGGGATTTCCACCCACCACGGAATTTGGATCATTTCCCCAGCTCACTTTCTCTCAGAGATCTCCTGTCTCCCTCTGTCCCCTTCAGTCTGACTGGCTGCTTCGCTTTCCCATGTCCTCAGACTTTCTTTTACTATTTGCCTAATTTGGGGTCTCCAGTCACCCTCTTTCTTGATTTATGCTAAAAGAGGAGAGAACAAGTCTTTGAGAAACTGTGAGCCTGAAATTCCCTCCATTTCCTTGAAGTACTTCTTTAGTAACTGAGCAGAGAACAGAGCTACAGTTGGGAGGTTGGGGCAGTTCAAGGTCAGCCTCTGCTACCCAGTGAGGCCCAGGTCTTCTTCAGGCACACAGGGTTCCAGGACTTCACACTTCTCGCCAAGATGTTTTGTGGAGCAGTCTGAGGCCATTCTGATAGCTGATCTTTTAGGGGAAAAAAATCACTATTTAATTTCTGAGAAAACTTTTAGGATTCTTGTCCTTGAGTTCTGAAACTTCTCAACAGGCTTGGTGGTGTCTGTTCTCCTCCATTGTGCTCAGAACGCCAAGGGCTCTTCAGTTCTGGAGAAAGTTTCTGTATTACTTATTTCAATTTATTCTCAACTCTCTGACTCTGTTCTCCCCTACTGAAATAAGGTAGTGTAATAAGAGATAGTATTTTAGAGTGAGTGTCCAGAAGTCTTTCTGATGAAATGACATCTGAGCAGAATGTGTGTGTGTGTGTGTGTGTGTGTTGTGTGTGTGTGTATTCTCGTCTCTGAGGAAAATTGTTATTTTTCTTTTGTTTCTTGAATGGTATCTTTTCTTTTTGTTCATTTTTATTTTAAATAGATTCTCATCTCGTGTATTCCAGGCTGGCCTTAACTCAATATGTACCAAGGACGGCCTTAAAGGTCTGATCCTCTTGTCTCCTTCTAGTTTTGTGGCATGTATCAGTACTCCTGGCCGGCGCTGAGAGCAGATTCAGAGCTTTAGACAAGCTAGACAGGCTCTCTACTCACTGGGCTGTACCCCAGCCCTCTTTTGTCTGCTGTGTTTAGTCTCTTTCCCAGCACAGAGTTTTCCTCCCATGGTTATGAGTCCTGGCTAAGCCATCAAGGAGAGGGTGATCCGTGACCTAGAAGCTGGTGGGATGCTCTTGGGTCTGGGTGAAGTGCATGGCTTGCCACCTTGGTCACCTCTCACTGCTCAGAGGTGATGCTGTTGGAAGGGATGTTGGCCTTTTCACTAAAGAATGTCATCCTCAGTGTTTGCCAGATATCGCCTCAGCAGAAGCAGCTTCTGGGCTCCCACCAGAGAGCAGAGGGGAGTCTGGTGGGAGGAAGACACCACAATGCATACACTCATTTGTTCGTTCGCTCATTCATTCATTCATTCATTCAGACTTTGGTTCAGCTACCCTCACCTGGCTCTCAGTGAGTCCCTAAAGTTCCCAGGCCCTTCTAAGATCCAGTTAAGGCAAACTTGCTGCATTCTAGACTGCAGAACTCATTTCCAGTCTGCAGTTTCTTTCTCTCCACCCCCAACAACGTGGCCCAAGTCAAGCGGCGGGAGGATGACTCAGGGGGTAAAGGTGTTTCCTACTGAGTAGATAACATAGCTTAGGTCTCCTGAGCATATTAAGGTAGAAAGAGAACTCACACAAACAAGTCATTCTAGGAACTCCACAGCCTGTGGCGGATGCTCAGAACCCCATTTTATAGAAGAGGAAAAAATAATGAAGTGAGGTTAAGTAACTCAGTAAATTTGCAAGAAAACCAGAAACACCTACACACACACAAACACACACATAATATTTTTAAAAAAAAATATTTTTTTTTTAGTTTTTTGCCCAAAGTGGCAGAGTTTGGGTCCCTCTGCCTCCCACTTACAATCCTGTGACCTCCTGGAGCTTGCTGTCCTTCCTAGAAAAGACCTGAGACAGGAGCAGAAATTCCTTCCTGGGCTTTCGAGACAAATGCTTCTCTGCCCTCTGGGACAGTCTGACCCCTTTTGTCCTTTGTGGAGAGGAACTGTGGCAATGAACTGGCCATTGTTTCTCAGCAAGACTTGCAGTGTTCATAGCAAACTAGACAGAGACCATTCTCTTAGGACAGAGTCAAAACAGCAAATCCACCATCAAATAAACCTTAAGCAGATTACCAATTAACACCCAAATGTATTTAAGCAGAAATAAATTTAATTGTCTAATTAATTTTTCACCAATTAAGTCCATTTTTTTCATGTTAGATTTTTTACATTGCTCTTGCAATGAAAGTAATTGGATCCCTTTATAACCATTTTCCACTTCTTGGTTTCCTAAGTAGTTCAATGCCTCTGTCTATAGGAGACATAAATCGCCCCAAACTGGCCACATTGCAACTTACCAAGTTCATAAAGTAATCCTGTTTGGAGGGTAAGGAAGTGAAGAGAGACAAACAAGAGGCAAAGAAGATGTGGATGATCCAGAAGAAAAAGCACCCATGGGGAAACCCTAAAATGGTCCCCAAGGAGCCCTGCCACCTGGCATTCACAGCCTTGTGAGGTCCCCTCTCACTGAGTGGAAGGCAGGCCTTAATGGCTCTCTTCTAATGAGCAGAACACAGAAAAACTGATGGAATGTTGCTTACAAGAATAGACGATATAGAGGTTGCATTTTAAGCTTTTAGTTTTTATTTTATTTTTGTTGTTTTTCGAGACAGGGTTTCTCTGTGTAGCCCTGCCTGTCCTGGAACTCACTCTGTAGACCAGACTGTCCTCAGACTCACAGAGATCTGCCTGCCTCTGCCTGCCGAGTCCTGGGATTAAAGGTGTGCGATCATTGCCCAGCACATATTTTAATATTCTTTCTCCTCTCACTTCCATCTCAAAATCTCCCATGACATCGTGGGGGGGGGGGGGGTAGGGGAGCAGCGTTAATGTGCTCGGTGAGGCAGGGTCTTTCACTGGCCAAAGAGTCCCAGGGATCTGCCTCTCCAATGCTGGGATTACAACACAGCAGCACAGTCAGCTTTTTGTTGTTTTTTGTTTTGAGACAAGGTCTCTCTCTCTACATAGTCCTGGCTGTCCTGGCACTCACTGTGTAGGCCAGACTGGCCTCCAGCTCTCAGGGATTTGCCTGACTCTGCCTCCTGAATGCGCCACCACACGTGGCTCAGGCCCAGCTTTCTTATGTAGGTTCTGGGATCAAGGCTCAGACCCTCATGCTTGTATAGCAAGTACTTTATCCCAGCCCCCAAGGTTCTGAGTGCTTTCATAGGCACTGAATCCCTTAACCCTTCCTGTTGTTTGTTTTAGACAGGGTTTCTCTTGACTCTCCTGGAACTCACTCTGTAACTCAGGTTAGCCTCGAACTCACAGACATCCACTCGCCTTTGCCTCCCAAGTGCTGGGATTAAAAGGAGTGTGCCACCTTGCACAGCTCCTTAACCTCTTTTGATGATTTGTTTCCTGTTCTGTAAAACAGGCATTCTGAGTACATATATCCAACAGGGTTGCTGTGGGGGTCGAGAAGGAGGCAGCTGCATAGAAAATCCTGAGGCCGAGCCCCTCGCGTCTACACTGCCTTTCTAGCAATCTCAAGTAAATAATGCTTCCTGTGAGCTGATCCTGCACACTGGGACACCATGCCAGTATTAGTAAAGCCAACTTACTTTATGATTTATTAGAATATTGTTTAACACAACATCAATCTTGGATCAACCTTAAATAAACCATATGTCCTTAAGAACTCATGGGTTTTAATTAGTTTCTTAATTAGCATGTGAGAAGTTTGCAAGCCTGTTTGCTTTCCATCCAAATCCTAAGAACAAGCACTGTGTGACTCTCACGTGGGGAGCCCGGGCTGAGCTCACAGGCCGCTGAGGTAAAGACTCACAGACTCCCACCTGCTCCGCTAGCCTGATTCCCCTGAGCCCCGTCCCCTCACAATCTCTGCCCAAGACCTTCTAGTCTCAGCCAGTAACATTTCGTCCCTCCCAGCTCCCTTCCCTGTGAGGCCAAGTGCATCCTTCAGGCTCACTCATCAACCCAGTCTCCCTCGACAGTGCAAGCCAGCTTTGCAGAGCTGTCGGGGTTAGCAGAACCATGGGCCTCTAACAGACTGCTTCCTTCAGCCTTGAAAACTTGAGCAGAACCTTTGTCTCCAAGGACTGCGTGATCTTGGAGGAGTTAGTGCACCTCTCCGTGCTTCCCTCTTCCCTTCTGGAAACCCTGTAGAATTTATGACAGTGAAGACTTTTGTAAAGATTCATTTATGTATGTGTTCTGTTGATATGCATGTTTGCACACCAGAAGAGGGCATCAGATTCCACTACAGATGGTTGTGAGCTGCCCTGTGAGTGCTAGGAACTGAACTCAGGACCTCTGGAGCAGCCAGTGCTCTTAACTGCTGCACCGTCTCTACAGCCCCAGTTAAGATGGTTTTAAATGCTTAGAACAGCATCTAATAACCCCAAATTTCAGTCGCTCTTATATTCAGTCTGTAATTAATACCGATCTTCCCCTGACCTTTCCAACCTATATAGACAATGACAGCTAAGAAAGGCAACCTAACACAAACGCCTAAAATATTAGGAGGTTTTTATATCTTTTAAAAAATAACTCAGGTATTTTTTAATGACTATTCAGTTCTCGTTCATGAACTTTGTGATTTACAGTTCTGTGCCACAATGGTAAAAGGTTGGGTTTGCCTGCAAGCTGAGGCCTTGCTATCCTCTCAGGAGCTCCGTGTTCACTACAGAACCATTAGACGGTGTTATTCCCCTGACAAATGTTACTGGAATGAATTCCAGGATGGCCAGGACTACACAGAGAAACCCTGTCTCAAAAGAAACAAAAGGGGGGGGGAGGAAGGAAGGAAGGAAGGAAGGAAGGAAGGAAGGAAGGAAGGAAGGAAAGAAGGGAGAGGGGGAGGGTGGGAGGGAGGGAGGGAAAAAGGAAGGAAGGAAGGAAGATCTGGAGGCAACATAAATGTCTAAGATTAGCGTTAAGTAGATGATGGTTTATCCTCAAAGCCTAGCAACGTGCTGCCATTAAAACTCATCTAGAAATTTGCTGCTGACACTTTCTAGCGTTCTCAATACACACTGGGGGGGAGGAGCGGGTTTCAAAACAGTACTATGCACAGAATGATCCTGTTTTGTGATAAAAATATAAATGTTTATGTATGCAGAGAAAGATCTGGAAGGACCCAGTGCCTGTTTCTGGGTGGGTGGAATTTGCATGCTTCTTTTCGTTCCTTGTACTTTATATGTATTTTGTGATTTTTTTATAATGAGTATAAATTACTTTTGTAGTAAGGAAAAAATTGTAACTACCAAAAATTGTTTTTCTGATTGTAATGCATTTTCGTTGTAGAAAATTCAAAAAGCCTCAAAAGTATAAAAAAATAAGATAATTATGCATTTTGGTCTACCTAGAGAGTCTGCTAACATTTTGGTAAAATTCTTTCTAGTGTCTTTTCTAATACATGCATGAATTTTTAAACTACTGGAGATCAAATTGAACTATTGTTTAATATTTCACAATTTTTTATTACAATGTGAATATTTTCCAAAGTTACTTTTAAATTCTAAATATTACATAGCTCATGGTGAACATGAAAATCAGTTGTCACAAGGCAGAAAAACCATGGAAGCACCAAAAAGTTCACGGCCTCCAACCACAACACAGAATATTTAAAGACGTC
Source organism: Microtus pennsylvanicus (assembly GCF_037038515.1). Classification (NCBI taxonomy): domain Eukaryota; kingdom Metazoa; phylum Chordata; class Mammalia; order Rodentia; family Cricetidae; genus Microtus; species Microtus pennsylvanicus. Next base: position 69,285,738 of record NC_134580.1, on the reverse strand, counting down.
CCTATGCCCTATAGAAGCTCATGAAACAATTTAAAACATCCCATATTAACAATTTTAATTGCAAAAATTTGAGATACCTTTTTCTAACTTTGACTAAGCATACTCACTTAGTTCACAACTGGCAGACAAGTCTCTTCGTTTATAATCAGCGATAAATTTCTCAGTAATTATCGTGCATATCTGGGGACTCTTAAAACTGAGAAGAATCCAATCTACAGGTTGTTTTCAAATCTAGAGAAAACATTAAGGAACTGGGCATGGTGGTTCACAACTTTAATCCCAGAATTCAAGAGGCAGAAGCAAGGGGATCTCTTTGAGTTCAAGACTAGCCTGGTCTACATAGTGAGTTCCAGGGCAGCCAGAGCTATATAGTGAGACCCTGTTCAAAATAAATAAATAACATTAAGGGCACATACCTGAAATTCCAGCATTCCAAAGAAGGAAAAGGGGGCAGGAGGATTGCCACACATTCAAGGCTAGTCTGGGTCCCAGGTTTAAAAAAAAAAAAAAAAAACACTAAAGTAACAACTAATATAGTTAACACAATGTCACAATGTCATGTCTTATTCATTCTACTCTTATAGACTGCATCCAAACAGCATCTTCCCTTTCCTCCTCCCCTCTTGCCTCCCTAGCACCTCCACCTTTCATTGCTCCTTCCCCACAAGAAAAGGGGAGGCCTCCCAGGAATATCAATTAAACACGGCATAGCAGGTTGCAATAAGATTTTTAATCAGAAATGTTATGTCATTGGACCAAGTCACTACAGAAAGAAGCAGAACTAGCTAGCTAGAGATTGTGGCTCTCTCCTCCAGCTTTTCCAAACACAGCCCCTAAATCTAGAACAGACTCTGCAGCCAGAAAACACCTGTGAGCAGCTCGTGCTCCCGACACAACGCCCCCCATCCGTTTCCAGCTCACAGGGTCAGTCTTTCCTCTGCCAGCATCCAGGCTCACAGGCACAGCAGGTGTTTGCTGAATGAGGGTGCCTCCCGTGGTGTGGTGGTGGTATCTTTGGGGACAAGTGAGTGAAGGCAGCCTCTAGATCTCAGTCCCGAATCTGTGCCTGGCAGTTCGGCTTAGCTTTTCCCATTCTACGCCCCTAACAAGCACCATGACACACAACAGCAAGAGAGACAAACATTCCCTTGTGACTTGCTAGTGTGCTTCTCAGACACCATCAGATGTAAAAATGCACCTGCAGCCCCGGAATAAAGTGTGTGATAAGGTCGAGATTTTGCGATGTGTGTCTTACTTCCGAGGTTGTCCAGAGTACGGCACAGGTGACTGAAACCAGTTGTGAGCCATCTCTGCAACTCTACCTCAAGGCATTATCACGGGTTTGTTTGGGTGCTTTTTGCTTTTGCTTTTGTCAATTGCTCTGATATCTCAATGAGAGTCTCTCCTCCACCCCTACCCCATCTGCGCTCTCTCTCTCTCTGTTCCTCTCCCTCTCTTTCTGTGGATGTGTGTCCTGGGGACTGAATTTGGGGTCTTATAAACTCTGATCTGGCACTCCAACTCTAAATTGTGTCTCCAGCCCTTAAATGAGAATTGGGGGGGGGGGCATGGAGACGGAGTTTGCCTGTGCAGTTCTGGCTATAGAACTTACTCTGTAGACAGGTGATCTCAAACTCAGTGATCCACCTGCCTCTGCCTTTGGGATTAAACGTGGTTGCCACCACCACCCAGCTTAAATGAGAATCTTAATGTAGCTGGTGACACAGCTGAATCTTCGCAGCTGGATTATAGACACCGCCACACTGCACCCAGCAGGCTCAGAGCCACAGCTATTCTCTCAGTGGTGCCCAGCACTGTGTTAGGTACACAGGAAGCCTAAAAAAAAAATAGATAGTAGTGGTGGGAGGTGGAGGGATGGATCACCCTGCAGTACCTCAGGGAGCCGGCTGAGTTAAGAGCCTGCCAACTATAAAACAATGGAAGGAGGACAATGGAAGCCAATAGAAGACCTGGATACCAATCCACACACCTTCGAACACCTGATTTTTTGACAAAGAAGCAAAAAATATCAAATGAAAAAAGAAAGCATATTTAACAGGTGGTGCTGGCATAACTGGATATCAACATGTAGAAGAATGAAAATAGACCCATATCTATCACCATACACAAAACTCAAGTCCAAATGGATCAAAGACCTCAACATAAAGCCAACCACACTGAACCTTAGAGAAGAGAAAGTGGGAAGTACACTTGAATGTGTTGGCACAGGAGACCACTTCCTAAATATAACCCCAGCAGCACAAACACTGAAAGAAACAATTAATAAATGGGACCCCCTGAAACTGAAAAGCTTCTGTAAAGCAAAGGACACGGTCAACAAGACAAAACGACAGCCTACAGAATGGGAAAATATCTTCACTAACCCCACATCAGACAGAGGTCTGATCTCCAAAATATACAAAGAACTCAAAAAATTGGCACCAAAAGAACAAATAATCTAATTAAAAAATGGAGTACAGACCTAAACAGAGAACTCTCAACAGAGGAATCTAAAATGGCTGAAAGACACTTGGGGAAATGTTCAACATCCTTAGCCATCAGAGAAATGCAAATCAAAACAACTCTGAGATTCCATCCTACACCTGTAAGAATGGCCAAGATCAAAAACACTGATGACAATTATTCTAGAGAGGTTGTGGGGAAAAGGGAACACTCCTGCACTGCTGGTGGGAATGCAAGCTGGTACAGCCCCTTTGGATGTCAGTGTGGTGATTCCTCAGATAATCAGGAAACAACCTCCCTCAAGACCCAGTAATACCACTTTTGGGTATATATCCAAAGGATGCTCAATCGTGCCACAAGGACATGTGCTCAACTATGTTCATAGCAGCATTGTTTGTCATAGCCAGAACCTGCAAACAACCTAAATGCCCTTCAACTGAAGAATGGATAAGGAAAATGTGTCACAGTTACACAATGGAGTACTACTCAGCAGAAAAAAAATAATGGCATCTTGAATTTTGTAGGAAAATGGATGGAGCTAGAAAACATTATTTTGAGTGAGGTAACCCAGACACAGAAAGACAACTATCACATGTACTCAATCATAGGTGGTTTTTTAACATAATGCAAAGAAAACTAGCCTACAAACCACAATCCCAGAGAACTTAGACAACAATGTGGACACTAAGAGAGACTTACATAGATCTAATCTACATGGGAAGTATAAAAAGACAAGATCTCCTGAGTAAATGGCGAGCATGAGGACCTTGGGAGAGGGTTGAGGGGGAGAGGTAGGGAGGGGAGCAGAGAAAAATGTAGAGCTCAATAAAAATCAATAATAATAATAATAAAAAGAAGAACTGGAAAAAAAAGCCTGCCAACTGTGGCCATCTAGGTTGCTTTACCAGCAGGGGACATGGCAAATGTGGAACTGACAGGTGGGGAGCCATGCACCTCGAACGGACCTGAGGGAGCAAACAGGTCAAGTTTGCCAGCTGTGCCAGCCATTGGCTGCGTGGGCTCCAGTGAGTCACTTTAGTGACTGAGCCCTTGGCAAAGATCTTGTGTGAAGGAAATCAGAAAATGAAGTACACAGGAGGCGAGAGAGCACCGCAGAATCTGCTGGGGAATAGTAGGGCCATCCTAGAGCCCAACACCGCTTTAGAAGACCAAATACAGTTCCAGGCCAGCCACATCTACAGAGAGACCCAGACTCAGAAAAGACAGCCAACGATCAAACACAGCCAAGGATGGTGTGTATATCTTCAAGTCCAGCGTTAGGAGGAAGAGGGAGGTAGAACTCTGTGAGTTCAAGGCTAGCCTGGACAGCAACATAGTTAGACTCTGTCTCAAAAAGAAGGATTTAATTAAAAATGCAAAAATTAAATAAAACAGATATATGACATAAGGAATAAAAGCTGAGAAGTAAGCACAGATCAGCTCTTTGAGAGAGACACAGCCTCTGTACCTTTGTCAAGAGAGGCAAACCAGTTACCCACTCTTTAGTGTTAAATACCGCGGAAGTGACGGCTTTCCAGGAAAACCTTCTTAAAAATGCAATTCATTCTAGAAGACTTTTGTTGTTTGGGGGTTTTTGTCCCACACATGGGGGAAACAGCAATTCAGTAGACTGAATTGAGGATGCATTAGAAGCCCTACACTCAAAAGAAATATCAGAGAAGATACTTCTTGGGTGAATTGTGTCTTCAGAGAAAATGCAGAGAAACTTTAGGCTCTTTTGTCTGCCAACATGACACTCCAGGAGACCAGAGGGAAAGGGAACCCAGCAGACTCTGAGGGGACCCTGGAAGCTGCTCCTCCAAGCTTAAATGCTGAGAGCATGTCTGAGAGACCCACACAGACCGCAGGCGGCCGCTAACACCACCACCAGGATCACTGCTCTGGAAGCAGGGGCCTCTTGACACTGCAGAAACAGAAGGGGAGATGGGGACTCACATCTGTAATTGTGGTTCTCAGGAGGCAGAGGCAGGAGATCGCCTCTGGTTTGTGACTTCCAGGTCAGCCTGGGCTACACAGTAGGACCCTCTCTCAAATGAAACAAACAAAAAAAGCATGTAAAAGAAAAGAGGAAGGCCGAATTCTCATGGATGCTGTAACTATAGACTAACTCAAGCTGAGAAGCGATGGGTAAAATAATTCACTATCAATTATCAATAAACTAAGATCGCATACAAAAAATAGTATCTTTCTTCTATGCAATTAGGTACCAGATATAAGTCCCATCTGTAACTGAGGTGTTCTTTGGGCCGTCAAATAAAGATACAGAGACTTATTATTAATTACAAATGCCCCGCCTTAGCTTAGGCTTGTCCCAGTAGCTTTTCAACTTAATTTAACCCATTCCTATTCAGCAACATTTTGCCTCAGGGCTTTTATTTTCCTTTCATTCTGCATGCCGTACTTTCCTGTCTGTCTGTCTGGCCCTGGCATCTCTTTTCTTTCTTCTCCCAAGTCTAATTTCCTCCTGCTTACTGCCTGCCTATACTTCCTGCCTCACTATGGCTGTTCAGCTTTTTATTAGACTAATTGAGTGCCTTAGGCGGGCAAGGTAAAACAGCAACACATCTTTACATAGTTAAACAAATGCAACACATCTTTGCATAGTAAACAGATATTCTGCAACACCCGTCTCTGTGAACAATAGCACAATAGAGGAGCAGTGCCCATGTGCTAAGCGCACAGGAAAGCTATCACTTGGCCCTCACACAGCGGTAGAGCAGTCTGCACTAGGGTGAAGGAGTAGCCTGATTTTTCAACAGGATGGTGGTACTGCCAGAAAGACGTCTGTTTCCACCAAACATCGTATTCATAGTAATTCCAATTCTTTAAAAAAAAAAAATTAGGTCTGGCAGTAGTGGTGCATGTTTTTAATCCCAGCACTCGGGAGGCAGAGACAGGCGAATCTCTGTGAGGTCGCGGCCAGCCTGGTCTACAGAGTGAGTTCCAGGACAGACTCCAAAGCTACACAGAGAAACTTAAAAAACCAAAAGATAAACAAACAAACAAACAAACAAACAAATAAAATTTAGGAGTTGATTTTCTTTTTTTTTTGTTTCCATTTCTCTCTTTAGTGCGCGCGCGCGTGCGCGCGCGCTCGTGTGTTTGTGTGTGTGTGTGTGTGTGTGTGTGTGTGTGTGTGTGTGTGTGTGTGTTTGCCTCTGCGTGTGCATGTTGGAAACCAGAAGAGTATTTAAAAAATAAAATAAAAAGTAAAAAGAGGGCTGGTAGGTAGAGCTTAGCAGTACAATGCTCATCGATGAAGTTCAAAGTCCTGGGTCAAACCCCTGTACCACAAAAAAACATTTTAGTTTAATTAAAGGAAGCAAAATGTGCTCAGTCTGAAACGGAGCTCTGGGTGATAGAGTGGCCTGATTTCACTACAAACATAGCCCGCGAGCTCTGGGTGACGGAGTGGCCTGATCTAGGGCTAACTGTTCACTCTGGAGGGCTCGTATCACAATGAACTCAGTATAAACACCTGCTTTCCTCCTGTAGGGACAAAGGCCTTCTAGTAAGTTCATCATGATCAAATATGACTATCCAAAACTGGTCATTCAGGCAAGCTTAAGGCCTTTATGCCAAGGGAGTCAGCTAACTGCTGGAGCTCGCCTGGTCTGCAGGGGCTTACAGCTGGTGGTGGTGTTGTGGGGAGAGCCACTCTCCTGGGCCTTATGGCCTGGTCTGTAGGGGCATGGAGCTGGTGGTGGTGTTGTGGGGAGAGCCACTCTCCTGGGCCTTATGGCCTGGTCTGTAGGGGCATGGAGCTGGTGGTGGTGTTGTGGGGAGAGCCACTCTCCTGGGCCTTATGGCCTAGTCTGTAGGGGCATGGAGCTGGTGGTGGTGTTGTGGGGAGAGCCACTCTCCTGGGCCTTATGGCCTAGTCTGTAGGGGCATGGAGCTGGTGGTGGTGTTGTGGGGAGAGCCACTCTCCTGGCAAAACAGTGCACATGCTATGTCCATAGCTACTGCAAGGTCAGTTACCTTTAGGAAGCTCTGCTTAAATAAATGTAAACTGTCTTTCATGTCAAGGATCTCAAAGACTTTACAAGGAGTAGTCAGTGAATTTTAACCATAAAAGCCTTGATCCATAAAAAGCAAGAGTGATTATCTTCATTTTATAAATAGATCAAAGGTCATGCAATCAACACAGATGTGGGAAACAGATGTAAGAATTCTGCTTTTGTCCAAGCTGCAGCCACCTAAAACTGGCCCTAATGTTGCTGACAGACCTCCTTTCTGCTCCCTGACTTCTGACCAAAGATGTAGGACTGGCCTTTATGTTTCCTCTTAAGGCCAGAATTCTATGTACAGTTCGCAAGCTTTGATATAGCTGGAATTTAGAAAAGAAAGGCAGAAGAATGATATTTGATGCTTTTCAGAGTTCACATTGGAGCCAAGCCTTCATTGTGGGTCAAATGCCAATAAAGGAAAGAAAAAGAAAAAAGGAAAAAAAAAAACTCGGTCACCACATCTTTAGGAAGATCACTTTTATTCTGTCTCTGAAAGAACTTTCTGTTAAAATTAATGGCAGTGTATCTTTAGTGACCAAAATGACTGTTGTAGGGTCACTGAAAGTCACTGTTTGTTGACAGCTGTGTGAAGTGTTTCATTTTGCATATTTCGTATAATTATTACAAACACATGGGAGATATTTATAACGTATTCCTTCTGCAGAGCTATAACTGGGCTCAGAGATAGAAGATGACCTGAGAAGAATGAGGATGAAAAAAAACAGAAAGAGAAACCAGAAAGGAACCATTGGGTGTGTTCTCTGTGATCAAAGCACTGTGCTTCCGAGGGCACTGGGGACACAAAGGGATAAAGTGCCCAGATTCATACTCTTGAGCAGCTGAGAGGAAAAGCTAGAGGGAGGAGAGAAAACACATTAATAATAATAATAATAGCAATTATCAACACATTTCAGTCAGAAGTATTTATAGACTTTATGATAAGTATTAATATTGCGCTTATTACAAGGGACAGTCTCTCTTCTTATGAATTTATTGTCTAACAAGAAAATCAGGTATTCATCAATTTAAAATTGCAATCGAATGGGACAAAAGACACCAGATGGGCCACAGACTGACAAAGGATTAGTACCCAGACTATATAAAGAATTCCTACATATAATAAAAATGACCAATACATGCACTGTCAAATAAACCAATAGCCATTTTTTTTAAAAAAAAAAAAAAGAAGGCAAATGGCCAATAAACAGAAAGTCTGCTCCAATCTCTCTCACTTGTAAACAGAGAATTGCAAATTAAAACATTGAAATGCCACTTCACACCCATCGGCTTGGCAATAACTTTAAAGTTTGACATTAGCAAGTGTCGACGATGTGGAACATGGGGGAACTCTCACATAACGCATGGAACTGTGAATTAGTACAGCCACTTTGAAAACCCATTGAGCCATGCCCAACAATACTGCCAGTTTCTATGTCCTGAGCCTAGCAATTCCACACCCAAGTATCCACCCAAGTCTGCTTCTTTCCAGGAAATGGGATTTTCTAAAAGCTATTATAGCATTGTTTCTAACAGAAAAACAAAGTAAATAGGAGCTAAATATCTTCCAGAGGGAGGCTGAAAAATAAAGTCTGCTGAATTTGTAAAATGGGTCCCTTGTCAGCAGCGAAAAAGCAAGATCTAGAAATACATACATTAATATGGGTTCACGCTGCCTAGTCAAAACAAGCAAGTTACACAGTTATATATAAGATCAGTCTCATGGTATCTCTTCAACATTGAAAATCATTTCAGATGGCTCCTTCCAAGCGCCTACAGGCACCAAGATATGGAGTAAAACTTAAAGGCACGTGTGGGATTGCAGCACCAAAGTGCTAACGTGATTCTGTGGGAAAGGGGCAGAGCTGGTTCAGAGGACTCCATCCACATCCAAAGGTTTGTGTCCTTTAAGAAACTCTGGATTGAGTGTGGCGGTGGTGGCACAAGACAGGCGGATTTCTGTGAGTTCTGGGTCAACTACAGAGCGAGTTCCAGGACAGGCTCCAAAGTTACAGAGAAGCCTGTCTTGTAAAATAAAAAACAAAACAAACAAGCACACGCACACCCTCTGCATTGAATAGGGGAAATGTTAAGTTTCAACAAAGAAAAGAGGTAGTTTTTGTAAGCTTTAGGTTTTTTTTTAAATTAAATGGAAGCTGGGATGGCGTAGGGAGAAGGCTGGTGTGTGTGTGGGGTGGGGGGGATCCTTAGGATGGGGGAGAGCATGAAGAAAACAGAGCCGGTGGGAAGGTACATACATGTCAAATAACCCTGCTTTGGGAAGAAGGAAGTGGAGTGGGGGCGGGGCACAGACATGACCTTTCTAGGTTTCACATAGCCGGATAATAGAACAAGAGGAGGGGACATCCTTGAAGGGGACACTCTGAGTTCAGGACAGTAAGAGGAAGGTTATCGAAGGTTAAGTGCTGAACACTAGAAATAGTGCGATCCAGTCATGGTCTAAACCGGGACTAGATCATGAGGCGGCAGAAAATGGCAGACCTGCGTGCCCAGGAAGATAAGGAGGGCCTGGAGCGCCCGGCCTCCCTGCAAAAGCTGTGAGACTGGCTGGGGTGTAGGGAGCTTGAGGCCTGAAGGAAAAATAGGATCTGGACGAGGCAGGACAGACACGAGACATCTTGGAGAGAAACATGTTAATAGCCGACGGAGTGTGGCTACTTTACAAGGTCAAAGACAGAGTGGCTTAGGCTGGTGTAGCCACTGCGAGGGGGGGGGGACACATCCAGGACTCATTTCGAGAGATCGGGTGGGTGGTGTCACCTTCACTGCGATGGAGACTAACGGGGACAAGATGCGGCGAGTTGGAGATGCGTGCACGGCAAGCTAAGTGGACCTGCGAGGCGTGCTCCCGGCGCTGCGGGCGAGTGGGAGGTGCCAGTGCCAGAGACCGAGGAGGAGTCGGTCACAAGGAGAGCAGAGGAAGCTGAAACTGAACTGGGGCCCTGCGGGATGATGAGGAATGGGTTTCAGGAGGATGGAGGACCAGGATAGGGAGGATCAAGAGGATGCAGAGCAGCCTCCAGGAAGCTAGCGGTGTGCCGGGCTGGGCGGGGCCTGGACACCCTAGCAGAGGTTGTCACCTCCAGCCTCCCAGTGAGATTGTAGTCGGAGCCCCGGGTGCGCCCCGCAGTGGCAGGCGCGAGGCTGCTGACCCAAGCAGTTTCTTCCCTGCCACCTCGGAGAGTAGGGCACCAGAGCAGCTGGAGTTCGGCTCAGGGTACCACCTGGCCATCCCCACCACCGCAGGCGCCTGGCGAACGCAGGCCGCGCCTCCGGGGCCCTGGGCCGAGGGCCTGGCGACGTCACCGCGGCTGAGCGCTAACCCAGCGTGGGCTTCCTCCCAGCAGGTCGAGTCCTTGAAGCCCGCTGCCGCATCCTTGGCCCTCCTCCCAGGGAACCTAGATTTTGCTAATTCGGGAAGGCTCTTAGTTCAGCTACTGATAAGGACGCGAGCTAATAGTTTATGTATAGAATAAGAATACTAAAGATTTTTTTAACAATGCCGGGAAAGAAATAGCGAAACCCGAGAAACGGACTAATAATAACCAACCAGCTAGAGCTCCTGTGCTCAACGCTTTTAAGGACAATAATGACGACAACAGCCATAATAGCCACGGTTTATTGAGCGCTTACTCTGCCAAGGCAGTGTTGAGCGCTTTGCAGGCAACAACCCTCAGAGGTAAGTACCGTTATGATCCCAACTTTGCAGGAAACCAGGGCAGAGAGATTAAGTAACCTGCCCCCAGGGCACGTAGCTAGCTGGTGTCAATGCCAGAATACCAACCTAGACTGTCTGATCTCGTGTAAATCTCAAACCAACCCGTTAAGGTCGGGAGCGTTCTCTCCATCTTAAAGAGGAGGAAAACAAGGCACGTGGAAATTTAAGTACCTTGCCCAAGGTCACCTAGCTGGATGAGGCAGAAAGCGACCCCAGGGCTCCTCTCTGTCCGCAGAACCCTCGGTCTTGGCCGTAGGCGATGCCACCTCCAAACCGCCTCCGACAGCCCCGCAGGCTTCCGCCCAGGTTTCCAGGAGGCAAAAGCAGCCCCAGGTGGGTTTGGGTAGGTTCCTGCAGCCTCCGCTCTGCTGATGAACCGGGTGTTTTAGAGCGGCTTCCTTGCTCAGCCTTCAGGCGTAGGATGAGGACGCCTCTTCTGGAATTCAGTCCCAGACCCGGCTGCGCGAACACGAGAAGGGACGGAGCGGGGGCGGAGGCAGCAGAAGGGATCCTGAGTCCCATTTGACCAGCCGCGGGGCCAGGCTCCAGATTTGTCCCCCTGCTGCCGGCAGAGGGCGCTGCCGCACGTGCAAGGAGTTTTCAAGAGCGTAAACTCTGCCTTCAGACACCTTGCCGCGGCTTTCCTTCTTCAGGTGATTCCCCTCCTAAGCCTCCAATATCTTAGACCCGCTTCTTTAGACTGAGCAACTGCCGTCCCTTCAAGGCTTCTCAAGTCCCAACCGGTTCGCTCTTGTTCTGTTAAGGGGCAAGGAAGGGGCTTCCATTCAGTTAAAAGGCAAATTCAGCTCAGTCTGGCCTCCCCTTCTAGTGAGCCTGTGAGTGATTTAAAATGGAGGTGGATCCTCCACTTGAAATAGATAACAAATTTTCTTTCCATTCCAAAACGGAAGATGAAAACTAAAGAGACAGCCAATGGATGAACAGTATGTTTTCATAATAGCCACCTTTTGTTCCAGGTCCTTTTTAGACCTGAACATCGTGAATCATGATTCCCATTTGATGTAAATCAGAAAATTAATAAATAATGAGAGCACGGTTTGATCTAGGAACTCTACCCTTAAAGCCACATTTCCAAGACCCAAAATGCACAGGTGCACACCACTGAGCCGAGGGCAGGTTATAACCCTAAATCTAGGGTGCTTGGAACGACCCTACCAGGAATGGAGGTCGGCCATCTTTCTGGAGCCCTCTTTGGGACTAATCTCTAAAACAGAAAAATAAATCTAGAGGAGCCGTGACAGACACTGAGGGCTTTTTGCTTTTGTTTGGAATAGCATCCAGCGGGGCCCGTTCACTTGCTGTATCTGGGCTCTGAGGAAAGTCTGAAAAACACAGAAGGGAAGGGGAAAACCCTTTCTGTGGTTTTTACTTTAAATTGAGTCTCCTTTTGCTATTTGTGCTATATTTTTAAATTAACATGGCTCTCCCCACCCTTGAAGCTGGCACACAAATAGCAAAAACAGAAGGAAAGCCAGCTAGCGACTTTAAATATGGTTCTCAGGAAGGAGGGGCCTGACTTTAAAAGGAAATGGGAATTAAATGAGGTGTCTTGAGTGTCTCAAAGACAGACTTTCCACGAGGAATTTCAATCATGGCTTTTAGAACAGGAGCTTTGTCTGGGTTTGGGCTACTGCTGAGAGTTGCTCCTTTGAAGAGACGGAATCACCCTTCTCTAAAAGGCCACATCTCTGGCCATTGGGTGAGAGATCCAGTCTTCAGGGGGATTTTTTCCTGCCCCGTAGATCTGTAACTCGGGCCCCTAACTTTTCCAGAAGTTTGTTTTGGAAACTCAGTCCAGGTGAGAGACTACCAAAGATCACATCACTAGGTGTGGTTATGTAGAATGACCAGCTGGTGGCTTTTCCAGACAGGGAGTAGTGTAGAAAGGAGCGCGTGAGATTTGTCACTTAGTAGCTGTCTCTGTTGCACTGTCTTTAAGCCAAAAGAGTTAGCCCTCTTCACCCAACACAAGAGGTCTCAGACTGTCCTCAGCTGCCTCCTGCAAATTCTTTGTCCTTCTGGGTACAGTGTTTCCTTCTTTTGGATCACTCACTCCAGGGATGTGTAAAGACAGCCTGCAACATACTGACCCTAGGGCTGTAGCAAAGATCCCACCAGGAGTTCAAGGCTCATGACTCCAACTTTCCTGCCTGGCTCCAGGATATTAAGAGCTTGCCTCTCCTGCTGGCTTGTGATTCTCATTCCTTTGGCTCACAAGAGTGCAGCTACTCAGAGTGAAGCAGATCGGGCCATATTTATGAAGCGCGTATATTACAATGAAAACCCCAAACTGCCATAGGATTCCAGAGCTGACAGGAAAATGCTGTTTAAACCGCAGCGACTGTTGGGACACACTGGGTAGAGCTTACCTGCCTTTCAGTCATTTTTAAAATTGCATCTTGGAATTACGTGAGTCACAATCATCAGGGGAAGGGAGAACACTGAGCTTCTGTTAACTCTCACGATTATTCAATCAAAATAGACTTTCACTGTCCACACCCTAAAAAAGACAGAAAGAATACTTAAGGTAAAATGTCAGTTGACTTTTTTTTTTCTGGAAAATCTATTAACACTTAATGATCTTGGCCTTGACCTATTTTTTAAAATGAAAAGAATTGGGGGTAAGATTCAAACCGTCCCTGAAAAGGGGTGGATCCCTAACTGGTGCTCTCACTGTGTGGTGGGATTGGCAGCCAGCGAAGTGCAAGCCGGGCAAGAGCTCACCTACTGAGCCACATCCCCAGGCCCCTTAATGTTGTTAACATTACAAGACTTCCCCAAGCCTTCTAGATGCAGCATCATTTCCTCTGAGGAAGGCAGCAGGACCAGAACCTATAAGAGTGAGGGGCAAAATTTTCTGCAGTCAGGCACGCTCGAGTCGTTGGAGCCAAAGAAACTATATAGGCGCCGCCTATGCGTGAGTGTGCGGTTCTGCATTCTCTGTCTGAGGTCCCAAATCTCCATCACACAGTGGCCTGCGATGAGCCAAAGGTAGACCTATCTAGAAGGACTGTCTTCCTACAGAGACGTTCTGAGTGACCGGGGATCTTCTTCCTAGCTCAGGGTCGTCTGCACGTTCCAGTTTCCAACTCTGCCCAGCTGGAAACTCTGCCAGCACATTCTGCTGGGAGCTTGCCAAGCCCTTTGGGGAACCGTCTGCGGCGCTTAATCTGGGGAAATGAGTTTTGCACTTTCAGAGTGTGAAATTCCTCAGGGGCATTCTTGTACACGGAAAGAGAAATCAAAACCTGCTCTTTCCTTCAGGGTCCTTGCCGTTAAGAAGGTAAACCCAATACAGTTCAGTTGGTTCTGCCTGCCTGCGGCCGGCCCTGGGGGGGGGGGGGGGGGGAAGCAAGTGTCCCTCGGATATCATCCTGTCCCGCAAGCTTGAGATTTCAGGGGCTTCTGTTGCTGGCGTGTATACACAGGGAGGGGCAGCCAAAGCGCCTAAGCCACCGAGGAGGAGCTCAAAACCTCGCTATCTTCCTAGAAACCTTGGCGGCGTGGGGCGCTGCTTGCTGTCTGATGCAACAGTTTGCAACGCGGTTCTGGGAGTAGAGGCCCGAGTGCCGCACACTAGGCCGGCCGACGCGCATGCGCAGGGTGCACTCTGCCCCGCCCCCGCGGCGGGAAGCTTTTCTCCAGATGTGCCGGGCGGGGACGGGGGCGGAGCCAGAGGCGAGGAGACCTTTGGCAGTTTGCGCCTGCGATCTGGGCTGAATTAGACTTCTCCCGAGGCATTGGCTGACTGACCCAGTGATCCAAAAAAAAATCAGAGAGGCCGAGATCGCCCCAAACGTGCCTGGAGAGAAAAGCTGGGTTTTGAGTCGGCTTCTTCCGAGTCTCCGGATATCTGATGCTGTACCGCCCATCTTGAGCGTTTTATTTGTGGGAGGAAACATGTCACTTCAATATATTCACAAAAACTGCAGATATCATGATTGTCTCCCGTATCCTGTTTCTCTAAATTAACTTTAAATCGATTCCCTTTTTTATGTATTCTTGCCCTAAGCGATAACATTAGAGAAGTCACAGCCTGAAAATAAACTCAGAACTATTCAAATAAAAAAAAAATGGTTTTGTGTTAGCTAAAATCGGCTTACCTACCACACTGGGGGTGTCTGGAGGTAATAATAACCGTTGTATTAAGGGCTGGTCAACGTTTCCAGGACTATGCTAAGCACTGTACACATTCTCTTGCCTCAGGACGCCCTAGGAAGAGGTGGTTCTCGACATCTTTACAGAGAAGAAAAGGAAGGCCCAGAGAAGTTAAGCAATTTGCTTGAGATCACAGAACCAGGAGTCAAACTCCATTAGCCTGATTCCAGCGTTTCCCTTCAATAGAGGAACGACCCAAGGATTTCTCCAAATCCCACCTATCTTTCCAAGCTAATTTCAAAGGTTGGGGTCTGGATGAAGGCCTCTGGGGTGCCGGGGAGATACAGGCACAGGAGGGAGGAGGCTCACCTCAACCAGGGCTCTTATACTAGCTTTACCTTAAGTGCAGAATGGCCATAGCGATAGCTTCTTTCCTTCTTTTTAAAGATTGCTTAATCTACTCCATAGTATCTCCAAACAGTTTTATTTGTTTTTATTTTATGTATATGAATGCTTTGTCTGTATGTTCGTCTGTGCGCCACTTGTGTGCCTTGAGGCCAGAAGAGGGCCTCTTACTCCCTCGAACAAGAGCTGCCGATGATTGCAAACTGCTCTGTGAGTTCTGGGAATTGAACCTGGGTCCTCTGAAGATCAGCCAGTGCTCCTAACTTCTCTCCAGCCCCAGTGACAGTCTCCACTTTTGTTGCTGTTGTTTTGTTTTGCTTTGATGTGTTTTTGAGACAGGGTTTCTTTGTCTAGCCCCCAGCCATCCTGGAACTTACTCTGCAGACAAGGCCGGCCTTGAACTCACAGAGATCCCCCTGCCTCTGTTTCCTGAGAGCTGGGATTAAAGACGTGGGCCTCGATTACCCAGTGTTCCTCCCACACTTTGGGTGTGACCAATTGGATCCTCATTTCCCAGCCTAGAAGACTCTTCTGCAATGGGCTCCCTTTCTTCTAAAGAGAGGTGGGTTTCAGCAGTGCCTGTCTCTGCCTCAGAACCAGGGACAGGAGAAACAATGCTGAGCCAGGGAGCACAGTGAGGCCTGAATAGAGGAAGGCCCTTCCTTCCCAGTCCACCCCAGAGAACACAGAAGGACCCTCTGGCCCGTCTGAGGTTCCTTCCCCAGGTATTATGGCTTCAGAAAACCAGTGGGCTTGGTAGGCGCACTCAGGCCCAGTTCTCTGGCGCTCTCGCCCCTGTGGCTCTCCTGCAGCATCCGCTGCTCATCCCCTCAGCCCTTCCCTACCCACCTAAGCAAATGAGGAGATGGAGGGCCAGCGATGCTAAGCTGCCATGGGAAGTCCACCCAGGGATTTAGACTGCCTGGAATTAAACTTCAAAAAGAGCTTTTTTTTTTTTTAAAGACTTCTTTTTTTTTTAAATTTTTTTTATGGTTTATTTAGCTTTATTTTATGTGCATTGGTGTGAAGGTGTCAGATCCCCTGGATCTGGATTTTCAGACAGTTGTGAGCTGCCATATGGGCGCTGGGATTTGAACCCGGGTCCTCGGGGAGAGCAGTCAGTGCTCTTAACCGCTGAGCCATCTCTCCAGCCCCTCAAAAAGAGCTTTTAACAAATATGTAGAGCTATTCCCACTTTTTTTCCAAAATTCATCTCACACAGCCTTCTCCCCCACCTCTGCCTCCTTCGAAATTCCTTAGGGGCTTCCAGTTAATCCCCACCTATTCCTACAAATACCCCCTCCACCTCATCCCTACAAATACCCCCTCCACCTCATCCCTACAAATACCCCCTCTACTTCATCCCTACAAATACCCCCTCACCTCATCCCTACAAATACCCCCTCCACCTCATCCCTACAAATACCCCCTCCACCTCATCCCTACAAATACCCCCTCCATCTCATCCCTACAAATACCCCCTCCACCTCATCCCTACAAATACCCCCTCTACCTCATCCGTACAAATACCTTCTTCACCTTATCCCTACAAATGATTCTTCATTTTCCTCTCTGAGCCAAAGTACCTCATAAATCTATAATTTTCCCCCCAAGAATCCTGTGTGTGTGCATGCACATGCAATGCTGTGTGTACCTGGTTGTGAATGTGGAAGCCAGAGATTAGCATTAGGTGTCTGCCTCAGTTGCTTAATCGCTCTCCACTTTTTTCTCTCTTCCTCCCTCCCTCCCTCTCTCCCTCCCTCCCTCCCTCCCTCCCTCTCTCCTTCCCTCCCTTTCTCCCTTCTTTCCATCTTTCTTTCTTTCTTCCTTTCTTTCTTTCTTTGACTTGGGGTCTCAAATGAACCAGGAGCTTGCCATTTTGACTAGAGCGGCTGACCAGCAAGCCCCCAGGATCGACCACCTAGATCTTGTGTCAAAAATGTCTTCCACTGCACCCAGACTTTTACTGGTGTTGGGTAGCCAAACTCGGGTCCTCATACCTGCACAGAAAGTTCTTCCAGCACTTCTCTACTCTCCTTTCTGGCCATGTAATCACCCAGAAATTCCACTTACCAGTCAGGAAACTACATATCCCAGAATACCATTCTCTCCTGGAAAGAGACCCAAAATCCTATGTCAACCATGTGTCTCCTATTTTGGGGTCGGAAAATTTGGTCACTAGCTTGGATAAAGATTGGTATGCCCATAGACTTAATTCTTCTGGCCCCAGGCAGACATGAATTTCCCAGGCCTCAGAGATCAGGGGAGGGGATAAGTTATTACAGCAAACAGACCCTTCAATTAGAAGCATGCAAGAAGATTTGGCATGCAGCTTCTGGAAGAGGAGGCAGGACCCCTGTCCAGGAGGTCTGTTTTCTCCTGCACCAGCCCTTCCCTCTCTTTCCTTTTTTTCTTCCAGAGTCTTCTCTTAATTGTACCACCGAGCCACTCCCTTGTCCTCTTCCCCACCCCGTACCCACACCCAGGCTTTAACCATTTCATATAAAATCCAGCCCACCAGACGGAGGTTTCCTTTCACCCGAATGTTATTTTCAGAAGGAGCCATTGAGGTTGGTGAGTAATTGCAGTGTTGGACCTCGGCAAGCCAAGCTGAAAATAATCAGCGAGCAGATGGGGTGGGAAGAAAGTGGTACCCTTCCACTAAAGAGTGGGAGAAATCCAAACGGGGTGAGTCAGAGAGAGGCAAGCGCAGCGCGGGGCCAGCTGGGCTGAGGGCCTAGAGTTCAGCTAAGGGGAAACCGCCCAAGGTGGGCCCTTTGACTGAGGCTCAATCCAAGGTGGTTCCTGGCTACACATCACAAGTCCGCATTTCTTGTGACAACCACTATGCTGCTGCTCTTACTCACATGGGCCACACTGGAACTTGACTGTGCCAACTGACTTGTCTGTCTCTCCAGCCAGGCTTCTCAGCTTCAACACCATTGACACGTTGGGTTGGACAACTCTTTGTGGGGAACTGCCCTGGCCTGGAAGGAAGTTCAGCAGCACCCTGGTCACTCCTCCATCGACGCCAAGTAGTATGCACACATTCAGTCATGACAGTCAAAGATGGCCAGTGTGCCACTGGTTCAACACCAGTCATCTGGTGCGCCTGGATCTGAACTGTTAGTGAACTCTTATTTCCAGGTGCAGCTGCGGATATCCCAAACCCTACTGTGTGCTAGGCTCTGTCCTCTGTCCTGCCACTAGAGCAGAAGACAAGGTAGACATGGGTGCTGCCCTCCGGGGAATGACAGGCTTTCTGGGACAGCTGCCTCTTCAGTGAGACATATGGAAAAGAAAGACAAGAATCCAGAAAAGAGTCCCGACCCAGATTGTGGGAATCAAACGAGGCTCTTGGAGAAAATGGGGACTTAGCCATCTGGAGATCGGGGGGGGGGGGGGGGGGGGAAGGGTCTGCAGAACAGAGACAGTGTTCAGATGTCTTGAGAGACTCTGTACACTTAAGGAACCCAGAGAAGTCGCACGGACTGGGCTTGGGCAGTGGGAAGGCATCTTCTCCTCTCATCCCTCAAACTTGCATTTCCTGTGCTCCTCTTCTGTGTCCCTAGCACAGGCATGTAAACTCTGGATCATATTTAACCATCTTTCAACCACCACCCCCTCGTCCTTAGTCAACCCTTTCCAGTCAACTGGTTACCAAGCTGTGTCATTCTACCCCGGGACAGAATGCAAGCTGTCAGTCTAGCAGCCTCCACTCCCACCAAACCCCTGGTATGATGTCAGCTGTCTTCCTGCTCACTCAGACTCACGGAATAGCTTCCTCACGAGTCATTCTCCAGTCCTCCCCTCAGAGAAAGACGTGAATCTGATCACAGCTCGCCATCTTGGCCCTCTTGACTGCCAAAGTCCTGCCACACAGCTTGTCTTCTTCCTGGGACTTTCAGATGCTCTTCCTCACCTATCCCACAGGCCTCTAGCTTGCTGCTACACAAGACCATGGTCACATGCTGAGAGCCCACACCTCCAGTTTTCTGTTCTTTGTCGCAATGTCCTTCCCAACAGGCAGCTGTAAAATCCTCACCAACCACTTAAGACCCAGCTGGAACATACTCTCCATGCTCTCCTTCCTTCCCCAAGGGGCTGCTCTTCCTCCCCCCACCAATCTGTTTCCACTGGGCCTCAGAGGGTCCTTCTACCACTGCTGTGTGACCATTTGTCATGGGGGCCCATAATTAGCTGTCTAAATCTGTCCCTTCCTGCAGGGTCTCATCAGCAGGTAATGAAGCAAACTGACTGTCCCATGCACATTCCTCCTTTCCGCTTCCTCAGAGAGCCGAGGAAACAAAAGCTCGGTGTATAACTTCAAATATCAGTTAAGCGGTTGTAACCAGCAGATCCCTGAGCCTCCATAGCAATCACCCTTTCCACAACTCAAGCTTGGGCTCACAACCCTTACTAAGGGCTGAGCGGGAAACTCAGGTATGGATTAGTATACAACAAAGACTTCCTTGATCCACAAATATCCATTCTCCCCTTCTTTAAGAACAAAACTGGGGCATGGTGGGGGCAGGTTGGAGAGATGGCTCAGAGGTTAAGAGCACTGGCTACTCTTCCAGAGGTCCAGAGTTCAATTCCCAGCAACACACATGGTGGCTCACAGCCATCTGTAATGAGATCTGGTGCCTTCTTCTGGCGTGCACACAGAACATTGTATACATAATAAATAAATACATCTTTAGGAAAAAGAAAAAGACTGGGGGCTAAAGATACTGCTCAGTGGTTAGAGCACTGGCTGCTCTTCCAGAGGCCCTGGGTTCACTTTCCAGCACCCTTGTGACAGCTTGCAACTGTCTATGACTCCAGTTCTAGGGAAATTGGCAACCTCTTCTGTCCTTCTTTGGTACAAGGCACATAAAATTCAATTTAAAAAAGAAGAAAGTGGATTTTTGACTGAACAGATGGTTGTTTTGGTGAAGACCACATTTTTCAACTTCCCTTGCAGCTGAACATGGTCATGAGTCTAAGTTCTCACAGCGAGTGGAGGCGACTGTATTTTCTAACTATGCTCTCTCAGGGAGTGCATGCTGCTTCCTGGGCCCTTCCCTTGTTCTTCTCCCTGAATAGGAAGAGACAGAAAATGAATCTGTCTCCTCAGACTAAAAAGGGAAACTTTGTGTAGATGATGGCCAAGCTTCCCAACAATCTTGGACTGTTTTTATCTAAACTCTGACATGAGACAGACATCTTTTTCTGTTTTGCTTGCACTTTTGTATTCGGAGGCAGAATTTCCAATACTCTATAAACACCTGGCTGTCCATCTCTGAGGAACGGGCTCAGGACCAAGCATGTGAGCTAGTTAGGACTAGTAAACAGAAGTGAGCTAGTTGGGACTAGTAAACAGAAGTGAGCTAGTTAGGACTAGTAAACAGAAGGAAATGAGATGAGAGCTTCTAGGAAGAGCATTCTTGTGTTTATGAGAGAGCTTCAGGGAACACCCTTCTCTCTCCCTCCAGACACTGCTGAGCCTGGAAACAGCTTCCGGTCTGCAGCTGGAACTACATGCTGAGGTGCCGAGGAAGGCAGAAGCTGAAGGCGCAGTCTAGGGATGGGCAGAGCTTCTTTCCCTAGAGGAGATATGGCCATGGGAACAGGAGGTAGCCATAAAGAGATCTGGGTCCCAGTCACATGCATGACGGTCACATTCTTCCCCTGCATCCCTCTACTCACTGCCTGAGAGGCAAATTTCATGCCTCAGAGCTCCTTGCCCACCGGTTTCTGACTGGAATTACTCCACAGAAGGTGCGAGAGGAAGATGGAAGCAGGAAGGCAAGTTGTCTGGTATTTCCCAATCCCTGGCATCTCTGGCGACAACCATTCTTTGTGTGCAGCCTGAGGGGTAGAGGAGCTGGTCATAGGCCGCCCGACCCTCCCTCATCCCTTCACTTCCTTTCACCTTGCCAACCATCTTTTCATTGAACCTGGACTCTGGTACCCTAACTGTACCCTGCCTGGCCCAGATTGGAAGGAGATAGTTGGGGGGGGGTGCCTCCTGCCTCTGCTGCCTCATGGGACAAAATGTTAGGTAAACACCACATATGAGGACGGCTAGGCCCGCATTCTGCAACTAGGCCACCACAGTACCCATGGGTGCCACTTCAGGTGGTCATGCTGGTGGATGGAACACCATGGCAAGAGGAGAGTCCGGGCTGCCTTCCTGTTTGTTGGATTTCAGTGTTGCTCACATTCTCCTAGCCTTAGTGAGAATCCCAGCAAGGCCGCTACCTAGCTGTGACCTCAGAAAATAACATAGCCTCTTGGTACTTCAGTGCTCTGATCAAACTACGGAGAAGCTCGCCATGATGGTGACTCAGGACAGCACTAAGCGCATTGCCCGGCACAAAATTAACAGTCAAAGGGACCAGTGAGCACGACTGATGGTGGTAACTATGACAACAGCCTGGGCAGGGTGAGAGGCAGCATCAGTCTACTTGGGAGAACATCCGGGAAGCAGGGACAATGGCGAAGAGGGAGCCCAGTATGTGGCTGTCGAAGTGTAAGAGCTAAGATTTGGGGTCTGTGAGTCCCCAAGGACTAGAACAGTTTCCCTGGCATCTCAGCTGTCCTCTCCCTCTGTCTGTCCTCCGCTCTCCTCTCTCTCCTGCTGCTTCTCAGCCGTTGCCTCATTTCCATCAGGGGACTGCTCAGCAACCCCACCCCAAGGTGGGGCTTGGTGGCTCCTGGCCACTAAGGCAGGAGGGGCCTGCGGGAGACACCAGCCTCAAGTGCCCTTCCCTCACGTTGCTTTTCACCTGGTGAGTTCCAAATACATCTTCACTTCTGGCACACTTCCATGTTTACCCTCCAGTCACCGGGCGAGACAGACGAGACGGACGAGATGTGATGCTCCGCCGTTACTATCTCTAGCAGCATGTCAGTTTGTTTGTTTGCTGGGTTTTTGTTTTGTTTTTCTACAAGGTTTCTGTGTAACAGTTCTGGCTGTCCTGGAACTCATTTTGCAGACCAGGCTGGCCTTGAACTCAGAGACTCACTTGATTGTCTCCACACCACCTGGCACATCCCAGTTGTACAAATGCATCAAGTTTGGGGACATTAAGGAACCTCCCTAGGGTCACACAGCCTGAAGGTGGTAGAGACAGAATTTCACCCTAGGGTCACACACCTTTAATCCCAGCAGGCCTGTGGCAGAGGCAGATAGACTTAAAGAGTAAGTTCCAGGACCGCCAAGGCTATACAGAGAAATCCTGCCAAAAAAAAAAAAGGAAAAAAATGCAGGCTACCCAGGAGGACTTACTGTGACTTACTGTGACTCTCTGCTAGAGGCTTTGCAGGGAAGGTTCATGGGTGCTGGCATTTGAGACAGGAGGTGAGACCCCGCTCTGCCTCAGTGAGGCCGGGGCTGTCTCTGGGATGCATGCCAGGTATTAGAAAGGCTGAGGACTTGGTAGGTCTTATGGGACCAGGGTCGGGCCTGCTGCTTTCCTCCCCTCTTAGTCCTGGGGAGATAGTTTCCTGGAGAGCAAGTTGTGGACCCTGAAAGTCTTGTTCTCTGAAAACTCAGGAAAAGACAGACACCCTGGAGTGTCTCATCCCCAGATACCCACCTCCTAGAAAGCCATCTCCAAATGTCCCCAGCCTTGCTGCGGTTGTCTCTCTAATGACAGCACCACAGATGCCACCTCCTGGGGAGACAACTGGAGGAGGCCATGAACAAATGCCTTCATTTGTCCTTCTGAGGTTCTGGGTCCTCATCTGTCCAGTGGCCTTCCTATGGGCAGGTGTCTGATAAAAGAGTCCTCCTCTTCCCCTTTTAAACTTCTTCTTCCCAGGTCACAGCCTTCCCTGACCATTTGACTACTTTTGGAGGTGGGGGTACTCTTTCCCAGAATCCTCCCCACACTGTGACCTCTGGGTCTGCAGGAGACAGTGGTTTCACCATTCTCTGCTTGTGGCCTGCTCAGGACAGGCTCCCCTGAGAGCAAAGGGCTCAGAGCTGGAGGCACAGCCCCACCCTATGTGTAAACACTAGTTGGGCACCAACTGACCTCAGGAGGGAAGTGCTGGCTGCTCCTGCCTCTCCCAGCCTGCCACTGAGGTTCCAATGGAATTGCCAGGCTAAGCTGGCGCCCTGGCCCCAGGCTGCCTCCGTCCTGGAAACAGTCACTCAGAGCCAAGCCTCTAGCTAAAGGTGGATGGAAGTTAAAAATTCCTAAGCATGGCTTGCCAGGCCCGGTCGGGACCCGTGTTGGACTGTCCCCATGAATCAGTCTCTCTAACTGAAATAGTTTCAATGATCATACTATCCCTTCATAAATGCAATCTGATTGTTTCTTTAAAACACAAACTGTCATTACATATAGTAAAATATTAGTAGTTTTAATGTTGGAGGGAGACTATATGGGGTTTTATTATTGTTGTTGGGTCTTGTTTTGTTTTTGTTTTTCAAGACAGAGTTTCTCTGTGCAGCTTTGGAGCCTGTCCTGGAACTCACTCTGAAGACCAGGCTGGTTTCTAACTCACAAAGATCTACCTGCCTCTACCTCCTAAATGTTGGGATTAAAGTCGTGTGCCACCACCACCCTGCTTGAATATGTTTTTTATTATTATTTGAGAAGTGCTTTTCTGTACTGTTAAAATTTTCTTTAAGTGAAAATGTTTCTAAATAAATAAGAAAAGGGTTTTAGGGGTGCGGGTTTGGGGGTGCAGGTTTGGGGTGTGAATTGGGGGTGCGGGTTGGGGGTGTGGGTTTGAGTGATGGAGCACAAGCCTGGACACGTAAGAACTTGAGTTCCTCCCCATGAATGTAAACTAAGACCACCATGGTTTCATTGGGGGTAAGAGTCAGAAAACTTGAAGCCTATAACGACAAATACACTAGGATGTTTTCCCCAGTTCATGTTTATGCCATGTTATTCTTTTTGGTTAAGGAAGGAAATTATGGAGCTGGAGAGGTGTCTGCAGTTAGAATACTCAGGGGTCTTGCAGAGGATCTGAGTTTGGCTCCCAGCATGCACATTTGGCCCACAGCTCCAGTTCCAGGGGATCTGATGCCCCTTTGTGACCTCTTTGGGCTTCTGCATGAACACGGCACACATAAACTCTCAAAAGCATGCATGCATGCATACATACATACATACACACACATAAACTCTCACAAGCATGCATGCGTGCATACACACATAAACTCTAACAAGCATGCATGCTTACATACATACATACACATAAACTCTCACAAGCATGCATGCATGCATGCATACATACATACACACACATAAACTCTCACAAGCATGCATGCATGCATACATACACACACACACATAAACTCTCACAAGCATGCATGCATTCATACATACATACATACACACACATAAACTCTCACAAGCATGCATGCATGCTTACACACATAAACTCTCACAAGCATGCATGCATACATACATACACACACACACATAAACTCTCACAGGCATGCAAGCATGCTTGCATACATACACACACATAAACTCTCACAAGCATGCGTGCATACATACATACATACACATAAACTCTCACAAGCATGCATGCATGCTTACATACATACACACACATAAACTCTCACAAGCATGCATGCATGCATACATGCATACATACATACACACACATAAACTCTCACAAGCAAGCATGCATGCATACATACATACATACACACACATAAACTCTCACAGGCGTACATACATACATACACATAAACACAAAATAAGTAAATACACTCTAAAAAGTATTCATGACTACAAAACTATTTCCCCTTAACAATATATTTAAGGACGTTTTTTGTGCCCTTATTTACTTAAATATGCATCTTCTAAGGAATTTTTCCTGGCGTAATCCCAAGGTCCTAATTCTATTTAGAAAAAAAACAAAACAAATCAAAATGGGGTCTCACTACATAGCCGAGACTGCCCCAAACTCCATTCTCCTGCATGATTTTCCCAAGCACTGCAATGGCCAACTTAGAGTTTTTTTAAATGTATCTTTTGTTTTTTTGTTTTTTTTTGTTTTTTTTTTAAAGCCTACAGCACCCGGTATTCCCAGGCGGTCTCCCATCCAAGTACTAACCAGGCCCGACCCTGCTTAGCTTCCGAGATCAGACGAGATCGGGCGCGTTCAGGGTGGTATGGCTGTAGACTAAATGTATCTTTTGAAGAGGGCACGTGCATGGTCACACATGAGAAGATGAACACGCATGGCAGTATTAGAGCACTCTATGCGCACATGTGTGTGGAAGCAGGAAGTCAGATTCAGGTGCCATCTACATTATTTTCCTGAGACAGAGTTTCTCACTAGAATCTGTGGCTTTTTAGTTAGGCTAAGGTCGACCAGCAAGCCCCAGGGACCCGGCTGATTCTGCCTCCCAATGCCGAGATTGCCAGCCTGTGCCACCATGTCTGACTTCTTATGTGGGAGATGGAGACAGAGCTCAGGTCCTCACCTTGGGTAACCAGCACTTTGCCCCTGGAGCCTCTCCAGCCCTGCTGATAAAGGGTTTGTATGACTGCCATTCGATTCGGGGAACATAGGGAAATCGCAACATGGACTGTGAATTGTTTTACTTTTTCTTGTGTAGAAAGTAACACAGTCTACATTTGTTGCTGAAAAACCAGAAAATAGAGATCAACAGAAGAAGATGTACACTCCAATAGCCAGGAAATAGTGTCTGCTGATATTTTTGCTTTTAGCATTTCTATCTACTTTTTATATACATTTTAAAACACAATTGGGGACCAGCAAGATGGCTCAGCAGGTAAAGAGCCTGGCGTGTAAACCTGTCGATCTGAGACCAAAAGAGACAACTAACTCCAAGAAGTTGTCCTCTGACCTTTAGATATGGGCTGCAGCACACCCACATATATATGGAGATCATGCACACATACACACAGTAATAATGATAAAATTAAACTTGCCAAGTGTGGTGGTGCACAGCTTTAATCCTTGCACTTGGGAGACAGAGGCAGGTGAGTTTCTGTGAATGCAAGGCCAGTCAAGGCTATACTGTGAGAACTTGTCTCAAGAAATGAAAGACAATTATTACCAGAGGATGGACACTTCTCAGCGGAAGAAATCTAGAGAGATCCCAATCTGTCCCCCGCACCGTGGGCTCTCACCTAAGATCTTGACCTGGAAATCGGGACACCACCTCTTCCTTCCTTTTTTCTCACAGGCTCTCTTTTTCTTTCTTTTTCTTTTTTAGCTTTGGCAGGGTCTCGCCGTGTACCTCGGGCTTTGAACTCTCATCCTCCTCCCTCAGCCTCCAGAGAGCCGTGTTTCACCACACCCTGGACAGCCTGCTTAGGACTGAGTTCCTTCTGCCGTCAGAATGCACTCCTGTAGAGACGAGTGCCCTGCTCTGCCCATTGCAGGGGAAGTTACTGGACAGGACCTGGCAGACAGTGCCACCAAGGTGAGGCAGCAGAGGTCTTGGAGGTGCCATCCCCTCTTCATTCGAGTTCTACCAACACTATCAAGCCCTACCTTGGGCCTCATCCCTGCTAAACCCTAATTAAGCATGTCTCGTTGAAGACATGATTCCCAGCCTCAGGAGTTCAGTTAACTGTTTGTTCTCGAGAGTTCGAGCTCTTCATACTGCAGTCCTGTAGCCTAGACCTCTAGATCTGAAACCACAGATGCTACTGGACTAGAACCATTCAGTCTCCTCAGGTTTCCTTGATGAGGGCCACCAGGGGCCATTTCAGGGTGAAAAATGTCAGTCTAGGCTCCTGGAGACCATTTCAAGCAGGCAGTCCTGGAAGTGCTCTCTACTGAGCCCAGAGCGCGACCCCAGTTGATCCCTCAGCAGTCACCAAACAACAGAGATCCAGATCCAAATCGGTCCTGAGCCTGGAGCTCAACTTCACACTTCAATAAGTGACCTTGGGCAATTAGTTCACCTCTATTAACCTCAGTCTGCTCCTCTGTAAAACAGGGGTGACCACAAGTGTTCTGCTTTTAATATTTAAGCAACTAAACATTAATGTGCTTGATAGAGTGTCTGACAAGTCATGTGCACTCCACAGCATTGTTTCTAAATGAACTGAAAGCCAATCGCTCATTACGTTGTCACTAGGTAAGTAGTTACAGCGAGGACCTGAACCAAGATGCATAGGACACCGCATTCTGTCTGACTGCTGGAGGTACTCAGTCGTCGCCGACATTGTCACTGTCTCTTATGTCTCTTATGTCATTTGAATCCTAGGCCTCAGGAGCAATGGGGTCTACCCACCATGCATCTTTAGGAATGACAACCATAAGCTCTGAGGCTCCAGAGTGTGGGCTTCAGACCCACTATAGTGCTTATCCCAGCACGAAAGAGATCACTGAGCTCCAACCCCTTCCAGGACATTCCGAGGTAGGCAGGTTGGACAAGTTTCATCTTTCTGCTTTTGGGATTGGGAGGTTGTGATCCAGGCACCTCCCACCTCAAGGGTCAGGCAGCTGTGGAGGCTCCAAGGTTGCTGCTGTGAAGTGAGGAGGAAATGCGAGGTCCCTATTGATGATGCCATTTTCAGGTGCTCACGGGTGGCTCTGTTGCCATGGAGACACTGAAGGTACTGAGCAAGCTGTAGCCTCTCTTGAGTCGTGAGTCAGGTTCCATTTTATTTATTAAAAAACAAAACCAGCAACCTGACCTACAGAAGACAAAGCGAAGCTCCAGGGGCAGGTCGAGATGTCCGCTGCCTGGGGAGATGAATCAACTGTGTTACGCAGTTCCGGGCTCTCCTGACGTCAGCTAGTCCCTAGAAACATTCAGAAAAATGTAAGATGGGGCAGCAGCAGTGCAAAGGTTGGAGGTGGGAAACACGAACAGAAATCACACTGCTGAGTGGAAATTCTGTCTTCCCAGCTCTGGCCCATGGGGATGCTAACTTTCTCAGATACAGAAGTCCTCAAGGAAAGTGTCACAGGCAAACCTTACACAAGTGAAGCCCAGACTTGCCCCAGAGATGACCAGACTGAGCCGGACCACCCAGATGAGACACAATGAAAGTGTCCTCCCCATCCAGGTTGAACCCAAAGATTCCTCAGAGAGGGACAGAATTCTGGAGATACCCCCTTCCTGTTTGGAATGTGCCCATGTCCCAGAGCTCCTGCCCAGGAAGAATAGGCAATGAGGACTTCAGCTTCCCCAGGCACTTCGGATGTCCCTCGCCTTGCTCTTCACCTCCTGGAAGGACCATTATCACATTAACAGTGACACAGGGACCCTCTTCTTGACTTGGCACCAGTCCAGAATCCTGGACCTGTAGTAGAAGAGACAGAAAACCTGCTCAACTCACTGTTGATCCCAGAGACTGAGTAGGAAAATTTTATTTCTTCCTCTCCCCCTGATGTTGGTGTGGTCTTCCCTCCTAAACCAGCCCTGGGCTCCACCACTGCCTTCACAACTGCAGGCAAGCACAGATATTAAGCCCTTGGGCGCTGAAGACAGGACCACTCGGTTTAAGCTTGATTTTTGCCCAGGTATGTGACTGGGTCCCCATTCCCGATAGGAGAGAGCACAGCAGAATAACAGCACGGCCCCAGTAGAGAGGTTTGTCTACATACAAATCACAAGTCACATAGTGACTCCTACTTGTAATCTCAGCATCCTGGAGGCAGAGGCAGGAGGATCTTCATATGTTTTTTGGCCATTCAGAGATACAGAGTAAGACCTTGTCTCAAAAGGTGGGCTGTTGTGTAATGTTGCTCCATTTGCCTTCATTTGGGATGGTGTGTGGGTTCCTGTTCTGATTGGGGTTTCTATTGCTGTGATGGAACATCATGATGAAAGCAAATCGGGGAAGAAAGGGTTTATTTGACTTATACTTCCACTGTTCATCATCAAAGGAAGTCAGGACCCACATTCAAACAAAGCAGGAATCTGGAGGCAGGAACTGATACAGAGGACATGGGCGGGTGCTGCTTACTGGCTTGCTCTTCATGCCTTGCTCTGCCTGCTTTCTTATAGAAGCCAGGACCTCCAGCCCAGGAATGACCTCACCCACAAAGATCTGGACCCTATCCACCAATCACTAATTAAGAAAATGCCGAAAGTCTTGCCTGTAGACAAAGTCTATGAAGGCGTTTTCTTCTCAACTGGGGATCCCCCCTCTTAGATGACTTGGTTTGTTTCAAGTTGACATAAAACTAGCCAGCACAGTTTCCTCAGAGAGACCTACCAGGTTCCACAGGACCTATTCTTTGGCTGCCCACTTCAGCCCTGTATCTCCCCCACCCTCTCCACCTGATTAAACATCAGTTTTGACTTCAGAGGAGGGGACTGTTTTTGTCTAGTGTGTGTGTGTCTGTGTGCGTAGGCAGAGACTGTTCCTTCATTTCTGGCTTGCCCTAAACTGAATAATCACACAGAAACTATATTAATTACAACACTGTTTGGACAATAGTTCAGGCATTTTCCTTATTAGATCTTACATCTTGAATTAACCCATTTCTATTAATCTATGTATTGCCAGAAGGCTGTGGCCTACCTAAGGTAAGCGTCTGTCCAGCATCTATCTCCTTTGGCAGCTACATAGCATCTCTCTGACTTTGCCTTCTCTCTCTCTCTCTCTCTCTCTCTCTCTCTCTCTCTCTCTCTCCCTCCCTCCCTCCCTCCCTCTCTCTCTCTCTCTCTCCATTCTGATTTCCCAACTGGCTTTCCTCTTCTAAGCCACTGACCCAAACAGCTTAATTCATTAACCAATAAAAGCAACACATATACAAAAGGACATCCCACATCATTTTCTGTGTGTCTCTCTGTGTGTGTATGTGCTTCCTTTTGTTCTGATTACTTTTTCTCTTTTTATCAATTTAATGGACAGGACAGTTGCTTTTTTTTTTTCTCTGGAGCCTGTCCTGGAACTAGCTCTTGTGGATCAGGCTGGCTTCGAACTCACAGAGATCCGCCTGTCTCTGCCTCCCGAGTGCCAGGATTAAAGGCGTGAGCCACCACTGCCCGGCTGGCCCACTTTAAGACAACATCAAGAACCCCACCAGCTGGAGAAATGGTTCAATAGTTAAAAGCACTTGCTGTTCTTTCTGAGGACCTGGGTTAGATCCCCAGGACTTACATGGTGATTCACAGCTGTCTGTAACTAGTCGCAGGGAATTTGACTTCTTCTGGCCTCCATGGGCACCAGGCATGCACATGGTACACAGACACACATGCAGACCAAATACCCCTACACATAAATACATTTTCCAATGTTTTTTAAGGGACCTCAACCGTCTGAAACTGTGTAGCCCAAGTGCAGGGCAAAGCATAGCCTACTCTGGACTCCCTGGCCTCCCATGCTGCAGTCCATGTTGGGAACCCTTCCCAGCTTCTTAGGTTTTGCTTTGTTGTGTTGTGGTTTTTTTTTATGCATGTGGGTATATGCATAAACAAGTGTATGTTTGCCTGTCTACATGCACATGTGTGTACGTGCACATGAAGGCCAGAGGACAACCTCAGGTACCATCCCCCTACTATCTCTCACAGGCTTGAGGTTCAATCAGTTAGGCTAGATTGTCTGGCCAGTGAGCCACAGGAATCCTCCTGTCTCTGCCTCCTCAGTGCTGGGATTAAAAGCATGCACCCCCACCGCCTGGCTCCTGATTGAGTTTCTTAAAGCTAGTGCTGCCAAGCCTCTGCCCAGTCGGAGTTGGCCGTGACTAGAAGTGTGTGCAAAATCAAGAACTCCGTTTATAGATGCAGAAGATGAAGGCCAGATAAGAACAGGAGATGTGGTTGGAGAAGGGTCCCCTAAGTCTCTCGTTCCAGGCACTGTGAACCATCATCTACATACAAATCAGTGCATATACACATCAGATCCAAGCACTGGGCTGTGTCCTGGGGCATAGATGAGTTCCAAGCCTCAAGATTCCAGGAAGAAGGCATGAAGACAACTTCCACACCTTTCACCACAAGCTGTCGAAGGAGTCACAGGGACTCCAGAGCTCCTAATCAAACAAGAGTGGAGGAAAAGCACTGGCTGTGCTCTAAACCTTTGGATCTCGTCCTACTACCCATTAAAACGCATATGTTGAGTCCGTCACCATGCCCCACATCCAGAATCCCAGAACCTGAGAGGTGGAGGCAGAGGCTCAGTAGCACATCTTCTGCTCATAGCAAGTTTTAGGCCAGCCTCGGCTAATGAGACCCTACCTCAAGAAACATAGTCCTCTGCAAAAGCTTGTATACTGAATCTTCAGGATGGTATTAAGAGGTGACCAGGAAGGGATAAGGTCATAGTAGTGACAGGATGAGTCCTTATGGGTGGGGTTTGTGCCTTTATGGGAGTTTTGAGAGGAATCCTTTGCCCCTTACAGGCACAGTAAACAAACAAACAAATAAATAAATAAACCGTCTATGAGCCAGAAAACAGACATTTGAATTAACTGGGTTCCTATCTTGGAGGTGCAGCTCCGGAAATAAACTTTTGCTTAGAAGCTACACAGCCTTCGTCTGGCGTTTTGTTCCGCAGCACAAATGGACGGTTTCCACATCTCCATTCCCTCTCCCAGTTTCCTGAAGCTGATTCCCAAGCCAAGGCAGCTGTGTTGTCTAAACAGCACACACACAAGACAAATGACATAACTCCACAGGTTAGCACAGGTGAACACTGGAAGTGTCTGAGCCTTCAAGCAGTCAGGCCAAGAGCCATGCATAGAACAGGGCCCTGGAGCTGGAGTCACCTGACACTGCACACCACATGTCCCCTCCACTCTAGAGCCCACCAGAACCTCTCCGGGCCCTTCAGACATGCTGGACGATGTTTTTTGTCCCTAACCTAATGTCAGCGGCAGTTTCTTTGCTTGCCTCTTGCTTCCCACAGATGAGCAATGGGGGCCTGAACTTGATGCTAAACTCTGCCTCTTCTGTTAGGAGTATGAGGTCTTTCTTATACATCAGCTGGATCAAGCCAGGCTCCTTCTCAGACTCCCTAAAACTTCCCATCAGCCCAATCTAACCCAGCTCCTTAGCCTCACCCAGCCTAGCCCTGCTCCCTTGATCAGCCCGTTTCTTCTCTACATTCATCCCCATCCTGCCCTCCAGCTTTCTAGCTGGGCCTTGGCTACAGCAGAGTCCTTCAGTTTGCCCTTTCCCTCTTCTTCTGTTTCCTGAACACTGTTTTAAAAGCGCATAGCTGTCTCCTTCCTGCCACTCAGTGTCCTGCCCCACGACCCTGCCTCCAAGGGTAAAGTGGAGTCAGCACTCTCGAAGCTATTGTCTCTTCTACACACTGAGAGCCGCCACCACCATTACTATGATTGGCTTTACTTTTGCTCTCATTGTCTATGAAAAGATAATTCTAAAAACAAATGACTGAGTTATGGATACAGCTTAGTGTTAGAGCACTTGCCCGACAAACTCGGTTCAGTTCTCTTCACTGCGGCTAGCTGGCTGGGTGGATGGGTGGATG
The DNA here is from genome assembly GCF_037038515.1 of Microtus pennsylvanicus. Taxonomy (NCBI): domain Eukaryota; kingdom Metazoa; phylum Chordata; class Mammalia; order Rodentia; family Cricetidae; genus Microtus; species Microtus pennsylvanicus. Next base: position 69,253,588 of record NC_134580.1, on the reverse strand, counting down.
GGTGGGTGGATGGGTGGATGGATGGGTAGGTGGGTAGGTGGATGGATGGAAGGATGGATGGATGGATGGATGGATGGATGGATGGATGGATGGGTAGGTGGGTGGGTGGGTGGATGGGTGGGTGGGTGGGTGGGTGGGTGAGTGGGTGGATGGATGGATGGATGGATGGGTGGATGGGTGGATGGGTGGATGGGTGGATGGGTGGATGGGTGGGTGGGTGGGTGGGAATGGGTGGGTGAATGGGTGGATGGATGGATGGATGGATAGGTGGGTGGGTGGATGGATGGATGGGTGGGTGGGTGGGTGGGTGGCTGCCTGGCTGGCTGGGTGGCTGGCTGGGTGGGTGGATGGGTGGGTGGATGGATGGCTGGCTGGGTGGGTAGGTGGGTGGGTGGATGGGTGGGTGAGTGGATGGCTGGCTGGGTGGGTGGGTGGGTGGATAATGATGGATGATCCTCAAGCTCCTACTCTCTAGCTCTCTACTCCACTTTGGGGTTCAAGCAGCAATCCCTCCATGTCCCCATGAGCTAAGTGACAAACTGTCCTGTCTGGCTAGGCTACCCTCAGGGTCTGTCTCTGATGGTCAGGAGACCTCCAGTCCAGGCTTGGGCAAGGGGCTGTGGGCAGAGCCCAGACAAGGCCTCAGAAACCCAGTGATTACCCCCTAGAGCAGGCCCCACATCAAAGCCACTCTCAGAGGGGCGAGGCCTCTAGATAAATGAAAGATTAAAGAAGACGTGGTCTCCACAGGCCGCAGGGAGAGGCAGCCCACAGTGGCCACAGAGGGGAGGCCCTGACAGCTGACTGTACCCATTTCGGAGGGCAAGATTGAGGTATCCAGACCCACAAAGGGGAATCAAGGAGAGGTGACTTGCATGGCTGTGTAATCTTGTTATTTTGTCAGCCTTTCCTACCAGCCCACAGCTACACCTTAACTGTTTCCTAGCCAAGCAGCAGTCAGGAAGCTCAATAAACAGACTCTGGGTCTTACAGAGATCTTGTTTGGCCATTGAGTTTGGTCATTGGGGTTTGTGCCCTCCAGCATGGGCGCCTGTAATGAGGAACTCCTGGCCCCAGCCTTCCTCCCGGGGGAAGGTCTGTAATTAGTGCAGGAGGCCAGGCTGGGGAAGTTCAGACAATGTCATTTGAACCAGGATGAGACAGGGCTCAATTGCTAGTCTCCACTTTTTTTCCTGGTGCCATTTCATATACAAAACTCTGGCAAGCTTAACCCTTTCCTGGTTGGGACTTGGTGCTGAGATTTCAGCTTGGCATACCATCTGTTCTTAGTCTGTGCAACCCTTGATATCCCTACACTCCAGTGGGGACTTTGCAAACATCCACCAATCAATCTTACAAGTCTTCACTAAGCCAAAGATAAGTCTCCCTGCTAGCAAGGAGAGTCCAATCCTGAGAGGTAGAAGATGCATGTTAGAAACTATTATTGCCATGATCCAGTGCAGGATAAGGAAAATCATAGATAGTGAGTGCTGTATGAGACAGTTTGTCAGTCACTTTTTCTGTGTCCTGCAGAATGTCTAGCAGATTCTTTCATGAAGCAGGAATACTGAAGGACTTTCTTACCTTCTTTAGGCAACTTCAACAGTCATTTTTCTGTGGGTCCTGCATATCCAATTCATACAGCATAACATCAAGCAGTCCAGGCAAGAACAGTTTCTTGCCCAAATGGCTAACCTACTCTATAAGGAGCCTCTTTGATGCCCATCATCCTCTTGAAGTAGATTGGTGCTGCCAGGAGCAGATGAGTTTCATTGTCATGAAAAATCCTAAGTTATTAAAACATTTTAAATGCCATATTCTGAAGGTCTCTGAAAGATTTGAAGAATACCTATCTAACTGAAATAAATCTCTCTATATATAAAAACTTAACTAATTTGACTACGAGCTTGACTATTATAGATGACTCTCTATTAACCTATATTTCATAATTATATATTGCATTTTTAAATGAGCTACACAAACACCATACCTTAGTCAAGAGCAGAAATATATATACAAGTATAACAAAATTGATCTTAAATTTATATTAATAGACCAAGATCCACACCAATGCAAATGTCTATAGCATATCCCCCTTTAAATATAAACAGACATTTATAAACAATATTTGAGAATATGGGTGTAGTTCTCTCCAAACTGCTTCCTGCTTTTTGTTGGACGAGGTAATTTTGGGGGTGTATACAGCAACATTTCGGAGGGTCTTGGTCCATCAAACCACATTAGTCTAAAATGAATCCATAGGTTCTCACCTTGTGTGGAAACAAAAGCAGAACCTCTTTTCCAAAGCAACATATCCTTAGACCCAAATTGATACCTCAAAAACATATATATTGGTTTAGCTTATGTCTCACTGCACTTAGCTTCTTCACAGTCAAAAAATTTAAAAAAAAAAACACAATAATATACATAATCCAGATTCTCTGTGTGTATTTTATCTTCACATGGCTTTTTTCTTACTCTATTACTTTTTCTACAAGTTTAACATTTATTTTATTATCTTTACTCCTTTAATCTATGATTGTACTCTGTCTCTATAGAAACTATATAAACCATTTACTTCCTTTTATGACTCTCTATACTCGTTTTCTTCTCTGTCCCAAGCCTGCATACATTTTTTAAACATGCTGTATCTCATTAAGAGGTCTTTTATGTCTGAGTCTGTCCTATAGTGTACCTGAAATCCTTTTCTGTTCAAGGTCACTTTTTAAAATGCTAAGCAGCTTGGTCTCAGCCCTGGGTACTGGCTCTGCCTCTCTCAGGCTTTAAATATGGTGGAGGTAGTTCACTCAGGTTCTAGGACGGCTGTATGGGAACCATCCTCACCACCTCAACTCTAATAACCCGCTGGTCCATGCTACCACCAAGTAACTTGCAGCACACTGCCCACAAACCCCATTTAAATGCTTGGTCTCCAGAAAGAGCCAGAGTTTGCTGGCAGCATGGCCCAGAAAGTCACTGTTTCAAAACCACATGGCTTTTTTTCTTTTATCTTTTTTCTTTTTCTTTCTTTCTTTTTTTTTTTTTTTTTTTTTTTTTTTTGCTACTGCTGAATCAGGAAGACTTCTCTTAAAGGAGCTGCAGCCTGCAGCCTGCAAGCAAAGCCCATCTGACAAAGAAATGTAGCGAAACTTTTCAGTGTCTAGAATTCCTTTCCCAGCCCTCTCAGGTTTTATGTGGACTTAGCTAGCCCCGTGTTGGGCACTCATCTGTTGTATGAGGCTGCTAGTTAGTTCCTGGCTGCTCAACCCTGAAATAACCACACAGAATCTGTATTAATCAAATCACTGCTTGGCCCATTAGCTCTAGCTTCTTACTGGCTAACTGTGAGGACCAGTACAGGCAAGGAAGAGAGCAGCATGTAGCCCAGTGTACAGGAATGGCAAGCACTCATCCGGGCAGAAAGCTGAAATTGCAGGGAGAGGAAAAGTGAGAGAAGCCGACCCTAGATGGAGACAGCTAGGAGAGCAAATGTGACAAGAAGCAGAGAGTACTGCTCCCCCATTGCGTCCCCCGGGGTACTTATTCTGGGTCCCGGTACTGTGGTTTGCTATAGACTACAACCTGTCTGGTCCCCACTGCACGTGAACTGTGGTGTCTCTCAATTGCTGCTCTTGGGAGATTCTGTATCAGGATGGTATACCAAAGGCACTCAGTGTGTGCTATCTGGAGCCGAGGCTGTCAGTGGGCACAGTACTTGCCTGTCATATACAAAGCCCTGGCAGTCTCAGCACCACATAAATCAGGTGGCACACACCTATAATCTGTGCACTCAGGAGATAGGGACCGGAGTATCAAAAAGTCATCCTTGGCTACATAGCCAGTGTGAGGCCCTGCCATTAAAAACAGTATTAATTAAATAAAGTCAGGCTTGAAAAAAAATGTATTTCTACAACCTTTCCCAGAAAGATTTAGAGTGTGGTACCAGAACCTGAAAAACATATCAAAATCTGCCTGACAGATAAAGAGCTCTTAGAAATCAGATAAGACAAGACTAATCACCAAATATATATATATATTATGAATCGAGGCTGCAGACGGGGAACAAATTATTTGAGACATCTAAAAGGTGCTTTACTCAACTCTACTCAAGAGAAATGCAAATTTAAATCATGCTGGACGGATCCTAACGTAGTGGTGTGCACCTTTAATCCTAGCACTCAGAAGGCAGGCCTAGAACCAAGAAAGAAATAAAACTGATTGTATGTTCGTGAAAGAGTGAGATCCTTGCAGATCACTCTAAGATTTAAGATGCAGACATGGGAAGGTCACTTCTCATTATGTTCCCTTTCTACCTCTGAGCTCATTTATCTATTCAACAAAATGTAAGACAACCAGGTGTGGAACATGTCTTTAATCCTGGCACCTAGGAGGAAAGGCAGGCAGATCTCTAAAAGTTCGAGGCCAGCCTGGCTTATGTATCAAGTTCCAGGACAGCTGGAAATATTAATGAAACTCTGTTTCAAAACAATAAAACAAATTAAAATACCTCTATCCAGGACCGGGGTGTGTCTGCTCCATCTATTTTGGTTGCCTGTGTGTGATTTTTCCCTCCCTTGTTCCTGTTCAGTTTTCTGGAGACCTGGATTCTAGTAAATGTTGCTATTGTTCCAACACATGCCTCAAGAGCACAGACTAGGAAATCAGACTACAGATGCTGTGTGACTTTCCGCACAACGATGTTCCTCTGAGTCTCGAGACAACAGCACTATCCCAGGATCGATCTGCCTCTACAGGCTGTAGCAAAGCACAAATAAGAATACCTACCAGACAGCTTACCTGGCCCTGGGACAAGATGACTCCATACTGTGAGAGTACCCAACTCACATTCCTTGCTCTGTTGTTATTGGGTTGCTGATGCTTGCTGTGCTGATTATAGGAGCTCCTTATAGACTGAGAAGATTGAGGAAACATTATATTTTTGAAGACAGATTTACTAATGTAGCCTGTGGCTGTCCTGGAACTCACTATATGGACCAGGCTGGCTTTGAACTCACAAAGATCTACTTACCTCTGCCTCCTGAGTGCTAGGATTAAAGGTGTGTGCCACCATGCCTGATTCACAGCTATGTTTTTTAAGTAAACATACAGAAAGGAAGGAAGAAAGGGAGGGAAGAAGGGAACAAGGAAGGAAGGAAGGAAAGAAAGAAAGAAGGGGCATTCCCATTTCATAAGCATGTGGAAGGCCTCCCTGGGAAACCCCGAGTCCTCTTGTGGCGAGAAAGAGACTCCAGGTGGGTAGCCTAAGGACAGCACAAGACTGAGTTACAGACTGTACACTGAGGGTGTGGGCACATGCATGTTGCCCTCTTGCCATAGAGTCTCAGATGAATGTGTCCAATCCATCCATTATTCCCTAAGAACTTGGTGCCCTTAGTTCTGGGTTTCCATAGTCTTTACTCAGAACATCTGGAAAATATATTTCACTCTTTAGATGTTATTGTTGTTAGTTGATCGGTTGGGTCGATATTTTGAAGAAAGGGCCCCATGTAGCTAGGTTGATCTCAAACTCACTACGTAGCCAAGGTTGAACTCCTGCTCCTCCTGCCTCTGCTTCCTGAGTACTGGGATCACAGGCGTGCCACCACACTTGACTTTGGAATATGTATTTTCCTTTTATGGTGATTGCCAAGGCTGAGCCTGTTGGGTTTCTATTGGCTCTACTCAGTAGAGGTTAGGGCTAATCCCTACACATAGGGTATGCCAAGGCTCCTTGGGTCCCATTGATGTACAGATCATCCATGGTTATTCTTTTTCTCTTTTTCTTTTCTTTTTACTTTTTTATTTTCAAGACAGGGTTTCTCTGTAGCTTTTGGTGCCTGTCCTGGAACTAACTCTTGTAGACCAGGCTGGCCTCAAACTCCAGAGATCCACCTGCCTCTGCCTCCCAAGTGCTGGGATTAAAGGTGGGCGCCACCCGGCTCCATGGTTGTTCTTTAAGGGTAAAGTCTAAGCAAACACCAGAGGGAGGTAAAGGCTGCATCTACCAAGGATTTGGGCCCCTCTCAGCACTCCAGGAAGACCCCTGATTACCTGTAACTTGTTCAATCCCAGTGGCTAATGCAGCAGAAAAATGATATTAAGATCATATTTCCAACTCTCCTGTTTAATGTCTGGGTGGCCTTGGACAAACATAACCTCACCTTCTTCATCCATGAAAGTAAAAATACTTGTGTCTTTCCATATCACTGTTAAAGACAGTGCTGCAGACAATGGAATCTGATGGGCTTTGTTATTGTTTAAAAGATTTATTTATATTATTTTAAATTATTCATATGTAGGCACTGGGTCTGTGTCTATGTGTGCAGGTGTCCTGGGAAGAACTAAAGAGACCACTGGAACATGTGGAACTGAGATTACAGGCAGAGTTGAGCTGCCCACTACAAGTCCTCTGTAAGAACAAGACATGCTAGCCTGGAGGTGGTGGTGCACGCCTTTAATCCCAGCACTCGGGAGGCAGAGGGAGGATGATCTTTGTGAGTTCCAGGACTGGCTCCACAGCTACTGAAAAACCTTGTCTTAAAAAAACCAAAAAAAAAAAAAAAAACAAGAGCAATACATGCTCTTAACCACTGAGCTATCTCTCCAGCCTCAGATGGTTTTTAATAGAGAGAAAATGATATGGGAAAGAGAAAATAACAGTGTAAGATAAAGGCAGAACATAGTCAGTGTGCAAACACGCTATGAGCTTCTGCTGCACAAGGTGGACCTCAGCAAATTCAGCTCCAAACTTCCATGCAGTCAAGCCAACAAGGAAAGAGACACTAGGGGATTCACAAACCATTTGATTAAACACAGACCCATGGCTTAGCAGAAAACAAAGAAAACAGTCTTGTCTGGGCCTTCCTAAGCTCGGGTAAGCTGCAAGGTTGGGATGAATGTTATAGGGGTGGAGGGGATGCCCCTTCATGGATACCTTCATGTTATCATCTACGTTCTTGGGAGTTTACAAGAAATTAAAATGCTTGACAGTGCCCGTCAGAGTGGCTGGCATTCACTAAGGGCTTTATATCTATTTGTTTCTTCCTTCCCCTCCCTCCTTTTTTCTACTGACTCTGTCTTCTCCCTAGAGGATCACTGTTAGACCTAACAGACAATGAAGATTCTACTCATTGTTCAGTAGCAGGTCTCTTCCGTGTTAGAATCTGTGATTATATGTGGGAATCCCTGTAAACTGGGCTGTACCCTGATCTTAGGTCTTAAGAAACCCCCACCCACCCGCCAGCCACCTGGGCTCAGCCTCCACCTCAGCACAGACATAAGTCCCAGGAGCTCTGAAGCTGTGGCTTCCCCTCATTCCCCACATAGCTCCAGGCTGCTTCCTCCGACCACCACATTCATGGAGCCCAGCCATGTGCCAAAGCACAATTAATATTCTGCTCAGTCTCCCCCACCCTGCTGCATGTTGGGAGAAGATGGAAACTAGATCTGTACCTGCTCACGCTGACCAGAGCACGCATACAGAGGTGAGAGCTGGTGCTATCTCCTTCATAGGCATTGCACACATGCACACTCACTCACACACACATGCACACACATATGCGTGAAATTGGCAGAAGCCCCTTGCTTAGCTTTAGGGCCACGCCTTTCTGATCATGGCTGACTTTCAGCAATATGTGCACGTGGCAGCTCCCCATGGGTTACATGCTTAGCTTCCATCCAATCACAGCATAATAGGACCTGTGTACACATCAGATCTGTCTTGTGCAGAGGGTGAGCCTGAGTCAGCATTGTCTCACCCGTACAGGAAGACAGGGTCATCCTGAATTGTACATTCATTTTGCTGGTTTCACCTTCCTTCTCAGTCCCTGCTGAGCTGATTCTGGACAGGATTTTAGTGAATTCTTTGACCCGAGAGCCTGAGATTGCCCTTCAGTTTCCTGGTAACAAGCCACTTGAGTCTCCCCAGAGGTTGGGGAAACTGAGGCCTGGTCGGTGCTAGAGACCATAGGCAGAGGCAGGCAGTTACTGTTCTGCAAGCCCCAGGTGGGGCAGGATTTTAGGGGAGTGTCCCTTACTGGACAGGAAGAAATATCTGGCTCTGTTGGTGTTTTTCTCCAACAATCTAGACTTAGAGAATAAGATGGCTGGAAGGATCAGATCTGAGAGGATAACTATGAGGAAGGGAACGCAGCGGTCTAGGCTATACAAGACAACTAGAGAGAGTTGGTGCAGAGGAGGGTGAATTCAGAGCTGGAGACAAAAGAGAAAGCAGGCAGAGCGGTTCCCCAGGCATCCGGCAGACAGAGGGCCAGGGGAGGACTTGCCTCTAAAATGGGACAATAGAGCAGAAATCTAGGAGGAAAATTGAAAGCAGTTAGCGGGAAAGGCATTCTTCCTCCATAAAGAGCTTCAGTCTTCAGAGACTTAAAAAGAGGGGAGGGACATCTGTCTCTAAGGCTATTCTCTGCTTCCCAGTCACCAGTGTTGTAACCTTCATAATAACTGGCCGCCCCAGATGCTTAGAGGGCTCTCCTCTGCTCCCTCCCCAGGGAGCAATGTAGTAGCTCTGGGATGAGTGGAAGGACCACAGGCAGACAGTTCTAGCTCTGTCCCTTGAGGCTGGGCAAGTCAGTCATGGCCTTAGGCCCCAGTGACCTAGAAAAGAAGGAAAATAAACTCCCTGGGGCTTACTTTCCTCATCTACACACTAGGCATGGTGACAATATCTTGTTTCCCTGAATCTAAGGTGGCATCAGTGTTATGAAATGCCATTATCTTTAATACATTAGCAGGGGAATCTTTCACCCACCAAACTTACGTCATCAGACACACTTGACTTCAGAGGTGTTAACATGTGCAAAGAAACAGGTAAGTCAGAATTAGAAAACCCCAGAACTTGTCTTACAAGGTTGTCTCAAGAATTAAACCAAGTAACACAGCTAATATACTTAGTACCTGGCACAGAGCAAGCCCTCAGCAAATGTTAGGGGAAAGGGAAGGTCGGGATGGAGAGAGCAGGACACAGGCCGAGGGAGTGGAGAAGATGAATGACAGGCAGGGTTAGAAGCCACCCTCCCTTCCTGGCAGAGTGCCACTCCAAAGCTCAGTTCAAGCCCCAATAGGGGACAGAGGAAGAACAGTCATGCAGTCCATTCTGGGGAGCCACAGAGAACAAAGGGCCCCCATCTGCACCCCGGAAGTCAGCCTAATCTCCAGGATGAATATGTTTTCATTCCCCAGAAGTTCCTGCTTAAGTGTGCCAAAACGTTTTTCCTTTATGATCCAGGCAAACAAGGCAGGTTTACTTTGGGTGACCTTCTCACCGCCACCCAAGGCCTGCCAGCCTCGAGCAAACACCTGCTTTCCACCCTTCAGGTAGCTCCTGGTAGGAGTCTAGAAAGCCAGAGTACCTAGCCTTCTGAGGGACAGGCTTGGCTTCACGGTCTGGGTTCCCAGAGCCCCAATTGGAAGAGTGTAGGAGGTATCAGGGCTTCATCCCCCATCTTACACACGCAGAACCTGAGACTCCGGGAAGGGTAGTGACACCACACACGCGCTGACGTCTGGCAGTGTCCGGGACAGCTGGGAGGCTCATCTTTGCCCTTTCCCTCATGTGCGTCACTGTCACCAACTGTGTAGAGATATTATTATGCAGAAGGCTTTGGCTTCACAGCTGGAGCCATTGCCACAGAGCAGCAGCCATGCGTGTCGGGGAGGAGCTGAGCTCAGTGGTAAAGAGCTCACCTAGCACTCACAGGCTAGGTCCACCCTGGATAGAGGAGCTGTGTTTCTGAACACCCTCACTGGAGTGGATGGGGAGGAAAGGGCTACTCTGGGAACTGTCATGATCCTTACGAGGGTTTTCACAGACCAGAGTCTCAGTGGCCATGTAATGAGCAGAAGAGGTTTGGTCCAACGTGGGGCTCCACGTTCATCAATCCTGTCCCCTGCCTGCCCCCATCCCATCAAGGCTTTCTTCCTCTGCTGCACCCTGTTCCCACCACCTGGAATATTTTTCCTTCATTTTGATCCTGAATGACCTAAATTCATGACTCGGCTTGCAGTTTCACTGCTCAGAGAGACCCTCCTTACCCACACAGTCATGCTGTGTGGTTCTTCGCTATGTCTTTAAAGACTCCACGCCAGGCTCTCAGGTACCTGGACTAGTGTGTGTTACTGATAGGTCCTCAGTTTCCCCCGTGGATGTGCCAGGCTCTGCCACCCCATGCGCTCCAGGACACTAAGCTCATCCGGGCTCTGCTCGCCTGTCTTCTCTTCTTACTCCAGCTCCCGGCTTTCTCTCGGGAGATCTTACTTCTCAGCCTCCCTCCCCAGGATTATTTCCAATGGTTTCCTGGGGTGTTCACCTGGATAAGAATAAGGAGAGACAGGGTACTTTAATCCTACTTGTCTAAACTATATAATCTTCCCCAATCACTTAAATGGTACCTATGTCCCTAATTACAGAGCAGGGGCGGGGGGGGGGGGACATTGTCACGATTTCCATCCAACCTCAGGCAAAGGGACACTTCTGCCCCTCCTGGGAGCCCACAGGGATTCCAGCTCAGGAGCCAGGACTCCAGACACCTGTTGCCACAGACTCACCCATGAGACACGAGACACAGTCCTGTCTACCCACACAGGGAGCACTCCCCTTTTCCTGAAAAGGCTCCGTCACTCCTGTTTTAATAATCCTCAGGTGACCCATGACCCCACTTAACTCTTATCCATCACTGTGGGTAGAATTGATTTCTTTTGGGTTCAACCTAACTTTCCAGGATGGCATTGCTGGTGAATAAGACCCTAGAACATGGGCTCGGGGGCCAGCTTCTCAAGAGCAAACTCTGGAGGAAGCCTTGGAGCCAACAATCATGTGATAGACTAGGTCATAACTTCACTGTCCTAAACTATGTCATCTGGGCCTTGAGATGGGAGCCTAGAAAAGCCATTTGCCTGCTTCCCAGCTCTAGCAAACAGCTTTGGTCTCAGTTGGTGACTTTAACCAGGAACTATGGCTGAGCCATGAAGATATCTCTGCTTCTTAAAGGCCTTTTAGGTCCTGAACTAAACACGTGTAATCCCAGCAGGACTCCAGGCAGGAAACAGTGGACCCAGCCCTCAAGGGAGTGCCCTTCTGAGCTATTTTCCCTATTCAGGTGCTGAGAGATTGTTTATCAGCCCTTTTAAGAGATTAAGTTGTTGAAGCAGCAGGCTACTCAAGTAAAGCGTCCAAGGGGCCTGCATGTCAGGTGACTGGATGGCACTTTGGCTCACCAGACTCCCACATTCTCCAACATCGGCTCTCAAGGAATCTAGAGGCTTCACGGTGGATGAGAGGAGGAGGTTCCACTCATAGCTCACTGTTCAGGCAGCCCCTCTGCCTGCAGGACAGCTGGCTTTCTTGTTTGTTTGAGGGGTTTGGGAGAGTGCAGCAGAGTCCCAGTCACATGAGCATACAAGGGCTGTGTGAAGGAGGATGCGGTGCGTGCCTGCATACTGAGTGTGTACCGGGGTGCTTACTGCTCCCATCTGGGCTCCGAGGAAGGCTTCCTGGGGAAGGAAACATGGAAGCTGAGAGCCTGGGGATGAAGAATAAAGAAGCTGCAAGTCGGGAATTGAGACGTGGCTCAGGTAGTAGGGAGGCAGATGTAATCCCCCATCCCCCCTCCCCCCGCACTACATAAAACTGGGTGTGTTACTGGGCACAGAAGCAGGTGGATCTCTGAGTTCAAGGCCAGTACCGTCTACAGAATGAGTTCCAAGACAGCCACAGCTACACACAAAGAAACCCTGTCTCAAAATACAAACCAAAACAACCAACAACAACAAAAAACCTGGGTGTGGTGGTCCATGCCAATCAATAAACCCAGCTGGGGATACATGAGATCCGGCACCCCCAGAAGAAAGAAGTGTGTGTGTGTGTGTGTGTGTGTGTGTGTGTGTGTGAGAGAGAGAGAGAGAGAGAGAGAGAGAGAGAGAGAGAGAGAGAGATCCCCATTGTGGGAAGATATTTTGTGAGCCCTGGGAATGGAACTTGAGCCCTGTGGAAGAGCAGGAAAGACAGTTTGACAGTTTACTGACTTTGGTTTGGTTCAAGGTTTAGTACCAAACTGGAAAAAGCTCAGCATGGCGATGCACACGGAGAGGCATAAGTTCAAGACCAACGTCTACACAGAGTGTTCCAGGTCAGCCAGGGCTTATAGATTCTATTTCAAAAAGAAAAAAAGAGGAGGAAGAGAAGGAAGAGCAGGAGGAGGAAAAAGAAGAGGAAAAACTTGGCTTCCTAGTCGGTCTTCAGCTAACGGAATCGTGGCTGGTAAAGCCTTCACAAATCGCCCAGGTTTCACGAAACTTACAATTTCCAGAATAGTTTTGCCTTCATCACATTATTTGAGCATTCAGAAAGCTGAGCCTTCCAAGAAAGCCTAACTGAAACATGTCTCTTTAAAAGAGGGGAGCCAACGCCCCCAGCCACGCCCCCTACTCATTAATATTGAGTTATCGTGAATATTGATGTGGGGGCGTGGCGCCCAGGCCAGCTGGGCTAACCAGCCCCGGGTTCCAGGTTTCAGACCCGGGAAAGTGACAGAAGCCGTGCCTAGGACGAGACCCAGAGAGATCCGGTACCCATCCTGTCTCGGGGGAGCATTGAGCTCCCCCACCCCCGGTTCCCACCCGGCCCGGGGGGCTCCTCCAGCATCTGCCCCACCCCCGGGGTCCCCATGGAAGCCAGTTGCGCCCCGGGAGGAGCTGGAGGAGGAGTCGGCTGAATGCCCACCGTGCGTTCGGCGCCTCTGCCTTAAGGTCCCCCAGCGCCCCCGACCCGCGCCACCCCCGCCGCTCCTCCCCCGGGGCTCGCCGGGACCTGCCCCCAGGGCTGCTTGCCCGGCCCAGCCGCAGCTCGGTGCGGGGATCGCCGCCGCCCTGGAGTGAGGGAAGCGCAGCCCGAAGGGGGGTCTCCTGGAACCCGGCGCGATGGACACCGTCTTGGAACCCTTCCCGGCCGACAGGCTGTTCCCGGGATCCAGCTTCCTGGACTTGGGAGACCTGAACGAGTCGGATTTCCTCAACAATGCGGTAAGAACGAGAGGGTCTCGGTTCCCCTTTGCACACAACTCTCACCCCTCTCCGCGGCGTGCCTTAGAACCCCGCAAAGATCGGTAAGAACCAAGGAGGAGGCTCGGCTCAGAGCCTGGACGGACACGTGCATAGGACTTTAAGATGGGCACTAGGTCCCTGGACTCCCCTCTCAGACCAGGAACCTAGAGTGTAGGCTCGCAGCTAGCGCCCCACGCCACTTCTGAGGACTCAATCAGAGCACACGTTGGCCTCTGGCTTCTTCGAGAAGGGGATATGTAGGTATCGGAGCCACCCGAACCTCGGACATAAACTCAAGAGACACCAATCCTCACCCCCCTCCCCGCGCGCGCCACCCTGCCATAGTCTTCCATCCGCCCTCCACCCACCCCAGGGTTCAGGGACCAGATTGGGCGCAAAGTGGAGGAGCCCTTCCCTGTTCCTTCTATAGGGCCTCGGTGCTTCTGAAGCTGTATCTCCGCTTGGGGGCGCACAGTGGCGCCAGAGGCCCTAAGCTTTTAGGGGACCGGAGCCAGACCCAGAAACTAGGGAGGAACACTGCCCTGACCTCCCAATGAAATCAGGCTCGGGACCTCCCGGGAAAAGAACTGAGGGTAGTGGGTCAGGGCAGCACCCGGTGACGTTTCGGGAGACTCTCGGCCACTGTGCTTCCTTAGTTCCCTGTGCTTCTGCTGAACTTGTCTCTCCCTGTGGCTTCATGACTGCCGCGGGCTGTGGAGTTGCTTTCCTCCCTCCTTTCCCCTACTTCACTAAGGAAACGAGACCCACTCTTCTTTCCTTCCTCTCGTTCACTAGAGCTCAGCCCCAGAGACTTGATGGGGAGGGGCAGGTCTTGGGAAGAGGGGAAGAGGGGAGAGAGTGAGTCCCATCCTGAAGAAATGTGGATTGTTTGGAGAATCATATGGGAACCCACCAACACCTCGGAATGAACCATAGTTGTATGCCCCTCCACCCACACTCCCCAGAAGGCCAAGCACACGGGGGTCCCCACCTGTTCCACCTACCTCCTAAGCTAACAAAAACTTCAGCAAGCAAAGGGAAAATCCTTAAAGGATTTAGGTGCCCTGCACTTTGCTAGAGTCTCCCAAGCAGCTTGACTGATATCATCAGTCGGGAAGTCAGAGGTGTCAGGACTTCTAGGCCTTACTCCAGAGGCAGTATCCTTCTGGGGCTTGCTGTCCCAGCAAGGTTGTTCAAATCTTAGTCTCCCACATCAGATCAAGGGAACTAGGAGAGAAGTTCTGTTTTAGGAGCAGTGGTCTCATCCTGCCTTTGTTTCCCCTGTGAGCATGAGCCTCCATTTCTTGATCTATAATAGGGAAAAGCTGGACCGATGCTTTCCAAGGTGTCTAGATGTTTCCCAGGGGTTAAGCAACAGAGTTTTGGAGGTTTCATATTGCTCTCTTGGAGCAGGTAAAAGGTTCTGGTTAGAGGGAAAGTGGCTTGTTGAAGCCTCCCTGAAGTCTGAGGGCATAGGGCAGCCTCCTGCAGACTTCATACAGCTGGGGCTGCTGAGCTGGGCTTTCTTCTCAATGAAATCCACAGCCGGCCCCTCTGCAGCTGCTCTTCCGGGCCCTGCTCCAATGCAGGAAAGAAACCCTGATAGGCAATGGGGCACCAGAGGGAAAGCCCAGCTGGGGCCCTCCTGCCCTCATCTGGTCCAGGGTCAGATAGGCCTGGGGAAGCAGTTCCTAAGAGGACAGAGTTCCCTGGCTGGGAACTGGGGAATTCTGGAGCTGGCTATGCTTCTGCCTCAGCTAGTGGGGTGGTTGGGCCCTGTGACTTATTTTCTCAGAGCCCTGACTTCCTCATCCATAACAGGAGACCCTCTTTGCCTGAAGCACTAGTGTAAGGATTTGGTGAGAAGATGAAGGCAACTTAAGGCCCAGGCAAGTTAGGGGCTACAGTTGACATCTTCCAGGCACTGGGCAGGGGAGGCAGGAGTTGCCGTGTGACCTTGAGCGAGTCCCATTCCTTCTCTCTTTCTTCTGTTTCCTTGCCTAAGTTCCTTACCACAGCCACACCCCAACTCCCTCTTCACTCTCTGCAGGAGGATGAGAGAGGGTTCTGGGGATGAGGATGCGAGGGATGCGTCTATCTACAAGATGGAAAGTCGTGTCTTCACTGTCCTTAAAACCCCATTGTGAGCCATCAAAGCTGCATGGGGACCTAAAGCAAAAAGAGAAAGCTAGGTCCTCCTGACTGCAGCTGAGACCTTGCCCCCTCTGCAGCCTGCAGGTGGTGGGGTGTTTGCATGGCCTCTGAGGCCCTCCTTCGGGTACTGTGGTGCTGCCTCTGGTACTCTAGAGGCACCCTTAGAACACAGCAACTGTCCTTCCTCCCAGAGGTGCAGGCTTTTCCTCCGGCAGCCTCTGTGATTTTCCCCAGCTCCTTGAGCATTTACACCCTATGGTCACCAGGCCTGTGCGTGCACACAGATAACAGAGATGGAAGAGGAGGGGAGAGAGGGTCTCTGTGCCGTGTCCCTTACAGGGATCTCTCTGGTTTCTCTCCAGGGAAACCCCAGCTGGGAAGTCTGGGAGGAGGAAGAGGGGGAGCAGGGAGGGAGGGGGTTCTGTTGTCTCAGAGGGGAGCAGCAGGAAGTTGTAAGGATATTTGTTCAACACACCCATGCACCTCTCAGCAGCTGAGGAAGCCAGGTGTGAGGATGAGGGAACCCTAGGACAAGCCCAGAGGAGGAGCTTGGGAAAGAGGTGAAGCTGCTCACTGCTCCCCAGATCCCCAATCTGACTTCTACACCGATGCTAAAGGGGAAAGTCAAGAGGCCCCACCCCCAGCCTGTGGAGGGTTAGGAAGATTAGAGAAGTATATGTGTGTGGATGTGCCTGTGTGGGTGGGCTTTCTGCAGGCACCTATAGAGTGTGTGTGTGCATGTGTGTGTGTGTCTGTGTGTGTGCGTGTGTGTGTGCACATGTGTGTGTACCTGTGTGTGTGTGCATGTGTGTGCCTGTGTGTGTGCGTGTGTGTTTGTGCATGTGTGGGAGGGCTTTCTGCAGGCATCTATAGAGCGTGTGTGTGTGTGTGTGTGCATGTGTGTGTGCCTGTGCATGTGTGTGTGCGTGTGTTCTTGTACGTGTGCATGTGTGTGTGTGCCTGTGCATGTGTATGCGTGTGTGCCTGTGTGTGTGCGTGTGTGTGTGCCTGTGCATCTGTGTGTGCCTGTGAGTGTGTGTGTGTGCCTGTGCGTGTGTGTGTGTGTGTGTGTGTGTGTGTGTGTGTGTGTGTTAATTCCGACCAACAAGAAGGGCCAAGGTACTGTGGCCTAAGAGTGGAACCCACCAGAAAAGAATAAGTAAAGAAAAACTCACTGGAAAACCAAAATCTCGGTAGAGCTCCAAACACTCCACCAAAACACTGAATTTGGAGTCCAGAGTTTGCTTATTTTTGTTTTCTACCCTCCCCCACTTCTGAGGAAACCAGCTCCTGAAAGCTGGAGTGACATCTGTCTCCTTGATCCCGTACAGGATATGGTTCAACCATGACAGCTGCATGAATGAACAAATGAATGAATGAATGAGGTCCAGGTCAGACACCATTTTTTTTAAACGTGCGTGTATTTTGTGTGGTGGGGTGTGCAGGTGTGTACTCGGGTGCGTGGAGGTGAGGTAACAGCCTCCTCGGAAACACCATCTTTCTCTCACTGGCCCATAGCTCACTGATTAGGCTAGACCGTCCCTAACTCCCCAGCACTGTGTTTAAAAGTGTGCACCACTGGACCTGCCTTTTCAATGGGTTCTGGGGGTCTGACTCAGGTCCTCCTGCTTCTGTGGTAAGGACCTTACCGACCTTCTTCCCAGATCCCTAGACACTATGTGTTACAGGGAGAAAAGTGTAGGAGCCGTCAGAGTTGCAGCTGACATTGTCTCTGGGCTTTACAGAGAGCATTGCCATGGTTTCCAAAGAATAGTCATTACTTTGAGCCATTGCACACTCTTCCCAAGGCCCCTGCAGGCCACAGTCTAGGACAGTCTAGAGTTAGCTGACCTGTAGGGAATTTGAATCTCTGGCTCTTGAGCCTGGGTTGTCCTCTTTCTTCCTTCTCAGGTTTTTCTGGGTCTCTTAGACCTCACTCAGGTCTTAAGCTGTGGTCCCTTTGCAGAGCCACCTCAGGCCTTGGCACGTGCTATTCCTACCTTCTGAAATGCTCCGCTTCAAGTCCTTCCACCCAGGTCCCTACTCTCAGCTCAGATGCCTGAGGCCCCTGTCCTTCCTTTGGCTTCTTCACGGCCTGGATCCCAGTTTGCAGATGTTTTATTGACTTTTTATGTATTTCCTCCATGAAAAAGTTCCATAAAAACAGAGACCATATTTTACACATTGCCATAAACCTAGCATAATATTGTGATGCAAAAGAAGCACTTTCGATAGTAAAATTCTACAATAATGCAAAAGCCAACCTACTATTTCCAAATTATGTAAAATATGGAGTTATGCGTTTGTAGAGTCAGTGAACAGTGATCTGTTCTAGTGGGTGGACCCGTCACAAACAGCAAAAGAGTAAAGGCTGTACATCAAACAGAGCGCCCCACAAGAGACGGGTCCTGTTGCTAAGCCAGCCCCCACAGAGAGACAGAGATCTGCCCATTTTACTTGAGCTGGAGCCTGAATGTGAGGCAGAAGCACAGGTTTCTTCATACTACACAGGACTTTGCTATAGTCAAGAATTTATTGTATTTGTAGAGAAAATTCCTTCAAAGGAAAGGAAAGCTGTTAAAAACAGTGAGAGCCAACCAGACCTGAGTATTCACGAGGTATGCAGGAAATTCCAGAAGGGGCCCTGGAGCCTTGGGGTCCTGACCTGGCCAGCCCTGAGTGTGATGGGGATGCCCACAGAAGCCTCAGCCGCCCCCAAGCCTCCCTGTGTCTGCCAGGCATTCTTTTTCTTGTTCACTAACAGACATGCCCGTTCCTTCAATGACTTGGTACTGGAGAGGCGCATTGGTAGACCACCCAGGTCTCCAGCTCCCCCGAGCTAAGTCAGAAACAGGGAAATAGTAGTATAGATGCCATGTTCTGCATGCCTCCCCGTATTGACCTAGGTGGGCCAGTGAAGAAATGAGCTGGGATTGGATGGACTGGCTCTCTGATGGAGAAGCTGTGGTGCCCTGGAAGCTCAGCGTGTTTATTATCTACAGCTGAACAAGGAGGCGGGGTTATTATATAGCTGAACAAGGAGGCGGGGTTATTACACACAGCTGAACAAGGAGGCGGGGTTATTACACACAGCTGAACAAGGAGGCGGGGTTATTACACACAGCTGAACAAGGAGGCGGGGTTATTACACACAGCTGAACAAGGAGGCGGGGTTATTACACACAGCTGAACAAGGAGGCGGGGTTATTACACACAGCTGAACAAGGAGGCGGGGTTATTACATACAGCTGAACAAGGAGGCGGGGTTATTACACACAGCTGAACAAGGAGGCGGGGTTATTCACACAACTGAACAAGGAGGCAGGGTTATTACACACAGCTGAACACGAAGGCAGACTTAGCTAATCTTGCTTTTGAACAAGTTTTGCAAGGTTTCTCCAAGGTGACCTTGCATGCCTACCCAATATCTTCCACCTCTGGTGGTGAAGATGCTGTTGAGAAGCATGTCAGCAGCACAGCTGTCTTCTCTAGCCTGAGCATCCCATCAGCATCTCCATCCTTAGTGCAGACGAGAAAGAGACTCTTAGAGAGGCAACTTAGACTCTCCAGGGACTCTGAGGACAGAGAGGAATAGTTGGAGACTAGCTAGCCCCTTGTGTGTGCTGTTGTTCTAACTTAGACATTGCTATGTATCCAAAGGGTCCTCCCTATATTCTCCATAGCTGCCATGGATACCCGGAGTTTTAGAGACACAGCTGGAGCCCCTAGAGAGGCCCCTCATCCCCTCTCCTTATGTCCATACTGGGTGATACTCCATAATCCTCTGGGGAACTTGCACCTCTGTTCTCTAGAGGACCCACAGAGGACACCGCCCACCTCGTGTCCTCTCCTTATGTCCATACTGGGTGATACTCCATAATCCTCTGGGGAACTTGCACCTCTGTTCTCTAGAGGACCCACAGAGGACACCGCCCACCTCGTGTCCTCTCCTTATGTCCATACTGGGTGATACTCCATAATCCTCTGGGGAACTTGCACCTCTGTTCTCTAGAGGACCCACAGAGGACACCGCCCACCTCGTGTCCTCTCCTTATGTCCATACTGGGTGATACTCCATAATCCTCTGGGGAACTTGCACCTCTGTTCTCTAGAGGACCCACAGAGGACACCGCCCACCTCGTGTCCTCTCCTTATGTCCATACTGGGTGATACTCCATAATCCTCTGGGGAACTTGCACCTCTGTTCTCTAGAGGACCCATAGAGGACACCGCCCACCTCGTGTCCTCTCCTCCACTTATGTACCTCTTACAACCCGGGGCCTCCTGGAGCATCTCTCCCAGGGACCTGGCTTGCCCTTGAACCTCTCTCAAGAAACCAGTTCCAGATGTTGAAGAACAGGCTGTTCTTCTGGAAGTCTCGGCACTCCAGGGGGGCATGATGGAGGAGGACGATTTGGGTGGAGTCAAGACTATGAGCTTTGCTTTGGCTAGAAATCTGTGTAACCCCCTTGAGCAGACCCAGTGAAGCCACAGTCAGTGGCGGGACCTTGGGCCAGGAGCAGGAAAAAAGGGAAGGTTGGAACATCTGGTTCAGAAGCTGGGAGGAGCAGAACACGGCCCAGAACCTTGACTGGCAAAAGAAGTATGTCAGAAGTATTGGTTTCCTTACAAAGTCCTGATTTGCTAGAACTGGACACACCATATGGCCAATGAGGTTAACTTGACTTTGAGTTGTGAGTGGATTTCCCTGTTGCCAGGCTCAGTCTGCTTCTCCCCCAGGTCTCCAGGGACAGAGAACTCAATGATGCTTCCTTAGTCCTTGGCTGTTGGCCCAGAAACCATTTCACCCTTCACAAAGAGGCTGACACATCTGAGCAGGGATGTGTGGTCCAACATAACAGCTGGACAGCTGCAGCCACTCCCTCCTCCCCTTCCAAAAGAATAACAAAAATGAAAGCAACAGAGGCATGAGGCAGGCCCTTAAGGCCCTGCTGGAGAGCCGGGAGTTGGTTCTCAGGCAGCAACTACAGGGCTCAACCTGCTTCTGTGGGTTCTCTTCTGCCTGGACCATCCTCACCCGTCAGTCCCTTCTTTCTCAATTTACCGGGTGATCTTAGGCCAAGCCCTTTCCCTTTCTGGACCTTGACCTCCTCATCACTAAACTAGACTAATGTTCCTGAAGGCAGAGGGTCACTTCATTAATTTTGGCTATTTTCTAGTTGCACCTGCAGTGCTTAGAAGATATTTATTTACACTATAGGTTGACAGATGGATGAATGGAGAGAAGAATGGATGGACAGATGGGGGATGGGGAGGTGGATAAGGAGACGACAGAGAGGAGAGGGAATGGATGAGTGGGTGGTGGGAGGGAGAATTAGTGCAAAGAAGGGCTGAGTGGGCAGCAGTGGGGGAGGGTAAGAAGGTAGATGGGCAATGAAAGAAAACATCAGACAACTTCCAGCTTTAGTGAGCCTTCTTTTAAATAGATTTTATTAATCCATTTATGCATGTATTCAAGTATTAATTCTTATGTCTCACCTCAGCTTTTCACTTTATCATGATGGCCTTTGTTGGGAGTGTGTGCACACTACACTCCTGTATCTATGTTCACACTTGAATGAGCACACAGGTGTGGGTGTGTATAGAGATCAAATGTTGGCATGGAGTGTCTTCCTCAACCTTCTCCACTTTAGTTACTAAGGCAGGGTCTTTCACTAAACCCAGAGTTTACCAGTCCACCTGGCCTAGCTAGCGAGTTTGTTTGTCTTTACCTCTGGAATGCTGGGATTACAGGCTGGCCACCGTGCCTGCCTGCCTGTTCTGTGAATGTGGGGATCTCAACTCTGGTCTTCACACTTGTACAGCAAGTGTTTTATCCTCTGAGCCATCTTCTAGCCCCTAGATGACTTTTTCTAACATGAAATATTAGAATATAAGTATTTAACTATCTGTGAACTCTATAGTATAATAAAAATTGCTATTTGGGAACCCACCAGCCACCTTTAGAAACAGACCGTACTCTGGATATCTTGGTCTCCAAAACTGCACGAGTTTGGGTAAGAAGCAAGCAGAACCGTCAAACCTACTCACTTGGACATAAGATTCAAACCCCAACAGCTGGCAATGAGGCCCAATCTATATAAACATCAGGTCCAAGATCAGGTGGCAGAGAGCTGGGCAGGCCCTGGGCAGCTGGGCTATGCCTGAAGTGAGAGTGGGGTGACCATCTAGGGTCAGCGTCAGCACTGCTAGCTCTAGGGACAATCTTGGCTGTCCTCAGATGCGGGGCAGGTTCCTGACTCAT
This sequence comes from Microtus pennsylvanicus, assembly GCF_037038515.1. Lineage (NCBI taxonomy): Eukaryota > Metazoa > Chordata > Mammalia > Rodentia > Cricetidae > Microtus > Microtus pennsylvanicus. Next base: position 69,232,110 of record NC_134580.1, on the reverse strand, counting down.
TCAGACTTCTTTTCTTCCTGCACAAAGTCAGGAAGATGCTCAAAAATAGGGTTCTCAGTTCTCACAAGAACTCAACTACAATTTCCCTCCCCCTCTCTCCTTTCTCTCCCTCTCTCTCTTCTCTCTCTCTCTCTCTCTCTCTCTCCTCTCCCTCCCCTTCTCTTCTCTCTTCCCCCTCTCTCTCCCCCTTGTCTCCTCTCTCTCCCTTCTCCCCCCCAGTATGTGTGTGCATGCCATGGGGTACATGTGAAGATGTGCAAAGAGTTGGTTTCAGTCCCCTCTTTGTACCATGTGGAGTCCAAGGATCCAACTTTAGCTGTCAGGCTTAGCAACAGTACCCTAACCATCTTACCATCATCTTACCATCTTACCATCATCTTACCTTCATCTTACCATCATCTTACCATCATCTTACCATCATCTTACCATCATCTTACCATCTTACCATCATCTTACCATCATCTTACCATCATCTTACCATCATCTTACCATCATCTTACCATCTTACCATCATCTTACCATCATCTTACCATCATCTTACCATCATCTTACCATCATCTTACCATCTTACCATCATCTTACCATCATCTTACCATCATCTTACCATCATCTTACCATCATCTTACCATCTTACCATCATCTTACCATCATCTTACCATCATCTTACCATCATCTTACCATCATCTTACCATCATCTTACCATCATCTTACCATCTTACCATCATCTTACCATCATCTTACCATCATCTTACCATCATCTTACCATCATCTTACCATCTTACCATCATCTTACCATCATCTTACCATCATCTTACCATCATCTTACCATCATCTTACCATCATCTTACCATCATCTTACCATCATCTTACCATCATCTTACCATCATCTTACCATCTTACCATCATCTTACCATCATCTTACCATCTTACCATCATCTTACCATCATCTTACCATCTTACCATCATCTTACCATCATCTTACCATCATCTTACCATCATCTTACCATCATCTTACCATCATCTTACCATCATCTTACCATCATCTTACCATCATCTTACCATCATCTTACCATCATCTTACCATCATCTTACCATCATCTTACCATCATCTTACCATCATCTTACCATCATCTTACCATCATCTTACCATCATCTTACCATCATCTTACCATCATCTTACCATCTTACCATCATCTTACCATCATCTTACCATCTTACCATCATCTTACCATCATCTTACCATCATCTTACCATCATCTTACCATCATCTTACCATCTTCCTGGCCCTCAACTAGGAATTTTTGAAGAGGACCTAACACAAAGCCTAGTGTACAATATGCCTTCTGCGGAACACTGCTGCTTCGCTGATGCCTTCCTTGTCTGAAAAGAAAGATATTAGCACTTGGCACTGCCATGGGGAACCTGTCCTGGAACTCACTCTGTAGACCAGGCTGGCCTCGATCTGACAGAGATCCTCCTGCCTCTACCTCCCGAATGCTGGGATTAAAGGTGTGTGCTACCACCACCCAACTGTGCCAGCATAGCCTGGCAACATTTTTATGTACTAAGGACTGAACCCAGGATCTTCCTTGTGCTAGACAAGCGCTCTACATTCTGCTATACCCTTGGCCCTCTTCTTTCCTTTTACAATTTTAAGACAGGATCTCTCTAAGTTACCCAGGCTGGCCTTGAACTCACTCTATAGTGCAGGCAGGCCCTGAACTTGTGATCCTGCTGCCCCAGCCTCCTGCATAATTAGGATTACAGGCCTGCAATGCCAGACCTGGATAGAAGGCCTTTCCTTTGTGTTAAGCCCCAAAACTTCCCAGTTCCTCAGAGCTCTGCTCTATGTTTCTAGGTATCAGGACATTCATAGCCAGGGAAGAACAAAGCTGGAGTCCTGGGTGGAGACTCCACACCTGGAGCTGGGGCCTATGCTTTACTCCCAGCCTGTACTAGCTACATACAGGGGTATGCAGGAGTAGCGGGGCCCCTCCCTCCATTCTGTCAGCAGCCAGTGAAGTCATGGACCCCAAGAACACGCTCTGGAGGCAGGGCTGAGTTCAGATGTGACTTGGCCCACCACGAGCACTATGAAGCTGGGAAATGCTTCTCTCTGTGTGTGCCTTGGTGTCCTGGTCTGTAAAGCAAAGGCTCCACGGTGTCTACTTTATTTCCTGAAGCTTCAATGAGACCCTGAAGGCAAAGGAGCGGAGCAGGGGCAGCACACACGTGCTCACCATTATTATTGTCCCCTGTACCATGAGGAATTCCGCTGTGCCATGCTCAGGGCTCCCTTAGAAGGAGCCCTGGCTCCTCTCATGCACGGCACGAGTTCACGGCATGGCACCAGTCAGCAGCCGGCAGTCTCATGCTATGGCAGCACAGCAGAAAGAGAATGATCCAGGCAGGTTTCCTGGAGGAAGCAGCATGTAAGTTGGGTCTGAGAGGATGGGAGGAGTGGGAATGAGATGATAAAAAGACATTCCAGCCATAAGCAAAGAAAGCGACAACCTTACTAGCTTGAGAGAGGAGAAAACAGGCTACATCTTCTATGGGATCTGTTATCTTCGACCTTTGATACCCTGCTAGGGAGCTGCCGGTTTGTTCCTTCCTTTGTTTCAGCAGGATGCAGGGAGCCAGTGACAGCTCTGGCCTGGACCAGATGATGGTCGCAGCGACTTTGACCTGTCTTGGGGCCAAGAGGGCTAGAGTCCATTAGGGCATCTTCGCTATCAGCGATTTTCCTCAAGAGGAGGCAGAGAGTGGGCTTTCCCCAAGCCCAGGGTAGCATGAGGCAGCAATGAGCTGGGTCCTTCACCTCCAATAATCACACCCCACCCCCACCCCATGACCTGATATGACTCTCCCCCTGGAGCAGGAGTACCAGTCCCTAGTTCCTTTGGCCCTTTCATCACTACACCAGGACCCAAGACAGCTCCACCCTTGCAGGGGCTTAGCCAGCTAAGTGCTGGGGTCTCTCCCAAGCCGTACCCTGTCACTTGGCCCAATCTCAGGACTCTAATGGTGTTCCCCTGTACTGTCCAATAACTCAGACCCCCCCCCTCCAATATTAGACAAATCATGTCCCTGTAAAGCCCAGGGGAGGGGGACTGGAAGAATCTGTATCCCATTCTTGAGCCAAGCCCAGTCTGGCACACCACCCCATTGGCTCTCCCAGCCCTCAGCTGGGACAAGATGCCCAGAGATCTTCTCCAGAGAGGACGCCCAGCCCTACCTCTGCCTTCACCCCTTTCTCTCCAGCATTGCAAATCAGTTCCACATTTGGGGTCTGGCATGCTGTATCCACTCAGAACTCCCCCCTCCTAGACAGCCGGGGCGCCCACAAGGTCAGCCACTCCACAGGGGTCTGTGGAGAAAATAACCCTTGCCTTTGACAACTCCTACAGAAGACTGATGGGCTGGGCTGTGGTGAGGGGATCAGAGAGAAGCCAGGCTCCCCAGAAAAGGATGAGAAAGGCCAGGGGGTGGGGCCTAGCCCCAGCCAGCAGATGCGGGGTGAGGGGTGGGGGTGGTGAGGGAAGCTGAGAGGTAGTTCCCAGCTCAGCACATTCCTGAGACATCTGGCTGAGCTGGAAGAGCCCCAGCTGGCCCGAGTGTTGCTCCAGTTTCTCTACTCTAGAGTCAGGCAGGACCCAGCAGTCCCCACCCACCCCTGCTCACAGAGTCCTACTGGACCGGAGTCCATGGGACTGAGTTCCAGGCCCCCTGAATCCCAGCACTCAGAAAGCAAGGAAGTTCCCTGATGCAAGAGAGGAAAGAGAAGGCCTGACTAGGGTGCTAGGGGCCACCAAGGAAGGCCGAGGGCTTGTTCATCTGACTGGGGCTCCTGTCAGTCCCTCCCTTCTCCTTGGAAGGAAGATGAGAGAGATGTGTGGTACTGCATGGTGGCTTCCTTGGCCTGAGCAAACCTCCTCCATCCTTCCCTCCCTTTTCTTCTCCTGCCGTTGCTACACTGAGTGAGCGCCTTCTGAATGCCCTGCACTATTGAAAGCACTTTACAAATTACTTCTCCTGGCAACCTGGTGCTGTAGACGGAAGCACCCCTGCTTCACAGCTGAGGCTGAGGCTAGAGAGGCTAAGAACCTGGTATAGGCTACACAGCACACAGCAGATAAGGCCTATCTGTCTCCCTGTTTATAATCCCTGAGCCATATCACCCCCACAATAATAGGAGGCGGGCCTTATGGTGCTTCAAATTATGATTTTTTTTGGCCAGAGCGATGCTCTTCAAGAAGGACAAGGGTAGGCATTAGTCACCCACTGGGTGGGGAAAGAAGGCAGGGCAGCTGGCTCAGGCACATCTGTGGGGTGAGGAGTCTCCCTTGAAGGCCTGGAGAGGTCCAGAACCCTGATGCTGAAGCCATAGCCTGATCCCCAGGGGAACCCAAGGGTCCCACACCTTCCCAGAAGGAAGGGAGGACATAAGGAGAGAAAATGTCACTTGTTCCAAAAATAAAACCTGAGGAGAGCTCAGACGGGCTGGACCTTAAGGGAGCCAGAAGCTCAAGAGTAACTGTGCCGAGGAGGGGAAGAAGCCAGGAGAATTCAGCCAGAGCCAAGTGCTAGGCTCCAGCCTAGAAGACCTTCCAGCTGGTCAGGACCCAGAAAGAGCAGATCCAGCCAGCTGACCAACAGGCCCCATCTATTCTCATAGACCTGGCCTGCAGCTGAGAACTACCTCTCTCTGTGCACCCTACATAACTGGTCTAAGGCCTAGGCCAGACAGTGTAAAAAAAAATGAGTGTAGCGCTCCCCCACCCCCGTCCCCCCAGAGAGGGATGCAAGGAGGAAGTCCTGGCCAGTGGAACTCGGCCTGGAGCAGGAGTGGGCTGGCAGCAGAGCAGGGTGCAGGACATGCATTCCTGGATGCACTGCCGCAGAGGAAGGGGCCTCAGTCCATTAGCTCACTGACACATGCCTTCATTCACCCACTCGGCAGGTCTCCAAACATCTGGGCTCTACCTGAGCACGCAAGGCATCGGGTACATCTGAAAGAACTGAGCCCACAGAACCCCATGCCTATAATCCCAGCACTTGGGGGGCAAGGCAGGAGGATCACAAGTTTGAGGGCATCCTGGGCTTCAGAGGAAGATTTGGTCTGAAAAGAGGGTGGGGAAAAGGATTAGCCGTAGCTAGTGAGACACAACATGAATGGATGTTCCTGCTACCCTATGGAATTTAGAGTCTGCTCTTTGAGGTTAAGGATGGGCACTGAACAGGGGGATGACATAGTTGTTTTAGGGTTTAGGAGATCACAACTCTAGAAAGTGATCACATTTCCAAATATGGACCTACCGTCATAAAAGGGTAGTCACACCGCGGTAGAAAGTCTTTCTAGAATGGGAAGTAGGCCCGCTTGTTCATCTCTCAGACCGCAGAGCTTAACACATCAAGAGTTCAGTAAGGCTGGATGAACGTGTGTGTGATGGAGAGTGAGGGTGACCGCTTGCCTTTATTCTCCAGAGGTCCGCGGTGCCAGTCTGGCACTTGGTTTTCGGTGTCCTGAGCTGTCCCGAAGGCATCCTCTGGCTAATGCATACGGACCAGCTCTCCAGAAGCCAGACCATGAGCTGCCATCCCTCAGGGGTGCCAGGCACAGCTCATCTGGGCCCTGGGCAGTGTCCCTCACTACTGTGGTTTCCTCCTGCCCAGACAGTGCTTGGCACCTGCCTCAGAGTTGGGCCACAGCAGAGGGCTACCTTGTCAGATGGCAGGGGGTTGACTGGGAACCTGAAGGACCTGTGGCCAGGGTTACTGGTGACAGGAGGGAAAGAGAGATGACAACCAGACTACCAGGCTGGGAACTGCAGAGGTGGTATGTGCCCTTCCACGGCCTTGCTTGGCATAAAAGTAGCCTGCTGTGGGTGCCAGCCTACCCACTCTCCTCTTTTTCTAACATCACTGGCACAAAAACAAAGCTCCAGTCTGCACACAGTCACTCCTCCAACCCCAGCTGTCACTATCCTGGCCTCAAACAAGGCGAGGACTCCCAAATCTTCTTCTGCTTGGGCTGCCATGATGCCCTGGCTGCAGGCTGTGGCTTACTTGTGTGTGTAGGCCTGGGAGCATATGAGATGTTGCATGTGGTCATGAGTCTATGTGAGCCTACATGGGATGACTTCACATGTGTGTATCTCTTGTGTTGTGTTTTTGGTCGTTTGGTTTTTGAGCTAGGTCTCCCTATGTAACCCTGGCTACTCCAAACTCACAGAGATCCACGTGCCTCTGCCTCCCAAGTGCTGGGATTAAAGGTGCATACTCCACACCTGATCTTTGGTGGTTTTGTGGTACTGGTGATTGAGCAAAGGGCCTCATGCATACTTAAATGCTCTAACCGTGAGTCACACCTCCAGACCTTTGATTTGCTGTCCATCTGATCCCATCTGTCCCCTAAGCTTCTTATACTGCCTGAGAGTGTACACCTATGAAATCTGGGGTGCGGGTGGCAGCAGTGTACATATGATAGACCGGTGTAAGACAGACCTCAATGTATCAGTTGTGGGGGTGGGGTGGTCTGTGTCTCTCTGTGTCGTGTCAGAGAAATGGAGATTCCCTGGGTGGAAGGCCCACTTGTGTGCAGGTGTGCACATGCGTTCACACGCACTCACAGAAGCATTCCTGGTTATTTGGACTTAGGTTATATGGTTAATAGTTCAATAAGGGAAAACAGAACAACTCAGCATGCTCCTTCCTTGTCCTGTAGAAGAAAGGTTGATAGTAAGGGTGGTTAGAACACCAGACTCCCTATAGCTCCCACACTGCCAGGAAAGCTCCAGGGAAGTGGTAGCCTCCTAGGCCCAAGAGGCTAGACAAAGACACACTGGCTTTTCCTTCTGCCCCTAACACCTTCCTCAGGAGGGACAAACTGTAGCCAGTAGAAACCTGGACGGTCCACCTTAACCTAGGCCTCAGAGCAGAGTCAAGAAGAGAGGTTTCCATCTGGGGCCTCCTGACTTTGGGTCTGATGTCTCTTCCCTTTGGCCAGGCAGCCATGAGTCTAGCTCGACAAGTTTTTAGTATTTTAGGGCCCCCAAAACTTGTGTGGTGATGCTTAAGGACAAAGCGATCTGACCACAGGGCCCCAGGAGCCCACTTCACCTCTCTGCAGTCTTAGTCGTGCGCCCCCTCACCCAGCTCACACACTAGACACAGCAGTGACTCACAGTGGTGGCCTTGGGCTTGAAATGGAGGCAATTATCTCGTGGTCACTAGGCAAGTAACCGTCCGGGAATGCATGGGTCAGTGTGTTAGGGGACGAGAGGCATCTGCTGCAGCCTTCCCAGGGAAAGCAGGAAATGTGAGAGAACGCTCCTCCCATCTCTTCCCAGAGCTCGCTCTCTCAGAAGGAATGTTCGCTGGGGATTTCCCCCACCCTGATCCCATAGCTCAGTCTGGGCCAATTTAGGTCTCCCCCACGCAGCACAGACCGAATCTGTCTGGACTAGGGTTTGGGGTATAAACCAGGACAGGGGTGCAAGCGTCAGAGAACTAGGGGTGCACAAGTGACAGCACTGGTACTCCAGCCAGCTGCTGAGCCCAGATATTTTCTGTCTGCACTGACCCCTATGGAAAGGTTGAGGAAAAGTCGCGGAAACGAGCAAGAGTTTATTCTGTACGATCCTGGGAACGCCCCCTCTCACACGAGGGGCTGGTACCTTGTGGTACCTCCGTGCCACCCTATGGTAAGATTACTGGAAGAGGGGGTGGAGAAGAGCTGGAAGTGAATTGCTCTCCCTCTCATCACGGGTGGCCAAACGACTATTAGGGTCTCCGGAGACCGCGGGATTGCCATCTCAGCTCTGCCCCATCACAGATCAAGAACACGCTGTACTTGCACACCCCCCTGCAGGCTTCCCCGTCTAGAACCCTGCTCTGCGCAGCCGCGCTCCGGGCCAGGCGGGCGGTGACTCGCAGTCTCCTCTCATTGGCGAGGAGCTCCTCTTCTTCCACCAATGAACAAGCGAGATTCTTACGAGGGGCGGGACCCAATAGACCAGTTTAGCCACGTAACTGCGACTCAGGCAAGCTGGACCCCTTAGCCACCCCTAAAATTTAAAGGGTAGGCGGCTGAGCTGCGGCGCCAAGGGGAGGCGCAGCAGCCGGGGAGGCGGGGTGCCGGCCTGAGAGCCGGATGGCTGGGGACCTCTCCTTCCAGAGAGTGGAGCCGGCGCCGCTTGCGCGTGGCGGCGGCGAAGGAGCTGATATTGGCACAAGTACAGGAAAAAGTCTTCAAGGAGGAGGGAAATGTCTCTTTCTCTGGCTTCCCCCGTAGCCTGTATGAAAAGGCACTCCCGAAGGCTGCCCACCCTAACAGAACTCCCCCCCCCCCCAAGCGCTGGCGTGAGATCTCTATGAACTCCTGCCACTGGCCTTTCTTCCCCAGCTCCACCCCCAATTTCCATCAGACAGCCTAAATCTGATTTTTGTGTGTCTGTGTGAGCAAGAGGCGGGGAGGGGGCTGGATCGCAGGAGATAGCGACCAGAGTCAGAGCTGGGGAGGTCTGAGGTCTCTAGGGAGAGCTTTACGGGGATCGAGGGAGGTGAGTTGAGAACACAAGAGGAATTCCTTCCCGTCAGTGCAATCCCAGAACTGCGGAGAACCCCGCCCGGAATATTGACTACTCACTGTGTGACTGTGGGTTAAGGACTTGCACTCTCTGGACCTTAGCTTTCTCAGTAGTAAAATGGGTTGAGGGGGCATAGACCCCTTTCTCAGTTTCCTGCTGTCTCAAACCATAGCTGATCTGCATGTCCGAGAGGCCAGACATCAGATAGCAAGAGGTTACAGTATCCAGTGAGCAGCTACTGGTGGCAATGCTCCCAGGAGAGGCAGATAAATCTAGGTGCGATATGACACGACCACCATCCACCCAGCACTCCAGGAACCCTGGGCAAGGAAGACCGAGCGCGGAGCGTCCTCTACCCCACCCTCCCTGCCCCTTGGCCGCCCTCCTCTTCCACTTGGCTCCCACCACTCAGGAAGCTCCAGCCTGCTGAGCTTTGGCTGCTGTTTCTAGCAGGTGGGGTGGGGGCGCCTCATAACACCCGGCCAACCGAGGCCCCTTAGCACGTTCCTTTAGGCATCCTCAAAAGAGGTCATTCTTGTTCATCTTCCTGAAACTGGAAACTTCAGGGACCCCCCTACTCTCCTCTCCCAGGCCCCCGGGAAGGGGCTTGGCAAAGCCTTATCGCCTGCAGAGCAGCTGCTGGAGAAATACTGTAGCCGCTGACTCACGGCTCTTCCAGCTCTGCGCAACCCTCTCCCCTGGGCCCCACCGCAGTCTTGGAGAGAAGCCCCCACACACAGAATTCGACTGGAAGGAAGCGCCCCCAGCTGGGCTGGACTGGTTCTGCCGTGAATGTGGATCGCTCAGTGCTGGCTGCCGAAGATGGTTGTTAGTGAGGAGCATACAGCGTTTCTGTCTAGATTCTCATTGTTGTAGAGACTTGTTCAGCTCCCGAGCTCTTTGTACCGCACCCCCCAGGCGCTCCTGAACAGGTTCTGCACTAGTGACCTTGCTCTGCCCCTGCGCCCCTAGTGAGCGAGTGTCTAGCTCGTAAACCTGCCTTCGGGCGGGCATACTCAGTCTGGCAGCAGTAAGCTGTTTCCCTGTTTAGGGAGAGGTGTGTGGTCACCAGAGAAGGTCTGGACAGTGAGGGACCATGGACTCTTCCTGGTTGTGTCTGGCTCCAGGGCCCCAGATTCCCTGTATTTGATTCGGTCAAATACAAAGCAATACCTTTGCTCCTTGGGGAAAGGCGCTGCTTAAATGAATGGTGCCGGCCTGGGGCGTGTGTGGCTGCCTAGGCCTTGGGCTCCATCCCCGTAACCTCTTGGAGGTGAGAGGATCGGAAGTTCAAGGTCATCTTAGGTTAAAGAGAAGTTGGGGAATATACGAAGGCGCTTTGGAAGGCTTAAATAAAAACAAAAATATAAAATAATGGTGACGGATCCTGGGAGAACAGAAGCAGGACCCCAGAATAAACCAATAGCGTCTCTGAGCTAAAATCCTGGCCTTTCTCAGCACACTTGGTGAGAGGGGAAACTCAAACCACCTCTCTCGGCAGATTCCAAGCTCATGCCCAGAGTTTAGCGGCTGCTGTTTTCACAGTAATAACTACAAGCGCGGAGCACTTACTACCCACCAAGTGCTGCTCTGAGCGCTTCCGGTACGCTCACTCATTTCAGTCTCCTAATTGTATGAGGTGTGTACGAAGCACGTGACCACCACTTGCTCCCCATGGCAATGATATGGGGTCTGAATGAGGAAACTGAGACACAGAAAAGTTAAAAAAAAAAATCAGCAAGTAATGGAAACTAGTCTACACGGTTGCAGCGCCTGCTCATTCCCTGCTCTTTGAAGACCTTTCATAAGGTGCTGAGCCTTATCCTGAAGCGGAAGGCATTGCCCATCCCAGCCTCCTGGGGACAGGATCCTAGCAGTTCAGGACACAGGACATGGAGCTAGTTCCACAGTGCCAGCCCTTTGACCAGGCTACGATACAGAGCCTGAAGCAACCCCACTCAATCTCATTCAGCGACCAGCAACAGCACTCATGAACAATAGTCACCCTATGTGCGCCTCCACGGCTCCTGGGGGAGGGGGGAGCACCTATTGTGTGTTGGCCCTGGAGTGTCTATTAATAATATGACGTTTGTTGACTTTGTGGCAGTTTAAGGAGCCGCTATCAACCTTTACTCATATGTGGCTTAACCCCACAGTAAGCATAGCAAATGGAAAGTATCATCAGCCTTTACACAGAGGAGGCTAAAACACGGCTTAATTGACTTTCCCGCCGTCACTATCGGAGTTTTTGTCCTTTTATTTCTGAGAAAGGGACTTGGCATCTTTATCAAGTATAAACATATCTGAGATTAATATTTCACCAGGTTTTTTACTTCAGTATGTGTGATGCATTCTGATATTTTCTACTTATTTTGTATTTTATTCTATTCTATTTTACTTAAATTCTGCTCATAAATGCCCACATGGACAGGGGCCAGTTTATATAATTTGGATGTCATAAAGCCCTTGCTTAGCATACACAACACCCCAGATGAAAATAAAAGTCATGCTTTCATTTCTATGTCGAAGCTTAAGGAGTTGATTGGCGGAGGCAGAAAGTAGAATAGTGCTTGCCAGGGGCTGGGACTGGCAGGGAAAACAGGGGCTGGGGACAGTGGGCCATGGGGACAGGAAGGCAGTGACAAAGCAGTGGGAGCTAATGTTTTGTGGCACGGTGGGGTACTGTGGTTGACAACGATTAATTATATACATAAAATAGCTAGCAGACAGCATTTCCAGTGCTCCACACAAAAGGTTACATGTTTCAGGTGATGGATATGCCCCATGAACCCAACCACTGGCACACGTGATGAATGTCAAAGTCTGCCTCTTAGATATGTACAATTATGGTGTGTCAAGGAAAAATTTTCCAAGTATATTTTTTAAATTTTGGTCATGAGCCACTAAATTAATTTCATAACCCATTAGTGAGTCGGTACTTGCAGCTTACACAGATCGAGTAAACAGCTGGCGGGATCAAGGGCCTGTATAAATGTGTGGCTGGGAACTGATCCTGGGTCCTCTGCAAGAGCAGCCAGTGCTTTTAATTGCTCAACCAACCATCTCTCCAGACCCTAATTTTTTAAATAAATGAGCCCAAGTTTTAAAAGTGAGGGAGTTGGTGAGATTGTTCAGTGAGTGAAGACACACTTGTCTCCCCTGCCGGAACTGACTTCTCCAATCCAATCCCACATAAAGATGGGAGGACAGAAACAACCCCACAAAGTTATCCTGTGACATCCACACATGTGCTGTGGCATGCCTGTACACATCCACACACACTATAATGATGATAACAAAACAATATTTTTGACAGGTTCTCTCTCTCATGTTCTGGAACTTGCTATGTGACCAGGCTGGCCTCAAACTCACAGAGATGTACCTGCCTCTGCCTCCTGAGTGCTGGGATGAAAGGGTGTATCATCATGAGAGTTGGAGTTGGTGAAGTTGGTCATAGTGTGGGTGGTGGTGACATGATGGTCGGGAGGGAAGACGCGACTTCACACAAGTACCTGCACTCCCTCTATGAGCCAAACTGAGGTTCCTCCTTCCTCCCCAGCACTTTCCAGAGCACCTGGACCACTTTGTGGAGAACATGGAGGACTTCTCCAATGACCTGTTCAGCAGCTTCTTTGATGACCCTGTGCTGGACGAGAAGAGCCCTCTGCTGGACATGGAACTGGACTCCCCTGCTCCAGGCATCCAGGCTGAGCACAGCTACTCCCTGAGTGGGGATTCCGCACCCCAGAGTCCCCTTGTGCCCATCAAGATGGAGGACACCACCCAAGGTAAGATGTGCCAGGGCCCAGGAGGGAGGAAGCTTCTGAGGGGACAGGCAGAGTCATCTGCAGCCTGAGACTCCCAGGGCATCTGCCCACAAAACCCTCAGCAGGGTGCAGCTCCTGGCCTTTTGGCTCACCCTGATTGCAGTCAACAAGCAGTTCACACAGAGTGGTCCTTAGGCAGCAGTGTCCTGACAGCTTCTCACAAATGCAGAGCCTGGGGGCTGCTGGAGGTGCCTGTCACATGGGCAAGAGAACCCATAAAAACCAGGTGGTGGCAGGTCCTGTAACCACAGGCACGTGCACGGAGGAGAATAGACTAGGAGACAGGTGAAACAGAGCTTCAGGCTCAGTGAGAGACTTTGTCTCAAACAAGAATTCGGAGAGCAATAGAGGAGGACATCTAACATCCACCTACCTCTGCCTTTCACGGGCACACACAAACATGAACAAGCACCTGCGTGCCCTCCCATTCATGTCCATACACATAAACACGCACACATGAACACGCACCTGCATGCCTTCCCATTCACATCCACACACATGAACACACACATATGAACACACACATATGAACACACACCTGAATGCCCTCCCATTCACGTCCATACACATAAACACACACACGTGAACACGCACACGTGAACATGCACACGTGAACACGCACACATGAGCACGCACCTGCGTGCCCTCCCATTCGCAACCATACACATAAACACACACACATGAACACGCACATATGAATACACACCTGCGTGCCCTCCCATTCACATCCAGACAAATAAACACACACACGTGAACACGCACACGTGAACACGCACACATGAGCACGCACCTGCATGCCCTCCCATTCGCAACCATACACATAAACACACACACATGAACACGCACATATGAATACACACCTGCGTCCCTCCCATTCACATCCACACACATGAACACGCACCTGCATGCCCTCTCATTCACATTCACACACATGAACATGTACTTGCATGTCCTCCCATTTGCTTGACATTCATGTGTCAGATCTCTGTGAATTCGAGGCCAACCTGGGCTACATAGTGAATTCTAGGAAGCTAGAGCTACATAGAGAGACCCTGACTTTAAAAAATAAATAAATAAGCCATAATAATAGTAATAGTAATAATAATAATCTGAACTGAAGCCAGCCCAGCATAGTGTGTGTGTTGGTAACCCAGCACTCAGGGAAGTCTGAGGCCAGTCTAGGCTACATGGTGAGGCCTTGTCTCCAGACACACAAACTACAAACAACAAACAAGAGCTGTTTAAGCCACTCCTCCTGGTTAAGAGCACTGGCTGCTTTTCCAGAGGTCCTGAGTTCAATTCCCAACACCTACATGGTGGTTCACCATGTCATCAGATCCAATGCCACCTCTGTCAAACAAACATGCAGGCAGAGCACTCAAGCAGAAATAAATATTTTTAAATGAAATTCAGTTACACAGGAGACTGAAACAGGAGGATAGAAAGTTCAAAGTCTATCTGCCTAACTTAGTAGATCCTATCTCAAAAATTTACTAAAGGAAAAAGGCTGGAGTTCAGAGCAGCCATGGTCTATGACTTCCCACACTGTAGACCACACTAGGCTCTGTTCTAAACGAAGAAAATTCTACATCCACTCAGCCCCGCTGAGTCTGAAACCCCGTAGATAGGACCCAGCATACCAAGGGATGCTGAGAACCACTAATTCAGGCAAAAAGCAGGGGTAGTTAAGTAATAGATGAAGCTGGGCCTGATGGCTCATACCTATGATCCCAGCACTTGAGAAGCCGAGGCAAGGAGAACCGTGAGTCTGAGGCCAGGACCTAGCACGTTTCAGATTAGCCTTGGATTACAACATATTACCTCAAAATAACAACCATAACTGCAAAAGTCATCATCCTAAATATGGACAGATTACAGAGAGTCTGGAGCCTCCCATCTCTTTATACTGACATCCTCAAAACACCACCGAGGAGCCTGTTCTGATGTTTGCTCCCAACATGGGGCTCAGTGTAGAAACCCACTCTTCCAACTCCTATCTTCAGAGCAAACAACCTTCTGCCTCCGAATTGCTGCTCACAAATGCCCCACCTCAAAACACTGCCTGTTTCGTCATTTCCTCGAAGACAGGTAGTCCTGGCCCCATCATTTTTGGCTGAGTGATCATAAACCTGTCTGTTTTAAAATTAATTTATTTTTATTTTCTATCCATGGTTGTTTTGTTTACATGTATGTATGTCAATCACATACATGCAAAACAGGATAATAAATTCCCTAAAACTAGAGTTACAGACAGTTGTGAGCTGCCATGTGGGTGCTGGAAATTGAACCCGTGTTCTCTGAAAGAGCAGCCAGTGCTCTTAACCACTGAGTCATCTCTCCAGCCCCCAGATCTGTTTCTTGACCTCTAAAAGCCTCAGTATCTCAGTGTCTCCACGGTGCCTGCGGGTCCCCTGTTTCATTTGTACCACACATGGCAGCAGAACTGTCTAGTTCACACTAGCAGATAGGAACCGCAGAGTGTGCCAGAGCCAGTGCCCTGCTTCTACTCTGTCTTCCAGCCTTGGGGGCAGCAAAGGCTGCGGGGTCGAGAACTTAATAGGATTCCATTGTGTCCTGGTATCTTCGTTAGCTTATATGCGATCTTGATTAAAGTCTTTGACCTTTCTGGACTTCTGTTTCCTCGATTATAAGATGGAAAAGGGGCTAGGTAGATGGATCCAGTCAAGAGCACATCCTGCTCCTGCAGAGGACCTGAGTTCAGTTCCAGCACCTGGCTGAGCCACACACAACTGCCTGTAACTCCGGTACTCCGACCTTGAGGACACCAGTACTCACTCACACACAGATATGCACATAGACATAATTTATAAAGTATTTTTAAATCTAGGAGGAAAATCTTTTTTTTATTTTTTCGTTGTTTTTAAAGGTTTTTTTATTTTATGTGTATGAGTGTTCTATCTGCATGTACGCCTTTATGTCAGAAGAGCGTAGGTGGAGGCCACCCGTTCCCGGCCACCCAGACATGAAATAATCACACACAAACTAATCACAACACTGCTTGGCCAATCACTTAAGCGTATTACTAACTAGATCAACCCATTTCCATTATTTTATATTTTACCTCGAGGCTCGTGGTTTACCGGTAAGGTTTCCAGGCATCTGTCTCCTTCCGAAGCTACATAGCATCTCTCTGACTCTGCCTTCTTTCTCTCTACATTTCTGTTTGGATTTTCCACCTAGCTTTACTCTGTTAAGCCATTGGCCGAAAACAGCTTCTTCATTAACCAATGGCAATAAAACATATTCGCAGTCTACAGAGAGGAATCCCACATCAGATTCCACTATAGATGGCTGTGAGCCACCATGTAACCAGTTGCTGGGGATCGAACTCAGGACCTCTGGAAGAGCAGCCAGTGCTTTTAACCCCTGAGCCATCTCTCCAGCCCTGAAAGTCTTTTTTCTAAGATTTTTTTTTATTTATTATGTTATACAGTGTTCTGTCTGCAGAAGGGGACACCAGATCTCATTACAGATGGTTGTAAGCCACCATGTGGTTGCTGGGAATTGAACTCAGGACCTCTGGGGATAACAACCTGTCTTCTTAACCGCTGAGCCATCTTTCCAGCGCAGTGAAAGTCTTTTTATAAAGATGAAAATAACATATACCTGAGAATTCTGGACAGGAATTAAAAAGAAATATATTCATAAAGTTCCCAGCTCCAGGCCCAGCTTAGGATATATACCAACTAGACACCTCGGTTTTGGGGCACATTAAAGTCCTATTAATTCTACAAGCATCTAGAACAATGAATGGAATTTTTTCATCTTCCCTTCCAGAGGACAATGGCCTTGGGTGTGAGTTCTTAATTGTCCCAGCTATTAAATGCTCATGAGCGTTGGGGTCTTAGTCTGTATTGTGCTGCAGAGTCTCTCCAAGAGCCACAGGTCTTTGTCCTTCCTGCCAAGAAGGCAGGGACACCTTCTGGAGTTTCAAGAGGTCCCCTGGCTTGTGACTGCTGAGCTCCCAGTTTTTCACCACACCTCAGCAGCTGCCAAGTTCCTGGATCTCTGTGAGGTCTCAGACTCCAGCCTGGGCAGAGCCAGGATATGCTGCGAACCTCTCTCATCCCATGACAGTGTCTCCATCCACCCTGCCGGCTGGCTCAGCACCTCCTCAGCCACCCAGGTCTATTTTTAAAGCAATTTGCCTGTGGCCCTTTGTGGGGACAGCTTCCCGGATGCTCACAGCTTGCCCCTGTAATTTGGAAAGGCTGTTGGTGTTCTGGACTCTATGGCTGCCTGTGGCCCAGGGTTGGGTTCTCAGGCTCCCAGCAGGGAGGAACCTGCCGTCTGAGGTGGTGCCGGGCAGTCTCTGACCTCTCCACACCCACAGTGTGCCTCAGAGTCCCCTCCATCCCACCCTGTGCAAGCTGACCTGGTCCTGCATTGCTGCTGCCTCTGCTGCAGTATTCCCTGGGAGTGGGAGACACCCACTGCCCACCAGGAGAAAGTGGAGGTCTGCCAGTTCTGCAAAGACCCCCTCTGTGACTGCGTGTTAGGAGACGAACTCTACCCTGGGAAAGGCTAAGCATTCTCTTGCCTCCACCAGTCCTCATCGCTGAGTCCTGTGGACTCACCCTTCGAACTTGGTTTCTAACGTCACGTGTGTGGCCCCTTATGGAGAAAGCCTTGGGTTCCACCTCCAGCACCAGCTTAAACTGGGCACAGCGGCACACACCTGCTTGGGAGGTGGAGGCAGGAGGACCAAGGTCATGAAAGTCATCCTCCGCTACATAGCAAGTTCAGAGCCAGCCTGGACTACTTGAGACCTTGTCACAAACAAACAAAACAAAAGGGGCTGCAAAGATGGCTTATTGGTTAAGAGCACTGGCTACTCTTCCAGAAGACCCAGATTCAATTCCCAGTACCCACATGACAGGTCATGACGGATCACAACTGTCTGTAACTCTAGTTCCAGGGATCAGACACCCTCATACAGACATACATACAGGCAGGGAAAACACCAATGTATGTAAAATAAAACATAAAAAGACAAGCAAAAGGCAACTCTTCCTTCCAAGTCTTTCCTCTCTGTTTATGCTGCCTGCCTTTGTCCAGGTTTCATCTTCTCTCTCCTGGACCATTTAGTTCAACAGCAGCCCCATGTCTACCTCCCTACCCCATCTTATCACCTCCATGTCCACCTCCCTGCCCCATCCTGTCCCCCCATATACCTCCCTGCCCCATCCTGTCCCCCCATATACCTCCCTGCCCCATCCTGTCCCCCCATATACCTCCCTGCCCCATCCTGTCCCCCCATATACCTCCCTACCCTGTCACCCCCATATATCTCCCTGCCCTGTCACCCCTATATACCTCCCTGCCTCATCTTGTCCCCCCATATATCTCCCTGCCCCATCCTGTCACCCCCATATATCTCCCTGCCCCATCCTGTCACCCCTATATACCTCCCTGCCCCATCTTGTCCCCCCATATATCTCCCTGCCCCATCTTGTCCCCCCATATATCTCCCTGCCCCATCCTGTCACCCCCATATAGCTCCCTACCCTGTCATCCCCCTGCACCCAGAAGTACAGTCAGTCTGTTTGTTCTCCTTTCACATCTAAATCTAAAAGTGACAAGCAGCTGAGCATCTTTTAAGGAGGCCACAATGTTTGAAACAGATCATCTGAGAGTGCACATGGATGTTATCGCCTTTATAGAAATCTCTGGGTCTTATTCATCAGAACAGGAGCTCCTCTTAATCAACCTTCAATCTTGGCAGGGAAGGTGGGAGGGAGTGGTTCACATCATGGTGGCTGGGAAGCAGTCAAAAGAGCCAGTGTTATTCCTTTTAAATTAATAATCCGATGGGAGGACCTAGGACTTACCACAGGGCAGGGAACCCTGACAGCTCTTTGGACTGGAAAGGGAGGGGGAGAGGAGTGGGGGGAAGGGGAGAGGGATGGGAGGAGGGGGAGAAGAGTGGGAGGAGGGGGAGGGAAATGGGAGGCTGGTGGGAGGAGGTGGAAATTTGTTTTTTTTTTCTTTTCTTTATCCTTTTATCAATACAAAAAAGAAAAAAAGAAAAAAAAATAATCCGAGGATTGAGCTGGAAAGATGGGTCAGTGGTTAAGAGCACTGGCTGCACTGGGTGTGGTGGTGGCGCACACCTTTAATCCTAGGACTCAGGAGGCAGAGGCAGGTGGATCTCTGTGAGTTTGAAGCCAGCTTGGTCTACAAAGAGAGTTCCAGGACAGCCAGAAAACCCTATCTCAAAACAACAACAACAACAAAAAGAGCACTGACTGCTCTCCCAGAGAGGTTCTGAGTTTGATTCCCAGAAACCACATGGTGTGGCTCACAACCACCATGATGAGATCTGGTGCCCTCTTCTGGTGTGCAGGTGTATATGCAGACAGAATACCGAGAATACTGTGTACATAATAGATTTTTTAAAATGCCTGCACACCAGAAGAGGGCACCAGATGTCATTACAGATGGCTGTGAGCCACCATGTGCTTACTGAGAATTGAACTCAGGACCTCTGGAAGGGCAGGCAGTGTTCTTACCCTCTGAGACACTGCTCCAGCCCGCTGTGCCCAGCTTTCTATCTGGTGCTGGGGACCTGAACTAAGGTCTTCATTCTTGCACAGCAATCCCCTTCCAGACCAAGCCATCTCCTCGGCCCACTTTCCTCATTTTATTTACTTATTTTGTTTTTTTTGGATTTTCGAGACAGGATTTCTCTGTAGTTTTTGGTGCTTGTCCTGGAACTAGCTCTTGTAGACCAGGCTGGCCTCGAACTCACAGAGATCCGCCTGCCTCTGCCTCCCGAGTGCTGGGATTAAAGGCATGCGCCACCACCACCCGGCTTGTTTGTTTGTTTGTTTATTTATTTATTTATTTATTTAGTATACAATATTCTGTCTGTGTGTATGACTACTGGCCAGAAGAGGGCACCAGACCTCATTACAGATGGTTGTGAGCCACCATGTGGTTGCTGGGAATTGAACTCAGGACCTTTGGAAGAGCAGGCAATGCTCTTCACCTCTGAGCCATCTCTCCAGCCACTTTCCTCATTTTAAAGATGAGAAAACAGACTCAGAGAGGATAAGCAGCTTGCCTAAGGTCGCACAGCAGGTCAAGGGAGGTCTGGGCGCTGTGGTCAAGCCCGTTCTGTGAGTGTGCAGATGCAAGATGTTCCCACACATCAGCTTCAGCAGAGTGTGCCAGCTTTCCTGCCCAGTGATATCAGTGTACCCTGACGGGCACTCTAATATCACCCTCAGTCCAGGGCACTCAGCAGTAGGCAGAAGTCCGGAAGTCCGTCAGCGCTCTCTGCTCTGGGAGCCCCTGAAGCTGAGTCCCTTCCCACCTCACCTTCCCCTGCAGATGTAGAGTGTGGAGCGTGGGCACTGGGACACAAACTGTGCTCCATTATGGTGAAGCAGGAGCAGAGCCCGGAGCTACCCGTTGACCCTCTGGCTGCCTCCTCCGCCATGGCTGCTGCTGCCATGGCCACCCCACCACTGCTGGGCCTCAATCCCATCTCCAGACTGCCCATCCCTCACCAGGTGAGCCTAAACACTATTGACAGGGGCCGAGGGAGGGAGACAGAGGGGAGTGACACCCGATGTCTTGGACTACCCCCAGCAGGGCTCCATGAACTGGGAACCTTGGGGGCTGAGGGTTCTCTGCCTCCCACACTGACCACCCCTTCACCATCCTCCAGGGAGCACAAGCAGAGAAAGCTTTCAGGGCACCAGTCAAGGACATCTGAAAGGGGGGTACTTATTGACAGCCAGCTAGATCCTTAGTGACCAGAACTGGTCAGCCAAAATCAGAAGGAGGAAGGGACCGCAGCAGAGAAGGAAACAGAAGTTCCCAGGAGTTCAGCCCCAAATCACCAAGTCAGAAATATTAAAGCTTCTTTTCCTGTTAGGTTCCCTCTGTAAGCGGTGCAGGGCACAGAGCCGGTCTGTAAAGAACCATCTGAACCACAAAAGTGCCTCCGCCACTCTACATGGTCCCCTCATGTCCCCTCTCTGTGGCACTGACATTGAGCTGGGTGTAGACCAGGGAATGTCCAGGCTCCTCGATACCCTGCACTCTCCCTGATTCCTCCTCATTGTCCTGTGTTCAGCACTCTGTCCCTATGCAGTGTTGTGATCTCTGCTGCCAGCAGACTCAGTGAGGAGAGCCAATCCCAAGAGTCACACCCTCCTCACCGAGATCACCACTTCCGTACATGTTGGTGAAGTTCACACGTATAAAACTACACAGTCCTTTGGGATGTAAACAAATAGGAATGCATACTCGTTAAGAATGTTCATCTGGTTTCATCGTGCCATATGTGAAGCCCCTCAAGGGCTCTCACTGCTGCGAGCATCTGTGTATGGACCAGACGCTCATTTCTATCCCAGGATCCATGGCACGTTTCGGCTTTCTCTGAGCCTTGACCAAGTAATCCCTCCTGAATGGCTACCGTGAAACTAACATGACCTCTCGTCCTCATGGCAACCACATACCAAGACCTACATGGCTTTCATAGTTGATGAAGGGTTGGTCAGTATCTACCCAGAAGGTGGCATAGCCCCAGGCCACAGGAACCCTGCTTCCTGAGATTCCGTTCTGACCTTCACTATGTAACCACCACTCTCTCTCATAGGTGTAGTGAGGCTTTTCCAAACATGAGAACCTGCCTCTCTGTTCTCTCCGGGCTGAGCCTAGGACTCTTGAGGCCAGCCATTCTTCCAACTATGCAGGGTAGATCTTCAGCCTGAGGGAGGTGAATAGCATAGTGAGGATTGTCCCAGGGGCAGGTGATAGAACTGAACCTGTCTCTTTCTCAGGCCCCAGGAGAAATGACTCAGCTGCCAGTAGTCAAAGCAGAAGCCCCAGAAGTGAGCCAGTTTCTCAAGGTGATGCCAGGTAAGCATGCACAAGAAAGACTCTTTCTGCTTACAGACAGACAGCATCTAGAGTACCCCTGCCCCTCAAAACTCCCACTTCTCCCCAAAAGTTCTTACCCTCCCAATCTCCCTCAAAACTCCCTCTTCTCCCCAAATGTTCTCACCTTCCAATCTCCCTCAAAGCTCCCTCTTCTCCCCAAATGTTCTCACCTTTCCAATCTCCCTCAAAGCTCCCTCTTCTCCCCCAAATGTTCTCACCTTTCCAATCTCCCTCAAAGCTCCCTCTTCTCCCCCCAAATGTTCTCACCTTTCCAATCTCCCTCAAAGCTCCCTCTTCTCCCCCAAATGTTCTCACCTTTCCAACCTCTTGCTCTTTATCTGTCTTGCTCCCTTATTTTTTCCATTCCTTCTTTACCCAATCTTCAACTGTCACAATTCCACCAACATTACTTCATTTGCTGATCCTCCTTCCATCCGTTCACTAACTAAAGGCCACCTTCTAGTCATCAGTCTTCTTCCACCCATTCGTCCATCCGTCCACCCATCCACCCACCCATTCATCCATCCACTCAACCACCCACCCATTCATCCATCCACTCAACCACCCACCCATTCATCCATCCACCCATCCATCTACCCATCAACCCACCCATTCATCCATCCACTCAACCACCCACCCATTCATCCATCCACCCATCCATCTACCCATCAATCCACCCATTCATCCATCCACCCATCCATCTACCCATCAACCCACCCATTCATCCATCCACTCAACCACCCACCCATTCATCCATCCACCCTTCCATCTACCCATCAACCCACCCATTCATCCATCCACCCATCCATCTACCCATCAACCCACCCATTCATCCATCCATCCATCTGTCCATCCACCCATCTATTCATCCATCCATCCACCCATCCACCCACCCATTCATCCATCCACTCAACCACCCACCCATTCATCAATCCACCCATCCATCTACCCATCAACCCACCCATTCATCCATCCATCCATCTGTCCATCCACCCATCTATTCATCCATCCATCCATCCATCCATCCATCCATCCATCCATCCATCCGTTGTAGGAGCTGCGGGCTGTGTTCCTGCCACCCCAGCTCCTGATCGCCTGGCTAGCTTATGCCCTGAAATAACAACACACAAACTGTATTCATTTAAACACTGCTTGGCCCATTATATCTAGCCTCTTCTCGGCTAACTCTTGCACCTGGACTAGCCCATTTCTAATAATGTATGTAGCACCTCAAGGTGCGCTTACCAGAAAAATTCTAGCCTACATCCATCCTGGGTCAGAGCTTCATCGCCTCTGCCTCAGAGAGCAGCGGCCTGGCATCTGAGCTCACTTCCTCTTCCTCCCAGCATTCTGTTCTGTTTACTCTACCCACCTATGTTGTAACCCATCAGGGCCAAGCAGTTTCTTTTTTAATTAACCAATGACCTTCCTCCATCATCCATCCATCCACCCATCCATCCATTCATCCATCTACCCATCACCCATCCATCCATCCATCCATCCATCCACCCATCCACCCAAACATCTGTCCATCCATCCACACATCTGTCTATTCATTCATCTGTGAATCCATCTATCACTCTACCACCCACCCATCCATTCATTCATCCATCTCCACACTCGTCCATCCATCCAACTAACAACCCATCCATATGCCCATCTATCCATCAACACATCCACCAAACATCCATCAATTTATCCATTTAACCATCTAACCATCTACCCAAACACCATCCATCTATCCATACATCCAACCAAGGTTTACTAGGTACCATCTTAATTGCCAAAGTAAAACAAGAAGACAATTCTGTACCCTAACGTCGCAATATGGGCATGCAGATAGCAAATCCACAGGGAGCCTGTACACTAGGTCAAGGGGGCACAGTCAGCTTCTGAGAGTTACTGGAATGAGAAAGGGTAGCACAACTGTTACAACCCCACTTTATCAATTTGTCAACGTTGAGTCAACATCTACTGTACGTATGTCGAGCCCTGAGCTGGAAATGTGAATAAGGTACCACAGGTGTTGAAGGGAAGCCTGACAAGGTGCGGAGGTTTGGGCTAAAACACCTCTCACTTTGAGTTCCTAAAGCAGTCCCCTCACTTACAAGCTCACTGCATCCTTGTGACTTGGAGCAGAGTCATTTCAATCTTATTCAATAGAGGAGGAATCTCACTAAGATCACATGATTGGAGACGCACAGTCAGGACTTGATCTCAGGTCTGTGGGTTCCAAGCCCATCATTCTTTTGGGAATGTGATCTGTAAGAGACAAGTATGTGTCAAAGGAAAGAGGGAGGCCTGCTGTAGGGCCAACCAATGCCAGACCCTGCATGCATGGTCACACAGCCCAGGTTTCCACTCCTAGAGCTTCCCGGGGTTCTTTGCCATCGCAGAGCTTTCCCGGCATCTCTGCTAGCTGCTGAGCCTCTGAGACATCTCTTTCTGACACCTGCTGACTGTTGGCCTTCCTGCTGCTCTGCCCAGGAAGGGGACAGTGTGGAGGAGAAACTCACTCCTCACCCTTGGCTGTAATCCCTGTCCTTGAAATTGGATCAGCATTTTAGAGTTGGAAAAAGAAAATGGGAGGACACTGGTCAGCCTGCACCACCCTGGATATGGTTGGAGAGCCTAGTCCCCTCTGAACTATAGAGCTGGGGCTCTAAAGAACCCAAATCCTGCAAAAGCCACAGGTAGGGGAGCATATAGCCCAGGGGCTCCTCATCAAAGTTACAGGGGGCTTCCACTGCACTGTCAAAGATAGGCAGTACTCAGCAGTCATCTTTTGGGATGCCAGATGTCTTCTTGGGACTGTCAAGGGGCTTCTGATGTTCCAGCGGAGGTGAAGGACCTATTGGCAGGCACATTTTCTTCAGGGACAGGGCTGGCATGGCACATGTTCAGCTGAACTTATGATGTCAGAGAAGACATGGGGTGCAGCCATACTAACCTAGCCCTTTACTTTTTGCAGAGGACCTCGTGCAGATGCCTCCAACACCCCCAAGCAGCCACGGCAGTGACAGTGACGGCTCCCAGAGTCCCCGCTCTCTGCCCCCTTCCAGCCCTGTCCGGCCCATGGCCCGCTCCTCCACAGCCATTTCCACTTCTCCGCTCCTCACTGCCCCTCACGTAAGCAACTAGGGATGGGCTGGTCCTGGAGGCTAGGCAATGGGTAAGTTTACCCGGTGCCTAATCAATGAGGGGTCTGGACACCCCACATCTGGTACCTCTCCCATCAGTTTCAGGGAAGTGCCCATCTGGCAAGGAAGAGGGGGGATTTCTCAGTTCTGCCTCAAAATGCATGGAAATTAGAGGCAGTGAGACCATGTCCAGGGAGGCCTAGAAGCCTCGCTGTGATGGAGCTGAGAACCTCACATTTATGAGCCTGGCAGTCACCCAGGCTATCTCCAAGGAGCAGTGTTTGGGGGCAACATGAACTAGGGAGGGAGTGACCTGAGGGAGGTGCTGTATAGGGGTCCCTTGGATAATGAGCTTTGGGACTGTGGATTCTTGGGTAGGACAGGTGAAGGAGCCCCCCCAAAGCCATCTGACATTCGATGCATGTTACTGGACTTAACTCAGATGCTTCCCCTCAGAAAACTGAGGTTCAGAGTGCTGTGTACAAAAATTTGAACCTGAGATTATCTGTTTTCTTCAGAAACTACAGGGGACATCAGGGCCACTGCTCTTGACAGAAGAGGAGAAGCGGACCTTGATCGCCGAGGGTTACCCCATCCCCACCAAACTCCCCCTCACCAAGACTGAGGAGAAGGCCTTGAAGAGGGTACGCAGGAAAATTAAGAACAAAGTAAGACTGGAACCATCCCTACCCTAAGACTATGGGGAACTTTCCACTGAAGAGGGCTCTGTCCCTTGGTGATGTCAGTTCTGAAATTGGGGACCACCTAGGAAGTGAACACAGGGCTATGGTAACCCTTGCTTTGGGACTTCCTCCTTTAGATCTCTGCCCAGGAGAGCCGCCGCAAGAAGAAGGAGTACGTGGAATGTCTAGAAAAGAAGTAAGTCGCCTTTAATCCCAGCACTCGGGAGGAAGAGGCATGTGGATCTCTGTGAGTTCGAGACCAGCCTGGTCTACAAGAGCTAGTTCCAGGACAGTCTCCAAAACCACAGAGAAACCCTGTCTCGAAAAACCAAAAAAAAAAAAAAAAAAAAGAAGTAAGTCTTCTGTGGGCCGGGACATCAGCCCGCTGGGTGCGCCAGCCTCAGCCAGAGCCCAGCTGCAGGCAGTGGGATGGTGGGGGGCAGGGGCTGTGGGGCAGGTGAGCCTGTGGGAGTGCTTCCAGCCCGTGCCTGCTTGACCCTTCCAGGGTGGAGACATACACATCAGAGAACAATGAGCTGTGGAAGAAGGTGGAAACCCTGGAGAATGCCAACAGGTGAGTGGTACCCCTGTGTCCCACCTACCTCACTAAAGGTGGTGGCTGGCTCTGAAATAACTAGGTCAGGATGGTACCCCAAAATGTACCCCAGCAACTGGGAGCTCTGTCATCTTGTCAGTCCCTGTTTCCCAGCTGTCCTTGACTGCACGTGACACTAGACCTTGACGGGCTGGTAAGATGCCCATCAATGACAGAAGCTCTCCAGGTGAGCACCTCCCCACCCCTGCAGTGTCAGGGTCAGCACTGTCCCTCAACTTGTTAGAAATTCTTATTCTCACCAGGTGGTGGTGGCACACACCTTTAATCCCAGCACTCAGGAGGCAGAGGCAGGTGGATCTCTGTGAGTTCAAAATCTACAGAGAAAGTTCCGGGACTGGCTTCATAGCTACTGAGAAACTCTGTCTCTAAAAAAACAAAAGAATTTTTTTTTAATTTAAAAAAAAACCGAAATGCTTATTTTCTCTTTCAGGGCATGGTGGTGCAGGCCTTTAATCCCTATACTTGAGAGGCAGAGGCAGGAAGATCTCTGTGAGTTCAAGGCCAGCCTGATCTATACAGGGAGCTCCTGGACAGCCAGGGTTACATAGAGAGACCCTGTCTCAAAGAAACAAACAAAAACAAAGAAATGCTTATTCTCAGGCACAAAGTTATGTTTGCTGAATCACTCACTGCAGCAGGAGAGACCAGCAATCTGTGTAGATCTTATCTTGTTTTGAGACCAAGTCTCATATAGTGTAGACTGGCTTCAGATTTGCTAAGCAGCTGAGGACAACCTTGAACTCCTGATTCCTCTGCCTCTACCTGCTAAGTACTAGGTACCAAGTGTGTCACTGTGCCTGACTGCAATCTGCACTACTGTTGTTTGTTTCATGTGATGAGTGTTTTGCGATGTCTGAGCAGCACATGCGTGCAAGTGCCCATGGCGGCCAGAAAAGGGTATTGGATCTCCTAGAACTAGAGTTCCAGATGGTTATGAGCTGCCATGTTGATGCGGGAACTGAGCCCAGGTCCCTTGGGAAAGCAGCCCATGGCTCCACTATGGAGCCTCTCTCTCCTGCAGTGTTTAGTGTACCTGCAAGTAGTCCCCATGGCTGTTTAGTGTGCTGGCCTAGACCCTTCTACTTAAAGCCAGTTCCCCATTATGGCCTGAGAGCTTGTAAGAGCTCAGAAATTTCAGGACTTTTCTAAGATTGCTGGGTCAGAATCTACATAACTTACGTGCGCACGTGTGTGCGTGTATGTGTGTGCTCTCAAGAATGTGTTTGTGTTATCTCTGTGTGTGGATGTTATCTCCGTATGTGTGTTATCTTTGTGTGTGAGTGTGCTATCTGTGTGTTACTATGTGTGTATTATCTGTGTATGTAAGTTATTTCTGTGTAATCTGTGTGTTTGTTATCTCTGTGAACGTGTGTTATCTTTGTATGTTATCTCTCTGTGTGTATTCGTGTGTCATCTTTGTGTGTGTGTATTTGTGTGTTACCTTTGTGTGTATGTGTGTGTGTGCTGTCCAGAAGTCAACATCTGGTGTCTTCCTTGGCTGTTTTTCACCTTATCATTTGCAGCAGGGTCTTTCACTGAGCCTGACACTCACTGATTGGCTGAACTGGCTGGTTTTGTCCTGTGTCACCGTCCCCTTCCCTGACACACCAGCACTATAGCAAACATACCCGGCTTCCGTGCCTAGCTTTTTTTTCTTTTTTCTTTTTTTTGACAGGATCTCTATCATAAAGCTCTGGCTGTCCTGGAACTCACTCTGTAGACCAGGCTGGCCTTGACTCACAGAGATCCTCCTGCCTCTGCCTCTTAAGTACTGGGACTAAAGGTGCGCACCAACATGCCTGGGTCATGTCTGGTCTTTTCACGTGGGTGCTGAGGATCCAGATTCAGATCCTCATGTTTGGGTGAGCACTTTACTAAGCTCTTTCTCCAGCACCGCAACCGCACTTTAACAAGCACCCTGGCTGACTCCCTTGCACTTATCTGAGGAACATTTGTGCCAGGGAACCCACGTGACACCTGGAACGTAGCAGGAAATCACAGTCCTGGGCTCTGGGCTCCTCTCCACTCTGCTGTGTCTTGTGGACCTCTCTGGGTCTCTGTGTTCTTGGCACCACGGATATGACAGCAGCCCTGACTGGCGGGACTGTGCGAAGGTTCTGTAAGACGCTATCACTAAAACCAACAAGGCATGTGGCATTAAAGAATGCTCACCCGGCCAGACAACAGCGGTGCAAGCCTTTAATCCCAGGACTCGGAAAGCAGAGACAGATGAATCTCTCTGAGATCAGGGCCAACTTGGGTCTACACAGCAAGTTCTAGGTCATCTAAGGTTACACAGAGGAACCCTGCCTAGAAGAAAGAATACTTTTCTGAATTCTAGATAGTGCCCTGAGCTACACATGCACTGCCTTGAACCCAGGATCTTGTTTGTGTGCACTAGCCTGCTTTACCACTGTGCTAAGCTCCCTTGTTTTGTTTCTGTTTACATTTTTTTAAAGTTTTAAGTTACATTTATTTAGTGTGTGTGTGTGTCTCTGTGTGTGTGTCTGTGTATATCTGTGTGTGTGTCTGTGTGTGTGTGTCTGTGTGTGGGCACCTGTGCAGGTTAGAGGACAACCTACAGAGTCTTTCTGTGTTGTAGCTCAACCCTGAACGTCCTATGTACCTAGGAAGAGCCACCCTCCTGTTCCCACCTCGGGGAAAACCCTTGCTACTTTTTCTCCTTCCAGCTTCTCAGGAGAAACCCAACCACTGCCCTGATTGGCTTAAAGAATTCGCGACTCCACCCTCACACCCAATCACGATGGGGGCGGAGCCTTCAAACTTCATCTAGCTACCTCTGCCCCTAAATATCGAAGAGCTTTAGGGCTATTTTGCCACCTGCTGTTCACCTCAGGAACTGCATGAACCGGGCAGAGTGGAAAAGTGCAATATTAACTCTTTAACAAAGGATTCCGTGCCGGGTAGTACACAGTTCTTGCCCTCACTTAGCATCGGAGATTTACATGGAAGTCCACAAATAAAACCAAAGTGTTCCAGGTGTTGTGATAGCAGTAAAACCAGCAACAAAACTCATATAAACAATGCCTGTCGTTTACTGATCACACTACACACTGTGCCAAGCATCTGTCTTGTCGAAGCAGGGTGCTGTAGGCTGCAGAGGAGGAAAGCTGATGTGTCTGTGACTGGTGCTGAGTGGGAAAAGAAATAGAGCCTTTCTTGAGAAGAGTCAGGAACAGTTCAGGGCCCCTACCCAGCTTTCCACCATGGAGCAGGTCCCTGGTACCTGCAGAGGAGCCAAGCAGGAGGTGGTCACCTAAGCATGGAGGCCCAGTCAGGAGCAGGACGGGCTCCCTTAGGATGTTAGACACGGCTCTGTGCCTGATCTCCCCTGATGACTACCGTGCCTTCCTCAGGACCCTGCTCCAGCAGCTGCAGAAACTCCAGACTCTGGTCACCAGCAAGATCTCCAGACCTTGTAAGATGGCAGCCACCCAGACGGGCACCTGCCTCATGGTAGGTACTACTCCCTAGCACCAGGTCACAGTGGGTAGCTCCTCTGGAGGCCTGCTCTCTAGGAGAGTCGCAAGGGGTCAGTGGCCTGACCAGGCCAGTTCTAACAGATTTGTGATTGATGTTTCTGAATCTGGTGGAGGGCAGGTCCTTGGGAAAGTGGCTTCCACAGCCTCAGGGAGTGTGGTGACAGGGAGTCTGAGAGCCCCCAAAGGACACCTAGGACAGGTCCAGCCTCTGTTTGGCCCTCTTCCATCAGTCTGTCTCCTCCCGATGAACACATCACATGTTGCCTCTGAAATCCCAAGGGATTGGAGCTCCCCAGGGACCCTTAGCTCCTTCTTTTCAACTTCCTGGGGCTCAGGCTGAGAGTGTGTTGAGAGGGTATGTCCCCCACCCTAGTCACATCTGCAACCCACCCTTTCCCTTCCCGGTTCTTCCTTTCCTGACTTCTCTCCCTGTGGGTGAGAAACATAGAACCCTCCCTCCTCTCTCTGGCACTGCCTTTCATGTTCCCTGGGTTCGGTCTAGGGTAATGTGGGCAAGAGACTCCACTTGGAGGAAGCAGCAGGCTGTGGAGAGCTTTCTTGGGAGAGCGCTGAGCCTTTTGCAGCCAGTGGTTGGTGGGGGGTAGTCTTGCAGGCCCGCCCTGCCCCAGATCTGACGGCTGCTCTGTCTACTACTAGGTGGCAGCCTTGTGCTTCGTTCTGGTGCTGGGCTCCCTTGGGCCCTGCCTTCCTGCATTTTCTTCCATCCCCAAGACTGTGAAGGAAGACCCCATTGCAGCTGACAGCGTCTACACAGTCAGTCAGAGTGAGTACCTCTCAATTTCTGGATGGAGTCAGATACAAGAGAAAAGTCATGCCAGGTACACTTTAATCCTAGCAGTCAGGAGGCAGAGGCAGGAGGATCTGCATGAGTTCAAGGCCAGCCTGGTCTACACGGGGAGTTCCAGGTATTCCAGGGCTACATAGTGAAACCCTGTCTTAAAAAAGTTCGGAGACTGGAGAGATGGCTCAGTGGTTTGATTCCTAACCCACATGGGGGCCCATGGCTGTGTGTAACTCCAGTTCCAGGGAGCCCAGTAACCTCTTCTGGCCTTTGAAGGCACCAAGCACACACACGATGCACAGATACACAAGCAGGCAAGATACCCATATACATTTTAAAAAATTAAGAATAAATATTTTTCAAAGATTGAGGTTGGAAGCCAGGCAGTAGTGGTGCACACCTTTAATCCTAGCACTTGGGAGGCAGAGGTAGGTGGATCTCTGAGTTCAAGACCAGCCTAGTCAACAGATTGAGTTCTAGGTCAGCCAAGGCTACACAGAGAAATCCTGTCTCCAAACAAACAAACAGATAAATAAAGATTGGGGTTGGCATTATCTCACTCCACACTTTTTTTTTTTTGGTTTTTTTCGGGACAGGGTTTCTCTGTGGCTTTGGAGCCTGTCCTGGAACTAGCTCTTGTAGACCAGGCTGGCCTCGGACTCACAGAAGATCCGCCTGTCTCTGCCTCCCAAGTGCTGGGATTAAAGGCGTGCGCCACCATTGCCCGGCCTCACTCCACACTTTAATTTTTGCAGACAGAATACGGAGCCACAGCGAGGGTCTGTGGCGTGTTTAATATCAGTGGTACATTTGGGACTAGACTCTAAGTCTGCCTCTCTGAGATCCTTTGGTGTGACTTGGAGGATACAGCCTTCAAGGACAGTGGAGTGTTATAGGTCTAACCTCTGTGTATGAGGGTGGCAGTGGTTATGACGAATTGGCTAAGCACTGTTTGTATTTTAGCACTGGGACAGCAAATAAGTGTCCATCTTCAGTCATTTCTAATGTGATAGAAACTGCCAGACAAACAGAATTAAGAAAGATTCTGATCCCAGCACTTGCGAGGCAGAGACAGGTGGATCTCAGTGAATTCAAGGCCAGCCTGGTCTACAGAGTTCCAGGACTGTTACACAGAGAAACCCTGTCTCTAAAAAACAAAAGACAAAAAAGAAAGATTCTGAGGCACACAGAACCCACAGCGAGGTGTTGGGACTCCGCAGAGTGCCTACTGTGTGAGAGCGGCAGCTGTGCCACCCCAGTGGGGTAGTGTGTGGCCCGGCACAGCGGGCACTGCTGTTTGCTAGTTGTGTGACCCAGGGTGTGTGTTTTAGGCTCTCTAGACGGTGGTTCTGGAACCCAGAAGCTGCTCTCCTTACATGCACATGTATACTAGGTGAGCATGCACCATGCCTTCTGGACAAGCTCCTGAAATGGGGAAAGACAGGGCCAGAAAAGCAAGGCCCTGAAAGGCCAGAAAAGACAGTCAGTACAGACAAAGAACAGCCTGGCTTTCAGAGGCAGAGGCCACTTCAGGCAGGCCCATAGGGCAGGAATCTGACCAACAGAGGAGAAAGAGGAAGCAGATAAGAGGTCAGAGAGAGGGGAGAGCAAAACGCTGAGGGCCTGGAAGGAGGGAGGGAGCCGGGAGGAGGACTATGTGGAAGAGGGACTGGAATCCACTCTGGGAGGGCTGTGACTGGGGGTGAGGGTCCCTAGGCTGTAGATGTCTCAGTAGAGAAGGGAACAGGAGCAGGGCTGAAGGATATAACCAGGGAGGGGAAGGCAGGGCACGGATGAGCCTCTGAAGGAGTGCCGCGCAGGGCAGGGCAGAGGGCACGCCTGAGGAAGGAGGTGGCTCTTTGAGCAGACTGGTTTCCGGACTACAGCTTCATACAATGCCAGGGGCCGCCTTTTCCACAGATTCCCACAGATTAGACCCTTCAAGGGAAGCTGTGAGGCAGCCAGCAGACCCCGGAGCCAGAAAGCAGACTTCCAGGGGCCCTTAATGGTGAGCTCTGGGATGAACGGCCTTAAAACACCTCATTTTTAAGATTTGTATAAGACTTCATTTGCTGTGAGCTGTATAATGCCTGGCACAGGTGTCCAACAAACAGCCATTTTCCTCCCCCTGACTTCTCCGAAGAGTGAACTTGCCTAGAACTAAAAAGAAAAGTTTTCTCTGAATCTCCCAAGAAGTAAGTGGCGTGGTAGAATTAGAACCCAGTTCTCAGAAGATCCTCAAGTTATAGGCCTTTGATCTCAGTTTCTCAAGTCAAGGCAGGAATAGCGCAAGCTTAAGGATTACTCAGGCTACAAAATAAATTAATGGCCAGGCTGAGCAACTCAGTGAGACCCTGTCCCAATATAAAAGAGAGAAAGGGAGGCCAGGGTGGGAGGATGAGCAAGCCGGCTCTGTATCCTGGAGGCAGAGTATCCATGGCCCTAGCATGCATGAAGCTCTGGGTTTGATCCTTAGTACCACAAGAGGGGGAACAAATATCCCCGTTTTCAGTAAGCCAATCAGCACTCTCTTTCTCAGAGTGTGACTTTTTTTTTATTATGTATACAATATTCTGTCTGTGTGTATGTCTGAAGGTCAGAAGAGGGCACCAGACCTCATTACAGATGGTTGTGAGCCACCATGTGGTTGCCAGGAATTGAACTCAGGACCTTTGGAAGAGCAGGCAATCTCTTAACCACTGAGCCATTTCTCCAGCCCCAGAGTGCAGCTTTTTTTGAGCTCGTGATTTTACTAAGCACAGTTTCAGTCCCTTACTCTGTATTGTTCATTGAATCCTTGAATCTCCATGAGGCTGATTCCACTATCCCCATTTTACAGATCAACAAACTGATGCTCAGTAAGCTCAGAGGGGAGTGTGTGTGACTAGCCCGAGCTCATTCAGCCAGGGATCCTTAGGACCAGAATTCAGAGTTAGCCTGTAAGATTCAGAGCCTGCGCTCTTCATGCCTGAGGAGCACCCGGGACTCACCTTGTTCCTTTTCCCCAGTGCCCTCTCGAAGCCTATTGTTCTACGATGATGGGACAGGTTCATGGGAAGATGGCCGAGGTGCCCTACTGCCTGTGGAGCCCCCAGAAGGCTGGGAGCTCAAACCTGGGGGGCCAGTAGAACCGAGGCCCCAGGACCACCTCCGGCATGACTATGTGGACAGCACCCATGAGACCACCAAGTATTTGAGCAAGACCTGGCCAGAGGATGCTAATGGCAATGGCACCAGCCCCAACTTCTCCCACCCCAAGGAGTGGTTCCATGACAGGTGAGCAGAGGGACAGGGTCCCAGGCTGCACCACCCTGAGACTCATCTTCCCAGAACAGGGGCGGGTCGTCCTCTCGGGGGAGGGTTCCCTGGTCTAGACCGGGTTCAGATCTGGGTGATGGACATCGCAGAGTAGATTCATACATGGATCTCTTCTCTCCTCAGGGATCTGGGCCCCAACACCACCATCAAACTCTCCTAGGCCTCTCCAAGACCCAGGACACAGGACGGACACACTGGCACCCAGAAGAGGCGTTCTCTTGCTCATTGACCCAGATCCAGCTCCCACCCTTACCCTGGGGCCCTCTGCCCTAGGAGAGAGGGTCTTTCTTCTCCCCAGCCATCCTGTCCCTGTTGCGGCTGGGATTCCTCTATGTCCCGGACATTTGGACAGCTCCCCTGGCCACTCTCTTCCCTCTTCTTCCCATCCGTTCTCTGCCAAAAAACCACTCACTGGGCCACTTCTGCTTCCTTTCCCATAGTGACCAACACGACCACTGTTTCTGGCCCCTCATACACACACACACACACACACAATACACACACACAAACACATGCACACACAATCACACCCCCACCTCCTACTGTACAGAGACCAAGAACAGAAATTGTTTGTAAATAATGAACCTTATTTTTTATTATTGCCAACCCCCTAAGATATTGTATTTTACAAATCTCCCTCCTGTCACCTCTCCCTTATTTTGTATTTTATGAAGTTAGCGCGGGCTTTGCTACCCCTTGGCCTGGGACAGAGGGACACCCCACCCTCTCCCGGTTTTCCCATGCCGCTGCCCAAGTTGCTGGGCCTTTTGAATTGCCAAACTGCTCCCTCCTCCAGCTCAGCACATGCTTTAAGAAAGCAAAATTAAAAAAAAAAAAAGATTCAGCATCAATCCCGACTTCGTGCACTCTTTGTGAGGGTCCAGGAGTGAGAAGAAGGAGTTTATTTCTATTTCTGTGCGGTGGGGGGAAGGGTGCCTGAGGAAAGACCTGTCTTATCTGGAGACTTTTGTCCAGCCAGTCACTGAATTTGGACTGGATAACTCAAATCCAATACCAAAAACTACATTTAAAAAAAAAAAAGCCAAGCAGTGGTGGCTCAGGCCTTTAATCTCAGCACTTGGGAAGTAGAAGCAACCTCGTCTACAAATCCAGTTCCAAGACAGCCAGAACTGTTGTTGCACAGAGAAATCCTGTCAAAAAAGAAAAAAAAATCGATGTAGTGTTGTACACCTGTAATCTCAACAGACAGGAGAACCGCTTGGAAACTCAGCTCACAGGTCAACAGAAAAAGAGAGATCCTACCTCAAAATACAGAAGGCAAAGAGCATGGTGGTGTGGGCTTTTAATGCCAGCACTGTGGAGGCAGAGGCCAGTGGGCCTCTGAGTTCAAGGCCAGCCTGGTCTGCAGTGAGTTCAAGGCTCAAGGCTACATAGTGAGACTTTGTCTTTTGCTTTGGTTTTTGGTTTTTGAGGCAGGGTTTTTCTCTGTACTTTTGGTGCACGTCCTGGAACTCTCTCTGTAGACTAGATTGCCCTTGAACTCATAGAGATCCACCTGTCTCTGCCTGGGAGTGCTGGGATTAAAGGTGTGTGCCACCACCGCCAGTTTGGGACTGTCTTAAAAGAAAAGAACAGAAAAAGTCAGAAGGCAGGAACACTCTAAAAGTTATCCTGTGACCTCCACTGGTACAACATGAGTGCAAGCAGACAAGCACACGCAGCAAAAGGAGAAAAAGAAGAAAGAGAAGAAGGGGAAGCAGGAGGAGGACGAGAAGGAAAAAAAGAGGAGAAGGAAGCAGGGAGGTAAAACTGTAAATCTAAGGCTGGAGAGAAAGGGCTCCCGGCATCCAGGTGTGAGGTTTGAATCTACAGACAGCGGAAAGACGGCAGAGCTAAACACCAGGGAAGACCATGGTGAGGAGGAGGAAGAGTGAAGAAAGAGATTGAGACAGAATGAGGAAAAGGGGCAGGGGATGGGAACTGAGTGTCCAGAAACAACAGAGAAGAAACCTTTACCAGTGGCAAAGCAGTCCCAGACAGAGGCAGAGACAGGCAGATAACTAAACTCAAGGCCAGAGTAGTCTACAGAGTGAGCTCCAGGATAGACAGGGCTACACAGAGAAACCCTGCCTAAAAAAACAAAAAACAAAAAAACAACTGAGAGAGAGAGAGAGAGAGAGAGAGAGAGAAAGAAAGAGAGAGAGAGAACTTTAAGACAGGGTGGGGTGGCTAGATTGTCAACTCACAGAAGTAAGAAAGCAGAAGTGAGGAGGTCCCAATGCCCTTGGGTGGGAGTGAGGTGGAGGCAAGAATGGGTGGGTTGGAAGTGGTAGGCACAACCCTAGGGGGCCACCCAGGCAAGGTCAGGCTTTTTTCCACACAAAAGGAGACTGACTGTAATTCTTTCTAGAAGACACACACAGAAAGAAGACTGAAGGTGCCACTAGGGATGACAGCAGTGGCAGATGGGAGTCAGGGAAGTCAGAGGAGGGCTTCACTTGTATCAAGAAGACCTGAGTTAGAATGGAGCAAGTGTTCTATAGAACTGAGGGGAGAAGGAAATTGAGAGAACCCTCAATAACCATGAGACTTGGGACAGGGCAGCAGGGAGTATTGGCATGAAATGAAGACAAAAGGATAGTTTCAGACAGTCCGAAGAATAACAGGAGTCTCTCCCCTCCCCCATTCCTCAATAGCCTTCCTGTGTCTCATTCTCCCATTCCCTCAGTAGCCTAAGAGCTGTGATATCCCAGCAGGGACTAACAGGGTTCTAGGATCCCTCCCTCTCTACAGTGCTGGGGATGAAACCCAGGGCTTTGCACTAGTGCTCAATGACCTACACACCCGAAAGAAGGCCTTTGGTTTTTTGTTTGTTTGTTGTTTTGAGATGGAGTCTTACTGCAAAGGCCAGGTTGGCCTCAAACTCAGCAATAGTTGTCTGTCTCTGCCTTCTGAGCGCCAGGTTAGAGTGTGTGTCACCGTACTTGGCCAAAAAGGGTATTTTACAGATGAGAGCAGCAACAGCAAACTAATACTCTAGGCTGGAGAGGTGTTCAACAGTAAAGAGAGTGCACTGAGTTTGGTTCACACACACACACACACAGAAAGAGAGAGACAGAGACAGAGACAGAGACAGATAGAGACAGACAGAGATACAGACAGACAGAGACAGACAGAGACAGAGAGAGAACGCCAAGCTTCAAAGAGATCAGACCATTTCAGAGCCATTTGCACACTAAAGCTCAGGTCTTCTGGCTCCACCACAGCCCCTGAGCCCCTTCCTGTCCCCCTTCTTCCTCTATGACAATACAAGGGACTTGACTCTCAGGGTTTCCTGAGGCCCATGGCTAGCAAGTAGCTTCTTGTGCAGGTCTATCAAAAATGTTTCCCCAGCCTGTGTTAGGATGTAGGGTTACTCCCCTCCCACAAGCCTCCTGGCAGGAGAGGAAGAGCATGTCCCTGTCCCTAAGGGAGTGTATCCCCAGCTATGGAGCAATAGCTTCACATTCTGTTGTCAGTCCTGGCAGCCTGCTTTGACACAGCCCTTGTGACAGTTTTGACATTGCCAGTTATCCTGCCTCCACGACCACAACAAACCCTTTGTTAGAGCTCTAAACCAAAGCTCTGAAAACAGGGTAAGTAGCTGACAGTGAAGCCATGAGCAGAGATGGGCCAAGCAAGGTTCCAGACCCAGGAGGCTGGACCAGCTCAGGAACCATCTGACCAAAATGAACACCTGTCTGATGTAAGTAGCAAGTACTCTGTGTCTCTCTGGGAGTGGAGGAGATAGGCCAAGACACTTGGTTCCAAATGAGTCCAAGTTGCTTGGTCATCAGTGTGCTCTCTCCCTGTTCCACTTAATGTATCCACCCCAGTGAGCTCATCTGTAAAATGGTACCCACCCTCTGAAAGCTGTTTGAGAAGTCCAGGAAAATGCTTAGCGACACAGCCATTATGCCGCAGACATCAGTAACTGTTTTCTAAGTATGGCGGCGGTAATGGGTGGGCTGGGGCCAGAGGAGTAAGATGCCACTACAAAAGGCTGCAGAAGGTGATGAGGCTGGTCAGGAGGAGGGCTTCATTTTTCTCCTCTTGGGAAGGAAGCCAAGCCCTAGCTTAAAGATAATGCAGCCAGAAGCTAGCCCAGAGGGGTGAGGTGTGTGTGGATGGCGGAATGAAGCCCACTTTAAAAGCGCTAAGTGGGGAAGAGCTCTGCAGGAAAGAGCCAAACAAAACCCCACCTGGGAAGCCAGCAGCTAGGCAGCTGGTGAGTGAACGTCAGACCCAGCCAGCGCTACCGTAATTCACGGTGTAGGAGGCTACTCTGGGCCAGGTTGCTTGAAAATCAAAGGTCAGAGTCCTAGAGGGTGGACTGGAGGGCAGCTGGGTTGAGGGGCGGGGCTCCCAGCCCCTAGCAGCAGGATTTCTTTGTAACTCGGCTTTGGGGAGAAAGCTCCTTTGCGGCCAAGGAAGTTTAATCCAAAGGGGGCTTGCTGGGCCACTAAGACGTGGGAAGCAAAATGATAGCAGGCCTTTGGAAATTTACAGAGAAAAGGGAGGGTTGCCACAGCAGCACAGCGGGGGCGGAGGGGGCACGAGAGCTGGTACCAGAGGCCTAGACTTCAAATGCCCTGCCACTCACCATGAGCTATTTTGAGCTATTTTGAGCAACTAAATCACTAAATGTCATTTCTGAATCCTTCTCTACAGCGTGAAGGAAGCCATAATACCTGCTGCTCAGGGACGTGGTTGCTACTGTGAGGGTGTGCAAGGTTTGCCCGATGCAATCTGCTCGGGCCAGAAAGAGAGCATCTTCAGTAGAGTACCAAGAAGGAATGCATGGGGGCCATGGCTCTGGAAATGAGCTTTGAAGGATGGGTGTGCTTTCCTTATGAGAAGAGAACATACCTTGGGCGATGGATAACCTAAGCAAAGGCATAAGACAGCACAGCCACAGCCAGGACGCAGAGGAACCCAAGGCAGTCCATTCTCGACCTTTGTAAGTCAGGTCTCTCCCACCTTCCCACACTCACGGGCAATGGGAAAGAATGGCAGACTACACTCGACATCTTCACAGAGGACACGGAAGGCTAGGAGGAAGCCTCAGCTGGACCAGTTGAGGAGCTGTTTTGGAAAGGAAAACTTTTAATGGAGCCTCAGAATTTAAAATCTGTGATGAGAAGGAACCCCAGGTGGATGGGACCGTCTAAATGACGCTATGAAGAACTGACAACAGTTCCAGAATAAGATGCATCAGAGGAAATGGATGGATGGGCTGGATGGCGGGATGTGGGCCTTGAATCCAGGCTGGAGGATAAGCAAAGGATTGTCATTAATACTGCCTGGAGAAGGGACCTGGGGATGGAGTCAGGGTCACAAACACATTAGATCTGAGGACTCACCCAGCTTCCTGCAATGGTACAGTTGGAGAACACCCCCAAGCCCAAGAGAAGGTGGGGCAAAGACAGACATGGAGTTAAGATGTCAAGGCAATCTAAGATGGAAGCCTCTAGTTTCCTTTTGGTCCCCTGTGTCCTCCTCTCTCCTAACAGCTTCGGTCCTAGAAGATGCTGATTCAGCTTTCTGGGATACCCCAAATCCAGAACATAGAGCACTTCCAGAAGGCCCAGCATCCCAGGGTTAGGAGTTAACCCAGCTTGGTCCAGCTTAAATAAGCCCTGGTCTTGAGAGCTCTAGGCCTGGAGATGGTGTCCCCACATTTGCAAGATGTACCTATAGATTGATGTAAGCCGTATGTTTCCTGTGCCCCTTCCTCAAATCCAACCTGAGCCCTAAACTCCCACAGCGCGGACAGGGTTAAAGCTGCTTCGTGTCACCGCCCCTGTCCGCGCCCCCCCCCCCCCCCAACCTGCCTACAGCAGCAACGAATGCCAAGGCCGGAAAACGCGGGACAGAAGGAGCGGTTTGCATCACCGCGGCTGAGTGACAGGTGGAGCGATGATTGGCAGGTGGTACCAGTGCCAGGGTAGGGGCGCAGAGGTGGGCCAGGGCAGCATCCCGCACTCTGATCTCGAGACCCCAGCGAGGTTGGTGGCCTCGGCCCGCTGAAATGGGCTCGCTTTTCCGGGGTCCAGGACCGGTCAAGCAGCGCTAGGCGACGCCCGCCCCTCGGACCCCAGGTACACTCTGGTGCAGGCGGCGGCAGCTACAAGGCTCCGGCTGGGCTCGTCCTAGGGGTCCTGTCGTCCGGGGTTCGCCCCGGCAGCATCCCACGCAGCATCGCGACCCTTCCAAGGACACAATCTCCCCAGGGCTCAGGAACATCTCCGCCGGCCTTTCTCAGGAGCTGAGTTCTGCAGCTCCGGGATCCTGTCGTCTGGGCTCAGCGTTGCGACGGACGTGCAAGATCGGGCTCCTCTTTGCCTTGCTCCCTGCCTGGCGCCCCCATCAGGGGAGCGCTCGAGACTCTGAACTTTGGTGGGATTCCCGCCAGGCCTCGGGAGCACGGACGCGGTCCGCCAAAGGATGGCCGAGGGGCCAGGAGGAGGAGGACCGCGCGGTGACAGGGCCGCCGGTGGCCGTGCTATGGAGGAGGAGGTGGTGAGGCGGCGCTGCCGGCGCGGTGAGGAGGCCGAGGTCTTTCAACCCTGGCCCGAGGGTACCCGAAGTGTGGCTGCCGGAACCCCGGTGGAAGAGCGATTTCGCCAGATGCACCTCCGAAAGCAGGTGTCTTACAGGTAAGGAGGATGGGGACCGAGGGGACACTGCGCGCGGACCACCGGTCACTGCGCTATCAGCATTCACGACGCGCCCACCTGCCGCTTGCCTGGTCCTGTGGTAGGGGCTGGGATTCAGAAAAGCAGTAAGGATGCCTTCCCCCCCTGGGCTGTGAAAAGTGAAGGCTCTGTTCATTCGGCATCTATTTGTTGAGTGACAGTTGTGTGCCTAGTGCTGTGTCTCTGAAAGCCCACAGAGATGTGGTCCATACAGACCTCTGTGTGCTGGCCTTTCTTCCAGGAGAATCAGGCACAGCAGCCTCCTCCTCTGTGCCCTCCTGTGGCTGCCCCTGTGCTAAGCACAAGCTGGTGTGCAGGAATTGCCTCCTGCCACAACAGCTGGAAACCTACTGCTCAGAAATGGAGAAGAGCATCCCACCAAGCCCCTCGAACACAGCATACCTGCACTAGCGTCTGCAGTAGCAGAACCCACCCATTGTCCATCCAGCCTCTTAATTACGCTATCAACTGCCCACTTCTTTGATCCTGCCACCTCTGTTCAAAGGGTCCCCTGGCAGAAACAGCTGGAGGCCGTTATAATGACCTGGGGTGAGATCTGTGAGAGAGAGCGCTGTTCTTCACAACAAGGGTGGGGCCCAGGTGGAAGGGAGGAGATGGGCAGTCTTCAGTTTCCACTTCCCCATCAATCCCTTGGCACAGAGTGGCATTCTTTAGAGGGCCCATTAGAGAGATCCCAAGGTCCATCTGCATCCCTAAAGCCATTAACCTGATGGGAGAAGACAAGTCTACTGGCCCGCAAGGGGCTTGGGCATGTCTGACAGTGAGTGCCCTGGTTCTCTTCAAGCCTTCTAGGAAGAAAGAGCATAAAATTGGTTCAGCCCCGAGAGCTATGAAGCCATTAGGCCTGGATCCATCACTTGAGGAAGGGTGGAGAAGGAACTTAACCACCATCCTGCAGTGAGATGGATGCTCGGAGAAAATGGAAATAGGTTAGATTCCCAAGGGCCCTACCTTCACACTGAGAAGCGTGAGCATGCTTGGCTCCATTACCAAGGTCTTCCAGAGCCCTGCTAAGAAGAAAGTACCTGCCAGGGCTTCTGGCTGAGATAGAGGAGTTTCTGAAAGTTCCCCTGGGGGAAGAGCAGAGTCTGTGGAATCCTGGAAGAAATATTGATTTGGGAGTCAGAAGATCTGGTCAAAG
Source organism: Microtus pennsylvanicus (assembly GCF_037038515.1). NCBI lineage: Eukaryota > Metazoa > Chordata > Mammalia > Rodentia > Cricetidae > Microtus > Microtus pennsylvanicus. Next base: position 69,190,854 of record NC_134580.1, on the reverse strand, counting down.
ACATCCATGCTTAACTATCTTAGCTCTGTACAAAAAGCACCTCCCAGGATTTTCTCTAGATGCAAGTCAGGGAAATATATAGCATTCCCACTAGAAAGGAGGCCAGGGTCAGGTAGAGCTTGGAGAATAGTGAACAGAGAGCATCCTTAAAGGGTTGACATAGAAGATGCTGGGTGTGCATGAACACACATAGGGGGTGGCGAGGCAGCTGTAAGGACCAAAACTCCCCCATGTAGACACTCTTCCACAGCCCAGCATGGAGGTCCCTAGCCATCAAGTATGCATAGAACCAAGTTAGGTCTCTTATTCTGAGGCTCGTACCTGGGCAGGACAGATCATTACATGCTGAGGTCAGCCAGGGGTCTAATCTTAGCACTAGAGCTGAGCCAGGCATTAAGGCAAGGACGGCCCCTAGGTAGAGGTCTGGAAGGAGGAAGCAGCTTGGGGGCCCTTTAAGCCTTCAGAGGAGACAAAGAGGAGGCAGAGGCAGCAGAGGAACAGCCATGTGGGAAGTCTTGAGAGGCCAGCTGACGCAGGCTGCTGTCCCCTGGCTCTCAGGAGCTCGGACTCACCGTGGCCCTTTTCACATTCTCTGCCCGCCACAGTTCCATAAAACTCTGGCTCACAGCTAAACCTCCAGTCCTGCTGTGAGGAGTTGCTAAGAAAAGCAGTTGAAAGCCCTTCACGGAGAGAAAAGGCTTTCAGGCAGAAATACGGGGGCATAGAAATATGAGGGCAAGAGACGGGGTGCAAGCGGAAGCAGGACAGAGGCCTGGCTGCTTCTGACGCAAGAGAGGACCACAGGGGCTTTCAGCAGGACTTTAGAGGCTTCTAGGGAGGAGGGGCCTGCTGAGAAGTAGCCTCAGAGTTGCCACAGGCTGGAAAACAGAGCCCATTAGAATGCGGTAGGCTCTTGCTTGGGTTAAAAGTGACCTGGTTTTCAACAAATCCCCATCAAAAGGAGCAGGCCGAAATGTAGAGCCTCACATCTCCCATCCACATCCGGACAGGGGAGAAGGTATCCCCAACACGGCTTGAGAGACTTGGAGTGATAAGGAACCAGAAAGGAGTGAGGGATGCTGGGTTTGTTGTTTGTGGGCCACCTCTAGTGTTATGCCCACCTCTAGTGCTACGCCCAGTAGTTAAGTTACAAAACCAAATCACCTGGTATGTCTTTTTAAATGATTTTAAAAATATATTTTTTTATTTATGTGCATGTGTGTGAACCTACACTCCAGGTGTGTAGAGGATCCTACAGAGGCCAGAAAAGGGGTCAGATGTCCTAGAACCGGATTTACAGGTGGTTGTGAGCCGCCGCACGTGTATTGGGAACCAAGCCTGGCTCCTGTGCAAGGCCAGTACATGCTCTTCACTGCTGAACCATTTCTCCAGTCACCTAAAGAATATCTTTAAGGCTGAAGTTGTAGCTCAGTGACAGAGTGCTTGCCGAGCATGTGTGAGAACCTAGGTTCAATTCTGGTAAGACATCAGGAAAAAAATAAAACAATAGAATGGTTTCTTAGCTGGGTGGTGGTGGCAGGACTCAGGAGGCAGAGGCAGGTGGATTTCTGTGAGTTTGAGGCCAACCTTGTCTACAGAACAAGTGCTAGGACAGGTTCCAAAGCTACACAGAGAAACCCTGTTTCAAACAAATAAATAAAAATAAAGAATGGTTTCTTTTTCTTTTATTGATATTATTGAGCTCTACATTTTTCTCTGCTCCCCTCCCTGCCTCTCTGCTTCTCCCTTCAATCCTCCCCCAAGGTCCCCATGCTTCCAATTTACTCAGGAGATCTTGTCTTTTTATACTTTCTACTTCCCATGTAAATTATATTTATTTAAGTATCTCTTAGCATCCGTGTTGCTGTCTAAATTCTCTGGGATTGTGGTTTGTAGGCTGGCTTTCTTTGATTTATGTTTAAAAACCACCTATGAGTGAGTACATGTGATAATTGTCTTTCTATGTCTGGGTTACCTCACTCAAAATAATGTTTTCTAGTTCCATCCATTTTTCTGCAAAATTCAAGCTATCATTATTTTTTTCCGCTGTGTAGTACTCCATTGCATAAATGTACCACATTTTCCTTATCCATTTTTTGGTCAAGGGGCATTTAGGTTGTTCCCAGCTTCTGGCTATGACAAACAAAGCTGATATAAATATAGTTGAGCACATGTCCTTGTGGCACAATTGAGCATCCTTTGGATATATACCCAAAAGTGGTATTACTGAGTCTTGAGAAAGGTTGTTTCCTAATTTTCTTTGAAATCACCACGCTGACATCCAAAGGGGCTGTGTCAGCTTGCAGAAGTGTTCCCTTTTCCACACAATCTCTCCAGCATAAGTTGTCATGAGTGTTTTGGATCTTGGCCATTCTTACAGGTGTAAGATGGAATCTCGGAGTTATTTTGATTTGCATTTCTCTGATGACTAAGGATGTTGAACATTTCCTAAAGTATCTTTCAGCCATTTTAGATTCCTCTGTTGAGAGTTCTCTGTTTAGGTCTGTACGCCATTTTTGTTTGTTTTATTGGATTATGTGATCTTTTGGTGCCAATTTCTTGAGTTCTTTGTATATTTTGGAGATCAGACCTCTGTCTGATGTGGGGTTAGTGAAGATCTTTTCCCAAAAGAATAGTTTCTTAAACCCTACCCCCTAGGTCAACTGGGATTAGAGTCTCAATCTGTAAACCTCTCTTGTAATTCTGATAGTTCAGCCAGTTTGAAAACCACTGGCCTCACCTATGGAGAAGTCAAAGAGAAGGATATGGCTAAGAGAGTGAAGCGGAGATGATTACGGGTAGGAGGTGTCCCTGTACATGCTGCCATGGTCCTGGATTTCTGGCCCTGCTCAGTCTTTTTCTTCAACAGAAGCCGGATCTTGTACAAGGCCAGACAGTAAATATTTTAGGCTTTGCAAGTCCTGAATTCCCTGTCATGGCTACTCAGCCCTGACCATGGCGCAAAGGCAGTGTAGACAATGTGTGACCGAGTGAGCGTGACTGGTTTCCTCTAAAGCTTTGCTTATAGACCCTGAACTTTACATCTCATATCGTCTCGCTGTCACAAAATCCTATTCTTTGGTTTCTTCCTGTTTCGAGAAATGGAAAAACCATTCGTAGCCCTGAAGGACCCTATACAATCAGGCACTGGGCCAGATGAGGCCCAGGAGCTATGGGCTGTTACCCCTGATCCAGGAGATGGGACCCCTCAAGCCATATGGCAACACTCTGATGCATACATTTACCTGAGCACAGAGACATAGGTGTGGCTCCTGCTTTCCAACAGAGATCTGCACACTGGCTTAGGGACTGAGAGTCCCGGTGGAAGCCAGCTCTGACCTTTCTGAGTTGTGATTCTTTCACCTCTAACCCTGTTTCCTCATATGGAAAAATGGGAACAATGATACCCACTTTATAGTGTGGGTGAAGGATGATGACACAGACTACGGGCATACAGTTCCCGACTCTAGGTGAACTAGTAAAAAACGCGAGCTAGATCTTCCTTAGGGCTGGACGAGTTAGGGTGGTCCAGGAAGGATGGTGGAAGCAGACTGGAGCAATGCAGAGCTAGATCTTCCTTAGGGCTGGACGGGTTAGGGTGGTCCAGGAAGGACGGTGGAAGCAGACTGGAGCAATGCAGAGCTAGATCTTCCTTAGGGCTGGACGGGTTAGGGTGGTCCAGGAAGGACGGTGGAAGCAGACTGGAGCAATGCAGAGCTAGATCTTCCTTAGGGCTGGACGAGTTAGGGTGGTCCAGGAAGGACGGTGGAAGCAGACTGGAGCAATGCAGAGCTAGATCTTCCTTAGGGCTGGACGTGTTAGGGTGGTCCAGGAAGGATGGTGGAAGCAGACTGGAGCAATGCAGAGCTAGATCTTCCTTAGGGCTGGACGGGTTAGGGTGGTCCAGGAAGGATGGTGGAAGCAGACTGGAGCAATGCAGAGCTAGATCTTCCTTAGGGCTGGACGAGTTAGGGTGGTCCAGGAAGGATGGTGGAAGCAGACTGGAGCAATGCAGAGCTAGATCTTCCTTAGGGCTGGACGGGTTAGGGTGGTCCAGGAAGGATGGTGGAAGCAGACTGGAGCAATGCAGAGCTAGATCTTCCTTAGGGCTGGACGGGTTAGGGTGGTCCAGGAAGGACGGTGGAAGCAGACTGGAGCAATGCTAAAGGTGGGAACTGAGGATAGCAAAGCCAGCCGTCGCTAAGAGAAGGAACGAGCATGTCCCAGTCCCCATTGCCCCCTTATCCCTCCACCCTCCCAGGACACTAGTGGGCCAGCTGGCAGGGAGGGTGCCCCCTGTGAAGAGCACGCAGCCTCGGGGACACAGCTCCTCGAGGGAGGGGCACCCATCCTACTCTCCCTGCTGCTATTTACCAGAAGCTAAAAATAGCCCTAAAGTGACAGGGAGATGAGGCCGATTTGTAATTTAAATAGCAACAGGATAAAGCAAGAAGCTTGCTAGAGATCACATTCTGTCCCGAATTAAAAATGCAAAAACCGGGGGCAGAGAGCTGAGCTGGAGCAGGGGGAGGGAGGGGACCGCTGGCAGAGGAAACCGGAAGCCGGGGGTCCGTCCATTTTCCTTCCTTTGTCAGAGCCCAGGCCCTGACAGGAACTCCTTCCTCCAGTTGGAGGTTTGCGCAGAAGAGGGAGTGAAATGCCTGGGCCCGCAGAGTCCAGAGGCGGGAATAGACTAAGGCCTTTGAGCAGCAGTTAGCTCTCCTGAAGAGGGTTTCATCAGACTTCGTTTTGGCATAAAGACTTTGGCATGTGTCCCCAGCAGCTCAAACGCCACATAGCATAAGCCATTTGGGTATGCCCAAGGTGGCTAAGAGGTCGCTGCGGTTTTGAGGAGGTTCCCAGGGGTGCTGCGAAGAAGTGAGGGCACCAGAAAGTCTCTAGTTTTTGTCTGAGTTGGTACATTTTCACAACGGGACATTCAGAAGAGCTTTAAGGGCCAGGGCCCAAGGACAAGGGTCAATGCCGGCTGGGAAACCTCTCTAGTGGCATGGAAGTTTTGGGAAAGACTGGGAATAGATTCCAGGCTTTCAGGCTACAGATGATTGGGGAATGGGGTGCACAGCAGGCTTGGAGTTCCCTCAAGATCACTGACTCAATCTATGAAGCTTCAGAGAAGTCAAGCAATTTCTTAAGACCACACAACGGGAAACTTAATCTGATCTGTTTTATCCCAAAGCCCCAACCTTGTGGACTTCCCAGGGCCGCCTTTCAGTTTTCCTTTGGACTCCGTACTGAATGCTGGAATCGGGAGGGGGAGTGAGGGGAGTGGGCACTGAAGGTTTTCTCTGCATTCCAAGTTTGTGACTCTACCAGGTTACAGGAGGATCGTCATGTATCTGCCTGTCCTGCTCTAGGGGTTTGTATAATCCAAATTGGGGACAAAAGGGAGTTGTGTCTAGAGGCAGATCCTGCTGAACCTAGGAGAGAACCATCCAAACTCCCCTCTGACCTTCAGTGTAGGGACTGGGGAAAGAGTCAAAGAGTGACTTTCAAATGATGATGGTCTGAAGAACTACCTTTTTCTGCTAAGCTGCGCATGCTGGGGCTGTCTCCCTTGCCCCCCCACCACCACCACCACCATGGTTAGAGTCCTACCTCTTCCATGTCAGACTCCTTTCTGTTCATAGCTTTCAGGAAGCCACCCAGGAGGAGCTTCTGGTGGAGCCTCTGTCACCTGCAGCACTGGGATACATAATTTTGAGGCTGTCATGGGCTGCAGACTAAGACCTTGTCACCCAAGTACAGAGCTGAGGGAATAGTTTAGTGTGGTAGAACACTGGCATGCAAGAGGACCCAGGTTCAATCCCCATCCCTGGAAATGCAAAAATAAATACATAAATATAAAATAAAATAGAAAGGAATCATCAAGTCCAATTTAAGGCTAATGGGTAGTGCAGAGTCACACAGCAAGGGCTGGATGTGAGCTAAGTGACTCTGTTCTGGGTTCTTTCCACTTCCTCAGGGCTGTTGCTTGGGTCGGGGTATGAAGGATGAAGACTCCAATTGACAAAACAGCAAGGACCACCATGCCAGCAAGACAAGCATCCAGCAGCATAGCCAGAATGAAATTCAGGGGTTAGGTCCACAACTGAGAAAGCATGAAAAAAGAAGGAAATTTTGCTTACTGAGCCTCTACTACAAAAAGCATCCCTTCCATGATGTAAGCTGAAAGAACACCTCCACAGAGAAAGCCTGGGCCAGGAGGCAAGAAAGCAAGAGCAATCGGGACACAAAGAGCCCGAAGGTCAGACCAAGAAGGCAGGTTTTGAGGGCAGAGGATGTCCAGGTCGTGGGTTGAGTATTTGGTGGCCTGGTACATTTCTTTTCCCCAGCTCCCACTTGCTTATCCAGGCCAGAGAAAGTAGAACACCTCATCCTCAGGGGCTTCAGCAAAGACCAGAATAATCTCCTTACCCAGATTCCTCTTCCTGTGTGTACCTGGGTGGATGCTGAGGGGTCCCCAGCTCCCCAGTGCTGGCACATGGCCTATGAACTAACAAGAGCATCTTCCCCAGCCTTGTCCTCTCCACTCAACCAGAATGGCCCTGGCTGAACAATCATAGTTACCCTGCAGCTCAAAGCCTGACTTCCCCTCCAGGAGCTCCATTTCCTGCCTCTGCTGTCCAGATGGAAAACAAGCCCAGCCCCATTTCCTCTGTTTAACTGCTGCAGCTTCTTGCAGAATGCCTGGGAGGAAGGCTGGGCCCTGCCACCGCCTCCTGTTAGAATAGATTTTGGCCTGGCGGGGAAAGTCTCCGGGAGACCTCAGCACAAAGAGTCCATGTTGAAGGACTCACAGGTGACACGTTCGTGTTCAAGGGACAACGATCGGAAAAACAGGTGCAGAGTCTGACATGCATTCAGACCTTAGGAAGGCAGTAAGATCCCATAGACCTGGGGTTAGAGTCTTTGTTTGGTTTTTTTTTTTATTTGTTTGTTTTTCAGTTTTTGAGACAAGGTTTCTCTGTATAGTTCTGGCTGTCTTGGAACTCACTCTGTAAACCAGGTTGGCCTCAAACTCAGAGATCCACCTGCCTTTGCCTCCCAAGTGCTGGGATTAAAGATGTGCACCACTACCACTTGCCAGATTATTATTTGTCTGTGGGTTTGTTTGTTTTGTTTTTACTTTTTTTTTCTCTTTGAGGGATTTAGATTGGCAGGTTTGTGTCTCTGTTTTCCCATGTAAAAGGAGGAGAACAGGTCTGACAAGATGGTTCAGAGAGTGAAGATGCTTGCTATAAGCCTAATGCCATGAGTTTGATTTTCAGGACCTACATGCTGGAAGGAGAGAACCAACTCTCACAAAAAGTCCTCTGCCCTCCATCCGTGTGGCACAATTACACACATGCATATATACAAACACACATAAATAAATGTAATTTGTGTGTGTTTTGTTGGTGGTGGTGGGTTTTTTGTTTGTTTGATTGATTTTTTTGAGACAGGGTTTCTCTGTGTAACAGCCCTGACTGTCTTGGAACTCACTCTGTAGACCAGGCTGGCTTCAAACTCACAGAGATCCGCCTGCCTCTGCCTCCCCAATGCTGGGATTAATGGCGTGCCACCACTGACCAGTCTTGTTTTTAAGATCAGGCTATGTAGCTCTGGCTGGTGTGAAACTTGCTGTATAGAGAAGGCTGGCCCTCATAGAAATCCACCTGCCTCGGCTTCCCAAGTGATAAAACTCGAAAGGCATGCACCACCATGCCTAGTTTGTTTTATTTTTTTAATTAAAAAAGAGGAAAATAACAAGCTATACCTCATAGGGTCATTAAAGAATTCAGTGAGGGGGCTGGAGAGATGGCTCAGTGGTTAAGAGAATTGCCTACTCTTCCAAAGGTCCTGAGTTCAATTCCCAGCAACCACATGGTGGCTCACAACCATCTGTAATGAGATCTGATGCCCTCTTCTGGCCTGCAGGCATACACACAGACAGAATATTGTATATGTAATAAATAAATAAATATAAAAAAAGAATTCAATGAGATGACTATATATTAGTAAGATTTATTGGAGGTGTCCATTCACCTGGTGAGTTACTACTGAAAGCAGTTCTGTTCTAGTCACAGGAGCACGGGGCACAGAGCTGCATGGAGGTCGGGTAGACTGTCAGCGGACTCTGCAGTGGGATTGACACTGTTTCTGTCCTCCAGGAATTCACAGTCACACACACAACTAAGGAACTAGTTATAAAGCAGCATGTTTAACGAATGCTCGAGAAAGGCCCAGTTTCCTCCCTCGGCAGCCTGAAGGATAGAAGAGTAAGAAGAATAAGCCTTGGCCCTTTTTATGTTCGCTAGGCCTTTGTGGTGGCCTCCATCTCCAGCCCAGTCTAGTCTCAAGATTTTTCCAGACCTTCCCGCATTCTCCCGCCTGCCAGTTCCTCAGCCACATGCCTCTTCCCTTTCTGCTCTCTCTATCCACAATGCTGTTCTCCAGATGGTCACATCGTCCACTCTCTTGATTCATTTGGGTCTACTCTCAAATGTCACCTCCTTACCCAGTCCCCCTGATTATCACTCTCTTTCCCCTTCATTTTGCCTCCCTCCCTCTCTCTCTTTAATAGTACATCAAATTGTCTGACAAGCATGGATTGCTTGTTTCCTGACTGTCTTCCCCTACTGGACTCTAAGTTCCATGAAGGTAGAACTTGCTTCTTAGCTCCCTGCTCTAATACATCATCCCATGGATACAATGAACCAATAAATATTTTCTAAATAGTCTATAAATCCTTTCGCCTCTTATTTAATCCACTTACAGCCCAATGAGTCCAAATTATAGTCCATTCTACAGATGAGAAGACAGGTTTCCCAAAACTCTCTGAAAAACATATTCACTGGTTAATTGTTTATAGTCTTGTTTCCAAGTAAAGTGACATTAGGAGATTTATGACCTGGTCCAGGTCCCACTGCCCTTTTCAACACACCACGGCTCTGTGTGCCTAGCTCTGAAGGATGGTATGGTGCAAACAAGATGCTAAGAAAGCTGGATACAGACAGGCTTGGTACCCTGGAGCCAGTGTGCCTCGGGGAATGTCATGAAGTGAGAGACGCTAGCGGGACCAAGAGATGAAATTCAGAGAAGTTATTTGGAAAGGAAAGGCATACTGGAGCTGGGGTGCAGATTCCAGTCCAGGCAGGTCTAGTGTCTGCCTGGCAGCTTTTGACTCTTGCTTGGGTTTCTCTCTTGACTGCTAGGCTGGGCTTGTCCCCACCTGCCCCCTGAACTCCCTGCAGCTCTGTGCCCCGCCAGTCTTCTGCCCCAGTCAGCGGAAGGCGCCGATAAGCCCTGTGGTCCTCAGCTTGAGCCTCCAGCAGGCCTCTTGCAGCCCCCCCCCCCCCCAGTCAGGAAGTGCGGAAAGAGGAAGAGAGTCGCTGGGCAGGATGAGCGCACTGGGGGCTGGCCACAGAGCCGGGGGAGGCTGCGATGTGGCTGCAGCTCTGGGCCCCGCGAAGGTGCTGGGGACGAAAGAAGCCGAACTGCCCAGGGCACTGAGGCAGATGTGGCGCTCCCGCTCCTGGGATGTGCCACAGATCCCTGCTGAGGTTCCCCAGACACAGTAGGTACAGGGTGGCCTGGGATGGGCACAGAGTCCTCCATCTCTCTATGCACTTTCTAACTGGTGTGGAAGAATGGCAGAGGTGGGCTCACCCGTCCATTTTCCAGTAGGTCCTCGGAGGCACAAACGAAAGAGGTTTGAGGACAAAGCTGATGTTTCCAGGCTTGGGGTAACATGGTACAGGGCTTCACTCCAGGATAGGAGTTGTGAGGAGAGAATCCCTCCCAGCACTGACTGTAGGAACACTATGTGGTGTGCTGCTGGGTTTTCCCAGTCCAATGCAAGGCCTGTGTAAACTCGGGATCTTCAGCTGCCTCCAGCTTTTCCCATAGAGCTTGTTGATAACCACCCGAAGACTTCCTCAAAGTCTTCGGACCCAGGAGGCCAGGGTCAGGCTGTCTTCCATCCTAATCCCCATTGCTGGCTGGAGATCTGGAGTCCGGCTTCTCCAGATCCACTGGAAACTGTATCAGAGAGGGTTCTGGGCTTCTGGGTGTTGGCTGTTGCTCAAAATCACGGGCTTGTTTGGGGATCGCAGCCCCTTGCTTTGGCTGTTTGTGGAAGGCTCAGCCTGGGAAACAGGCTCTCAGAGCCCCAGAAGAGAGGGTAAAAGTGAAGGCGACAGGATGTGGCTTTCTAGAAGGGAGGGCACAAGAAAACAGTAGGCATCAGGGTGGCATGATTTGGGAAGGAGGCGGACCAAGGCTTCCAGGCCTCCCATAGCTCTGCAACATCTAGAGACCACCTGAGTTGTGGATCCCCAAACATGTGTGATGGGGTGTCTCCTGGTGACTTCTGGTTCCAATTGGTCTCATTTCTGGAGGAGAATGTGTGTCAAAACTTAAGGATATTTCTGGATGTGTGTGTGTATAAGGGAAAGTTGAGGTCCTGTAATTGTTGCCCTCAGAGATATCCGTGTGTAGGAGCTATTTCGTTCTATATGGGTGTTTATGGGAAGGAATGTGTAGGTTGTGACTGTTATCCTTATGTGTATTAGAATGTGCAGGAAGTATAAGAGCTCAAGGGAATGCTGGACATTGTGCTGGGGAAAATTCCATACATTAGGAATGGGTAAGGGACGGAAGCCATGTGAGCAGCTGTGGAGGGATGACTTTGTCTGAGGAACACTGAGGTTCTTTGTGAGTGCGTGAAGGTCACTGAATGACTTTGGTGTCTTGAATGTGAGAGGAAAGTGTGAGTCCAGTACTGACTGAGGGTGACTAAATGTGAGGGGCGTGGCTGCTGTGTGCAGGGAGAGCCTTGTGTGACTTTTGTTGGTCGGTGTTCTTTCGGAGAGCCAAGGGGGTAAGAGTGGAGGGCGCCACGAGTGGCTGAGTGGGTACAAGAGAGCAATATATAACTTGTGGGTGCGGGAGGAGAGGTGGTGACAGCCGCCCTAGAGTGTGTATACTTTGGTCATGTAGGTTGCTTGATGGAGGAGGACTGAGGGGAGCGGGAGGAGATCAGACATCTGGAAACAGCTTGAGCGGCTCGCAGGAAGTCGGTCCCCTGCCGGCGGGCCGGTCGCCGAGCCGGGGGTGGGTGGTACCTCCGTAAGTCCCGCCCCCAGGCCGCCTCGACCGGCTGAGGCACGGCCTGAGGCCGGCAGAGGGCGCCGTAGGGCGAGCGCGGCTGGGCGGCCGAGGGGGCGTGCTCGGCGCGGGCGGGCAGGCAGAGGCCCGGCCAGCTATGCGGGGTCCTGCGGCCGCGGCTGTCGGCACTTCCTGGAGCGGAGGCCGCTTCCCCGGCACCTGGGAGCGGGGCGCGGGGACGCGCAGCACAGGGCGGGCGGAGCGCGCGCTCGCCATGAGCTTGGCGGGCGGTGCGGAGCGGGCGTGCTGAGCCCCGGCCGCCGGCCCGGCATGGGCGTCTCCCGCTGGCCCACCGCCGGCCGGGGCTAGGGCCGGATGGAGCCGCGGGACCCCAGCCCGGAGGCCCGGAGCAGCGACTCGGAGTCGGCCTCTGCCTCGTCTAGCGACTCCGAGCGCGACGCGGGTCCCGAGCCGGACAAGGCGCCGCGGCGCCTGACCAAGCGGCGCTTCCCGGGGCTGCGGCTCTTTGGGCACAGGTGAGCGGGGTGGCGGTGTGGGTGTCCAGGCGCCCGGCACAGGCGGTCCGGGTGGTGCGCGAGCTGGCACCGGCTGTGTCGTGCGCTTCGTCCTTAGTGCCGTGGTAGGGTCAGCTCCTAACCCTCCCGCAGGGAGAGTCTCCCCAACTCCTTGACACCAGCGGTCAGGAACCCTACGACTGGCCACCACTCCTTTTTGCCAGTCTTCCTGAGCCTTTTTACCAGCGTGATGGGGGCGATCACACCCCCCTTCGTGTTCTCTGGAACCTATCTGCCAGCTACCACTGTTTGGCATCTGCTGATTGTGGTCACTGTGATTTGCCAGAGCACATGGCTGTCTCCAGGTCACTGATTAAATTACACAATGTTTTAAACTTCTTGGAACAGTGGGTGTCTAGCGTTTTGTTCTACTTTCCTCGTAAATAGCATGAAGATACCCCTTCTCCCTCAGCTAGGCAGTCATCCTCTCTTCCCCCACCTTCTTCCAGTTCTTGCTTTGGAAAGGGACGGAGTGGGCTATAGTTTTGAATCAGGGTTGGCTGTTGAGGCTTCATCTTGCCCCCTTCCAAAGTACTCCAAATATCACCATATTGTACCTGTGAGCTTTGACCACGTCTGTGGTGGAGAGACTGAGTGCGGGCATTTCATGGCATGTGTGCTCATGTGTGCCTTCCCGCAAAGCCCTGGTAGAAGGGACCACAGAGGAGTATTCTACCTAGCTCTCAGATTGATTTCTTTCTGACCTCGGATTTCTTTGGTGGCTCAAGAGTTTGCAGCCAATCGGCTAAGGACCCTAGAGCCTTAGCTGATTGGACTCTGACCTCTTGGACTCTGCCCAGGGCCTCCCTCTTACTTTTTGTGGCTGTTTAAGGCTTTGCTGTATTTGGCCCCTTCTGAGCTTTGCCTGGGCCCTTTCCAGGGTAGATTTACCTACTAATAACCTGTGTGGTTTTCCTCTGCTGTGTGGGTGGTGTGCCTGTGGTGCTGATCTATGCCCTCTGCCTGGCTTACCCTAGCCAGGGCCCTGCTCTTTGCACCTGCAGTGTGTTGCTGAGCGTACACCACAAGAGACCTGGATGCTTGCACTGGCAGATGGAGCTCGGTAGACTTCTGTAAAGCCACACAGGCTCAGTATCACATCAGACAGGGCAGGCAGTGAAGCTTCCAATACTTCTGTTTCGTCACCCACAGCCCTGCAAGATCAGAGCAGCTGACACCCAGCTCTGCAGGATGTAGCCTCCAGTGTTCACAGGCTCTTGGGGGGGAGGGGCTCCCCTGAAGGCTTCCTGTTGCTGCCCATGGGGCACCAAGTGTTGAGTGCTTCTGACCTGTGGGGCTGTGCCCATTTTGAAGAGCACAGGCTTGTGGGTGCAGGTGTGAGCTTTGGGCACATTCAGCAGGAAGAACAAGCAGAATGATGAGCCCCTTTATATAATCTCTAAAATAAGCAGGAAAGGTTCTATTTTTCCATTTTTATAGATGAAATAAACACAGTATCAGAAAGGAGCCATTTGTCCAGAGTCACACAGCACATAAGAGGCCGAGACAGCATTTGAACTCAGGTTGGTCCGACTCCAAAATCCACATCCCTTTCTCTGTACCGGGATCCCAAATACAACATCACAGAGGCCCAGGGGAGCTTTAAGAAAGTCGGATTCTTAGATCTTACCATTGGTGTATCTAGCTCTTCAGTTCCAGAAGTGAGCCTGGGCATTTCTCTAGAGCGCACAACTGGAGAAGTACAGGATCACACCACCCTGGGATGGGAAGTGATTTCCTAGGATGCTTATTGAGAAGAAAATCAGAACACTTCTAGAAACATAGATGCAGTGGCCTGAGCTCTGGAGGCCTGCACCAGGGCAGTGGTGCTCTTAAAAAATGAAGAGACTGGGAGATACTGCTGGGGAAAGGGGTCCTCTGGCAGACCAGCGAGGCTAGCCTCCGTTCCCTTCATCTGATGCCAGGTGACAGTGGGAATAGATGTTGGGATTAGTGTCTCTGCTTTGGGTTCTGTCAATTTAATGTATACCGCTGTCTTCAGTGCCCAAGATGGAACAATTCTTCCCATCTCTTCCCAGGCTCCATGCTTATTTATAACCCAGCTCTTGTTTCTCCTTGGACATTCAACTTTGTGTTTTACCCCACTGCTTTTATCACCCCACTTACACCTTATGCCTTGGGGCTGAGGGGCCTCCTAAGTGAATGGGCCAGAAGACAGGTCCACAAGTGACAACCAGCGGTGTGGGGACTGCTCAAGCCATGTTGGGCGCTGTATTTGGACCTTGGCTCACTTAGCAGTGTCTGCTGTGGGCTTGGCGGGGGTGGGGTGGGGTGGGGCACATGTGTGTCACTTGTGGTCAAGTCAGAAAGAACAGTATCTGTGGTGTCTTCCTTCAATCCTACCCCTGCCCTATATACAGTTGGCATCACTGGGTTGGGATCTGGGGAGCACTTTGCCACCTACCTCTTCTTAGTCCAGTGAGACACAGAGCTGAGCTATAACTTCCTCAGCATACAGTCTTCCCTCCTCTGTCTCTGTCCCACTCTACTGCTTCATGCTGGAGCCCTCGGCTCCCCGCTGGAGGAGGGAAGGGTCTGCTGTGACCCCGGGTCATCTGCTTCTCCTCTACCCTGCGTGGAGCTGGTGGAATCTTTACACTCAGGCTTTCTGAACCTAAAGGTTGGTCAGTCTCCAGTGGGAGGATGGTTTCCCAGAACCAGTCCAGGGTCTAAGGAGAGGGATCGACTCATCCTCTGGCCTTTTGCCAGCAGCTTGGTCCTAGGCAGGTCACTCAGTTTGTGGATTAGCTGGTTTTGCACCCCAAGGGCGTCAGAAAGTGCCTGGCATCACTCACATGTCGACAGAAGGAGCTTTGGCCATCCAACCCCCTGGGAGCCGGAGCGTCTGTTCTGCCATTCCTGCCCTTCATTAGTCTCAAAGTCATCAGCTCCCAGAGGGCAGGAGACACACCTGTGGAGCGAGTTTGACACAATAGGTCTCATTTAGAGGCCTTGCCACCTGGGGCCTATGAGCACAGTCCTGAAGACAAGGCTGGCAGAGGTGCCTGCTATGCAGCATGAGCAGAAAGAGCCCCTGTTTGGGGTGGTTTTGCAATGAATGGGGAGGGACACGGTGAGGGATGCCGCTCTTTCAGAGGCGAGAACCCCTGTCCATGGCGCCAGGTTGTCTGGGGGCAAAAGGAACCTCTCTGAGTGAATCAATTGTCTTGCTCAGGCTATTGCTGGGAACAGCCCAGGTGGCTGTAGAAGCCTTGGATTCTTGCCAGTTTGGAGAAGAAGGGACCTCGGTGCCTCAGCTGGGTGCACCCAGGTATGGAGCTGGCTCCTGTTGGAAGTGAAGGATGAATTCTCCTGGTCTCTGTCTACTGCCACATGGACCAGTTTCTGGCTTGCAGGTCAGGGGAAGGAATGGGCAGTTCCTGTCATTTTGTCACCATGGAAAGGTCAAACTCCAGCGTGTGGACTGACCAGGATTTGTACTTATTACAAGAAAATATGAGAGAAGGTACCCTTCCAGTCAAGGGCAGAGAGAGGACTCTGATCCCTGGCAGAGAAAGCCTAGGCTTGGGGCCTGGGGCTGGGCATGAGAGCAGCAGGCCTGCCCCTGTCTTCTGGGAAGCCTTTCCAGACTTCTCCATGTTTCCCCAGAGGTTGGCTAGCTTTGAGACTTGGGCTGAGCTGGTCCCTTCATCTGCCATAGTGGGTCAGAAGACTTCAAGGTCCTTGAGCGACCCAGGAAGCTGCCCTGCAATATCACTGTGGCGGCAGCAGGGGACCAGGACTACCGTGGGGAAGGGCAGCGCCAGAAAGTTCCCTTCTGCCAGGCCGTTGGCACCTGCTGTGTGTGGACCCAGACACCTTCACTTGTTGAGCTACCTGAAGACTCCAGCTGGAATAAGGAGTGTGTGTTTTCTTATCACTTGGCTCCACCCTTCTAGGTCCTTGAAGGCTGAGGCCCAGAGAAACAACCTTGACTCAGCTAAGGTCTCACAGCCAGCCAGGGTCATGTGTATTTGTGCCACATCAGGACCCCCAAGCCTTTCCTGCTTCTGAGGTCCTCACCTGGCACTCCCCACCTGACCCTTTTACAGGGTTCGACTAAGACCATAGGAAAACACAAATATTTACATCTAATTTATCACAGTATCAGAATTATAGTTAGGAAGTGTCAATAAAAATAATTGTATAGTTGGGGGTCCCACAACATAGCGAACTATATTAAAGGGTCGCAGCGCTGGGAAGGTGCACCTCTGCCCGAGGTTCACAGCTCCCCTCCTTCCTGGAGCCATTCCTGGTGCATTGTCTCAGCCTCTACCTCTGTTTCATGTGAGGGCCCTGGGTGTCCTTAGAGTGCCAATGTCGTCTCAGCCCAGGCAGGGAAGTCTAGGCCAGAACATGGACCGCTAAGGCCCGCGAGAGCGGTGTGTACACCTAGAGCTGTGCTGGGAGGGAGGGTGGACGAGGAACTGGAAAGAGCACTCGTGCTGTCCCTCCGCTCACTGTGTCCAGGTGAGTGATACCCAGACCATCTTTCTTCTGGCCATTAACGACAGGCTTATAAGCCCTCCAATGGCATAGAGTCATCACTATAGTGGCCTGCGTGGTTTTTTTCTTGTTTTTTGTTTGTTTTGTTTGTTTTTTTGAGACAGGGTTTCTCTCTATTTTGGAGCCTGTCCTGGAACTAGCTCTTGTAGACCAGGCTGGCCTTGAACTCACAGAGATCCACCTGCCTCTGCCTCCCGAGTGCATCTATAAAGGCCATTTTATAGATGAAAAAGACCAAGGCTAAGAAAGGTCTTGAAGTCCACCCTGGACCTCAGCCCAAAAGCCTTGGCACGGTACCTGAATGCCATGCTTACTAACCCTTCGTGTCTCTCCATCCTTCCTTGCAGAGCCTCAGGAGGCCTTAGGTACTCCTTGGGTTTATGAGAGGTTGTATCTCACAAGGAGTTGCCATGATGGATGAGATCCTCAGGGTCCATTCAGCAGGAGCAGGCCAGATGTAAAGATACTGGGTGGGCAGCCTGCGCCCAGAAAAAAACCCATCAGGGCACTTGATGGCTGGACCTGGAGAAGAGGGGTCCATCTGTGACCTTTTATTAGGTGCCAGGGGAAGAATATTCAGAGGTTGGGTTCAGAGGACCCTGTAAGCCTGGGGTCTGTGAACAGCCTGAGGAAGAGAGTGAACTCCACTTGTACCCAGAACTCTCTCCCTCTATTTGCAGAGATCTCCTCCTCCTCCCTTCTGGAAGAGTGCCAGCTCAAAGCTCCCACAGAAAGGCCTCTCCCCTGCCAGGGCTGAACACCATCATAGCACAAGCCAAAATAGCTGTCTGGGAGCCTGGGCTGCACCACCCACGCCCCAGCATCTTGCGGGTTAACAGCTTGCCTGTCTCTCCACCCCCCCTTCCCTAGCTTGCTGACATTTTACAGAGAGCCGGGGGTGGTTGTGAAAGGGGCAGGTTGGTTCCTGCTCCCTAGCCCACACAGACAACCCACTGATACAACCTGCCGCTGCCCACCTAGCTCTGGAAGGCATCCTGTAGGAGAGCCTTGCTGTCTGACCTGCTGGGAAAATAAAGCTGAGGTCTGCCTGTTAGGCCTCAGTATGAGTGACACATTGTTGAACCCAGACGGGGAGACCCAAGACAACACTGGGCAGCTGGCCACTCTCTCACAGCCTTTTTTAGTTTCAGTGGGGTTGGGGAGTGAAGATGGGGGTTGAGACAAGGTCTCACACTCTGTAGCCCAGACCTGTCTTAGAACCCACGGCAATTCTGCTGTAGCCTCTTAAGTGTTGAGATTAGAGGCGTGAGCTGCCATGCCCAGCTCTTCTGGAAATCTTTTAAAGAGACTAAGACTCCTGTGAGCCAGCGCTAGGGTCTGTAGACAGGTCCTTGTGTTTGCACGCTTTACCGAGCTCAGCATTTCTCCAGACCCTGTCTGCTTTTCCCTTTGATTTGAATGGTGTGCCTTACTTGGGCATAGTGGTACTTGAATGTCATTTTAGCACTTTGAAGGCTGGGCCAGGAGGATACTGAGTTTGAGGTCAGCCTGGGCTACGTAATGAGTTCTGGGCTATATAGCAGACCATGTTGCAAAAAAAGGATAATATTGGGGGGGTCTATTTTGTTTTGTTGGTTTGATTTGTTTTTTGAGTCAGAGTCTTGAACCTCTACCCTTAGCCTCCCAAGTCCCTAAGTATGAGCTGAACATTTTCATCTTTCACCCTTGCTGGTCACCAGAGACTCCTGTACGTGGCTCCCTGAGTATCCACACCAGTGTTCTGTCCCTGGCCCACGTGTCTTGACTTAGATAGATGTTACCAAATTGTCTTGTTAAGCATTTACCCTAATTTTTGGGCCTCTGGAGGTATTTCCTTTCTTGAAGCACTCATTAAACTGAGGAAATATTTACCATGAACTTTCTCTTTCTAGCCCATAGCAGTCCACAGAGCCCTTGGAGCCCCAGTTATCAGATGGGGAGACTGAGGCTTAGGCAGGTGAAACACCTTTGCCTGGCATTGTAGAGCTGGTCAGAGGCAGAACTCTAAACATTTCCAAGTACGCCGTGGCCAGCCACCTTTGTTCTGGCAGAGTTCTTGTAGTAGGAGAAGTCCTTGGTAGCATGCATGGCGGCCTGGGGACAGGTGGGGATCTGGGAGCTGAGAGCTATTCTAAGGAAGTCTTTAACGTGATAGCGAAGGCTTCTTTCTAGGCTAGGAGCCATCACCCACTCCATGTTTTCTGACTTTGTTTATGAAACCCAGACAGTGGGGCTGGAACCCACAGTCACAAGGTGACAGTGGTCAGTGAGGTTGGGGGTAGGAGAGGGGATAGTGTTGGATATTTTTCGGACTGGGCTAGAGGATTCAGAGGTTGTGAGAGGTTAAATTTTAAGTTTAAGTAGTGGGTCCATCTCCTCCTAGCAGGTGAAGAATTGGAATTTGCTTCAGATACTTGAGAAGGAAATGGACCCAGACACAGGTGCCACAAAGGAGTCCCATTGGGAGACCTGGAAGAAGACACATTAGCATTTCCGTAAGGGGTCAGTCTCAGGGCTGCCTGTAAAACACAAGATTTGTCTACCCAGTGCTAGCAGCAAGGCCTTAGGAGCTGGCCAGCCAGCCTGAAGCCTCTGCTGAGGAGGGACCATTCACTAGCTATCTCTTCTCTCTTCAGGCCATGCTCAACACTTGGGGGTGTGATTACTAGTGATAAAAGGTCTCAGGGCCTGTAGTCTCGTGGGGGATGCAGCCTAGCAGGTCAGTACTGTTAGCCTAAAATAACCAGGAGAGGGTCTGAGTGCAAGAGCAGCTTATCCCCACTCTTCCAGGGGAGAGTGTCTGAGGGAAAGTTTTTTGGCAGAGCCAGTGTCTGAGCCAGCTCTGGTGGGAAGGAGGGCTGGAGAGATGGCTCAGAGTTAAGAGTACTGGCTGCTCTTTCAGAGGACCTCAGTTCAATTCCCAGCAACCACATGGTGGTTCACAACCATTTATAATGAGATCTGGTGCCCTCTACTGGTGTACAAGCATACAGACAGACAGGATACTATATATAATAAATAAATATTTATTTTTAAAAATTGAGAAAGAAAACAGAGTTTGAGGTTGGTAAGGAGAGGGGTCTGGTCTCCATTAGAGAGACTCCATTTTAAAGGGGCCAAGCATAGAGGTGTCTGTGTGCCAGAAGCAGCCAGAAGCGGCAGATAAGGGCTTGCCAGTGGGTTTTCACTGACGCTCTGCCACTTGTCAGCTGTAGGCCTTGGGCTAGCCACTGCCCTGCATTGTGCCTCGCTCCCTCATCTATAATGTGAGGATAGACAATGGGGATCCATAGTACCAACTATTAATTCAGTCAGCATTAATAGGATAAGATTTGCTTACCCTGTATGGTTGTGATTGCTGTGATTCCCAGCACTTGGGAGGTAGAGGTAGGAGGATCCGAAGTTCAGGGCCATCCCGTGCTACACGAGACACTGTCTCAGATAAAAAATAGATCATCAGTGGTCAAGTGAAGTACATAGTTGTAAACATATAAAAGTAGGAAAGTGGGCTAGGGAGAGGCACGGAGGTTAAAGGTACTTGCTGCTAAGCTGATGAGCTGAGTTTATCCCCAGAACTCATATGGTAGGAGAGCCAACTTCCGAAAGTTGTTCTCTGACCTTTACTTGTGTGTTATGGTATGATGACATATATGTACCCACCCACATTCACGTGAAGACTTGTGTGTGCTCACACACACACAAAATTAATGTTAAAATTTTTTTTAAAAGGAAAATAGGAGGGAAAGCTGTTGGCTGCCAGGCTCAGGTTCTTGTCAGTTGCCAATGGGGAGCAGTCATGCAGAAGTGAGTGCTCCCAGATGACTCTGGGGACAGCAGGGGACTGAAGAGGAAACTCTACCTCTCAGACTCTAACGTGTTCCCTGAACATGAAGGAATAAGCTAGGGACATTTCATCAAAGAATTCATTTAGGGTCCTGGCCTGGCCCCCAAGCATCTGGGCATCCCCTCCTCCCCCAATGTCTGTGGAGTAAGCAATGGCTTCCCAACCCGGAAAGGGGCCTCTAGGTGTCACTTACCAGATCTCCTGAAGAGATGTCGCTGGCCACCAAAACAAAGGCTGTTACCATCCTCTTGTGCCCAAACAAAGAGAAGTGGCCTGGGCCTGTGGCCAGCCCTTGGTAAGGTACCCAGGAGGAAGCGCTTCCAATCCCTGAAAGCTCTGATCCCTCCCCCCACAGAATTTCCTATTCCTTCCTCCTGAGCTGACCCACAGTAAACATAGCTCCTTGCCAGCCCTGTGCTGGACAGACCACACCCAGATAAACTGACTAGGCCCCACCCCCAGGAGCTGGTTGCCTGATGGAAGAATAAGGCATGGGGACCTAAGAAAAAAGGGTCATCCAGGGTTTCTGCAGCTAAAGAGCCAGATGAGTGGTCAGCTGGAGTGGGGTGGCACAAGTGAGCAGGGGAAGGGAGGTGTGCCAGGTGTAGGGACACGGCACTGGAGGTTGGCTCCGTTTGTCACACCATGGTGGCCGTAAGGATCCACCCTGAATCAGAGGTTCTCTAAGTCTGGCACGGCAGACTGCGGACAAAGCAGTTTCCTAGCAGTCACTTCTGAGTGGCCCTGGTGTGTTCCTGTTCTCTGTGCTGCTGTCTCAGCCACTGAAGCCTGCTCTAGGTACTAATGCTTCTTTAGAAAACAGTAGAGAGTCCAGCCTCAGCACAGCTCAGTAGGGGGCTTCGAGGGCAGTCTGGGCTGTGTGAGACTGTCAGAGAAAGAGAGGACGAAAATTAGTGATTTGCAATGCTAGATGCTGTAATCACAACATTGAGGAGTCTGAAACCAGAGAATGGTGTTTAAGACCGTCCTGAGCTAACAGCAGTAAGATCCCTTGTGTGTATATATGTCTTTTTAGTATTTGTGTGATGAAATGGAGTTTGCCTAAGATTTTTGCTGCCCACTAAACTAGAATGTGCTAAAACTCTCAGCTAAGTCCAAGCTGTGGTCTGCTAGTGGCCTGCTCGCTCTTCCTTTTTTTCTTTCCCTTTTGAGACTGGGTCTCTCTACATAGCCCTGTCTGCCCTATGTCACTATGTAGACCATGCTGGCCTCAAATAAGGTGTGTGCCTCCACATCCAACCTGCCAGTAACCTTTAACCTGAACAACTGACAGAAGTAGTCAGAGTCCTGCTTTCTTGCAGACATTCCCCAAATATGAATGAGTGAGCCTGCCACTTCAAAACCCAGTATCAACATTTGTCCTCAATGAGAAACTAAGTTTTTAGCAGGACTTTTGAGCAAGACTCAGAATTTTAGAGACATTACCTATCTTCTGGTGGAGGGAAGGGCTTCCTAGGACAGGACACTGTTGAGAGCAGTGAAGACAGCAAAGGTTAGTATAACTTAGTGCCACAGTGTTCTCCACTGTCCTACGCTTGCTGTCGTGAAATACCATACAGCTGTGCTCCTACCCAGGAGCCAGACCAGCCTGAGATACTTAATAATGAGAACCCTGTCTTAAAAGGGTCACCTCACCTTGAAAAAGAAAACCAAAACCTTGTAAGATAAAACTTTGGGTTCAGAGCTGGGCGGTGGTGGCGCATGCCTTTAATCCCAGCACTCAGGAAGCAGAGGCAGGTGGATCTCTGTGAGTTTGAGGCCAGCCTGGTCTATAAGAGCTAGTTCGAGGACAGGAACCAAAACTACAGAGAAACTCTGTCTTGAGAAACCAAAAAACAAACAAACAAAAACCAACTTTGGGTTCAGCCGGGTAGTGGTGACGCATGCCCTTAATCTCAGCACGTGCAGGTGGATCTCATAGTTTGAGGCCAGCCTGCTCTACAGAGTGAGTTCCAAGACAGCCAGAACTACACAGAGAAACTGTGTGTCCAAAAAAAAAAAAAAGAAAAAGAAAAGAAAGAAATATTACTTGTCATATTTTCAGGTGATGCCGCACTCACCTGGAGGATTGGTGTGCTGCCCTCCCTTTCCTAACTCCACTCGGAGAGGTGAGACTCATTCTCCATGTTCCTCCACCAGAACAATCCACACGCACGGAACTAGTGCAGGATAAATGCATCAGAGGAAACATAAATGAGCCGGCAAGGTGGCTCAGCAGGTAGAGCCTTGCCTCCAAGGTGGACTACTGAACTTGACCCTCAGGCTCACCTGGGAGAAGGTGACGGCGGCTGGGAGGAGTGACGTCTCTCGCGGCCACACGTGCTCTTCGGGACTTGCAAACACACTCAGAACACATGTTATTTTTCAAGTTAAACTGCCTTTTCACTGATTTTTGTTTTATGCGCTATTGCTCGCCCACCCATCCTCCCCCCTTCCCTTCCTCCCTTCTCTTCCTTTCTTCCTGTAGCCCTGGCTGACCTTGAACTCAGAGACCCGCCTGCCTCTGCCTTCTGAATGCTCTCAGGTGTAATTTAGAATGTATTTGGTTAAATGTTAATAGCTATCACCCGCTCGCCAGACAAAATTCTTCTAGGATTCTTTTCAAAATTCTTTTCAGTAATTATTTTGTTAAGAGTAGAAATGGTTCTGGAATCAGGAAGCTTGGTAGCTGCCATTCCCTAGTGAGCCACGGCAGGAACGTAAGTTGGGGGGGAGCGGGTGTTGGCATACCAGGTTGTGACACCAGCTGATCTCTCTTAAATATTCTTTAGCTGGCATGGACCCAGGCGCTCAGAAAGACTGCTGGCCCCCTTGACAGGGCCAGAAGAGTCAGGCTCTGGAGACACAGCTCAGCTACTCCTGAGACAGGAGTCACAGGCTCCCGGGAGCCTCGGGTTGCACCATCTGTTCAGTAGGGACAGGAGGCTCCTGCACAGGGAATCACCAGCCTCCTGGCTAATAGTGCTGGTGAGAAGAGGCTGTCTGAGTTGTGAAACTCTCCATAGATAATTATTTTTGTGGTTGTTTTGTCTGGAACCAGTGTGTTTAGCTGCCCAAGACCCCATAACGCCTGTCCCATGGACATAGGAGGACAGTAAGGGATTGCTCCCCTTTCCTTAAAAGGGTCACCGCTCCTACATACCCTTCTGCATACATCGTCTGCCTTAATCAGACACGGTATGGGCTGTCCTGTTCCTGGAGGAGAGTGTATTGATGCTGTCACTCAGCCTGGCTTGGGCCTTGGGGAAGAGGTGCCAGGAGGCCATGCTCCTGTGCTGTTCTGTGCACCACCCACCCACCCACCTCCTGCTGCCTGCCTGCTGCAGGGCCAGGAGCCACCACTGGGAGAGGAAGTGCAGTTGGTTACCAATCGGGCTATTTTCATAACGGCTGTCTCCGGCTTGGGGGAGGAGGGTGGTGAGGGGGAGGGGGCAGAGGAGCAGCCACTGCAGCTAGCTCTCCAAACTAGGACTTGTTCCACAGAGTCCGCAGAGTCCGGCAGCCAGAGCAAACTGGAGAGAGAGCCCAGGCGCCGGGGACCCCCAGCCCCAACCTGCTTGTCCGCCTCTTTGCCTGCCGCCTTGCCTTCCAGATCAGGTCAAAGGGGACTCCCCTCTCTTACTTACCTCCTGCTCCCTCCTACGACTATCTGGGTGCATTTGGGGAGGGTAGATCAGGGTGGGCCCAGGCACCACAATCTCCAGATCAGGTCAGAGGGGGACTCCCCTCTCTTACTTACCTCCTGCTCCCTCCTACGACTATCTGGGTGCATTTGGGGAGGGTAGATAAGGGTGGGCCCAGGCACCACCAGCTCTAGATGAGGGCCTCCCCTGCCAGCCCTCCCTGCATCTGATAGGAAAGGAACAGGGCCTGGAGGGCCCACCAAGCCTGGGCAGAATCTAAAATGGCCGATTGGCTATCTAGCCACACTTATATCCTCCAGCACTGGCCTACCTGTTCACATGTGTTTTTGTTTTGTTTGGGCAGAATCTCTTTACTGAGAAGATGTGGTAAAGTCGGCACCTTGACTAACCAGCCCAGGCAAGCCTAGATGAAGCAGGCTCCCTTCCCAGCTCTCTCCCCAACCCCAATTCTGGGACTTCCAGAGTACAGGTGCCCTGCCCCAGGCTCAGCCTTCATAGACCAGGTCTGTGGGATCCTTCCCATGGCATGACACAGCCACTGTGGCAGGACCCAGTTGTGTCCTGTGCAGGCTCTGGCGGCAGAGTCCCTGAGGACCAGCCTGTTGGAGTGCGGAGGGCACTCCTCAGGAGGAGAGGACGCCCAGGTGGCCTGGTGCAGGGCTTTGTTCCTCGTGTGGTGGTGGTGGCCACGCTGGGTGCTCCTGCTTCCTTTTCTGGGTTCCCCAGGCCCTGGGGTTCCACCGTGGTCCAGGTCTGCCAGATAGCATGAAGCGCTTTGTGTACATGACTGTAGCAGAACGTCCCTTATGCTAGCCTTTGAAGTTGGGCGGTGGGACCCCATCTTGTCCATGGGAAAGGAGATTTGGAAGGGCTAGTTGATCTGCTGAAGGGCATGGTGGTAGACGCTAGGTTCTGAAGTGGTGCTTGCTTATTTATTTATTTTCAGACATGTCTCACGTAACCCAGGCTGACAGTAAACTTGCCATGTAGTCCAGGATGACCTTGCCCCCGAGAGCTGGGGATGACAAGGTTGCACCGCTACACCAGATTTTGCATAGTGTAGCTGGCATCAGTGTGAGACATCACCCTGGCCTACCTGGTGACTGAGGAAGAACTGCACAGGGGCTGCCTTAGCTCTGCTGCAGCTCTGCTCATCAAGGGCACACGGCCTGGCGCCACCATGCCGCTCTCCACTCATGGCACCCCCCCTCCCATCGGCCCTGTCCTCATCAGGATCCTCGGGGTCAGGTGGAGATTAGTGGAGCCCTCTGAGCCATTTTTGTGTTGTCCTCCTTGAGTGTGGCTGGCTGCTCCAGACCAGACCTGGCAGCCTGGGCAGGGCAGGGGGGGACCCATTTTGCTATATGAGAATCTTCCGGGACCTCCCCCAAGACCATTGCATGTACCATGTGGTGTGTGGAGGTGACACGGAATGAGGTGAGAAGTGGCCATTCATAGCTGAACCGTGGGAGAACTCAGGCCCAAACAGGGCTTCTTTTATTTGTTTTGTTTTGTTTTCTAATTAAATTCATCATTTGAGATGGAGTCACACTGTATAGCCCTGGCTGTCTTGGAACTCTTTGTTGACCAGGGTGGCTCTAGCTTACAGAAGTGCACTGGGATTAAAGGTATGCACCACCGTGCTGAGCTCTATTGTTGTTATAATCTCTTTTTAAGACAGTTATGTACTGGAGCCCAGGCTGATGTGGGTTCACTGTGTAGCCTAGGTTGGCTTCAAACTTACAGCTTCCTGTTTCAGCCTCCCAAGTGCGGGGATAATAGGCAGGAGCTGCCAGGCCCAGGTGGGCCTCTGGTTAGGTCCTGGAGGAGCCTCTCAGAGATAGGAAGTGAGGAGTCAGGCAATCTCTGGCCAGTAGACCAAAGTTTCTATAGAGACGAGATGAACAGGAAACATGGGACCCGCAGGAGGGGCTGTGGGAACCCAGTGGTGTTTGGTGGTGGTAGTGCCCAGCAGGGGAGCTTCTCCTAAGATGTCAAACAATCTTAACAGTCTTAAACAAACAGTCCATGGTGTGTGGTCATTTGCACTGGCTTGGCCTTGTGTTCCACTGGGAGGCTGCATCCCTGGGCAGCTGAGGAAACACTTGTTACAGGTGTGTCTTGGAGCACCTAGCAGCGTGTGGGTTCTAAAGTCATACGTGTAAACTGCCATGTGTCCTAACAAGAGCTGCTTCCTTCTTATCTTGTCATGCAGGTCTGCAGGGAGGGCCCAGCCTTTACCACTGCCCAGAGAGCATAGCAGTACCTCCCCCACACCAACTGTGGCCTTTTGTTTTCTGGGTGACACTAGCATCAGGCGGTGTGATGTGTCCGGGTGACTAATCTCCTCCAGGCTGGGCAGCTGTCACAGCGGGGCCTGTAGTGCTGGGGAAAGCTGACACCCTAGTGGAGACCTGGCAGGCAAGGGCCCTGGCGGCAGCAGGCAGTGAGGCCTGCAGCTTCCTCTTCTTGGGACAGAAAGTAGACCCTAACTCAAGTAGGCATGGTCTCACCACTGAACCTCGTTCTTACCTCAGAGGGCGCAGTGGAGTCAGTGAGATAGTAAAGGGCTTACCAAGTCCTGTCACAGTAGATGCTGGACGAGCAGGACGGGTGCTAATACTGTGAGCCCTTTCTCTAGCCCATCTCACCCTGTCCCAGGGTCCAAGAGAACCTTGTATTCTACCCATCCCTGGGGACAGATCCAGGGTCCCACATCTATCTGTACTGTCTGCCTGTGGGCTTTATGTATGCTTCCCGTTTGTGGCTTAGTTTCCTCATCAGGCACTGTGTGTGTGTGTGTGTGTGTGTGTGTGTGTGTGTGTGTGTGTGTACACATAGTGGACTCAGTCAGTATTAGCTGGATGTCCCTGTGTTTGGGAGGAAAGCAACCCTTAGTGTCTGCTCTTTCATTTCTGGAACTCACCTCCTGTGCAGTCTTAATGCTGCTTTCCCAGCACAGCTCACTGATTGTGGGAGCTCCATCCCTGGGCCCACTTCCTTCTCTGTTAGACCCTGTACCGGCCTTGAAGCTACTTGCCCAAGACCCATGACAAGGATGGATGGAGGATTGGGGAGATCAGGTGCTACATATATCAGGAGGGACTGTGCTCCCAGACTGTCCTTCCCTTTGCCCATTAATGGTTAAGGGTACTTTGCCCCTGCTCTGGGCTTCAGCAGAAACTGTCACTCGTTCATGTCTGTGACTTGTTCCATGACTGTGTCTTGGGCTTCCATGGCTGTTCTTTGGAGCTATCACCCTCAGCTGACTGGGAGCTTCCTGCCATCCTCAAGTGTAGACGAGGTATAAGCAGAGGAAGCTGATCCCAGTGGCCTGGGAAGGAGGAAAGGTAGAATAGGGAAGCAGGTGAAAGGAAGGATCTCGGAGAGCTCGCATGGTCTGGTACACACCAGGGGTGGAGACCAAGGCCCCTGCCTTCCTGCAGGAGGCTGTCTGGGTCATCTCAAGCTTAGAATTATTAGCCTGAGGCTTCAAGCCTGGGACAATGGTGCACTGGGTCCCTCGACAGGAAGACTTAGAGGTTTTCAGGCATCACACTTTGGGATGTCCACACTCTGCTTTCTAGAAAAGGGAGACAGCCACTCAGTACCAGGAAGTTCTTAGAGATGTATATACATGGCATCCAGGATTCAGAAGGCTCTTCTTTTAGCCTAAGCCTCTTACTGCATCTACCAAGTTAAGACAGAGCACTCTTTCCTGGGGATGGAGAGGGCATGCCTTTCTAACTCTCTGAAGCCTGGTTTCCCAATGTCTGGAAATTGACAATGTTGACGCTGAGGATACAGATTTTCTCAGGACCGAGATCCTTCGCAGATAGCCTGAGTGTGTTGGTTTATTCATTCATTTATTTAGTTGCATTTAGTTGCACTATATCCCAGGAGAGGAGCCCAACCTGTTCCATGTTGGGGCAAAAGGAAGGTCAGGTGAGAGGGAAAAACTCCAGGGCCCTATGGTCCATGTAGGCATGGTCTGGGGTCCCAGATTGCCTTTTGTTTTCATTTCTGGCAAGGTAGATGAAGACCCTTTGGGCTCAGGTCTCTGTTGGTTCTAGTGCCTGGGCAGGTAAAGCCCCATCTCCCAAAAACTCCTGGGGTAGAATCTGGGGAATACTAGCCAGGAACAGTGTCTGCTTTCCCGTAGCTGTAAGCCTGGGTTCCCTGCTCATCTGATACCTGCAAGCATTTTAATGGAGGCCAGACAGTCCTCATCCCTAGCACCTAAGTGTCCCTTCTTTGCTCGTGGGGCACAGATGGGCTTCAGCTTGGCCCAGCTCCTGACACTCCGAGTCTGTATGCCCAACAGCCCCTGGTATGGAGCCCTTCTTTAGGAGGCATTTCCAGCAGAAGGCACCAGGTCCTGGACAGAGGCTGCAGCCGTCCAGTGGTATGGGGCTGCCCACAGGCAAGGCTCGACGCCGCTCTCCTGCGGGGCAGGCCTCCTCCTCACTGGCCCAGAGGCGCCGCTCCAGTGCACAGCTCCAGGGCTGTTTCCCCAGCTGCGGGGTGGGCACCCAAAGTGCCAGCCGCAGGCGCTCCAGCACTGCACCCCCTGCCTGCAATCCCCGCTTCGTGGTGGATATGGTGCCCATCCTACAGCCTGCCACTGTTGAGGCCCAGCTTCTGGGTGCACCTGTGCTGTTGGCTGGGCTTGTGGGCATGAAAGAGGAGGAAGGTGCCCAGGAGGGAGATGAGACACCTGGGGCATCACGTGATGCCAAACTGGGCTCCAGGACACCAAGGCCCTCTTCGCACCAGGGCACCTGGCCATTGCTTCCCATACCCCGGTGCCTGCGCAGAGCTTCCTCCCACCTGCTCCCTGCCGATGTGGTGTATGGCCATACTCTTTGGGGCCTGCATGGGCACTATCGTCGCCTCAGCCAAAGGTGGCCCTCAGGCCAACACCCTAGTGTTGGGGGCCGAAGCCAAAGAGCCTCGGGCACTGCATCAGGCTTCATGGTACCTGCCCGTGCGCGCCCACTGTCACGCAGACGCCAGGTAGCTCTAAGGCGGAAGTCAGCTGGACCCCAGCCCTGGAACACCCTGCTTATGTAGGTATAGCAATGCTCATCAGGGTGTGGGGCTAGCTCAGAGGAAGGGCTTTGAAGCTCTACCTCGTCTGGGGGTGGCCCTCTTGGAAGCAGCTTGGGGCAGTGCTGAAAGGAGCTGAAGAGCCTCAGACCTCTGTGGCAGTCACTGTAAGCCGTTTTTCTGGGTAGCTGGCCCTGGGCCTTCAGTTGTCCTTCTTTCTGTAGGAAAGCCATCACCAAGTCAGGCTTCCAGCACCTGGCACCCCCTCCTCCCACGCCTGGGGCCCCGTGTGGTGAATCTGAGCGGCAGATCCGGAGCACTGTGGACTGGAGTGTGAGTATCTGTGTACTAGGCAGGGTAGGAAGCTACTCCTCAGTTCCAGTCCTGCTGGCTTCTGATCCTCCTGAGCAGTCAGGACCCAGGGCTTGTGGGCCACTGGGAGAGAAGTCCCCATGTCTGGGCAGACTTCCAAGGGGGAGGCAGCAGCCTTTGAGCCAGGCTTAAAGCAGTTTGGAAAACAAGAGACAAAAGCAGACTGCGGTGGCTATAGCAGGCTTTTCTCGGGAGGTGATGGGTAGGGTTGGGGTGACAGATAAGCACTGAGCCTGCTCATTCCATGGGTTAGGAGTCAGCAGCGTATGGAGAGCACATCTGGTTTGAGACCAACGTGTCCGGTGACTTCTGCTATGTCGGGGAGCAGTACTGCGTAGCTAGGATGCTGGTGAGTGAGCTCAGTGGGGCCTGCTGCCCCCTGGTGGCGGAGTGGGTCTAGACCTCCAAGGCAACAGCTGCAGCTCTTGGTGGGCACTGCTCTCACCTGCTTGCACTTGCTGTGGGCTGCTCCGGGGTGAGAGGAAGGGGGTCATGTCTAATGACAGGTGCTGGGACTGGAATCCCCACACATTGAACGTGTTCTTTGCTTGCTCTGAGGTGGTATCTCAGGTAAAGTTACCTGGTGCCTCAGGGCCTCCCCTCTTTCTGTCCTACAGCAGAAGTCAGTGCCCAGAAGAAAGTGTGCAGCCTGTAAGATTGTGGTGCACACCCCATGCATTGAACAGTTGGAGAAGGTACGTGCAGCTGCTCAGCCTTCTGTGCCTTCGCCTTGGGATGCTGATGCATTCTTGACATACACACCTGTAGCTCCATGGACATCCAGGTTACACAAGCATGACGTGCCAGGAATGACCCACCAAGCACAGTAGCAAAGCCCCTGAGTCAGGTGCTTGCTTTTAGCCCTGCCTCTCCCCATTTGTTAGCTGTCCTACTCTACTCTAGAGTGAGCATGGCCTGCAAATGTGGTTCATTGACTATTACCCAATAGCATGAGTGACCAGTGTGTCATTTTACCACATCCAGCCTAACATTCAAAGGGGCCATTGTGGGCGTGGGCTCCAGCAGCTGTCTTGTATATGCAATGTCCTAGCTTCAGTCTCCAGTTCTAGAAAATAAAAACAAAACAGCTGTGGTGGGCCCACCTGTGTTCCTGCTGTGCTACTGCTGGGAGATATGTCCCAAGGACCATTTTCCAAGTGTGTCTGTGGGAGGAAAGGGGAATGCCAGACCAGGTGCCTGTCAAGACAGGGACTAGGCCTGAAGTGGAAGACAAGCGCTCCCATGTTTGCGGAAGTCCAGGCCATCATGTGACAAAGTCTTTAAGAACATAAATGCCCCAGCAAGGCTAGGTTAGGCTAATTCCTCCAGTCCCTGAATTGTACAGTGAGGCTTTTCTATGGTTCTTCTGAGACCAAAGCAGGGACTGGTGGGGAGAAAAGTAGACACATGTTCCTGGCTGGGCATAGTGGGGCATGCCTGTAATCCCAGCATTCAGAAGGCAAGACAATCTCTTCAAGTTCAAAGACCCTGGTTTATGTGTTCTGTGTGTGTGTGTATGTGTGTGTGTGTGTGTGTGTGTGAGAGAGAGAGAGAGAGAGAGAGAGAGAGAGAGAGAGAGAGAGAGAGAGAGAGGGAGAAAGAGAAAGATACGAGAGAGACAGAGAAGGAGGGAGAGAGAGAAGGAAAATGCAACCCTGTTATGGAAGGTGACCATGAACCTGGGCTTAGAACATTGGCTAAGGGTCTCCAGGGGTCAGTCTGCACAGCCACAGGAGGGATTGGTTCCTGCCTTCACTTGAGCTGGGAATGCTGGAGGGTGAGAGGGAAAGAGATGATCAGTGCTCCCACTCACTACTGTGTGAGGGGGACATGAACCCCCACCTCCACCCTAGCCTCTCCATCCTTGTATCCTAAGTAAAAAAACAGGAAAGACCCCTATGGTCAGTGGTCAGGAGGGCTTCTAAGAGGGGGTAGTCGTGTTTCAAGGGGCTCTTGGGGTGATTTGGGCCTCTACCTGCCTGTGAGGTTGACTCTAGGAGACCTTGTCCAAAGAAGGCTCTGACATTTTGGTGCTCACTGCAATATTTCACAGATCAATTTTCGCTGTAAGCCATCCTTCCGTGAATCAGGCTCCAGAAATGTCCGTGAGGTGAGTGTGCAGCCGTGAGGAGCAGGGCGGCCCAGGCTCCTGAGGGATGAGTGCCACCAGGGTGTTCAGCTTCTAGGCTGAGGTTCTGGGGTCCTGTCTGCAGAGGGATAGGGTTCAGAATGTTTATTAAGGGGTTCAGCCTTCCCTCCAGGCCATGGAGAAAAGTCTACAGCCCCTTTCATCTTTCTACAAGGGACTGTAGAGGGCTTCCTGTGGACTGAATTCAGGGCTGCACCTGTCCAGTCCCTCACTTGTTCCCATGACCTTTCTCCCTTCCCCCAGCCAACCTTCGTAAGACACCACTGGGTACACAGGCGACGCCAGGATGGCAAGTGTCGGCATTGTGGAAAGGTAAGGGCCGTGTGTGAAGGCACCAGCTACATGCTGCTCACTGCCCCTGTGCATCCAGTGTGGAGTCTCGGGTGTGCTGTCACTCAGGCAGTCTTTGAAGTAAGCGAGGGAGGGAGATGGGGGGCTTGACTTTTGAACTAGCTAGGAACCCTTTGAGAACTATATTGACTTTTCATTCATTAATTCAGTGGTTACTTAGGAAGTGTTGTGTGTGATGTCTTGAGTTAGGCAGCAGGCTCCCTGCCTCCTGAGGACAGTGGCCTGTGGACTGGGTGCTCAGGACATCTTCCCTACACAGCCCTGTTGCTCACCCACTTGTTGACTGCTGGTCTGTCTCCCTCAGTAAGACAGACTCTCAAGAATGGGCTCAGCCCTCCATACTTTCCCCATGCCCTACACACAGTAGCCATTGACAATGATTTGTGGACATGGCACAGATAGGATGGGTGAGGAGAGGCCGGCGGCAGCAGTACAGCTGGGTCTCTACTGGGCCACCTTGTCCACACAGGGCTTCCAGCAGAAGTTTACCTTCCACAGCAAGGAGATTGTGGCCATCAGTTGCTCCTGGTGCAAGCAGGCGGTAAGTGGCCTCTGTGAGCTTGAGCTGAGCGTCTGGTGGGTCCCCAGTCTCAGCCTGGCACAGCTCAGCCTGCCAATGCTTTCTTCCAGTACCACAGCAAGGTGTCCTGCTTCATGCTGCAGCAGATTGAGGAGCCCTGCTCCCTGGGGGTGCACGCAGCTGTGGTCATCCCACCCACCTGGATCCTACGGGCGCGGAGGCCCCAGGTGAGTCCTTCCTTTATTCTTAGCACCTCTCCCCATGGGACCCACCAGTCACAGCTCATCCACACCCGATTCCTTTGCAGAATACCCTCAAGGCCAGCAAGAAGAAAAAGAGAGCATCCTTCAAGAGGAGATCTAGCAAGAAAGGACCCGAGGTTAGGCCTGGGCTGGGGTGGTTGGGACCAGGAACCAGTTCAGGGCCTTGGACCATACCGCCAGTTTAGCCTGACTGAGTTTGGCTCTGGAGGTCTGAGGAGGTTCCTTGTAGACAGGCCCATGGAAGGTCTGCTATTGAGGGTGGGTGTGCTCACTTGTGGCAGGGGATGCTGAGGGGGATGTAGGCTAGGGCCTCCAGGACAGGAAAGCGCCTTATAGGTTCTCTGTCTCCCAGGAAGGCCGCTGGAGACCCTTCATCATCAGGCCTACCCCATCCCCCCTCATGAAGCCCCTGCTGGTATTTGTGAACCCTAAGAGTGGGGGCAACCAGGTAGGCATAAGCTTTCCACCCACGAGCCACAAGTGATTAGGGGGCCAGTATTATACCCACCTGTCCATAGTGGTTCTCAGCAACCATTTGGGGCTTCAGCTCCTACCTTGCTTTTCCAGGAACCCTGAGAGGACCTTATCCCATCTCACTGTTTATTGTAACTGGTTCTCACGATCGTGTCCCCTCTCTCTGCCCCCATCCCCCTCTTCTCATTGTCCCGTGGCTGTCCCTACAGGGCGCTAAGATCATCCAGTCTTTCTTGTGGTATCTGAATCCTCGACAAGTCTTTGACCTGAGCCAGGGGGGACCCAAGGAGGCGTAAGTACTCTACCTGGTTCTCCAGGACAGTGGAGGCTTGCCTCGCTCTTGGTATGTCACATGTCTCCTGACTCTATTCCTGTCCTCCCCTGGCCCAGGCTGGAAATGTACCGCAAAGTGCATAACTTGAGGATCCTGGCTTGCGGGGGCGACGGCACGGTGAGTTCTGTAAGTGGCCTCATGCCTGCTGCACTCCTCCCCCGTGCGGACCTGACTGATCCACTGTGCTCTGTCCTCCTCCAGGTTGGCTGGATTCTGTCCACCCTGGACCAGCTGCGCTTAAAGCCACCGCCCCCTGTGGCCATCCTGCCCCTGGGTACCGGCAATGACCTGGCCCGTACCCTCAACTGGGGTGGGGTAAGCGCCCTTTAGAACAGGATTGCCAGAGGGGAAGTATATCCATTGACCACAGAGAAAGCTCAGTCTCAGCCTCTTTCCACCAGGGTTACACAGATGAGCCTGTGTCAAAGATCCTTTCCCATGTAGAGGAGGGGAATGTGGTACAGCTGGACCGCTGGGATCTCCGAGCAGAGCCCAACCCTGAGGCAGGCCCTGAGGAGCGAGATGATGGAGCCACTGACCAGGTAGGTCAACTAGGGCTACCGGGCAAGGGTTTGTGAGCCTGAGATTCTTTTTTTTGTTTGTTTTTTTTTGTTTTTTGTTTTTTCGAGACAGGATTTCTCTGTGTAGTTTTGGAGCCTGTCCTGGAACTAGCTCCTGTAGACCAGGCTGGTCTCAAACTCACAGGGATTCGCCTGCTTCTGCCTCCTGAGTGCTGGCTGAGCCTGGATTCTTAAGGATCTGGCTGGACTCTGCACATTTACTATCTCCGGGGTTCTGGAAAGCTGAGTTTCCAGTTCTACACATTCTGGCCTTTTACTGTCCCAGGAGTGTAGTGGTGCCCACTGCAGGCTGGTTTCTTACTCAGCCTTCTGGTGCATGATTAGGGAGGGCCTCCTGTATGCCAGCCTCTGTTCTGGAGTTGATGCAGTCCATGGCATGTGGGGTGCAGTGTTGCAAGGATCCAGCAGGTCATCCAAGGAGCTGCCCTCCCCGCTCCCAGCTAGAAGAGCAGGGCCTCCCCAGCAGTGCTGCAGAGGTGCTGGGGAAGCTTTGGCACACTGTTGACTTGACACAGAGGCCTTCAGAAGTAGATGGACTGAGCAGGGGTAATAACGACTATGGCGGGCACCTGAGAGTCACCTCCTCGTTTCCACACCTTGACATTTTTCTAGCTGCCCCTGGATGTCTTCAACAACTACTTCAGTCTGGGCTTTGATGCCCACGTCACCCTGGAGTTCCATGAGTCCCGAGGTTAGCATCCTCCTGCTGAGGGGACCTGGGGGCCAGGGCAGGCACGGGAGGTTCAAGAGTGTTCCAAGGAGGGCCAGATCTTGCTCTCTTAGTCTCCTCCCCTAACCTGGGAAGCCCCAGCAGGTTGACTGACGTCACCGTCCCTTTCTCTACAGAAGCCAACCCAGAGAAGTTCAACAGCCGCTTTCGGAATAAGATGTTCTATGCTGGGGTAAGTCTGGGGTAGCCAGCCCCCAGCCCCATGTGCAGCTCACAGGACCCCTGTGACAGACACAGTGGTTTATCACACCCTCTGTCTCCAACAGACGGCTTTCTCTGACTTCCTGATGGGCAGCTCCAAGGACTTAGCCAAGCATATCCGCGTGGTGGTAAGGAGGGCTGGCGGACACACAGTGGAGCCCAGTAGGAGGGAGGCCATTAGGGTACACGTGTTCTCCAACACTCCCCTGTTCCTGTGTCCAGTGTGATGGAGTAGACCTAACCCCCAAGATCCAGGACCTGAAACCCCAGTGCATCGTTTTTCTGAACATCCCCAGGTGAGGAAATGGGGCTCCTGTGGTCCCTGCTGTTCCATCCTGCTAAGTCCATGCCGGAGCCCATCTGTTCCCTCCCCTTAGGTACTGTGCAGGCACCATGCCCTGGGGCCACCCTGGGGAGCACCATGACTTTGAGCCCCAGAGGCATGATGATGGCTACCTCGAGGTCATCGGCTTCACCATGACATCCCTCGTGAGTGCTCCTTGTCCTAAACTGTTTGTTCTTTTCCCTTCACCAGCCAGGGTTGGGTGCTCACCTCTGCTCTGTTCTTGGCCTGAGTCCCCTAGTTGGACATCTTGGCCTTCTTCCTCTTCCCTCTCGTCTGCATTGTCTGGGGTTCCCTCGTGTGTTTATCTTGCCCCACCCACCACTTGACCTGAGCATTCTTTGCCCACAGGCAGCACTGCAGGTGGGTGGGCACGGAGAGCGGCTGACCCAGTGCCGAGAAGTGCTGCTCACCACGGCCAAGGCCATCCCTGTGCAGGTGGACGGTGAGCCCTGCAAGCTTGCGTCATCACGTATTCGAATCGCCCTGCGCAACCAGGCCACCATGGTGCAGAAGGCCAAGCGCCGGAGTGCTGCCCCACTGCACAGCGAGTAGGTCCATGGTAGCCATCGTGTACCGAGGGGCCTGGAACCAAGCACTGATTTACTTGAGCTTTGGTTTCCTGCCCTGCAAAGGGGACTTGTAGTCTGGTGATAAGAGAGCACTTGCTTAGCATGGTCCTCTTAGCATCCGGTCTTGTGGCCAGCTGAGGACTGGTGTCCCAGGCAGGGTCCTGGCTGAGTTCCTTGTCGTTGGTCCCACCCTACAGTCAGCAGCCAGTCCCCGAGCAGCTGCGGATCCAGGTGAGCAGGGTCAGCATGCACGACTATGAGGCTCTGCACTATGACAAGGAGCAGCTCAAGGAGGCCTGTGAGTGGCAGCAGGACTGTGGCAGGGAGGGGTGAGCAGCTGCTGGGCTGCCTGCAGACATGCAGAAGGGACATGCAGCCAGCTGCTGAAAGGCCCCTCTGTCTTCTAGCTGTGCCTCTGGGCACTGTGGTGGTCCCTGGGGACAGCGACCTGGAGCTCTGCCGTGCCCACATTGAGAGACTCCAGCAGGAAAGTGGTGTAAGCAGGACGAGGTGGGGGCACCCGAGCTTCCTCCCCAGACTATCCGTGGC
The DNA here is from genome assembly GCF_037038515.1 of Microtus pennsylvanicus. Lineage (NCBI taxonomy): Eukaryota > Metazoa > Chordata > Mammalia > Rodentia > Cricetidae > Microtus > Microtus pennsylvanicus. Next base: position 69,154,646 of record NC_134580.1, on the reverse strand, counting down.
CCACTCTGACTTCTGCTTCTGTCACAGGAGCCCGATGGCGCTGGAGCCAAGTCCCCGACATGCCACCAACTATCCTCTAAGTGGTGTTTCTTGGATGGTGAGTCTGCCTTGAAGGGTCAATTCTAGGCAGCGCTGGGCTCTGTCCCGCTAGCCCTCCTTTGGGGGAACCTGGGCTGGGCCAAGGATGTTCCCCATACTCAGCGAGGCATCTCTTCTCCAGCTACCACTGCCAGCCGCTTCTACAGGATCGACAGGGCACAGGTAAGCATTGCAGGCCCTCCTCCTCCACAGCCAGTTTCTGTACCCTGCACACTCGCACCTCTGCAGGCAAGTTTCAGGGTTAGCCCCACAAGCCAAGCATGCTCACCACAGCCTCATGGCCATAATATCCTCACATGCCTGTGGCTGTGGATCACATGCCCCCACCCTCCAGGAATGCACAGGGATGGTGCCAACAGAAAAAGCTGGCATACCCAGAAAAGGCTTTCTGGGTGGGTGGAAGGGAGGGCCTCGAAGCACAGTGCTATCCAGGGAAGCAGAAGAAAATAGCCAGGGCTAGATCACCTGGCTTAGCAGTGGGAAGTAGTTGTTGCGCTGGTGAATGCCACATATAGAGGTGAGGGACTGGGCTGAACAGGAAGACGGACTCTCCCCCAAGGTTCCTGCTCTGAGAGAGGTTTCTCTAGGTCTGCTGCCTTGCTTGCTGCCCTAGCCCCACCCCCACCACTGGGGACTAAAGGCCATACATGCTGGCACTGACCTTCAGTTCTAACCCTCCCCCACAGGAGCACCTCAACTATGTGACGGAGATTGCCCAGGATGAGATTTATATCCTAGACCCTGAGCTGCTGGGGGCATCAGCACGGCCTGACCTCCCCACCCCTACCTCCCCGCTCCCTGCCTCCCCCTGCTCCCCCATACCCCGGTGAGTCCCAGAGCCCCCCTGACCACCACTCCCCCAGCTTTAAACCCTGTCTGCTGGCTGCAGGCTTGGAATTCCCGCCTTTAGACACAGAGTGAGCACTCAGGGGCAGGCTTTGTCCCTCTGCTAGGATGCTCCCTACCACACAGGCCACTCCCCAGCCCAGAATCCCTCTTCCTCAGCAGCCCTTCAGTCCTGGGCCTCCTGGCCTGTCTGTCCATTGTCCCCTGAGGTCCCAGGCCATCCTCTGGACTTTGGACTTGCTGCCTCCCACTTGCCCCTTTTCAGATACCCCACCCCTCAGTCTCAGCTTGGCTTCTCCCTCTCAGGGGGATCTTTTCCAGGAATGCCACCTGAAGGTTGGGAAGTATCCAATCTCCAGTTACCATCTGCTTGGTCACCCTGCCCCGTTGTGTTCAATAGCACTTCCAGATTCCTTATTTCCTGGTTGTCTTATGTCTCTGAGCTCAGTTGGGAGCCGTATGGCTCCCTGCTTGTTCTCCACAGTGTGTGATGTGCAGGAAGCACTCAATAGACTTGAAAAAATGAAGGCCAATATGTGCGCTGGGTCACAACTTCACCCTGTTCTGTTTGCAGGTCACTGCAGGGGGATGCTGCACCACCTCAAGGTGAGCTCTTTCCCTAGGGTCCTGCCACTCTCCTTTCCTTGGTCTATGTGTGAGGTTCAGTGGGAGTCAGCCATTGAGTCCCGTGTTATCATATGCCCCAGCGGGTTCCTACCCTGGACAGTGGTTCCTACCCTGGACAGTGGTCCATCATCACACACACTGTTCACACATCAAGCCATGCCCAGGCCACTGACCTCAGGGTCTGATGGACAGATGTTCTGTGCAGGTGAAGAGCTGATTGAAGCTGCCAAGAGGAATGACTTCTGCAAGGTACCAGTCAGAGCTTAGCCTTGCCCCTGGAGCCCTCACCCTGGGCGGTATTAGGCACTTGTCATCAGCTAGTCCTCCATATGGGATTGCCCTGTCTAGGTGACTTGCTGCTAGGGGCTACTCACCCAGTCTTCCTGTCCCTGGTACTTGGACTGGAGTCAATCTTAAAGGGATTGCAGGCTCCAGAGCTTGGTTGGCTGTACATTTTGGGGGAGGCCTCACATGTCATATGAGAAGACTTGTATCTCTAATGACACCCAAAGAGACCCTCAGAAGCCACCTGTGGTGACATATACCTTTAATCCCAGCTCTCAGGAGGCAGAGGCAGGAGGATCTCTGTGAATTCAAGACCAGTCTGGTCTACATAGTTCCAGGACAGCCAGGACTACATAGAGACAACCTGTCTCAAAACAGCAAAACCCTCAAAGGCTCCTAGTGTGACCTGTGTGAGCTTATGCCTGGGTCCATGCTTGTGGAGGGAGGGAGACCCAGCTCTGCTCTGCCCTGCCCATTGTCCTCAGCTCCAGGAGCTACACCGAGCAGGAGGTGACCTCATGCACCGGGACCAGCAGAGCCGCACACTCTTGCACCACGCAGTCAGCACTGGCAGTAAGGAAGTGGTCCGCTATCTGCTGGACCATGGTAAGCTGTGCTCCTGGGCCTGGGCCTGGGTGGGAAGAAAGGGGCTGTCAGGCTCTGAGTGCCTTTCATCCTTCAGCACCGCCAGAGATCCTTGATGCTGTGGAGGAGAAGTGAGTACTGGGACAGAGCCCCTGGCCCGCCTGAAAACCACCTTCCTTCAGTCCTAACCATCTGGTCACCCAAAGCCCAAGAACCCTTTTTGGCCAGCATGGGGTACCCCTCCCCCTCTTGTCAAACTCCTGCCCTTTCTGCTGGCTGTTGGAAAGTGTCCACAAGCAGCCCCTGCCCCCCAGTGGGGAGACCTGTCTCCACCAGGCAGCTGCCCTGGGCCAGCGCACCATCTGCCACTACATCGTGGAAGCTGGGGCCTCCCTCATGAAGACAGACCAGCAGGTGAGCCTGGCAGAACCCAAACCCGCCCTTTTCCAGAAATTGGGGGCAGGGCTAGGAAACTTGAAGCTGTTTCCAAGTAATCCAGGCCTTGAGAAACCTGAGCTGGGTGGGGAAAACCTTGTAACCTGGGAGGTTACCCCTCCCCCATAGGCCCTCTCTTAAGGCCGTGGGGCCCTTCCACCCTTTTCCAGGGCGACACTCCCCGGCAGCGAGCTGAGAAGGCTCAGGACACAGAGTTGGCTGCCTACCTGGAGAACAGACAGCACTACCAGATGATCCAGCGTGAGGACCAGGAGACGGCTGTGTAGTGGAGGACACTACAGAGGACCACAGCGCCCTTTGCCCACCTCACTGCCACATTCCTGTCGGGTGGCCTTGGGGGGACCCTGCCCCAGGGAAGGAGCCCCGTGCCACCCCCGAGAAGCCGCTCAGATCTAGGGCTGGACTCTGAGGAGCTGGACTCTCGCCTGTCCCTGTGTTCATGGGGAACAGGAGATGGGCTGGCGGATCCCTTCGGGCAGCCTTCCCCTCACCATGGCAGATGGAAGCCAGGACAGAAAGCACCGATAGGAAGGCCTGCTCGCAGCAGGCCATTTGCTAGCTGCCTGGCCCTTTGGACTGTCAGGAGGCTTCGGGGTGCCTAGCCCTTCGCTCTGACCCACCCACCAGGGCCTCCCAGAAACTGAAGAGCCTGCTGTATTCACCTGCCCGCGGCCCTGCTTGGCACCTACCCTGGTGATCCTCATGTACCCAGTCATTTCATTTCAGACTGTATGGCCTGGGGTGGGGGGTGGGGCTCCCACGGTGACTTGTTTACAGCTGGGTGTGACTCAGTAAAGTGAATTTTTTTTCCTTTCTTGTTTTCTTTTTCCTTGTGTGGGTCTCTGATAAGCAGCGGCGTGTGCCTGGTTAACTTTGAGTTGGGGAATGGTCACCAGTACCTCAGACCGTTAGAGGGGTACCTACCTGGGATGGGTATGCCCGGCTCCTGACCTCTGCCTAGCGGCTTAGGCTCCCAGGGCCAGAGGCGGAGCTGATTTCCTCTGCTTCCCGCTCCTGCTGGGGCGATAACAATGAAAGTAAAAGGGGTGGGGCGGGGGCGGGCGGGGGTTCTTCGGTCCCTTGGCCCTGTGCCCTGGAGCAGTACCGCAGTCCCCTCCCCCTGTCCTGTAGTGGTGGGGAGGGGGCAGGGGGAACTACTGGTTGAGGTGAGCCTGAGGCCCCAGGGTCAGGGGTGGGCGGTTAGCACCTTTAGTGAAGCCTGGTCTGGAACTTCTCAGACAGCCCCTGTCAGCTACAAGGTTTACCAATCTCAGGCCTGCGCCCCCACCCCCTCCTAACCTCACTAGAAAAAGGGTCTTGAGCTTTGCTCGTCCCCAGCCAACTGGGGTCCCGGATACTCAGCTCCCGTACACATCAAAGCCCCTCCTTGCCCTCTGAGTGATCTGATCCCCAACAAGTAGGAGGTGAGCCAGGCCCCGAAGGTTAGCATCATGGATGCGGAGGCCTTCCTGAGGTCGGGGCCCACAGAGGGGAAGCGAATTGGTGTCCTGAGAGCTGTCGGCAAAGGGGACAAGTCCAAACCAGGGAAGGGGGAGGCGGGAGGAGGAAGAGTGCTGCGGCTCCAGAGCCCGTGAGAGGACTTTGAGCCAGGAGTGGAGGGGCAAGACGGAGCTCCAGGGCCAGAGACTCAGAGATCAGAGGTGAGGGGCAGGCGCGGGAGAGCGGCTAGGGGCGGGAGTGGAGGCGGGGACTAGGGGGTATGAGGAGGTGCGGGTTTGAGGGGAGGGGGCGGGGCGGGTCCTTCCATGGGAGTGGGGGGAGGGGTGGGGGCCCATGTGACCGGCTCAGACCGGTTCTGGAGACAAAAGGGGCCGCAGCGGTCTTGGCGGACCGCAGCTGTAGCGGGAGGGAGCGAAGCATCCACCGACAGTGAGCGAGTGAGCGCGGCACAGCAGCCACGGCCTCAGTCCCTCCAGGCTGCAGCCACCAAGGAGACTGAGGCGGGGGTGGGGGGCTACGCTGAGTCCCGGAATTGCGGCTTCAAGTCCTCCCTCCGTCGGCCCCTTGTCGGCTGGACCCCTTGGGCCTGGAAAGTGGGCCAAGTCGGGGTGGAAGGTGTTGTCCCCATCGGGGAAGGGAATGGGCAGGAAACTCTAACCCAAACTTTTCCTCTAGGATGCAGTACCGAGGCTTCTTCCTTCTAGCCCTTCTTGCCCTCCTGGCGCTCACATCCGCAGTGGCCAAAAAGAAAGGTGATGGGACAGGGTGGGCTCAGGAGGAAAAGGCCGGGAGGGCAAGTGAGGCCGCAGGACCTAGGGATTAGTCTCCCAGGGAGTTTCTGTGCACGCCAAGTCTTAACTCTGTTCCTTGCACTTTATAGACAAGGTGAAGAAGGGCAGCCTGGGGAGCGAGTGTTCGGAGTGGACCTGGGGGCCCTGCATCCCCAGCAGCAAAGACTGCGGCATGGGTTTCCGCGAGGGTACCTGCGGAGCCCAGACCCAGCGCATCCATTGCAAGGTGCCCTGCAACTGGAAGAAGGAATTTGGAGGTGAGGTGGGGCACAGGAGGAGGGCAGGAAGGCAGGGGCAGCCACAAGCCTCCTGTTTCTCACCCCGTGGGGCCACTCTCCCATCAGCCGACTGTAAGTACAAGTTTGAGAACTGGGGGTCGTGTGATGGAAGCACCGGCACCAGAGCACGCCAAGGGACCCTGAAGAAGGCTCGCTACAATGCCCAGTGCCAGGAGACCATCCGCGTGACCAAGCCCTGCACTTCGAAGACCAAGTCGAAGACCAAAGGTCAGTGAATACGGTGGGGCTGTGGATCTGGCTAGGGACTTCGCGCCATCTTTTCAGAGCGGTCTTAGAGTTGGAAATGGGCCGGTACTTGAAGGAGGTGCTAAACCTCTTTGCCCAAGTAGGAGCTACTCTTCCTGTTGGATCGTCCGATTTTCGTCCTGGAAAAGGCCTGTCTTTGTCACCTGAGGAGGGTTGGGTAGGGTGCCCTTAAAACTATAGGAAAGATGTCCCAAAGGGCCATGCTGCTGCCTGACCCACACAATTGAGGCCAACAGGGCAGGTCAGTCTGCCCACTTCCCAGGTGAGAAACACAGATATACTCTGATCCTGGATGAAAACCAGGCCGGGCTGAAGCAGTAAGATAGCCGTGACTTCAAGGCTACAGAGTAAGACTCTGTTAAAAAAGTAAAGAAGAAGAAGAGGTGGGGGGAGGGGGGGTTAAAAAGTTGCGGGAATAAGAAAAGGCTTAGTTGGCATCACAATGGCTGCCCTTTTCATCCACTTCCAGGTTAACTGATCAAAGACCACTAGGGGGCAGGATCTTCTCTCCTTGTTGTACTTAATTGTGGGCAGGTCTCACCCCATCACCTAACGAGAGCGTTTCTTATTTTCCAGCCAAGAAAGGGAAAGGAAAAGACTGATCTCAGGATGCTGGAGAGCCTCTGGCCTACCTGGGTCCCTGAAGGAGGCTTCTCTCCCACGGGCCCAAAATAGAACCCACCAGTGCCTTTTGTCTTCCACAGCCTTGTCAATCACGCCCTGCCGCTGCCTTCTCACCCACACCAAGTGCCCAAAGTGGGGAGGGACAAGCACAAGGGATTCTGGGAAGCTTGAACCTCCCCAGAGGGATCTGATTCCCAGCACCCCATTTTGTTCTCCCCACCCTGTTATGTTAAGAAATGAATAAAATAAACTCACATTTTTTCTCCAATAAAAGCTTCTTTTTTAATATATAAAAGTCCCTTCCCAGGGAGTTTGCCATAGAGTTTTGTTGGGGTTGGGGTGGGGAAAGACGGGCTGAAGGGAGTTGAGGCCTACTAGGAAGTGCTCCCAACAGCTCAGGAAAGAGCAGAACATTTATGAGAATGTCTTCCAGAGCCCCCTGGGTGTCATCTCTCCCGGGAACCACAGGGCTGGGGTTAGGGAAGAGAACCCAGATGCCTCACCTAGAAGAGTCTTGGTCCCTGCTCCTGCCAGTCTGGAGGGTTCTCCCCGGGGAGATGAAGGTGCTTGCCTCACCTGCACCATCACCAAGTGCACCCCCCACACCACACTTTCTTTTCTTTCTCTTGGGCCTCCCTCCTGCAGAGGTAGAGGAGAATGCCGCCCTTCGTTGGAAGCCTATGGGGGGTGCTCTTTACAGTAAGATTCACTACTGTTTGACTCAGTCTTGTTCCCCTGTAGTCTGTATCAGCTTCTTAGCTTGGTTTCCCAGTTGCCCCATCCAGATGTGACTGCTGGCCAGGGAAGAGACCAAGGGTCAGTGGGCACCTCAGCCTGGCTGAATCTCTCACCCTGGAGAGGGAATTGGGGGCAGGGAAGGGCCGAGCCTACATGCAGGGGGAGGGGGTGCAGGGAGGCGGAAAGCACCGATTACAGCAGAACGGGGTACCCCACCCCTCCAAGCCTGGCTCCTTTGCTCCTGGCCTCTGCTCTCCTATTGGTTCTTCCATCTCTGCTGATGGCCAGCCTTGACAGAACCGCTGCCCACTCCAGTCATTGTCCCCCATCCTCCTGAGGCAGGGTGACAGATAGGGGCCAGGTGGTGCCAGTTCAGACCGTCCGGGGCTGAGCTCCGGGCTTCGGTAGAGATCTACCCTCCAAACCCAGCGAAGAGCTTCTTGTGCCTCACTGTAAAGAGACCCGTTCTCTTTAGCAGATGCGAACGAACTCAGAATGGGGCCGCCTACTCGCTCCTCCACAGCCGGTGAGCCCATGTGGTTCCCCGGTACACACTCATGACACCAGCACCTCCTAGGGCACCTGCCTGTCTACCTGGCCGTGCCGATGTTCCGATACTGGCATAGCAGGAGGTGCCGGAAGGTCTTTTTGAAAGTGGCATTGCAAAGTGCATAGCAGGCAGGGTTGATGGTGCTGTTGACGTAGCAGAGCCAGTAGCCAATGGACCACACCCTCTCAGGGATACAGCTCTGGCAAAAGGTGTTCACCAGGACCATGACATTGTAGGGTGTCCAGGTGAGGATGAAGGCCAGCAGGATGGCAAAGATGGTCCGAGTCACTTTGCGCTCGCGGGCCGCCATCTGTCGCTTCTTCCGCACCTGGTTGCGAGCAATGCTGGCGAACTTTCGGGCCACATTAGCTGCTGGGCGCATGCCAGCTGGAGTGGCCGGTACAATCTCGATGGCTGTCACACACTCATTGCCTGTCTGCTTGGTTACAATCTGAATCTTGGACCATTTAGAGGCTGGGTTGAGGGTTCGTGGCTGCAGGGTAGGGGCGGGCAGGGCTGGTGTGGTGGCCTCTGTGGTGGATAGCTCTGTGGGTGGCCGTTCCTTGGTGTTCTGGGTGGCACTGCCCGAGCTCGACTCATTGGAAGTGTCCTTGTCGGTCACCGGGCGTGGAGGCGGGGGCAGGGCTGGCGGAGGGGCCTCTTCTAGCTTCCCGTTGCGCAGTTCCTCTCGAGAAGCGCCCCCTGGTGGAGGTTTCTTGATACTCGGCTTCATCAGGGGGCTCTTGAGGAAAGCCAGAGTCTTGGCCTTCTTCTCCTTGGGGCCCTCAGGTCGATGCTTGTGGACTCGACTGCGACTTGCGAGTGAGATGTGAATGTACAGCACCGTCATGATGACTACGGGCAGATAGAAGGCAGCAATGGCTGTGCCGAAGGTCACTGCCGGGTTGGATAAGAACTGGATGAAACACTGGTTATCAGGCACTGTCCTCTTGCCCACCACAAACTGCCAGAACAAGATGGCGGGGGCCCAGAGCACAAAGGACAGGACCCAGGCAGCCGCAATCATGAGGCCTGCCATTTTAGTAGTGCGGCGGGCAGGGTAGGTGAGGGGTTTGGTGACGCAGAAGTAGCGGTCAAAGCTGATGATGAGAAGGTTCATGACGGAGGCATTGCTCACTACATAGTCCAGGGCCAGCCACAGGTCACAGACCACCGCGCCCAGGGGCCAGTAGCCCTTGATGATGTACACGGTGTAGAGGTTCATGGAGAACGCACCTATGATGAGATCCGCGCATGCCAGGCTGAACAGGAAGTAGTTGTTGACTGTCTGCAGCTGCCTGTTGACTTTGATGGACAGCATCACCAGGATGTTACCCACAACAGTCACCAGGCTCAGCGAGCCTGTCACTGTGGCGATGAACACCATCTCCACTGTCTCCAGGTGGTTATGGGTGGCCGTGACCAGGCGCACAGACTGATTGGCTGAGCTGCCATTGCCAGGTGTGAAGTTCGCCATGCTGAGCCCAGCTGGGTACAGGTGGCAGTGGCTGGAGGGAAGGAGACAGGAAGGAGTGAGTTGCTGAAGAGGATGAGGGGCCCCATGGCAGGAGGGAGGTCACCCGGGAAGAAGTTAGGGCGCTCCAGCACATTGTCCCGCAGTTTTCACTCATAAAGTGAGTAGAACTGAGAGCCTCCTGGGGGCCCAGCGCTGGCATCAGCTCAGGGCTGAGATCAGAAGCGGATGAAACACTCATGGTTCCCACAGAATGGATAACCCAGTTTGGGGAGAGATAGAAGCGTGAGGAAAGGAAAATAAGGCAGAGAGGGGTAACAAAAGTGAGTCAGAAGACAGGAGATGGGTTGTTCCTTGTGGGTGATCATGTGCCTCCCCTGGGAGATGACGGAACAACGACAAGGAGATGGCCATGCGAAGAGCTGTGGCACATGGCCGGGATAAGACATGGACAGGCCAGTATATGGAGCCCAGGAAAGCAAAGGCAGCGTGAGGAATGTCCCAGACTGCAAGGTGGAGATGGAGAGAAGTGTTGGATCATTCGCTCCCTCACTCATGTCCTTCCAAGCCTGCTTCTCGGGTACCGAGGATTGTGTCCAGTGCCACACATGGTAGACGACGTGCACACACAGACCACATGTGTAGACGTGCACACACAGACCACACGCGTAGACCACACATGTAGACGTGCACCACACACACAGACCACACGCGTAGAAGTGCACCACACGCACAGACCACACGTGTAGATGTGCACACACAGACCACACGCGTAGACGTGCACACACACACACAGACCACACGCGTAGACGTGCACCACACGCACAGACCACATGTGTAGACGTGCACACACAGACCACACGCGTAGACGTGCACCACACACACAGACCACACGCGTAGACGTGCACCACACGCGTAGACGTGCACCACACGCACAGACCACACGCGTAGACGTGCACCACACGCACAGACCACACGCGTAGACGTGCACACACAGACCACACGTGTAGACGTGCACACACAGACCACACGCGTAGACGTGCACACACAGACCACACGCGGTAGACGTGCACCACACGCACAGACCTCTCGGCCATATAGCCCTGCTTGGCCATTTCTTTTCTTTTTTCTTCCTTTCTTTTCTTTTCTTTTCTTTTCTTTTCCCTTTCTCTCTCTCTCTCTCTCTCTCTCTCTCTCTCTCTCTCTCTCTCTCTCTTTCTTTCTTTCTTTCTTTGAGATAGGGTCTTACCTAACAGGCTGACCTCAAACTCACAGAGTTTGATCTTCCTGTCTGTCTCTAGAGGGCTGGAATTAAAGGCATGTACCACCACCTCTAGCCACTTGGGCGTGTCTTAACCAAATATGGCCGAGCTCTGGAGGCTTGTTCTCGACCCCCGCGTCTACACTGCAGATGCAGGCAACAATGCAGGAGCAGCGTCAGAGGTCTCCTAAGTTCCTACATTCTGTGACGGGCATCGTCACGACGAACCTGGGGCAGATGCTGAGGAAACGGCACAGGCATGTTAAATAACCTCTGTAGTTATTTGAATAAATGGGGTTCCGTGTTTCCTTGATGTCCCGTTGCTGGTAGAGTGCATTTGAGGGGCAAAGAAGACGGTCCTAGAACTAAGACACAGGTCCTGATGCCCTCAGGAGGTGAGGTGCGAGCTGGGACGCCAGGAGAGGAGTAGGAATAGGAAGAGGATTCAAGCTCGGTGTTGCCTCCCCAGCCCAGCCCCAGGGGATGAGTGGGCACTGCAGGGGCAGTGGTGGGCTCTCAGTGTCCCAGGGCTCCAAACACAAGAAATCAGAAATTTAAAGGACTCAGCAGCTGAGGAATGGTCTTCCTGATTTCCTCAGAACACAGGCCAGTCTAACCTCCCCTGGGAGTCCTCCTGCAGCCAGCCTCTGAGTTCATATCCCACACAGAGAATGACCCGGCTGAGGTCCGACAAGGCCCTCCCGAGTCTGCTTCCCTCCCACCAGGCTCCCTTCAGCTCTCCACCACCTTCCTCTTCCATACATGTGAGGGAGGCCCACGCCCAGCACACTGTGCCAGGGCAGCCGCTCAGCCCAGCCTCCTTCACACCCGCCAACACACAACCATTCCACATACGCACACAGGCCCCATCTCAGCCACACGCAGGTTGTATACGCAATTCTGTGCGTCTGTCTGTGTGTGTGAACGAGGAAACGAGGGTACAGCAGCCGGCTGTGGAGGAAGACGCACCCCGTCTGCAGCCTGGTTCAGTGGAAGGCCAGCAAGGCCTAGCTGGACTGTCTGAGGAGAGTCATCTGTGCTCCTAGGACTTAACTCCCTCATTTACAAAACAGGATCTCGTCCCATCACAGTCTTTGAATAGCCAGGTGATTCTGTCAGCGCCACAGTTTGCTCTCCACCTGGAGATGGTCCTGCAGGCTGCAGACACACGCCAAGTTTGGCCCCAGTCCTCCAGCGCCCCCTCCCCCGCCACAGAAGACACAAGACCCTGCCGTTAACTTCAAAATTAAATTCTCCTGCTCTAAATCCTTGGGTCAAAGAAGGACAGGAGGAGAGGGGGTAATGATCCCTCCAAGGTCACCCAAGGAGTCAAGGGTAAGACAGATGGGTCCTTCTAAGAGTCTCCACAGTGCCCTTCAGCGCCAAGAACCCCTAAAATGGAGCTCCAAGCATCAGTTTAGGAGCTAGAACGGTAGTAGCATCAAGCAGAGCCACCTTTCCCAGGGCACTTGCTGGCAGAGGCAGGCGTAAACCAGGAGGGAGACATTAGTGCATACCAAGGAAAATCTCAGTACTCTCTCAGGGCCAGAACAAAAGGCAGCAGCCAGCAGGTAGGGGTGGGGAGAAGATGTGACACAGGAAAACACAGCAAAAGTCTTGTTTATTGAGTGTTAACCTGAGTCAGGAGCCCCTTGGAGCTTTTCCTATAGATGGTCACGTTTAATGCCTACAGCAGCCAGAAAAGGCGTTGCTAGCCTCGTCTTACAGAGGGGCTTCCTGTTAATGAACTTGGTGAAAGCCATCCCGTTCAAGAAAAGTTGGGTCAGGATTAGCACCCAAAGACACTTTCTTATCTCCAAGGTACCTCCCAAACCACACCAGAGAGAAGCCCACCAGATGCATCTCAGGTGTGGAACCCTCATATTCCATCCAGCTTGGGTTTGACCTTTTGTCCTCCTGGAACCAGACACAGCCTGGATAAGTAAGTGACCAGATAAATGCTGGGTGGCTTGGTTTTCCCGGGCCCTGCCAGATGCAGGTTGGGTAAAATCCAGTTTTCTCAACTCGGTCCCAGTTTTCTTTCAGGACCTCTTTGATTCTCTCTCAGACGTGTTCACACTGCAACACCCGTGGACACAATTTTCCCAGAACCCGGTCCAACTAGGATCTGGGAAGGCTCGCAACCGTCGCCCTGACCTGTGCGCACCGCTAGATGGCAATGTCGGTCCCCGGGTGCCAGATCCGGACCCTGAGTCAGTGGCCGTGTTCGCTACGTCCCCCAAGTCCCAGGGCAAATCGCGAATACAGAAAAGCCTCAGGGCAGGGCTTCTCCTACAAGGGACCAAAGTGACGGGAACACCGACAGACTCCGTAGCTCTAAGCCGCCACAAAGGTTCCCTAGGTTCGACCGGAGGCTCAAGGATGAGAAACTTTAGGGCGTCGGGATTCCATCAGCATCTTGCAAGGCACCCATCAAGGAACGTGTAGGTGGGAACGCGAGTGCAAGTTCTGTTTGTGTGTGACTACCCGAGAGTGCGAGTAGACACTCGTAGCTTCCTGCATGTGCCAGTGTGCGCACCGCCACGCCTGGATACCGGTGTGCCTTTGAGCGCGTGAGCATGCCAGCGCCATGTGGACACGTGCATATGCATGTGTGTGCGTGCTTAGGGTGCTATGGACTGGCCCAAGCTCACGGCTTGGGTCGGTGTACCTGGGAACTTGTGTGAAGAGCAAATGCTGGACCATCAGCGAGTGACCAGTCACATCCAAAGCCTATGGCGGGAACGGCCGGGAAGCGCCCGGCCTGTGGGTGGGGAAAGGGTCGAGAAAAGATCAAAATTTTGGTTGCGAGGAAACCCTTACTTTGGAACCACTAACTTAGTGGCCTGGGCGCCTGGCCCTGTCTGCATTCTCAAGAATAGAGAGCACACAGTCCCAGCCGTGGACTTCTGACGAGAAGCCTCTGCGATAGTCGCCCAATCGAGCCGTGAGGGTCACCGGGCTCAGTTCAGAGTACCCCACGCATTGAAGGCAGGGCAGAACCTCCAAATGGGGAGCCCAGCCGAGGTTCACTCTTCAACCCGCACCCGCTGGAAAGGCCCTATCTAGTCCCATCAGTCAAAATAGGCACCGAGTTCACAAGCCGTGGACTCAAGTATACCTAAGGGGCCACCTTAGGGCTTATTATCTTTGCCCACCTCGCCTCTCCTCCACGTCTGGGTCCCTCTGGGTCCGGGTTGAAAGGGCCAAGATTCTCGGATGCCCCGCCCTCCCATCAACCCCCCCCAGGCACGCAGTTCCTGTAGTCTCTGGGCGTGGGCTGTGCTTCCGTGGGTCCTCGAGCCCCTTTCCCTGCTGGGGACAAGACGGGAAAGGTTGCTTTGGGCGCCCGTGGGGTGGCTCGTGGGGTAGGTTTTCGATTATTAAGCGATCACTTTAGGAGAGCTATGGCCCCAGATCTGTCCCTGGGGCGGAGAGAAGCCTATGTACCTAAGGGGAAGGGAGAGGGGCGCAGGATATTGGGCCAAGTCATTGTGCCCAACACTTCCTCTGAGAGCTGGGAGGGTGGGGAACCAGGAGACTATCTCCCCGGATGGGTAAAAGCAAGGTTTAGTCCTGGAGAGGAGGAAGGGTGCCAGGAGAAAACAGGGGTGTTTTCCGTCGGGGCTCAAGGTCGCGGACAGAGGACTCTACTGGCTAGAATGTGCTGGTAGATCTTGGTGGGCCAAGGTGGTTAGGGAGGGCGGAGGGACGGGCGGGAAAAGGGCGCCTTGGGGCTTCTTCTTCCGGCGCCCTATAGAGCAGCCAACCGGAGGGAATGAGGGAGTGTGGGTCCTGACCCGACGGCTGCCTGGCTTTAGGGCTGGGGCTGTGGGCTGAAACTCTTCTGCCCCTAGCCTCCTGAATGATCATCAGTCTCTGGAGGCGCACCTGGAGAAACCTTTCAGAGACCCAGAGCCCTCCTTTCAGAGGGGCCCCTCAACCCCCGAGCTCCCCGGTCCTTCTGCACCGCGCTTGACACTTGCGGGGGTCTGGGAGCCACCTCTGGAGACCCCCAGCCGGTCCCGGGGCCTCACATCGTCGTCTTGCACAGGAGCCCCTCGCCCCCGCGGAGTTACTCACCCGCTGCTTCTGTCTTGGTCCGCTGGCGTCGGACAGACGGCGGGACAAGCTAGAGGCCTCGCGAGTCGGCGAGGTGGGCGAATGGGCCGTAGACCGGGGGCGGGGACGGGGTGTCAAGGGGCGGCCCCTGCTTCGCCTGCAGCTCCTGGCGCTGTGGCTCCGACTCGCGCTCACGCTCGCACTTTTCCCCGAGCCGCGTGATGTCACAGGGAAGCAGCCAATCGTGGTGGGGACGCACCGCCCGCTCGGGGCCGGTCACCCAGCGGCGACGCGCGGGGGTCACCACCTGGAGCGTCAGACACCCTTAATGCTTGCGCCCCTCCCGGGAATTCGCCCGCGACTCGGGGCTCCAGCACCGTGGGCACCGCCCACAGCCTCCAGGGCGGATTAGCCTCGGGCGCTGCCCTCCGGGGGAGGGGGTGAGGGGGGTTGTCCGCGTTGTCATGGGGACTAGGCGCCCCCTCGCGGGCTGGGAGGGAACAAGGCGGCCAAGTCTGGCTATGCGCCCTGCCTCCGCCCTAACCACACACTCCGGACCCAGAAGTGTTTTCGCGCCTCTCCACGGCTTCAGCCCCTCCATTGTCCCGCTTGAGGTTTAACCGCGGTCTTGAGGTCCCAGCAGCAGGTGGTGTGTGGCGGGGCGGATTCGGCCAACATAGTTCTGTCGGGGCAGAGGGCTGCTTGTTGGCCGCAGGGCAGTCAAAAGATTGGAGCCGTCGGGGACTGGGGAAGAGAATAAGAGGGCAGGCGAGCATCTACGCTGGCAGAAGACCTTGTCCCTCTCCAGGCCCGGAAAGGGGCGCGCACCAGTTGTGAGACCGAAAATGGCACGAGCCTCCTATCCAGCCGCGACACGAGGAATGAGTTCCTCGCTGCCGACGAGGGGGAAGCCAGGTGCCCAAGGTCACCCGGGACAGAAGAGACCCCCCCCCCCCACACACACACACACCGATCCGGGTCTTTCAGACTTGCTGCAACTGTGTTAGGTTAAGGCCCAAAGCAGACAGATTCAGCACCTCGGACAGCTCTGCCATGGCCTTTGCCCGCAGGTCGAGTTGCTGGTCCCGCAGTAGCGTTTCTTCCTGCCAGGGTTGGACGCAACTCTTCGCGCCTGGGCCCAGTCACCCACAAAGCTTCTTGAGTGTCAACAGCCAACCCTAAGCCAGCTGACTCCTTTTCTTGGAAAAACAACCTGAGACCCGCCTCTCTTTTACCCTCCACAACAACCGGTAGGGACTTGAGGGGGTGGGGAGGGGCGATGGCGGGAATGGCTTTGGAGAAACAAGAGTTAAAACAAGAGTTAGGGGTTGTGTGTGTGTGTGTGTGTGTGTGTGTGTGTGTGTGTGTGTGTGTGTGTGTGTGTGTGTGTAGCTGAAGAAGTGGAGGTCTGCTCTGATGAGAGTTGAAGGCTAGAGCTGGCTGGGTAGGACGGTGTGAGAAGCCATCTTTCTCCCCATGGGCGCTTTGGTCTCCCATGATTCTCATAAGCACTATTGTTCTTGACCCCACTTTATAGATGAGGGGCAGCTCAACTGAGGCACATGAAATCAACTCCTTCCACTTGGCCATATCCGCCTCCCTGGGGCCCAGGAAGACACTTCCAGGAGAGTGGAAGTGTTGTGTGTATGGGAGAGGGCAGAATGGTGAGCAGTCACATGAAGAAACAAGCCAGGTTTGTTAAGGACAGAAGGTTTCAGAAACCAGAAATGCCTCCAACCACTAATCCAGTGACGCTTGGGCTGTTACCTCACCCACCCACATCTCAGCACTCACAGATGAACCCTGGGAAGCTGAACTGGAACTGGGGGACACAGTTTAGTCTATCTGTTCTTTCTTTGACCTAATGGCCTCTGAACATTTTCCTTATCTCTTAGGGACTCCCAGTCCTTGCCCTGCTGATAACTCATCTGTGATGTGTAAGGTGCCCTGCAAAGGCGGCTCTCCCTGGGCGTGCATCCTTTGCCAGGTAGTAGAAGTGGACGAGGCATGCTCACATTTGATATTTGAACTGCTTTATCACAAGCCTTCTTCATATCCTTTCCCAACCAGTTAGAGAGCACGTCCAGATCCATTCAGTTTCCCCTACGCCTGGACTTCTGTGCTGAAAAGGCCGGATGTGTATGCCTTGGCTTAGTCACGTGGCCCAAGGTAACTGAAGGAATCACTTCATGGTTTTTGGAGGGGTAGATCGTGCACACTTAGCACACGGTTTACACTCAAATTCAGTCTCTATTGTCAAACCAAGGCACACTCCTTCCTGTTTGTAGTAGTAGTAGGTGGGAAAGAGTATGTTGGGGGTCATTCAAGGGGACCAAAAAGAAGCACTGGAACTCAGGGAACACGGCTGCAGCTGGCAAAGCCCCGAAGACTACTTGACCTAAGGACCTCATGCTGTTACTGAGCACAGCTGGCTGTTGTCACCACACCCCTCACAATCTTTGGGTTGGATGAAAACTCTCAGGGGGTTTTAGTCCCTCACTGCCGCTTAAAATACAGTGATTGACTTTTTCTGAGTAATGATGCAACCACCACTCTTAGAAAGAATTTAGACAAGCAGAAATGTTAATAAGGTTAAGAAGTTTTTGTTAATGGCTTTGAGGTAGAAAATCTTGGGGAACAATTTAAAGTTTAGAAAGGCATAATTTTAAGAGCTGGGGGAGGGACTCGTTGATGTCAGGGGACAAAACAAAGGCAGCCTGGCCATTGCCGGCTGCTGTGCCTTTCTTGTTAGGCTGGGTTGGTGACGAAGGTGATGGTGAATTCCTTGTTCCCGTTTCTGCCCTCAGCTTCCTGATCTGATAGAATAAAAAGAAATTATTGGTAAGTGGATATGCACCCTGAGGATTTAGAAATGATTGTTTTTCATATATGCAACTTTGGATTTGTGATTCTTTTAAGATTTTTCATAAGATTATATTTTGAGATAAAGTGATCCATTCTTTATAACCACAAAATGCAGTCTGCCAGTAAAAGAACTGGCTGAAAAAAATACCTTGCAAGTAGGGCAGTGGTTGCACACGCCTTTAATCCCAGCACTCAAGAGGCAGACTCAGGCCTATCTCTGAATTCGAGGCCAGCCTGGTCTACAAAGTGAGTTCTAGGACAGGAAGAGAAACCCTGTCTTGAAATACAAATAACAAACAAAAAAGAAAAAAAAATAAGAAAGAAAGGAAGGAAGGAAGGAAGGAAGGAAGGAAGGAAGGAAGGAAGGAAGGAAGGAAAAGGAAAAAAACCTTGCTTGCTTACACCCTGTTAATCTTTATCAAGCTGCTTGGGCATGAATGCATGTGGGTTCTTGGGGATAATTTGTTTTTCATCTGTAACACATTTAGCCACAGGAAGGACATGGAAAAGATTTTAAAAAAACTTATATTCATTGTAATCATTCACTTAAAAATAGAATGTAATCATATTATAATTTTTACACTGCTTGAAAGATTTTGCTGGGGTATATAAGCTGTGAGGGAAAATTAGGAAGAGACAGAAGGGAAACATCTGGATAGAAAGGAAAGAAATAGATAGGAGAGATGACAGACCCTAAAGGTGTGTGTATGTTTTCCTTTTTTGCCAGCCCCAGAGTTAAGTTTTGCCTCACTTGCTGGCCCCAGAGAATTTTTACTTCCTCAGAAAAGTTGAGTGATTAGTTCAATGGCTCCATGGGCCCCCTCAATCCCTGAGCTGCTGAAGGCTGGTTCTCATGGTAGTGGTAATGTGCTTTGCAGTGGGGTCCTTCCATCCTTCAATATTTAGCTCAAATCCCTCTCCCTTAGAGGAAAGCCAGTTTCACACCTGTGCTCTGTGTGAGTTGGAACAGTTTGAGATTACAGGGCTAAGAGTAACTTGAAGCAGTCTCATAGTGCACTCCTGCAAGGGAAATGGGAGTTCAGAAGAGGCAAATCTGTCCTAAACCACAGCTAGCCAGTGCCTACTGATACAACTCACCGACAGAGCACGCACAGGCAGAGTGCACACGCTGCTCACGTGTGTGCTCCCACACAGCCTCACAGGTGTGCTTTACTTGCTTGCCCACTTTTGGTTTCATCTCTTTGGAATAGAACCTGCAATTTCCCACCCCACCTCCACCTCTTCAGAGGACCTGAGTGTCCCACCTGTGATTTCCTATTAAGAGGCATAAGGCCTCTCTTACTTTCTAAACAGGCTTGGCATGTGAAGAAGCAAAAGCCACGGACAGGGCCGGTCTCGCAGCCAACCATGGACAGGGCCGGTCCCCCAGTCAACCACGGCACATTCCCAGAACCTTTCGCAGTGGCCGCCAGGACTGGAGAGCCCAGCTTTTGGTCCACAATCATCACTTAGGCCCACAGTCCTGGATAGGGAACAATTAGGATGACTTCCTCCATCGTTCCACTGAGAGGTTACCCCAATCTCAACAGGTTCCAGTAAGCAACCCTCAAGCAGTTGACTTGGGCTAATGAGTTGGAGAAGATCCCACTGCTAGGTTCACTGAGATGCCTAGGGAAGCCAGTTTGGTGCATTCCACATCCCAGTTCCAAACCTTCTTTTTTGTTTTCCGAGACAGGGTTTCTCTGTAGCTTTGGAGCCTGTCCTGGAACTCCCTTTGTAGACCAGGCTGGCCTCGAACTCACAGAGATCCACCTGCCTCTGCCTCCCAGAGTGCTGGGATTAAAGGTGTGCGCCACCACCGCCCGGCCCAGTCCCAAACCTTCTCCCTTCCCCGTCTCCGCAGAAACAAGCAGGAGCCTTGCGAGGGGCATGTCATCACTTTAATGATGCAGATCTTTGGTGTCTCCCTCATTAGCAGTAGACTATCCCCTCTCCTCCCTCCACAATGTTTCTATGATGAGTGACAAACAGAAAGGAAATCACATTTTCATACTAAAAACAAAATGATCAGAGCCTTGATTTCTCCACTACAACTACACGAACAGTTCAGGATTCCGCATGCGACACCTCGAATCACAGACCAACACCTCACATTCTGACCTGGAATCTCTCCCTCCAGCCTTGGGCTGGCTTTGGCCTGGGCTTAGGTAATACTGACACCTATAGGTGCTGCATGAAGGGCTTTGGGGAGAGGGGGGAGCTTGGTGGACAAGCTGGGGGTGGGCCAGCCTACACTCCCCCACTCCTGAGGGCCCACCCACCACCGTGCATTGGCTCCATCCTGTGTCAGGCAAGCAGGCTGCTTCCTTCACTCCACAGGTGTCCACGCTGTGAGTATAGGAAGTCCTGTGTCAGGCAAGCAGGCTGCTTCCTTCACTCCACAGGTGTCCACGCTGTGAGTATAGGAAGTCCTGTGTCAGGCAAGCAGGCTGCTTCCTTCACTCCACAGGTGTCCACCCTTGTGAGTATAGGAAGTCCCATACATGGAAGCTGGGCCAACTTTTCTGTCTTTGCGGGCTGAGAGGACAGAGAGGCTGTAACTCTAGAAGGTTTAGAGTCAGAGGCAATGTGGGTATGGGGTAGGCTGCTCCTCTGCTCCTGGTGGTTCTGCCCCTAGGAGTCAGCAAGGAAGAACTGTCCCACTGTTCTGCCCAGGATGGTGTAGTCTAGATCTGGAAGACTTCATTCTTCTGGGGCTCCTGCCCGGGGCTGAGTCCCCTAGGCCAGTGACCCTAGGAGAAAGGGGGGTTTGTGGAAGAGACACCCACTTGCTTCTTAATTCATACCAGGCCCAGCAGTGTGGCTCTTCTGGGCTCCAGATCCTGGAGGACTCTATTCCTCAGGCTAGTCTTGCCCTCTGGACTGCCCCTGCCCAGCTGGCTCCACGCCCCACCCTCTCATTCCTCCTGTTCCCGGATACAGGCATCAGCTCTTCTGTGTGTTCAGTTCCCAGCCAGCTGTGAGGTCCAGCTTCTGTTCAGCGGGTTGAGGGGAGGCACCACCGCCTGTTTGGGACTCTACCGGTTCTGTGGCTCCCCACTAGGGCCTGCAGCTTCCCCCCTGCTGTTGCCATCACCCTCAGGAAGGTGACTGTTATTGGTCACATCGCAGTGCATGGTTGGTCCCTCATTACTGGCAAGGGGGACTGGAATGGGGACAGGGGAGGAAGACGGCAGGGCTGGCTGAGGTGGTTCTCTCCCAGAGGTACTAGGCTGGTCCCAGGAGGTTGTCCGGGGGCTTAGGCCTCGCTCTGCCTGTTGCCCAGGTTCTGAGAGCAGTCCCCGAGAGGTGGAGGGCTGGGGTGAGGAGGTACGAGCAGCCCCTGACTCTGTGCCTGTCTGGGAGCTGCGGTGAATGCGGTGGCTGACGATGATGTTGTTGCCAAAGCCACCCATGGAGGCCATGGTGGTGCTCTGTTCTCGCTGTACCACAGCTGTCATGCCACCCTCGGCCATTAACCGCTGGATCCGGCTGAGGGCATCTTCCCCACTGCCACCATAGTCTGAGCCCTCACCTGGCAGGTACAAAGCAGAGGAAAGAAGGAGTTAGTTGCTGGTCTGAGCCTCTGAGCCAGGCAGCAGAAGCTAGCAGATGCTACACACTGTGAAAATTGGAGTTCTGAAAGCAGGAGAAAGGTCTCAAGTACTATTGTTCCTCCTCTGCTTTACCTGGGAGGAAGTGGCCAAGGCTACTCATCTGTTTCAAGGCAGAGCTGGGCCCAAGCCTTTCAGCCCCAGCCAGAGTGTCGGCTGCTTTGTCTATACTCTCCCCATCTAGGATGACTTTCAGACCTGGTCCTGGACTGGGATATGTCACCTAATCTTCGGGAAGAAACAGTACCCTGCAGGGTGTGGCTCAAAGGCAGACCGTCTGTCATGCTTTATTTCAGCACTATCTTCCTTCACTGTGTTGTTTTCTTATTTCCTAAAAGCCTGGGCTTAAGTGCTCCCTAGAAGTCCTATCTCCTGTCCTCTCCTTTTACCCATAGGTCTTCATACCTTCCCTAGTCATTGCTCTTCCTGGGATACATGCTTGACACCACTGTTGAGAACCAGCTGCCTGCCTGGGCCTGTGACTCCAGCCTGCAGCTCTAAGTAGGGGGAGCATGGGTCTGTTCCCCCATGGAACATGGGTATTCCCTGAAAGAACAGACAAGATCTGGGCTCAAATCACACTTCTGCCATTCAGTCACTGGCTGACTGGGCTTGGTCAAGACTCAGCGTTTGCATAGTATTGGAGAGAAAATGAGAGCCCATATATCAGGGCAGCAGCGGTAGTTCTATCCCAAGTCTTCCCCACTCCTGACCAAGCTGAGCAGCTCTGGTTAAGGCTCCCAGCCACCAGGCACAGCTTCACTGCAGGGCTGATCTGTTTTGGCTAGCTTCTGCCCAGTTTGGGATTCTTTGGTTTTGGTGTACCCATGGATGAGATATTTATTTCAAGGTTACTTGTCAATAGCTGTTTTAACAAGGCTTCCTTTGTCCCCTTCCTGGAGTCCTTTCTCTGCCTGTTGAGTCAGATTTCCAGGACAGTCACTTTTATGACTTAGCAGATCTGTTTTGCATGGGATCTGGCAGGTATTCGCTCATATCCTTCCTTCAGGTCTTGATCCATTTTTTCTCAGTACTAACTAGTGAGGATTCTATCCAGGCTTTGACTTTTAGTCAGCTGGCTTTTCCCGAAGTCCCTGGGAAACTGTGCTCTTAACCCCATGACGGTGCCTTCACCTACTCTGCCCTGAACAGCTAAGCCTCAGCTCTGCATGCAGAAGACAGAAAACCTGAATGGCTCTGAGTCCCCAGGGCCACACCTTCAAATAGGGCAGGGCAAGAGGGAAGACCAACCTAGGACCTCAGTGCCACTGAAGCCTCTATCTTAGGAGCTGCTGCTGGGGACTTTTCTCTGCTCTGGGTAGTCCCCACTGCTTCCTAAGAGCTCTCTGGGGACCTCTTGTGCTCTGTGGGGTCTGCAGTAGGCTTACCTAGGTCCTGTGGGTAGTCCCCACTGCTTACCTAGGTCCTGTGGGCATTGAACCCATCATGTCAACTGGGCCGGCTCAACTCCCAGAACATCCCAGTGGTTGTTTCCAGGGGAGGAAAAACTACTTTGGAGCCCAAAGGTGCTATACAGCTCAGGCCCAGAGTGCCCTGTGGCCAGCACTCAAGTCTGAGACTGTCTTCCTCAGATGCCCGTCCACAGCTGCGCACCCTTCCACTGCACCTCTGATCTGGCTATGTCCTAACTTATTCTCCTCTCTCTTCCCAGCCTATCTTCTTGCTGTTGCCATTACTGTTCTAATTCTTAGTTAACTAAGCTCTGGTTAAGCCCACATCTTACTCAAAGTTCAGCAGCTCCCAAGTGTTCAAAGTCCCTTTGACAGCTGAGGGCCTTCTGACTAGGTAGGTTCTAGTCATTTTCTTGGCCATAACCCTTGACCTATCTAATGCACACAACAGTCTTTGCTAAAGTGACCTAGCTCTGCTCCCTGCCTGTGCATCCTGGAGACATATTACACAGGCTCTTACCTATCCCTTTAGTCTCGTCAATTCAGGCTCAGAAACTACTATAAATTCCACATCATTCACTCAAGATAGAGGCTGTAGCACCTGGAACTCCAGTAGCGCTGCATACTTCTCTCTGGCTCGGTTACCAGTGGATACAACATCTCTTGCTGCTGGACCTTCCTGGAGGTCTTACTCATCTCTGGGCAATGTAACGCATGGTCTGGGATGAAATGTTTATTTGCCAAATACATGTATGTCCATGGGCTCCTATGGATGATGGGCTGGATACTGCACACAGGGGTTCAGATTCAAGGTCACTTTGAAGACTGTGTCCCTTATGGACCAGTCCTTTGAGGGACGAGACACAGTGCCTCCCTTACAAGATTCCCTAAAGCCTTTGGGTTCACAGTGCCTCATACAATGGGACACCCAGTGCATGCTGAAAATGAATGAATGGGAGAGTCAGAGATGGGCATAGCTGGCTCCTGTCGCTGAGCTGTGCTTCTCTCCTAGAATGCGAAGCGGAGGCTAGGAGTCGCTAGAAGCAGCTGGCATATTCTCATGAGGAAAGAAATACTGAAGCCCAAAGGATATGGATCCAGGAGCAGTAGTGACCACAGGGAGGAACTCTGTTCTTCCCTGCACTAAAGTATTTCTTTTAGTTAGAAAAAATAAGAAACTGGTTTAGTGCTGTTGGCAGACTGTTTCCTTGGCAAGTTCTAAGGTACATTCTGAATGCAGAAGACAGGTGGAATCGGCAATTTCCCACAATGCCCTTCAGTTCTATTTAATTTTGAGAGTTTTATTCTCCAGAAGAGAAGAGCAAGAACTAAAGACTGTACCCTCCTCATTTCCCATGTAAACTCAAGGCAGCTGAAGGGCATTGTGGGCACGGCCACCCACTGTGTGCTGTGCTCCAGCCCTTTCAGAGCAGCACTTGCTTCCCAGGCCTGGGGCCTGCTGCTCTAACTTGTGTCTTCACCAAAGGCTAGGGGGCAGGGAACTCCCTTGTTCAATGCACTTCTTAAACGGCAGCCGTATGCCAGGCATGCACTGGAACAGTGAGCTTCTCTCATTTCTAGCTGCCTCCTGCACAGAGAGCAGAGCAACTTGCGGGGTCACGCTCTAGTCCTAAGGCAGCTCAAACTTCTTGACTGAAGCCTGAGAAGCAGAAAAACAAAGATGAACAAATCCCCCTTGTGGAGAGCTTCTCAAAAAGTCTCAGAAATAGCTATCATGTTAGCTGTGTGGAGAGGTGGGTGTGCAGGCCACAGAACCAGGACCTCACATGAGCACGTGCTCTAGCTTCAGATCTTTAGAGGAAGAAAAGGAGAAGTGGACCGGCTGCTGGGTTTATACTAAGGAAGGGTGGACTACAGATAATGAACCAGACCTGCTTCTCAAACTAACAAATCCAGGCCCTGGTGACAGTGATTGGGGGTGGGGTGGTAACAGCCAAGTCCAGAAGGGCTAACCTTGCCTAGACTTCTCCTGTGCGTGCTCCTGGAGACCTGGCTACCAGTTTAGTCAACACAAGGAGGCAGGAACCTCCTTGTTCTGCCTGCCTTGGATGAGAAAGTATGGACAAGGAAAACACTGACAACTGGTTTTCCAGTAAGGAATCTGGCATCAGAGCCATGGGATAGGCATGGAGAGTTACAGTAAGGAAAGTCATTTCCTGGAGGCAACAAAGCAAATTTGTTACTCTTGGCCTGATGCACATCAGAGCTTCTCCGTCCATGGTCTTTCAGGCAAATGGCTCAACCAGATTTCAAAAAAGTCTGTTTAGACGCTGCTGTGTTTGGAGCTAGGAGCAGCATGGGGGCTGGAGGTAGGAGGTAAGGAGAGTGAGAACAGCCTGCTTAAGGCAGCTGCTGATGGGTTCCAAAGTGGCTTGAGCCCTACCACTGGGAAGTGCTAATTGGTTCTTTAAAGTGTGAGGCCAGCAGAGAGCCAGGGCGGAGGCAGGCAGTGTCCCCTGGAGTAGGTGAGAAGGGGGACTGCTGTTGTGCCCAGCTGCAGCCACAACGGCATCCCAACACTGGCACAACAGGAGCACCAAAAGCCTCGCTTGTAGCAGTCCCAATATGCCATGCCAGCTGAGAGGAGACAAACTAGAGGCCCAGGTACCTGGCCCAGCTCTGGAACGGGCACTTCCTATGGAATCTCACTTTCCATGCCCGCTCTTTGGTAAACAGCCTGGATCCTCCAGGAGCACAGGTCTAACTTGCCCTGAGAAGGCAGATTTCCAGTCAGATGTCCCCTGCCAGCAGTTCAAGGCTCCTACCTTCACCAGGACCTGAAGATGCTGTCCCTGGTTCCTCTTCCTCCCTCTCGGTCTGTGTTTCAGCATTCTGCAACTGGAGGGCCAGAGTCTGGGTGCCCTGAGATGTCACAGAGGTGGTAGGGTTCCGAGGTTGCAGCCCAATTGCATTCATCAAGCCCATGTCTCTGTCTGTCCTCCATGTGGCTCTACTGGTTCTAAGGCAAAAAAGACAGACTGAAGTCAGGAGGGGCTTGGGACAGACCCTACACAGAAGTCTTGGATCATACTTGGATGGGTGGGTGGTCCATCTTGGCCCACAGCCTTAAAAGGAAGAACCATGACACTACAAGTATCTCCTCGTGCAGCTATGATTAACTATCCACAAGTAAGGCCAAGGCCCAAGGCTAATGCCCTCCTTTCCCTGGGTAATTCCCTAGACACAGACTTTTCAGACAGATAGTTATGACAGGCAGCAAAGCTGGGTCCCCAACTTCTGGGGCTGACCAATTACTCACTTTTAGCTTCTTCTGGGATTACCGCTCCAACTGTACCCTGTGATTCCTACAGGAAGCAAGACCTGCCTCAGGTCTCACGTTGAACCAGAATTTTGCTTCTACACAATGCTCCAGGTCTCATCAGTGGATTCAGTGAAAAAGATGAGAGCCAGATTCCTAGTCTCAGTGGCCCCTGAGCTACAGCCATTGGCAACTTGAGTCCTATGGTCCTAGTCATCGGAAGATACCCACTCTGCAGTTTTCTATGGGCAACAGACAAGAGTTCATGGGGTTCATACTATTTTTCTCCAGGATTTTTCTCTTTATTCTTACTCCAAGTGTGCTCAGACACCATGGCCAGTATTAGAGAAGGCATGTGTTCTATGATGGAACTCTAAGAGCAAGGGTCTTGCTGCTTCTTTGGTAATTATGTAATGTGTGTATCTGTGTATGGGTATGGGTATGTGAGTGAAGGTATAAGTATCCAGAGACCAGAGTATCACAACTCCTTAGGGCTGGAGTTGCAGGTGGCTTTGAGTTGCCTGATGTAGGTGTTGGGAACCAAACTCAGGTCTTCCTTCAGAGCAGTATGCACTCTTAACCACTGAGCAATAGCTCTAGCCCCTGTCTTCTTCTGACTGTATATAGAAGCCCAAGACAAGTAACAGATCAATGAAAAGTTGTTCTGGTTGATGAAAGACCCAGAGACCCTCAAACCCAGGAGTCTTCTGACTTCAGCTTACCCAGGCCGCTCGCTGCTCCTGCTGTTGGAGTGGACAGTGAAGACCGTCTCATTTAGCTGGTCCCAGTAGTACTCAACACCAGAGTTTAAGGCCCTAAAGATCCATTGGGAGAGGTGTTAAAAAGGCGCTTAAGAACTCTTGACAAGTCCTGGGCTTGGGGGCTGTGGTGGGGTGGTTCATGCCGCCCCTCTTCTGGGATGGGAGACCAGGTCCAAATGCTGCCTTATTAGGGTGCTCAGTGTCTGAGTATGTGGTAGTTTGAATGTAATTGGCCCCCATAAGCTCATAGGAAGGCACTATTAGGAGGTGTGGCTTTTGTGGCCTTGTTGGACAAAGTATGTCACTGGAGAGGCAGGCTTTGAAGTCTTTTTTTTTAAATTTATTTATTTATTAAAGATTTCTGCCTCCTCCCCGCCACCACCTCCCATTTCCCTTTCCCCTCCCCCAATTGAAGTCTTATATACGCTTAAGCCATGACTCGTGTTTCAGTTTACATCCTGTAAAATGCAGGTCAAGATGTAGGAATCTCCAGTTCTATCGTCAGCACCAAGTCTGCCTGCATGCCACAATGATAATGGACTAAACCTCTGAAACTGGAAGCCACCCCATTAAATGCTTCCCTTTATAAGAGTTGCCTTGGCCATGGTGTCTTTTCACAGCAATAGAAACCCTAAGACAGAGTGTCTCAGATATTCTGAATATCCCAAATGCTTTCAGTAGGCTTCCCTTAGAGTCAAAAATAATAAAAAAAAAATCACCAATACCAGATATGCAGCAGGTTCCAAGTGTTATTCAGGCACACATGGTGAACAAGAGGTAGACTTCCTGGAAAGACATGTGCTATGGACAGCTGTCAGAAGGGACCACTGAGTCTTCAGAAGCAGAGGGTCATGTCCTGAGCCCTTTCCTATTGCCAAAATGCTAAGAGGAAGAATGGAGGTACCTCAACAATCTTATCTGCCTGGAGTTGAATGGCTATACTGTTTTCTTTTCTGGGCCTAGAGTCTCCCTGGCCAGGTTCAGTGAGACAGGCAAAAACTGTAGTTGAGGTAGATCTTCTGCAGTATTCTATTTGTGGAGCTCCCTGGACTGCCAACTGTTATCAGGCAGCCTCTCGCCATGCCAGAGGGAAGTGGTGGTCATCTCATCTCTCTTTACTGGCTTGTCACAAGCTACAGTCCTGGACAGCAATGTGGATCCCTAAGGAGAACTGCTGCTGGGGCATCAGCAGTGACACAGGACCTGTCTACATAAAATCTCTAGCGCCACAAACACAGGGTAAGCTCCCTCCCTATCTAGGCAGAATGGCAAATAACAATAGTGCTAGCAACTTGGGAGGCAAAGGCAGAAGGATCAAGAATTGAAGGGTAGTTAGGCTATGTGAAACTCTGTCTCATCAAGCGAATAAGCAAAATAAAGGTCTTTCTCTGATAAAGTATGACCTTGTAGCAGACACTATGGTTGAGAGCAGGGTGCTGGTGATTGCTGTCACGTGTGAGAACAGGAAGGGGGAAAGGGAGAGGGTTTGTTTTAAAGACTTACTTAGTTTTATTTTATGTGTATATGTGAGCGCTTGCATGCATGCATGTGTACCACATGTATGCTTGGTGCCTGTGAAAGCCAAACAAGGATGTCTGATCTTCTAGAACTGGAGTTACACACTGTCATCAGGACATGCTGGTGCAACCATTCTCTGGATGAGTCCACTCCATGAGATGCAATCTCTATATAACACGACTAGGGTAGCCAAAAAACTGAGACTGAACAGGTCAGGAGCCTAGGAGAAAACCAACACTACTGTCCTGTTAAAGGAACATAGCAATAAAAGGACTCCTAATGACATTCCACCGTGCCCACAGATCAGTGCTTTGCTTCATGCAGTAGATGGTAATTAACACAGAGACTCACACTGGACAATGCGCAGAGAATAAGAGACTTTGGAAAATTCCGTCTTAAATGGGATGTCTTCAGGCCTCAGAGAGCCATGCAGAAGAGAAGGCAGAAACATTCTAAGAACTACAAGTGGTGGATGACTGCAAGGACTACAGGACTGATCACATGTGAGTTCAAAGAGACTACGGTAGCACGCGCAGGGCCTGCACAGGTTCTAGCCCGAGAGGGTCCCAGGGCTAAGAGTAGAAAGTGAACGTGGGTTACCACTTTCTAACCAAGAAGCCACCTGCAACTGATACCTGCTTGAAAAGGAAAAAATCATTTCCTTCAATGAAATTTCACTGAGTGTATTAGTCACACTTCAGGGTAGGCCCCATGCCCACTAGTTGAGTCAATACAAAACAAACTCAATGGCATTTCTGCAGACTTTTGTCTCATATTGCTTTGTTTGGGCACAATTATGTTTTTACTGATCTTTTGCTTGCATATTCTGGTTTCCATTTATGTAGTTTTCTAAGTGTTTCCTATTTTGTTTTGTTTTTTAAGAGAGGAAAAAAAAAGGCATGGAGAGGAACTGGAAAGAGTTGGGGGAGAGGAAAAGTGTGATCAGAATATATAAAAATTTTTTCAATTAAAAAGGGAAAAAAGGAACAGCAAATGCTCTTAACCACTGAGCACTAACATCGCTCTAACACCTCCTAAAACAAGACATTTTATATTTACTAAATACTATTAAATATTTATTTAGTGTGTGTGTCACACATGGTACAGCAGGCATGTGAAGGTCTAAGGATTGGTCCTCTCCTTTTACCATATGGGTCCTAAGATCAAACTCATGTTGTCACTCATGGAGTCAGGCACCTTCACCCACCGATCCATCTAACCAACCAAATAACAGTTTTAAATTCACTATTTAGATCTGGTAGATAGCCTGAGTGTATCTAAAACATCTCACAGTGCTACAGAACAAGTCAAGAAATCCACGTTCGCAGGGTGGTGGTGGCGCACGCCTTTAATCCCAGCACTCGGGAGGCAGAGACAGGTGGATCTCTGTGAGTTCGAGACCAGCCTGGTCTACAAGAGCTAGTTCCAGACAGGCTCCAAAACCACAGAGAAACCCTGTCTCGAAAAAGCAAAAAAAAAAAAAAAAAAAAAAAAAGAAATCCACGTTCTTCAAGAGTTTGGCTTGAAGAGCTCTGTTCTTCCAACTTCATATTCTTAAGCTCCAACACCAGTATTTAGGAGGTAAACATGGTTAATGGAGGCCATCAAGATGGACCTTAACCTAGAACTACGGTCTTACAAGGACTCTAGAGACACAGCGTGGCATGGTGAGATGGTAGGCATCTATAAACAAGGAAGACAGCCCATTCAGGAAACCTCTGATGGTACTTGATCTTGGCATCTCCGCCTCTAGAACTGTTCTCACATCTGTCTGCAGAGCTCATGGTCACTGGACTCTTAGACCCCTCTTTATCCAGTACAGGTTCCTTCCTCTAAAGTTAATTCTGTGGGGTCTAAAGGCTACTGGATGGCAAAGGTGAGAGACAGTCTCGCATTAGAGAAAGGCAAATGTCCAGAAGCAAACTGCAGAGCCTCCCCAAATGGCACTTTCTGGGGAGCAAATCCTGGCTGCATTATGTCTACATGAAGCCAGCTGCCAAGAAGCCTTTGATTTACAAACTTGTCAAGATTTATTGACAGGTTGCAATTCCATGTGGGCCTCTGCCAAATCCCGCCTCTGTAATTCCTCTTACTCAGGGCTAGCTAGTGACAACAAACTGTTCACACCTAACCTACAACAAACCATGTACTGTGTAACCAGGAAGCTTCTTTCTGTCTGAGAAGGAAACCTTTAGAAGAACCAGTCTGTTCTGGGACCATCAACATGACACAAGAGGCCAAGGACACCCCCCCCCCCCACACACACACTCACAAAATAATCAGGCAGCGTGTGCCCTCCCTTAAGAGCTGGACTGAGTCCTTACTGAAGAGGTCAACTGCAAATCAACAGGGATCACAGGGGGCGTGTGACTATTGGCACACACCTGTAGAGCTGAAGGGTCTTGACTCTGAGCCCTGCCTATACTGCTCTGTTTCTGTGGCCAGTGAGTCTTATGACAAGGCTTGGGTACTGAAGGATCAGAGTTGAAGATACCCTCCCTTTAAGTTCTAAGAATGATCTGTAGCCAGCTTGTGGTACAGAGGGATGAGTCACTGTTTGTTCTAGGTCCTTCCTGGGAGCTAGACAAACTTACAAAGGGATACAGACCGGGAAGGTCATCAAGGGGTTTCTACAGAGCACCTGACTCTCTTCAGCGTCTCTCTAAGCTGCTTCTGGGTGTGGCTCAATCAGTCGCACTGCTGGAACCCTCCTGGGCTCCTTGATAGAGGGAAGAGCCAGCCTTGCTTTCTCAGTGGCCCTAATATTCTGTCCACACAATCTGTGGCTCTGAGCTTCCTAGCTTCTTGAGAGCACTCTTCATCTGTTGGTCTCAGGGCTGCCTCTAAGGACTGTTTCCAGGAAGAGTGGCATTTATATGTACTCTCTCTGGTGAGGGAGAGTTGGCACCTGGCTCTCCTGAAGGATGGAGTCTCTGTGGCAGTTCTGGCTCTCTCCTTTTCACTTCAAGTGTGTCTTTCCCCTGCTTGGTTAACACTTGATTATAATGACCATTTATACCGGCAGCTCCTTCTGGGGCTTTGTGAGGAGCACCACCCTTGGCCAGGGTTCCCAATGCTCCATGGTCAGGCTACTTTTCTTCTGCCAATCTCCTGTCTGCCTTCTGACCTGACTCTGGAAGCAATGGTCTAGTAACACCTCCCCACACCTTCATTAACAGGGAAAACCCATGAAGCTAGCGGTCCTTCACACTCACTGTGAGATCAGTGGTGGTGGCTAAGCCAGAGGTACAGCAGCAACAGCCTGGAAGTAGTGAGGAACACCACATTACTAGGAAGGGAAAGCTGGGCTATTGGCCACCATGGCATGATAGCTTGGTACTGGTCCTCAAGGGACAGTCTTCACTTGTCCTAAGACTTCTTTCCCAGAGTGAGATAGGATATTCTTTAAAGCCTTTGTCTATTGTCAAGTGGGGATTTACAACCACCAAGAGATACCCAAGGAGCTTGTTTCAAGTCTTTGTGCTTGGCAAGAGTGCTGAGGTTGAGACAATGGAAGAGAATCAAGACCAGCATTTGAGAGAACAAAATGCAATGCAGCTGCCTGCGTCTGGACAAAGGCAGGCAGCCACCTGTTTTGGAGGAGGGCTACAATCTTGGCCCAGCTGGTGGGCTGTATTCTGTGCCCTTGGGAATGGGTGTGCCAGGGAACTACATCACCCAGGGACAGGCAGCAAGCTTAAGCAGCTGCCAATGAAACAGACAGGCACCCTGAATTCCTACTTCTCTGTTTTCAGTCGAGGCAAGAGGCCTATCACAGATGTCGACACTCTAGCTTACCCTCCCATTTTCCAATGGACCAATTGTCTGATTCACCTAAATAGGACCCAGGAAGCCACAGAAGCATGAGCACATTCCTGTGATATACTTTTATGCAGGAGAGAGTATGCTTCTTTCTTAGAAATTAAAAAAAACAAACAACTTTTAAAGAACATGTTTATCTTGTGTACTTGTGTGTCACACTCATCTGAAGTCAAAAGGAGTTCAGGGCTTTGATTGTTTCCCTCTACCACATGAGTTCCGGGGATTAAACTCAGGCCCTTTAACTGTTTGAGCCACCTCAAAGGCCTTGTTTTATTTTTCATTTTTTTGAGTCTTACTATCTAACCCAAGGTAGCTTCAAACTCTAACAGTCCTTTTCCCTCAGCCTCCTGAGGTTATAGTCATGCACCACCATTTCCTGCTTTAGAGGGATTTTTTTTTATAGGTAAAGGGCTAAATACCAGTTATAACTCAATTTGTGGGGAAGCCTTAGGTAATTGGTAATTTTCTTTCCTTGCCTGAAGTAAAAACCAGCTATGAAGGTGGCTGAGCTCGGCATAGAGGGAAGAGCTCGTGATGGGGAGTGTGAGGAAGTCCAGGCTACAGAGCGTGTCAAGGCCAACCTTGGCTACATAGGGAGACCCTGGGGAAACTTTGTCTCATTCATTTCAAATTTATAGCAGACCCAAAATTTCTTATCTTAAGAGTATGGGATCCCAAGAAATCAGAATAAATAGCAGAACCAAAACTGGTAGGCTAAGTTACCTCCACTTGGCCTTGGATGGGACTGTCCCATAGCCCAGTGTCCATTTTACTTAGATAAGAGTTTCTTTCTTACAAGATGGCTTGGGCTCAATGAGACTCTAGGATGTTGAAGACGACATATGGGGAGGAGAGAGAAAAGAGAGGGCAAAGTCCCCTTCACATCTGGCTGAGGAGTCTGTGACTCTCAGCAGATATGTGGGCTAGGGTTCAGACACGACATCGGGAGGGTGACAACAGCTTGGGTTAGAGAGTGTCTCTGGGAGGCCATCACTCTATAAAGAAGAGGGTTTGAGTACTCTGATAGGAATGAAAGTAAGTGGTAGAAGCCATAGATAAAACAAGACGGTAGAAGAATGAGCTCTCTGAAGAACAGAAAAAGAAAGGCTATAACTATAGTGTTGGTATGTGTGAAATTATGGTCCAGAATCCTATACCAGTTTTGGAAAAGATGTCTACTAGATTTCTCTTAGGACTTCCTAATGAGAAGAAAGATAACCAGAGTCATGTGGTTTGGGGAGATCCCACACAGACCCTAGACTAGGGACAGCACAGAGAAAGGCCAGAAAGGGACAGGTCCAGTGTCTGGGCCATCAAAGAGGTGGGCTCTGCTCTGGAAGTAGTAAGAATGGCTTTGTGGACACAGAAACATAGGAGCAAGTAACTGCCAGAACAAGGCCTCTCCCTGCTCCAAGACCACCTTTACTGGGTCAGATGTAAACAGCAGCCTCTTTGGGAGGGTGAGTAATATTCAAGTTGGAATGAAGGCACCACTAGTTCTAATAAACTAGGTTTTCTCTCCCAAGTGCCACTGTTCTAATGTAGCTGATGATGGACAGGGTCAATCTCCAGTCACTTACCCGGCCATAAGAACAGATCCAAATACATTCTTAGAAAAGACACGAAGGCCCCACCAAATCCCAAACAAAGTCATGTGGAAGATGGGGATGCAGATCAGTTGAAGAATGCTTGCCCAGTAAATCAATGTACAAAACCCTGGATTCAAACCCTAGTACTGCAAAAACTAGCTGTAAGGGACAGGCTATAGACCCAGAACCTGGAAGGTGGAGGCAGGATGATCACAAGATCCTCCCTGATGACAAAGCCTGAGGCTAGCCTGAGATACATAAGACCTTGTCTTCAAAAAATAAAATAAATAGAAATAAACAACGTGGGTTCATCCAAAGGCCAAATACCAAAGACTTTGCAAGACCAGCTATAACATGCAGTCTGGTCTATACGACACTCTAGAAAACTGCACCAAGAAGAATAGAATTAGGGCAGCCTGGAGGCAGAAGTAGCATTTAGTCAGCTGGCTCCCCACAGTGTCCCACGCAGCAATCAGCCTGATCTGCAGTGAGGCAGGGCTTCACACGCTCTGCCTGGCAGAGTATAGAAACTGATAATAAAGCAGGCTGATTCCTGGGTCTAGAGTAAGCGTCTGGAGAGACCTCTAGCCTCCAGAAAGCCAGAGGAAGGGAAAAGGGGTCATCAGGACAGAAGTCCTCTTCTCTCTCTTACTTCACGTCCAGGTAATAATCACTGCGACCTTAAATTGAGTTTTTGAATCTGCTTTCACTATTATAAGCTAGGGCTTCAAGTAAAAACGAACAGACAGGACACAGAAACATGCTATTAGAGATTAGCCTGACTGATGGGTTTATTTATTTTATGTGTGTTTATTTTATTATTCATTATAGCATTTAATAATATACTATAAGCATAATATAAATAATAAAACATACTATTTTATAGCATATATAATATATAATTTTATAATGATAAAAATATTATTTTATGTGTATGTTTGTCTACATGTATATATATATATATATGCAACACATTTATTCTGGCACCTGTGGAGATCAGAAGAGGGAATCAAATCCCCTTGAACTAGAGTTACAAATGGTTGTGAACCACCATGTGAGTACTGGGAACCTAACTAGGTCTCAACAAGAAAAACAGTACACTTGACTGTTGGACTATCTCTCCAGCCCCTAAACTGAGGTTTTAACAAGACTGTTTCCAATTTTATTTCTTAAGTTCATGTTCTTTGCATTTACATAAACATGAGACCACTTGTCAAACTTTCCAAAAAAGGCTTTTAAAAAGAACCATTCTTTTGCCTGAGGATACAATAACTAGGAAAACAGACAGTAAGAGACAACAAAGGAAATATACCACTGTCTAGATTCAGGAAAGCACAGTATCTGCAGTGGTGCAGTGCCAGAGATTTGCCATAAGGCCTTATATATGTTAGCCTCTACTACAGATTCACATTCTCAGCCCTCTGTAATTTTGAAATTGGAGCTCACTATGTAAACCATGTTGCACTTGAACTCATGATCCTCCTGCTTCATCCTTCAAAGTAGCTGGGGTTATAGGGTACCAGGGCACATCCAGCAGTCTTTTGACAGCATTTGGAATTAAGAGCTAACTAGTTTGAGAAAAGAAGGTTCTTTAAGCAGCCTGGGAAGTTACGTGTGGAAACACTATGAAAATACAGAAGCCCCTTCCCCCTTCTATGCAGTTGAGGCTAGTTTTGAACTTCATCCTTTTGTTCATGTCCTTCATGTATTACCTCCAATACCTATCTAGCAGGGTTTGCATTGTCCTTGTAGAAGGCCCTACTTCTACAAGCACTGTTTGATGTAAGCCTCTGTTCAGACAGTGTCCATTCCCACCCCTTGAGAAACTCACTCTGGTCGGCAGATCACCAGGTCTCCTT
Source organism: Microtus pennsylvanicus (assembly GCF_037038515.1). Taxonomy (NCBI): domain Eukaryota; kingdom Metazoa; phylum Chordata; class Mammalia; order Rodentia; family Cricetidae; genus Microtus; species Microtus pennsylvanicus. The sequence goes on along the minus strand of NC_134580.1, from coordinate 69,119,522 downwards.
TGTTGGTGCCATAGGCCAAACCAAGTCCTGGCTCAGGTAGCCAACGGGCAGAGTTGATGCTGACATGTCTCCGCTGGTCAGCAGGCATGGGGTAAAGGACGTTGAAAACTCTCTGGGTGGGAGACAGAGAAAAGAATGGGAGGAGAAACAACTTGTTACCAAAAATAAGAAATGCAAGGAGGATCAAATTAATCACAGGGAAAGGAGGAGACTTTAGACTGGGAATGGGCTAAGACCCCGGGGAGGAGGAGTGTCCAGAGAGCTAAGACCCCGGGGGAGGGGGAGTCCCGGGGGGGGGGGGGGAGTCCTCTTACTGTCCAGAGAGCTAAGACCCCGGGGGGGGGGGAGTCCGGGGGGGGGAGTCCTCTTACTGTCCAGAGAGCTAAGACCCCGGGGGGAGGGGAGTGGGAGTCCTCTTACTCTCCAGAGAGCTAAGACCCTGGGGGGGGGGGGGGAGTGGGAGTCCTCTTACTCTCCAGAGAGCTAAGTCTCTTCTGGGAGCACACTTAATCTCAGCATGCCTCACCTCACTGCTTTGACAGAAGGGCCAGAAAGGCCTCACCTACAGCCCACCACACTGGAAAGGAATGGCCATAACTTTCCTGTGACCAGCATAGAACCAGCGAAAGGCAACCTGGGCTGGTAGTATTGTTACTATGGAAACCCCAGAGCTCCCACAGCAATGGGGAATTGGAGGTAATAGGGGGGCGGGAGGGGGTGATAACATCAGAGAACATTCTTAATTCATCTAATTAAAAGCACTGTTAAAGCTGCTATTGTTAAGGAAATCCAAAAGGTATATTCAGATGTGGGGAACAGGGTAGAGGGGAATCTTCAACTTGCAGGCCCATGACTACCTTCTGGCTTAATAAACCACCATTAGATCCATCTCCTTTCTCAAAGGCAGAAATTCCCATTTCAGTGATTTCTGTCATCTTTCCAAAAGCTACTTTGTCTTGAGGGTCACCTGGCTTCATCTACAGTTTGGGCTCAAGGGAAATTCAGTGACAAGGTCTCTGAAACTCACCTTTAGTCAGAGATTGGGGCACGGAAGAGAAAAATGAAAAGACAGGGGCATTTACTTGAACTTAACTTTGAACCCTGATGTGACTACATAATAACTTGTCTAGATCTTAGCTTAAAAAACGTCCCATTCGCCGGGCGGAGGTGGCGCACGCCTTTAATCCCAGCACTCGGGAGGCAGAGGCAGGCGGATCTCTGTGAGTTCGAGACCAGCCTGGTCTACAGAGCTAGTTCCAGGACAGGCTCCAAAGCCACAGAGAAACCCTGTCTCGAAAAAAAAAAAAAAAAAACACGTCCCATTCAAGACTGAGGATACAGCTCAGCTGACAGAGTGCTTGCCTAAGCATTCATGAAGCCCTGTGTTTGATCTCCAGCACCGCATGTGTGTGGTGATACACACCTGAAATCCCAGCACTCAGGAGGAGGAGACAAGATGACCAGTTGGTTCTTTGGTTACAGAAAGTTAAAAACCAGTCTAGGTTATGGGACACTTTATCTCAAAGATAAATAAACAAACAAACAATTTTTTTTAAGTGAAAAGAGAGCTGAGATGCAGCAAGCTCAGCATGCTCAACAGTGCACTTGTCAAAAGCACCAAGTGTCATGCCATGTACCACAAATGGCAGGGCAACAGGGGGACGGGGATGGAACTGACCAACCAATCACTACTACCACAGAAACACTTGCATTCAAATAAATAGGAAAATTTAAGAAATGAGGGATATAAAAATGGCCTGGCACGGCATAAGCTTATAATGGCAGCTGTGGATACTGTGGGGAGGAGCCTGCACTTCAGATCCCTACAGAGGGCCCGTGGAAGGGCAGGAGTTAGACTCTCCTCATTTTTTCCCACTTTTGTTTTTTGCCTCCTTTATCTTTTTTTTTTTTTTTTTTTTTTTTTTTTTTTTTTTTTTTTTTGGTTTTTCGAGACAGGGTTTCTCTGTAGCTTTGGAGCCTGTCCTGGAACTCTCTTTGTAGACCAGGCTGGCCTCGAACTCACAGAGATCCGCCTGCCTCTGCCTCCAGAGTGTTGGGATTAAAGCTGTGTATTATCATACCCAGCTGATAATTATTTTCTGATTACTCTAATAAGAGACTAAAAGGGGGGAGAGAAAATATGCTCAAAATATTTTGTATGAACACTTAAAATAAAAAAATTTTAAAAAGAGACTGAAAGAAAAAAAGCACTGAAGCTAAAACCTGGAGTGGGAATGGTGGTGCAGCCTTGTAAGCCTAGCCCTTGAGGCTGGGCAAGAGGACCTTAGTTTTGAGATCAGCCTAGGCTATATGGTGTGACCCTGCCTCAATGCCCCACTCCAAAGAAATAAAACTCAAATGAAGAGTCTCTTTCCAGATCTGCTCAAAGCAAGCAGTCTTGGTTTTGAGAATATGGATACAACTGGAAAAGCCTTCACCAAGACATGCGCATCCCATACATTATCATACAACGAGAATCCTGAGATCACTAACTTTTCCAGGTGCACTGAGAAAGGTATCTAGTTCTGCTATGGTCCTCAGGTTGAATGAGCCTTTACCAACACAGACCTGGCCTACTAAGAAACTCTTGGTCTAGCGTGATGGAACACATCTAGGAACACAGCACCTGGAAGCTGAGGTGTGAGTGACAGAAGTTCAAGGCCATTTTGAGACTACCTCAAAACAAAAACAAATCAAAGGCCACAGAGATGGCTCAGCAGGCAGAGGAACTTGCACACAGGCCTGATGACCTCTATATCCCACAAGGTGTCAGGAGACAAGTGACTCCTGATCACTGTCCTCTGACCTTCATACATGCCACAGCATAAGTGCACGTACACAAGCAGGCACAAAATTAAAAAACAAAAACAAACAAAAACCACCAAGCCAAACCAAAACAAAGATAAAAACCTCCTATGCCGGGCTGTAAAGATGACCCAGTAGTTAAGAGCACAGGCTGCTCTCCTAGAGGGCCAGGGTTCAATTCCTAGCATCCAAATGGTGGGTCACAGCCATCTGTACTTGAGTCCCAGGGATCCAAAATCCTCTCCTGGTTTCCTTGGGCATGCAAGTGGTAGATAGATAGATAGATAGATAGATAGATAGATAGATAGATAGATAGATAGATAGATAGATACATACATACATACATACATACATACATACATACACACACATATGTAAAATACCCATACACATTAAGTAAATGAAGAGACATATTTCCTGTGAGACTCAACTAAAAAGAATTAGTCAGAGCTCACAAATTTTCTAACTAAAATCCAGCCCAATGATATCAGGTACAGTGACACACATCTTTGTAATACTAGTGTTTAAGGGAGAGAAGCAGGAGAACTTCTCCAAATCTGAGGCTAGCCTGGGCTGCGTAAGGCCCTATCTTAAGGAGGGGGGAAAAAGGCCCGGAGAATTTATGAACTTCAGTTCTAATCATCCAGAATATGGCCTCCTGGCCTGTGGATTAATCTCCTCATTCAAACATTTGGGAGAGCTTTGAGCACACTCAGAGCTATTGCTGAACACTTGGCATATCTGGTTGACAGTTCACACAGTCAAGACTTTTCCTTTAAATAAAGAAATGTGGGGCTAAGGACATGGCTTGGTGGTTAAGAGTGCCTGCTGTGCCCTAAGAGTCATGGGAATGTGGATTAGTCCTCTGGCTATAGCTTATCTTTCCCAAACCCGAGTCCTTAAGCAGAGCTAAAGAGGCAACTCCAATCATCTGTCACCTGCAACATTTGGAGATTAGGCTAAAACCTAATTTGTGACAGGAAGCTAGAAGAATGTGCTATGGACACTCGCATCCTGCAGCTTCTGACCACCACACTGAAGCATGAGAGTGAGCCGAAGGAGATGAGCACAGACTGCCAGGGCAGAGGAGCGCCTAGAAGATGTAGGAGCATGAGATTCCTGACTCTTAGGGCAGAGGAGCGCCTAGAAGATGGAGGGACACAAGATTCCTGACTCTTAGGTCCTTTCAGACATTTATGCAACCTAACGGCCCTTCAGCAGAGAGAGCCTGACCCCATCTAAGGAGTTGGAGGGTTTTCAATCCTTTTCCCTGGCCAGAGCTAGACAGCTCTCAGTGTCCCTCATGGAGAGGAAATGTGTCTCACAAGTAATCAAGCCCTGGAGATGAGAAAATTATCTGGGCAAAATTTTCCCCAAACTGACAGAAGGTTAGGTAGCTCCAGTTACTCCTGAACCATGTCTGGTTTTTCAGTCATAGTCTGTAGGTTGGCTGAGGCTCTTCCAAGACTGTGACGGGGTTGGGCTCTGTGAATCAAGTTCACCTGCACCAACAATCTGATTCAGTGTAGGTAGCAGACAGCTTTGCCTCAGCTAAGGTTCCACAGATAAAGTTAAAAGGTTTCCAGCTGGGCAGTGGTAGCACACACCTTTAATCCTAGTACCTGGGAGGCAGAGGCAGGTGGATCTCTGTGAGTTTGAGGCCAGCCTGGTCTACAAGAGCTAGTTCCAGAACACCTAGGGCTATTAACAGAGAAACCCTGTCTCAAAAAACCAAAAAAAAAAAAAAAAAAAAAAAAAAAAACCCAAAAAACCAAAAAAAAAAAAAAGAAAGAAAGAAAGAAAGAAAGAAAGAAAAGAAAAGGTTTCCTTAACATTCTTCAAGTGTCCTGAAGTCCCTGGCGTGTGAAAGGTCACGCCAGTCATCTGCCAACCTCCTGACCCACGACAGAATGACATCCCATGAACTACACTAATTCTAGGACACTGGAAGAGAACTATCAGAACCTGGGGATCCTGTGCAAAAAACCATACAAAACTGCACCGCTGACTCATGTCTGGAAAGTCTCGGTTTCACCTGCGTTAGCTGTAACTAATGCTTTGGAACATGACAGGTGCTAACAGCACATCTCCCCTCCTAGGAAGCACAGCATTTTCATTCTGTCTATCATCTATAAAGAAAATGAGAATATGCTAGAAGGAACAGACTGTAGCAACCATACAGTCTCAGTACATCAATAGGGAATGGGCCAAGTCACCAAATCTTCATAGTTCTAAGGGAGCAGAGGAAGATTATGATTCCTCCCTCCACTTCTAGGGGTCAACAAAACCCATGGATCACTTGCTTATCCATTAAGACAGTAGGAACAAAAGAAAAAGTTCCCAGATCAAAACTGAGAGTGCTCTCGCTCTCTCTCTCTCTCTCTCTCTCTCTCTCTCTCTCTCTCTGTCTGTGTGTGTGTGAGTGTGTGTGTGTGCGTGTGCGCGTGTGCGTTTTGAGACAGGGTTTGTCTGTGTAGCCCTGATTCCCTGGAACTGGCTGTGTAGACCACAGTGGCTTTGAACTCAGAGAGAGATCCACCTCCTTTGTCATTACCAGTGCTGGGATTAAAGGTGTGTGACACCACCGCATGGCTGAGGGTTTATTTCTTGTTAAAGGAAGAGTATTAGAAAAGAATGAAAGGTCAGTAGAAAACATTTAAAATTCAGAAAGAGCTGGGTATGGTTGTGTGTACTATAATCTTAGCATTACAGAAGTAGAGGTAAGAAGATTTCAAGTCTGAGGCTTGCTTGTGCTGCATAAGGAGTTCTAGAGAAGCCCAGGCTCTGTAAAAGACTGTCCCAAAACACAACACAACATATGAAAAACACGCCACAGTCTTTAACAAGATCCTCTCTTTTCTACTGCATGTCAATAAAACTCAGACCATTAGGCCCAGTCATAAACTGAAGAAGCTAGCAGTCTCTTATGTACACCGTCTGTGTCACTGGAACTTGTAATGATGGCTGATGTCTAGTGCAGCTCGCAGCCTTGCTTTGCCTTAAGATAACTGAAGTTGGTTCAAAAAAGGAAAAATGGAGGATAGAAGATGAAAGGCACACGATGGTACCTAGAGGAAGAGAGAGCTAAAGGATGGAACACCCGTTAGAAAGCATGAAGGTTTTAATGAGAAGGTGATCAGAAGAAAACCAATTCTCTATGAAGATGGGAAAGATTAGTGTAAAGCAGATGGCAAGAAACAGTTGACTGTTCCACTGAAAATAGACGGGCACACTTTATCAATGGCCAAGAAATCTTCCAGGGCAGCCAGGGGTTGGACACCATCTTTATTTTATTTTTTGAGGCAGAGTTGACCTTGCTCTGCAGCCTAACAAGGCCTGAAATTTAAAATCCCGCTCTGAGATGCTGGATCACAGGCATGTATCACCATGCTGAGCTGTACTTTTCTTCTTGTGGTCCTAGGATCCAAAGTAGATTCTGAAGATGCTAGGACAGTGTTCTACCCTCAGATTACTACTGCCCAGAATCCTTCCTAAGAAACCTGAATCCCATTGGCTATTTCCAAGTCCTGTTTGTGTGCTAAAAATAAAACTCAGGGCATGATGAATACTAGGCAAACTCTCTATCACTTAGCTATACCCCAACACTCCTGATGTAGATTAAAATATTCTTTTAAACATTGTATGTGCATGTGTTTGTGTGTACACACCAGCACACTCATACATGCCATGGTACATAAGTGTAGGTCAGAGGCCAATTTGTGGGAGTCAGTTCTCTTCTTCCATCATGTGGATTCCAGGGATTGAACTCAGGTCATTAGGTTTGGTGCCAAGCCTACTCAATAAACCATCTTGCTGGTTCAAGAATATCTTTTTGTAAAAAAAATATTTATTTATATTTTTATGCAAACGTGTGTATGTGTGTAAATATGTCATGTGTGTTAAGATGCCCTCAGAGGCCAAAAGAGGGTGCTGGATCCCTTGGAGCTGAATTCACAGGTAGTTGTGAGCCACCTGACATGGGGACTGGGCACTGAACTCAGGTCCTCCTGAAGAGCAGCAGATGCCCTTAACTGCTGAGTCATCCTCTCTCTAGGACCCCCCCCCCCAACCCTTAAAAATGTATCTTATTACTTATTTGAGTGTGTGTGTGTACGCGCGCACTCTCCAAAAGGCTAAAAGAAGACATCAGATCCCGTTTGAACTAGGGCCACAGGTGGTTGTGACCCATCCAGTATGGTGCTGGGATCTGAACAATGGTCCTCTGCAGCAGCCATAAATACTCTTCATCACTAACTGAGCCATCTCTCCAGTCTCCAAGTCTGTATTTTAAAAAGTAAAGAATTTTTAAAGTCTTGTATGGTGATACATGCTTGTAATCCATTCGTGATCTGATGAGTTATAGAGAAAAACTGTCTCAGAAATAGAAAAAGACTAATAAGGTGTTTATTTGAAAACAATGATCAGAATACCAAGTTAGTTAATTTTCCTCTTTTTATCTGGTGAAGGGAAGAATAGCAGGATCATGAAAATGAACAAGAAACTCCCTATTTTCAAAGGGAAGATCCTTATTAATGTCTTTGTTCAGTGTGATTTACTGTACACTGATGTTAGTGAACAAACTATGTGCATGTAGGGCCAGGGAAGCACATAACATACAGAACTCAATGTAACTCACATTCATGGAGTCAATAATTCACGTCTCCTGGGTGCTGTATACAATAAAGATTTTGGAGCTGGAAGTGACAAGACCAGTTAAGAAGCAGGGCTTGGCCTGGCATGGTGGGGCACACCTGAAATCCCACAACTTAGGAAGCTGAAACAGGAAGATAGTGAGTTCAAGGCCAGCTTAGGCTACAGAGCAAGACGGTCTCAAGCAGGGCTGGAGAGATGGCTCAGAGGTTAAGAGCACTGACTGCTCTACCAGAGGTCCTGAGTTCAATTCCCAGCAACCACATGGTGGCTCACAACCATCTGTAATGAGATCTGGTGCCCTCTTCTGGCCTGCAAGCATGGAGGCTGAACACTGTGTACATAATAAATAAATCTTTAAAAAAAAAAAAAGAAAGAAAAAGATGGTCTCAAGCACAACCCCTTCCACTAAACAAACAGAAACAGCAGCAGCAAAGCATCAACCGAGAAGCACCAGGTCCTTGTTCACTGCTGTAGTCTTAGATCCAGCAAAGGCCCTCCCTGGACCTTGACAGAAAAATTCCCAGTTGTCCTAAATTTAATTCAAAGAGTGGAGGGTGGAAGAGGGAAGTGATGAGAGACATTAATCAGACTTATTGAAAGACTTTCTTTCACATTCTTGAACATCTATCAAAAAAACCTTGACTCAGTTCTTACTCGCGGTGAATTCCAAGGTTATCAATTCTGACTATTTATGTAGAAATATCCCTGGCCACTGATCCCTTCAATCCAAATCTAACAGCCACCCTCTAGTTTCACAGCAGAATTCTGCTCCTCTTATTTATTAAATGTAGGTCCAATGTAAACTGACATTTTCTCTCTCTCATTTCTTGTTATAAAAGACACCTAGATCTTCGTTTTAGGGACATTTTTAATTGCTATCTAACTCCACTGTAGGTGGTGGTGGAGACACACCCTACTTCCCCTTTTCCTTCTGGCGACTGAAAGCCAGGACAACTCACAGGCTAGGTAAACACTCTGCTACTGAGCCACATCACCAGCCTAAACAGACTCTTACTCCAGAGCTCCCTGAGTCCTGGGAGTACCCACAGGAGGCACTAGAATGTAGTATAGACTCTGTTCTTCTAAGACACACAGAGGTGGGGCGGTGCTGATGGTGGAGGCGGGGGCAGCAGCCACTGATGCCTTTAATTCCAGCACTTGGAAGGCGGAGGCAGGTGGAGATCTGAATTCAGGCCAGTCAAGTCCTTGGGGCAAGTTCCAGGATAGCCAGAGCTACGCAGAGAAACCACGTCTCAGGCCGGGCGGTGGTGGCGCACGCCTTTAATCCCAGCACTTGGGAGGCAGAGGCAGGCGGATTTCTGGGAGTTCGAGACCAGCCTGGTCTACAAGAGCTAGTTTCAGGACAGGCTCCAAAACCACAGAGAAACCCTGTCTCGAAAAAGAAAAAAAAAAAAAAAAAAAAAAACCACGTCTCGAAAAATCAAATAAATAAGAGGCACAAGGTGGGGTGGGGGTAGGGGAGAGGGCTCATCAGAGCTGTAACTGTGTCACAGAAAAAGTCTCCTGAACGAACAGCTTTGATGGCAGTTCTAATGTTATTTTTAATTTTGTATTTTGTTCTCTCTTCCTCCGACAAATCACATCACAGATACCTCTGACTTTTAACTCGCCCCTCCCCCTTTTCAACAATGTTCTGAATAAAGGAACTTTTTGAGGATAGATGCTTTGTGCTATATTGTAGAAGTCAACTTTAAGATAATTGCAGCGGAAACAGCTTTTTTCAACTGACAGGCAGCGTTAAGGAAATTAATGAGGACAGAATCTTGGGAAGGAGTAAATAATTTCTGACAACAAAGCTGTCTTGCTTCTGTCCCAATCTCCCCTTGAAGAAATGGTATACCATTCTAAGATACAAAAATAAAGTGCCGGTAATTTCAGTATACCCCTTGGCCCCAGCTTTCCCCAACATTAAGGAATATCTCAATAAATGGACTGATACTCCCCCAACCAAGTCAAATGGTGGTAAAGGAGGTTGTGTGTGAGCCAGAACCACTGTAGAGCCTGTAAGGTGCTGAGGATCATTTCCCTGTTCCTCCTTGTGCTGCCAGGGGTGGAATCTGGCCTTGCACGTGTTAGCAGAGCACTGTACCACTGAGCTCCAGGCCATTTGTTTGCCTCAAATCTCCATCTGGTGAGGGAGGATGGTCCACGCCTTGGGGAAAAGAACATGGCATGCTAACTCCCATTTGGATGACACAAACTTCTAGTTGAGAATGCCTATCACATCTCTTTTCCTTGGGCCCCCTGCCCCAGCCCTGACTTTTTGCTCTTCCCCTAAGTAAGACAGGGCTTACACGACACAAACTGAGGAACAGTTTGGTATATTACTATTTCTGGCTTCGTTAGTAATTTTGTTATTATGCTTTCACTTGGTTACAACCAAAGTTATTATAATGTGCAAGTTGCCACTATTTTAGAAAATTAATTGCAGTTTTCTGTTACAATATTGTGCCTTGTTCCAATTAGAAAATGAAAGCGGAGAGGGAACACAGGCAGTTTAGTGTTTTGGGAATTCAGCAAAAGCAGCTCAGCAATCTCTAAAGTCTAACTTACAGCACAGCAGAAATGAATGGAAAGCCCTTACTGCTCTCGTGAGAGGAACCAAATAGCAAAGCAGAAGGAGTCAGAGAGCGGAACTCCAGCTAGGGGCTCTCTCTGGTGGACAGAGGAAGGGAGAGAGCAACAGAAGCCTGGCCCATTCGCACTGCTCTTCAATTATTAGAATTACAAGGAGCCTCAGAAAGCAGAGCGGGGACGCTAAAAGGATCCTACCTTCTAGAAATAAGGACAAAACTGAAAATGACTCAACATGAGGAAGCAAAGACTTGAAGAGGTATAGATAGTTAAGAGAGAGGCCAGAGAAGAGCAACACCTGAAAAAAGACAGGAGGTGAAGCCCAGGCCCTCAAAAGGCTGAACGCGAGACACAATGTAAACTGCTCTGCTTCATTAGGCCCTCCCACCATGATGAACAGAGGGCAGCTCTGAGGCCAGGCTAGACTGGGTGGCAATGTAGTTAAGAGCACTCTGGTCTTTCAGCTCTATCCTACTAAGTTACACCAGAAGCATATATAAACAGCTGAAGATATAATGGAAATAAAATTGTCTTCTAAAGTCTCAAGCAAAAGGGCAGGGAGATGCCAGGTAGTGGTGGCCTATGCTTTTAGTCCCAGTACTCAGGAGGCAGAGGCAGGTGGATCTCTATGTGTTTGAGGCCAGCCTGGTCTACAGGGCAAGTTCCAGGACAGCCAGGGCTGTATAGAGAAACCCTGTCTCAAAAAAACAAAAACAAAAACAAACAAAAAAGCATAAAACTAAAACCAACCAAACAAACAAAAAACAAAACAATAACAAAAACAAACCCAGACACTGCACCACTACTACACCTCTTTTAAATACTTTTTCTCATAATAAGCCTTATAATAGATTGGGCTGGCCTCAGACTCAATCTTAATTCAGCCTCTGAGTTGCTGGGATCATCAGAACCAGTCCTCCTCTGACTGTAAGTCTAAAGTGAATCTGTGTTTAAGAGGGACCCTGTTACCCAGGAAGCACAGTTCTAATGTCCAAGGACCTTTGTTGAGAATCACTGATCCAGAGGTCTGAAGAACCTTAGGATAAGCACACCAAGGCTACCAGCAATTAGCAATCCATTTACGGAAGAGATTTCATATGGGATCCTGTAAGAGATCATCTCCTGGGAGAGACATCACTTAGTGAAAAATAATATAAATCAATGCCCTAGAGGACTTTCCCCTGGGAATGCCTGATGTTACAACACATTCGACTCTTTGAGTATTATCATGGGGAATCTAAGAAGTGAGTCCAAAGATGGGGTGCAGGGCAGAGAAACTCTAGGTTGCTTCTTCACACAAGCGTGTTTCAAGGGCAAAGCTACCTCATAGGTAGAGAAGCTCCTATGCTAATCTATGCACAGAGGGGGAGACAGAGATTTCAGTACCAGTCAACAAAATTCCAACCCGCTGAAAGGTGACATAGCTCAACTAAAGAATGCTAGGCTGCCAGCAGGTGTGAAGCCCTAAGTTAAATGCTTAGCAACACACAGGCGTACACAACACATGTGCCCTTCTTTCCACTGAAGAGTGAGTGAAGGGACATTTGCTGAATGCTTTGCGTTCTTTGATGTAGGAGCAACCAAGAACTCAAAACCCAGGAAACTACAGTCAGTGGGATGTGAGAGTGAGCAAAATCTAGTTGAGATAACTACTCCTCTGGGCAAGAGGAGTGCTTCCCAAGGAGATTTTTCTAGTCCCGTCTGTTTTCTCACCTAATGACAAATACACTTACTGAGAACCAAAAAGTCTCATTGGGGGTGGGGGGCATGCTCAGAAACAGCAGCTTGCATGAGGCACACAGCTGGCTAGCTGCTATGAGTCCCTTAGCAAGACAGCAGTGGACCAACTGGATCATAGTATCTTCTCAGCAGAATCCTTCAACCAAATTCCCTCAACTTTTGTCTCACATGATAAATGACACCTTAGCTTTTGCTTGTAGCTAGCTGACCTTATCCAGGTGTTTTTGGCTCCTCATGAAAAGAACGGAGGGCCAATAATCTTTGCCTAGGATCTGGATAAGAGGTATGGCTTTTCAAAGTAGCTGGAGTAGTTGGAGAGGTCTATTAGCATTGCCGAAGTAAAACCCATAAAGAATTCTCAAAAAAAGTTTTTAGTCAGTTAAAAGAGCTGTTGGGCCCAGGATATAGGTGGTGAAAAACAGACACCAGGTGCTTTTGTTGTCTGTGTAAGAACACTACACTAAAACTCCACTTCTGCCTCAGATATCCAGTTCAAACCATCTTGGTGAACTACCACGGTCTTCTCTTCTTTACCCATTCAGAGCTCAAGCACCACAACTCTCCTGCAATGACAGCCAAAGCAGAGTGCCTTGCGGTTGCACCTTTCAGAGCTTTTCAAAGATGTCACTGCTTCTGACAGCTACCACCTGAAAATGGTGAGGGGTGAGGCTGTTTCCTTGAGAGTCTCTTTCATCCACTTAGTTTCTACAGTGCATCCGCTATCTCTATTAGGTACTAGGATGTTAAAGAGAAAACAGACATGGTTTCTGCTCTCTGGAGGTGCTAAAGTCCGGCACAGAAACAACTGCAGGCTGGTGCGATGAGAATTGGCAGGGATGTGGGAGGGGTCAAATCTATAAAGAAATCTGCCAAAGGAGAAGACAGACATGAGGGCAGCTGGAGACGTGGAAGAGGAAAAGAGCCCAGGATTTAAAGTGTCCTGGCAAAAAAGAGCCTTACCAGATTCCGAGAGATTGAAAAGCAGTTCAGTACAGTCAGCCGAAAGATACTATATATAAATTAAGAAAACAGAGGGAGACGAGGCCAGCAAAGGAAAGACCCTACCAAGCATACCCTTCCATCACTTGGCATGTTATGGTCTTATCTCTAACCTTTTTTTTTTTTTTGACAACAAATGCTTCCTAGCCCAAGCATCAACCAGCCTCAATAATTACAGCGCTAAATGAAGGGCTCTGGGAACTATATTCTTAAAGAACTTACACTGAACCCAGCTGGGTTAGATTAACTATACATGATACACAAGGAACACAAACAAAACAACACCACCATCAACAACAGAAGCCCACCAAATGCAACAAACTGTAAATGGCACAAACTAGACAAAGTACTGAGGAATTAATTCATTGGTTCTTAGATCAGAACAGAGCTTAAATATTATTTAATTAGAGAAGTGTTCAAATGCTTTATTCCCTTGACAAAACCCTGGTAAATAAGCCCCTACAGAACGTGGGAAGTTCAGTCAGCCACACTAGTCAGGCTGAGTCCAGAAAGCAACTAACTACATTACACCCAAAAGGTTTTCGTGGCCAAACTAGAGAGGAATGGCTTAGACAGGAGTAGGTCCTAAATGGGATTTCTGCTCTGTTGGTAAAATGGGTGTGTGACAATTCAGAGCAAAGAATCTGCCTAAACCAGGCAGTGGTGGTGCACGCCTTTAATCCCAGCACTCGGGAGACAGAGGCGGAACTCTGTGAGTTCGAAGCCAGCCTGGTCTACAGAGTCAATTCCAGGACAGCTAAGGCTACTTAGAGAAACACTGTCTTGAAAAACAAAAACAGGGGCTGGAGAGATGGCTCAGAGGTTAAGAGCATTGCCTGCTCTTCCAAAAGTCCTGAGTTCAATTCCCAGCAACCACATGGTGGCTCACAACCATCTGTAATGAGATCTGGTGCCCTCTTCTGGCCTTCAGGCAGACACAGAGACAGAATATTGTATACATAATAAATAAAAATATATTTAAAAAAATAAAACAAACAGGTCTACAGAGCTAGTTCCAGGACAGGCTCCAAAGCCACAGAGAAACCCTGTCTCGAAAAAGCAAAAAAAATAAAAAATAAAAAATAAAAAAAATAAAACAAACAAACAAACAAACAAACAAGGAGCTGCCTAAAGCCTCTGGGTACTCAGTTCATAACCTCGGGGGTGACAAATTTCCTGACTGGAGTTAGTTGATGCTGGGGAGTCTCTTGCACACTAAGCAAGTATACCACCAAGACATAACTTCCCATTGTCTGTTTTTATTTTAAGGCAGGGTCTCATTAAGTAGCTCAGGTGGCCTTGAATTTATACTCTAGTCTTAGCCTCCTGAGTAGTTGAGATTATAGAACAGTGTCAACAAGCATGGCCAAAAGTTCCTAACTTTCAGTTACAGTTTCAGTTACAGCATTTCTTTAGGATCATGATGGTGCTGGTCCCCATTGGAAGATTGTATCATAGTTCCTCATTACCCTGCCAAATTCAGGAAAGATATAAGCAATGGCACTCACCCTCATGGAGGTCTCACCACCATGGGCTTGTTGCAGCCTGAAGACCTGGGCAACCATGTGCTCTGTGGAGGGGTGCAGCAGGATCCTTCGTGAAGCCAAGCCCACCATTACGTATCGGCCCATTGGAGACAGGCTCACAGAAATGGCATTGGGACCTGGGGGCCAACAGAAGAGAGTCACATTTCCCAGAATGCTTGCCATTCCATGGAAACAACTTTTCCTATTGTTGGGCTGTGCTCAGGTGATCTTCTAGGTTGCAGCAGTGAAAGAGGCAAGCGCGCCTGCACCAAGCAAAGGACGGTGCACGTCAGCACTGTGGCTCTAGGACGATGCACACGTCAGCACTGTGCTCTAGGACGGTGCACACGTCAGCACTGTGGCTCTAGGACGGTGCACGTCAGCACTGTGCTCTAGGACGGTGCACACGTCAGCACTGTGGCTCTAGGACGGTGCACGTCAGCACTGTGGCTCTAGGACAGTGCATGCGTCAGCACTGTGGCTCTAGGACGGTGCACGTCAGCACTGTGGCTCTAGGACGGTGCACACGTCAGCACTGTGGCTCTAGGACGGTGCACGTCAGCACTGTGGCTCTAGGACGGTGCACACGTCAGCACTGTGGCTCTAGGACGGTGCACGTCAGCACTGTGGCTCTAGGACGGTGCACGTCAGCACTGTGGCTCTAGGACGGTGCACGTCAGCACTGTGCTCTAGGACGGTGCACACGTCAGCACTGTGGCTCTGTGACTTTAGAAGACTGCTGCCATACTATAAGCACTGTCTAAAATCTTTTCTCACTTAGGCATTATAAATGTTTTCTGTCATTAAATAATCTGTTGTAAGAACAGTTTTAAAGCTAATGTATTTAGTGTTATCACTGCACGGTCATTTATTTAAGCTACTGTTAAAAAAAACTCTTGAAGTAAGAATTTGATGTTTTCCTATATGATACGGTGCTAACACCCTTGTATGTAAATCTTTGTAGTTTTCTGATTATTTCTTTAGAAATGCAGGTTACTTCTTTGTCTTTTTTTTTTTGGTTTTTCGAGACAGGGCTTCTCTGTGGTTTTGGAGCCTGTCCTGGAACTAGCTCTTGTAGACCAGGCTGGTCTTGAACTCACAGAGATCCGCCTGCCTCTGCCTCCCGAGTGCTGGGATTAAAGGTGTGCACCACCACCGCCCGGCTAGGAGTTAATTTGTTGGATTAAGAACATGCATATTTGGAAGGTTTTTAAAACACAAAGTCAAACTGCCTTGCAGTATATGTGTTTGCCCAGCCTTCCATGCCACAACTAAAAAGCTCCCTCTTCCTGCTCTTCTGTAACAGAAGTATACTGGTGACCTACTGTGCCAGGGAGAACTCTCACTGTGAGGCTCTTCTGTAACACTAGATTCCTAAACACCGATCCTTCTCTGGCCTGTGCCTCAGTGAAGGCAGAGGCAAGTACATGGCCAGTTCCTCTCACCCATGCACACCGTGCCTCACCTAGGAATGCCTATGCCAAGGCATCAGCGTCAACTCTGCCATTAGGTTGGGCTTCCTATCCCTTACCAAATCGCTTGGTGTAGAGCATTTCCCCCAGGTTATGGGGGGCCAGGGAATACACTGCCAGGATGCCTTCATCAGGAAAGCCCCTTTGGCTGCTTGGGATGAAAGCTGCCAGGAGCTGGCCATCTGCAGAAATGTCACAGCTGGCATCATTGTAGATCTTGCAGTTCTGTACCAGGACATTCACAGAGGCTGCAGTAGACAAAGAAAAGGGGAGAAGCTTAAACACCATGCTAGTAGAAATTCTGAAACCAAGATGTTGTTGGGCCTTTCTAAGGGGGGTGAATCCTCTTTAGAAATGGGGCAAGCTGCCTTATTGAATTTAAGATGCTGGGAAGCAGGACGCTGGGAGACAGGCAGATCTGTGCACCCACCACTCAGTAGGAAATATAGGCCAGTCCATTACCACCACAGCCACCAGCGAGTCTTGACTCACACTTGATTAGGTAAGGAAAATGGAAATAACAAGTGCCCTAGAGAGCAACTCCACTGCTGTGTTGTTTTTTGTTTTGGTTTTTTGAGACAGGGTTTCTCTGTGTAGTTCTGGCTGTCCTAGAACTTGCTCTGTAGAGCAGGCTGACCTCAAACTCACAGAGAACCTCCTGACTCTGGCTCGCATGTGCTGGGATTAAAAGTGTCTCTTATTTAAAAGAAATGTCCACCGCCAGAGACACTAAAGTTAAAAAATAAGCTAAGAGCAAAGCCAGGCCAAGCTCGGCTGCCCTCATCAGATCTAGGTAATGTATTCTAGTAAGTCAGACTATAGGAGTGAGATGGCAAGAGCAACCAGCTAAGGAAACAAAACAAAAAGATGGTTTTAAAGGCTTATGGGACTGGAGATTGAGAATGATGTGTAAAATTGTTTTTGTTCTCCTTTCCCTATGTGTTGCTAACCAAGCTACAGAGATAACAGAGTAGATAAAAAATGACAGCAGAACACAATGATTGGCTGTTGTGCCAATCCCTGGGGGCTGACACCTGCAGCACCATTACACATAAACTGAGGCTGGTTCTGTTTGCTAACTAATAAGATAATGACATCCAAACACTACTGTTATCACCATTAGGCCTCTGTGCTGCTCAGCTCCCAAGCTACCATCTGTCCCAGCCTCCTTAGCATGGAACCGTCTGCTCTTGCACCGGGTCCTAAGCCCTTCCCCAAAATATGGCAGTCTCTTTCTCTGGAACTACATGAGTCCAGGGAGGACAAGACACAAAGGAATTACATGAAACTTCAGTAATGAGTTCGTTTTCTTTTTCATTCATCCATTCTTCCCTTCCTTTTCTCCCTCCCCTCCCCCTTCTTTCATTCTTTCTTTTCTTTCCTCCCCCTCCCCCTTCTTTCTCTTTCCTGCCCTCCCTCCTGCCCTCCCTTCCTTTAAGACAGGCTCTGTGTAGCCTTGGCTGTCCTGAAACTTACTCTTTAGACCAGGTTGGCTTCGAAATTACAGATTCACCTACCTCTGCCTCCCAAGTGCTGGGATTAAAGGTGTGTGCCACCACTACCTGTTACTTTGTTTTTCTAATCTTGATATAGACCTAATCCTCAGTAAAAGGATTAACTACAAAATGAACAATTTGGACCTTTACCACCAAAGGCAGGGAGAATAGAAATAAGAAATATTAAGGAGTGAAGCTGGAGAAATGGCTCAGCAGTTAGAGGTCTTGCATAAGACTCCAACAGTTTGATTCCCAGAAATCATATGGGGTGGCTCACAACAACCTGTGTTCACTTGCATGCTTATAAGCATACACATACAAACACAAATACATATGAATAAAAATAAATCTTAAAAATATTAAAACTTGAGACTAGGAAGGCAATATAGAATGTTGTAGACTGTTTTAAACCATTACCATTGTACCTATACTCAGTGTCCCCAACATGCATAATGGCTCATCTGTCTTGTTGGTAGATATCTAGCTTGTATATATTTGATGTGGAATTCCCCTCTGTATGTTGTAAATACCATTGGTAAATTGGCTTGGCCTGATAGGGTAGAGCAGAGCTAGGTGGGGAAAAACTAAACTGAATGCTGGGAGAAAGGAGGTGGAGTCAGAGAGAAGCCCGGGAGTCTCCAGAGACAAACATGCTGGAACCTTGTCAGTAGGCCATGAGCCTTGTGGTAAAATATAAAATAATGGAAATGGGTTAAATTAAGGTGTAAAGGCTAGCCAATAAGAAGTTAGAGCTAATAGGCCAAGCAGTGATTTAAATAATATAGTTTCTGAGTGATTATTTTGAGTCTCAGCAGACAGGAACAAACTAGCAGCCACCCTACAACATATATCACCATGCATTTGGATGAAAACAGAAGTCTATAATGAGCTGAGCCTGCCGGCCCTGGCCTGTACTACCAGCTCCTCAGAAGTTTAAGGCCAGTCAGGACAACTTAGTGAGACCTAAGTATAGAAAGTAATGAAGAGGGCTGGGGATATTGTAGTAGCAGAACACTGGCTGTATGCATGATACCCAGTTACAATCCCATTACCACCAAGAGGTGGGGGAAGGACCACAATGACCTTAAACTACTAACATCTTTTTAAAAGTATATAACTGATTACAAGGATGAGAGGTGGGGAAGAAAATAAGGTTTTTCTTCTGGAAAGCTTTGGCGCAAAGCCTGTGAAAACTGAGCAGATGGACAAAAAGCATTCTGTTAGTCTCAATTCGAAGCCACTATGCTTGTGTTTGCATTATCTTATGATAATTCCAAGTCAAAGGCCACCTCTCAAATTTTGCTCCCTCTTCCAACTCCACCCAATTTCATCACAGTTCCTGATGACTGCAGTAAGCTCAGAAAACCAGCTAGTGATCCGTTTATCTGGGCTTGTGTTTCTACCCTAATAAAGGCATGTGTCAGGTACAGAGGAATATGGTAACTCCATTATAAACAGAACCTGGAAGTAGCTTTACAATTTCATTTTTATTTCAAAGCTCCAATTAGCAGTTTACATTTGTTGTTTGTTGCTTAATAATTTCTGGTATAGAAACAGAAATAGTCAGTTATAATAAATAGTGGTCACTACTTTAATTCCTGCATGAAGCTTCCCCTCACAAAGCAGAAATTTCAATGAGTTAACATGTACACGAACAGTACTTGGACCTCTGCTACTTTTCTTGGGCAGAGAAAAGTAAGGTTCTAAAGGCAAAGAACAACTTATCCCTTTCTGGATTCAGCAATAAGGTAAGTGCGCAGGTAGAAAGAAAGATGTGAGCAAAATACAGCCTGAGCCACTGGAAACTGTTGATGCTCCACACCTCATTCTGCCATGCGGCAGACTCCAGCAGTGACACCTAAAGAATGATAGGCAGAGTCTGAAAGCCTAGACATGATAGGTCTTGGATCACGGTTGACAACTCAGTAACTGGCTGTCCCTTAGTGGTCAAACAGACAGGTAAGGATGCTAGGACTGTTAGCTTAAGAACTGGGGACAAGTTGGGCAGTGGTGGCGCACGCCTTTAATCCCAGCACTCGGGAGGCAGAGGCAGGTGGATCTCTGTGAGTTCGAGGCCAGCCTGGTCTACAGAGCTAGTTCCAGGACAGGCTTCAAAGCTACAGAGAAACCCTGTCTCAAAAAAACATTTTAAAAAGGGGGGGGGGGGGGGCTGGAGAGATGGCTCAGAAGTTAAGAACACTGACTGCTCTGCCAAAGGTCCTGAGTTCAATTCCCAGCAACCACATGGTGGCTCACAACCATCTGTAATGAGATCTGATGCCCTTTTCTGGCCTGCATGTGTACATGCAGGCAGAACACTGTACACATTATAAATAATAAAGAAAACATTAAAAAAAAAGAAAAGAAAGAAAGAAAGAACAAACTCGGGACATAACTGAATGGAAGATTGTTTATATGTGTTAGGCTCTGAATTCAATCATAGTACAGAAACAAAATAAACAAAACCAACACTGCTTAAGAGGTTCAGGGGAGCCCAGCACAGCAGTGTACATGGATAATCAGGGCACTGAGGGGTGAGGACGTGCATGGGCAGAAGGACTGCAGCAAGGCTGAGACTCTAGGTCAGCCAGGGTTACATTAGGCTCTCAAACCCAACCAACCAATGAATGATCAAAAAATAAACACAAAACCCACCAAAAAACAAAAAACAACAAGAAGTTCAGGGGTACCTTCAAAGGGAAAAATGATGAAGGAAACAGCAGGAAGCCATGCTTTAGATTTTGCAATACTGCCTGAATTAGAAATTATTTTCAAGTGAAAATACCTTAGCAGGGAACAGGAGGGGCTAGAAATAATGATGCCTGGAGAAGCAGACAGCTCTGCCTTCCTATCAGATCCATAAATTATAAGCAAACACCCACAAAGATCCATGGGTAGCCTGCTACTGTCCAGATGAGGTCATGGGAGTGATTGGCAGCTGCAGTACTTTACAAATGCATCACACACAGACTTGGAAAACCCAAGAGGGTTTAAATCAGAAGCAAAATTTCCTCTTGGCTACATCTCCGAGTCCCTCCACTTATAGCAGAAGACCATAGCTCCAGGTGGCATTACAAACATGCTTGACAGTCACTACATCCCCTGTAGAGGTTGCCCTGGACGACTCAGCCACTAGATCTTCTCTTCAAGGTCACCTTACTGATCAAAACCAAGGAAGAGCCAGGTATAGCAGACCACACCTTTAATCCAAGGACTTGAGAGGCAGAGGCAGGTGGATCTCTGTCAGTTCAAAGCCAGCCTGTAGAGTGAGTTCCAGGATAGTCAGGACCAGGATATAGAGATTTTATCTCAAAATACAAACAAACAAAATAATCCCCAGAGTGAAATTTAATTGGCTTTTCTCTTCTCCCCTCTCCCTTTTTTGTTCAAGAAAGCGACATAAAAAGTCTATATGAGGGGCCAGAGAGATGGCTCAGTGGTTAAGAACACTTGCTGCTCCTCAAGAGGGCATGGATTCAGTTCTCAGCATAGATCATTCAGCTCACAACTTCCTGAAACTCTAGCTCTGGGGAATCCAGCAACCTTTTCTGGCCTCTGAAGGTACCTGAACACATAGAACATATACATACAGACACACACATAAATAAAAATCTGCATGAGGTGAAGCTTTATTCACTAAGTTCTAGCATCTAGCAAGTAAGAATTCATTAGATCCCTTAATCTGAAGTGAGAGAAACAAGTAGCAAAACTCATTAACCTAATTCTAGAAAAGGGTTAAATGTGATGCAGAAAAATCATATGAGCAGCAACTTGGTGCCGGCTGAACCTATAAATAAAACTAAGGGTCAGAGGCTTCCTGGCAGGTGCACAGCTAACAAAACCAAAAGCTATCCTCTAGTAGGAGGGAGATAATTTGGAAAAATGAATCCTACAGCAACATAGAGTCCCAATTTACTGACTAAATCTATCAAGAGTAAAGATCAAGACTATAATTATACATGTTTGGTATAGTTAAAACAGTTAAAAGTAAAAACTAGAAACCTGCTGGGTGTTACAGCTCACTCCTTTAATTCCAGCACTTGGGAGGAAGAGGTAGGCTGATCTCTGTGAGTTCGAGGCCAACATGGTCTATACAGGGAGTTTCAGGACAGCTAGGGTATATATCAACACCCCCCACACACAAATAAAGTTGGCTTTAATGTCCATATTGAAAGCATAGAAGTTGGTCATATGGAATTAAATTTCCTAGTGATTCAAAGATTTAAATGTATAAAACTAAAATACGAAAGCAGGAAATGATCTTGATGACACAAAGCCTAAGAACCATAAAAGGAAAGGTGTATAATTCTGACTTAAAATAAGTTCTATGACAAAAATGATGCTCAACAAAGTCAAAAGAAAAAATGACAAGAAACTCCTATTATAAGTTAATTTTCTAATTCATAAAGAATGTCTGTAGAATTACTAAGAACCATGCAGAGAAAGAGATAAAGCACATGGGCAGCCATCGAGAATGTATAGAAACACAAATGTTCTTATAGTAAGTAGTCTTTAGCCTCCCGGATCCACACGCACGTGCAACTGTTTACAAGATCAAGCACTCTGAGAGATTATGGGGCTTGAGGAGGAGGGGCAAGCATGGCAGCTCACACCTGTAATCCCAAGTATTCAAAGAGGCCAAGGCAGGAAAGAGGACTGTTCTGAATTCAAAGTCAGTCTTGGATAGAGTAAGAAATTGCTTGAAAAAAAAAAAAAAGAACAAACAAAACTTATAGATGAGATTATTACTTGGCACAGTGACACATGCTTCTTCCCTGCAGTTTATATAGAGGAGGGTGATAAGGCAGTATCTACCTAAGTCACACATGCACCTCACTTTTCTTCCCTGCAGTTTATAGAGAGGTGGGTGATAAGGCAGTATCTACTGAAGTTACACATGCACCTCACTTTTCTTCCCTGCAGTTTATATAGAGGAGGGTGATAAGGCAGTATCTACCGGAGTTACACATGCACCTTACGTTTCTTCCCTGCAGTTGCATTTCAAAATAGCTGTATTATTGACACGCATATGCAAAAGACAATTTGTAGCAGTTTGTATAGAAAGAATGGAAACTCAAAGTCCTTCAACAAACAGGACACTGGTTACAATGAATTACTAGATAGTTACTTTTTCAAAAGAGAAGAGGGTGCAGGGCAGGGAAGGAGGAGGAGTGGCAGCTGCGGGGGCTGCTGGCAGCAGCTATAGCAGCTGCAGCTGCCACTGGGAGTGATAGCTCATGCCTATAATCTCAGCACTGCAGGAAGCAGAGGCATGAGGCCTGCTGCAAGCTCCAGGCTAACCTGGGATACAGACCAAGGCCCTATCTCTAAATAAGACAAGAGGAACTAGAGACAGCTCAGTGGGCAAGAGCCCTTGCCCTGAAAGCATGACAACCTAACTTCATTTTTTAAAATTCTTATTTATTTATTTTTAAAGAAAAAAACCCCAACAATCTTTTTTCATTTTACATACCAATCCCATTCTCACTCCCTCCCCTCATCCCCTTCTCTCCACCTAAACCCCCATCCCACCCACCATTCATTCCACAGAGAGGGTAAGGCACATTGTTTTGGGGGAAGGTCCAAGGCCTAGGCTGAGCAAGGTATCCATCCAAAGAGAATAGGTTCCAGAAAAGCTAATACAGACAGTAGGGATAAATTACCAGTGGCCCAGCAGTCTTCCCCAGCCATACATCTGTCACCCACATCCAGAGGGTCTAGTTTGGACCTATGCTGTTTCCTTCCCTGTGCAGCTGGAGTTGGTGGACTCTAGTAGCTCAGGTAACACACTTACACATTAGAGAACTACTCAGCATTAAAAAACAATGACATCTTGAAATTTGCATACAAATGGATAGAATTAGAAAAAACCATCCGAAGTGAGGTAACCCAGATCCAGAAAGATGAACATGAACCTTCATCCAGCAACTGATGGAAGCAGAGGCCGAGACCCGCACTGGAGCACTGAATTCAGTTCCCAAAGTCCAGGTGAAGAGTGGGAGGGGTGAGGATATGAGCAAAGAGGTCAAGACCATGATGGGTTCACCCACTGATAACCTAACTTTAAATCACTAGCACCCAAGCAATACGCTGGTCATGGAAAGGCATGCTATAACCACAGCATAGAGAAGTGGAGACAGGCAGATCCTGAGAGCCTTCTGACTAGGCAGAAATGGTGACCTGGCCCAGTGCAGTAAGAGGGAAAGTAACAGAGGAAGACCACTGACATTTTGCTCAGGCCTCTGCATGTATGTACATGCATACATACACATGCGCACACATGTGCACACACACGCACACATGCTCCTGCGACACACACACACAAAGGAGTAAACTCTTTACAGTAATATGGAAGATCACTGAGATATACCATACAGAAGAAGTGCAGAAAAGTTCTATAGCATTTTGTCATTTAGATCACATAAAGGTAGAAAACACAATTCTGCATTTGTTTACACATACATACAGTATCTTTCAAGAGGTACATAGAACTGAAACTAGGCTGGGAGGTGATAGAGCACGCCTTTAATCCCAGCACTCGGGGTGGAGAGGTAGGCAGATCTCTGTGAGTTCAAGGCCAGCCTGGTCTATTGAGCTAGTTCCAGGACAGGCTCCAAAGCTATATGGAGAAAATCTGTCTCCAAAAACAAAACCAAACCAAAGAAACAAACAAAACTGAAACTGACTGTGGTCATCTATTGAAACTTTTTTTTTGAGACATGGTTTCTCTGGGTTAACAACTCCTGCTGCCTTGGAATTTACTTTATAAAGACCAGGCTGGCCTTAAACTCATAGAGATCTGCCTGCCTCTGTCTCCCAGTGCTGAGAGTAAAGGCTGCGCCACCTCTGGCTGGAAACTTATTACTGTATATCCTTTAAATAAGTATTGAATGGCAACTATGTTATCTAATTTAAATAATAATTAAGTAAAAAAATCAAAATAACTGTAAATAAACTATGGCCAAGATGACATGGGTTAGAAATCTAGATGAAAAAGCAAATGAGGGGCCGGGCGGTGGTGGCGCACACCTTTAATCCCTGGCAGAGGCAGGCGGATCTCTGTGAGTTTGAGGCCAGGCCTGGTCTACAAGAGATAGTTCCAGGACAGGCTCCAGAGCTACAGAGAAACCCTGTGTCGAAAATCAAAAAAAAATAAAGCAAATGAGTTCTTAATAAGAAAGGGCTGGACTAGAGAGATGGCCCAGTGGTTAAGAGCATTGACTGCTCTTCCAGAAGTCCTGAGTTCAATTCCCAGCAACCACATGGTGGCTCACAACCGCCCATAATGAGATCTGGTATAAATAAATGAATATTTTTTTTAAAAAAGTTTAAAAAAAAAGGGGGGGGGGCAGACTGCTTTGGCTTCTTAGTAGAGCTGAAAGATTAGTGCGCCAGCCAGCCAGCCAGCCAGGTGACGGAGTGGGGAAAGCACTTTCCTCACACACATGATGACTTGTGTCCAACTCCCAGAACTCATGGTAGAAGAGAACTGATTCCTGAAAGTTGTCCTCTGACCTCTAAGCGTGTGTCGTGGCATACACATACCTACATGTGTGTGCACGCATCCAACCATCCACCCACAGAGTAATAAACCAAACAAAAATTAAACAAACAAAAGAGATTAGACATGTGGCTTATTGGTAATTAGAATAAAATGGATGGTTGCTACTTAGGGTTTGCTAAGAACAAAGCATGAAAAACTCACCTCACTTCCCTTGTCTGACAGGAATATTAAAACTGGCATATCATAAGATGATACAGATAAAATATCTTAATTATTTAAAGGTACCTATAAACTCTTACAATACTTTACACGAGACAGAAAACAGAAGAGCTTCCAACAGTCATAGTGTGCATGCCTGCAGCTCTAACACTTAAGGCTGAGGCAGGAGGACAGCCAGTTCAAAGTTAATCTGCACTATACAGGGGTACGGTCTTTATTATTTATCTAGAAGATTATTTTACTTTTTATTTATGTATATGTGTGTATATATTTTTGAGGGGGAGGAGTTCTTGAGATAAGTTCTCTGTGTAGCCCTAACTGTCTTGGACTTGCTCTGTAGATCAGGCTGGATTTGAACTTAAGAGATTTGCCTGCCTCTGCCTCCCAGGTTCTGTGATTGAAAGCTGTGTGCCACCATGCCTAGTATGTGTACATTTTGAATGGATATATATCATGTATGTGTGGGTGTCCTCAGAGGCCAAAAGAGGGCATCAGATCCCCTGAAATTACAGGCACTTCTGAGTTTCCCCTGGTGCTTGAAACTGAACTTTATTCCTCTGGAGAATTAGCAAGTTATCTCTCCAGACCCTGAGAAATTATCTTTAACAGGGAAAGACTTTAGATGTGAAGCCCAAGTACTAATAATTCATGTTCCCAAACTGATGCAGGCAAAAATCCAAAAACATGCCAGAAAGCTTATTACAGTTTCTGACTGATTCACCATTTTTGCTCGTAATGTGAAGGAAGACTGAAAAAGGATGTTTATCAAATTAGCAGATGACCCCTTAGACTCAAAGAGGACAGATCAAAGCTCATAAAGGTGCTCCAAGGCAAGAACCAGAAGTGCAACGACAGGAAGATAATACAAACTGGCCTTAATTCTCAAAAGATCCAAGCCACATACGAGCACAAAATTGCTGAATTTTGGGTTACTATCAATTATCAAGGAATGTTAAGTTATTGTACATGCAACTGTAACTTTAAAAAGCTGCAGAATATGTATCAAAAAAATCACTGCATTAGCTCACATCATGAAATTTCTGATCTGTTTCGCTTCACCCCATTGCTGAAGTTAAAGGAAGACGAAGAACATACAAAACCACACTAGAAAAATGGAATCTACAGAAGTTTGGTCTGAAAGACAAGACGTGTGGTAAAGGGCAGGGCACTTCCAGACTGCTGGAGGACTTCCATTTAAAAAGCAGCAGATTATATGGAGATGCAGCAGCAGAAACAGGACCAATGAGATGAAGTGACATCAATGGTGGTGGTTTGGCATGAGAAGAACAGAGCCCTAACAGTGATGGCGCAGCAGTCACTAGAGCCATCACGCAGGGGCTGACCACCAGCTCTCAGAAATGCACGAGGACTACATTAGGCAGAGGAAATGTCTGCAGTGCTCAACAATGGGGTCATGGGTTTCTTTAAAAGGGTCAGAAACGTTTATAAATCAGGTATTAACCATACCGCTCATTTGGTTCGTGGAGACCTAGATTTGTTAACAAGTCTAAAATTACTATGATGTTTCTCAAGGGTCACAGGTGTAGCTCATAAATCCTATATTCAGTTTTCTTTCTCTCAGCTCCATCTATCTTTTAGTCTTCATGAACTTCTCCACAAATTCCTCAGGGGGGATTTGCTCTGGACATTCTCTGAACTATTTTCTGAATTGCTTAACTGGTAGCTGAGGAAAGAAGCTTAGAAACATGCGTAGCCGTCAACAACTCCCTAAGAGAGGGACAATCCAGGGCGACTCCACCTTCACACTGACTCACCATTGCTGATTTCTGGAAGGTCAAACTTGGTGAAGTCCCACCACTGGAGCCGGTAGGTAGTATTGGCAATGTTACTGGCAACAGCAGACTGTCCATCTCCAATCACTGCCCCTGATGACAGAGAAGACAAAAAGAGCACATCAGACTACACTATATTCTTTCTCTCTATGTTCCCACTGCAGAATGTAAGGGAACGCAGGAATCAGTAGAGGGAAAAAGCCTAAGAAAGCTGGAGAGGTATGGATGACAACAAGTCACCGAGAAGAGAAACTAGACACGACCTTTCGCAAGAAACAATTCTATGTGGAAATGGAGCCCCATTCAAAGTCCCTCCCATTGTTACTGGAGTGTCGGATCCTGAATATCTGCACTGCTTAAGGGTATGCTCATCATCTGAAGAGGCAGATGAGTTCTCAGGCAATGTCGGCAAAGACGTTTGAAAACAAAACAGAAAAAGCAGATGAATTAATTTCAGTTCTGGATGTGTTTGTAGCACGCAGTGCTCTTAGGGAGAAGCAGTTCCTCCTTTGTAAATGACCTTTTTCCTAGTAAGACATCTCAAAAGGAGGCTTCCTACAGCGAGGAGGCAGTCAACACACGGTGACTGGAGGAGGCAGTAAAGAACAAATGAGGTAATATTTGTTAATCTCTTTTGAAACGCTGGCATATAATACAGCAGAAATTTATGAACCTACCTTTGTAGCATGAGAATATTTTTATTAAGGCAATTTTTTTATAATTCCCACTCCAAGAACTTCCTTGAATTCCAGATTCACCTGTAATATTTCAGTTTAATTTTCCCTGAGATATACACTTCAGTATGACATTTTTTCCTTGGTAACCAATTAAATAAAAAATTGATTTTTTTTTAAGAGGGTGACACTTTAATTTGCAGTTGTATTTCATTTACATGAACATGTCATTTCCTCCTCCTCCTTCTGAGGTGCATTTCATACACAACCACCCATTTGATCAGACAGAAGGAAATCTTCTTAGGAGAATAGAAGATCCTTGCATGCAAGACAGGCTAGCTGGTATTCTTAGCTGCGGATCTTGTTAGTGCTGACTAGCCTTGGGACAGCACAGTCTTATGCCAGATGCACCAGCATCACCTAGCCTGTGCCCTCTAAGAGTGTCACTGTGAAAACATCTCTATGTGTTCCTTTTACAGAGCTACATTTAATACTCTGCTGCTTCTCATACTTCTCTACTCTTTCCTCAAATGATCAAAAGAGAAACTGCCCTCTACACAACCATGAAGTATAAGAAACTTACTCCTTTTGCTTTCATCCAGGGGCTGGAGGTCACTGTACCAGAAGATATTTTTCAGCATTAGTTTATTAACAGTCCCTGTCTCAGTTTTAAATTGTAAGAAAAGGTACAAATAACAGTTCATTTCCTAGATGGTAACACTTTTAGGTTATGTGGTTTCAACATGGCCAATACTGCCTTCCTGGAGAGGAAAATTGGCTTATGGGGCTAAAACTAAATAAAAAGCCTCTAGGCCAGGAAGATGGCTCAGCAGACAAAAGTGCTTACCATAAGAACCTGATGGGCTCAGTTCAATCCTCAGAACTCATTTAAAAACAAAAAAAAGAAAGAAAGAAAATCTGGATATAGTAGTGTCACCTCTAATCCCAGCCCTTCTACAGCAGCAGGGGAGGCAGGGAGAACTGGGTGGAAGCTCCTATACACAGCACAGCAGCAGAAATAAGGAGAAAACCAAAGGACAGAAGGATAACCTCTGACCCCCAGGCATGTGCGCTCTCTTTCTCTCCAACCTCCCACACAAATAAATAATAAAAAATAAGAGCCCTCAAAACTTAGCAAAGCTGAAAAATACTATTGTAAATAAATTGACAGTCCTAAAATACTTAAAGTCTTGCAAAATCAAACATCCTTCTGAACAGTTGTGATCTACCCCAAAGCAGGAGAAACAGTATTTGCAGGTGTTATCAGTGAGACCACTGACCTCAAACACCTGCTGATGGCTCCATCAGGTAAACCACCTGCTGCTAAGGCCAAAGGCTTGAGTTTCATCTCCTGGACCCATACAGTGAGAGAACTAACTCCCACAAATTGTTCTCTGACCTTCACATCTGAAAAAAATGTATCTTTTCAGTTAAAAAAACAAACAAACAAAAAACTGATGTAAAAACTTTTCTGATTGTTGGGTCAAGAAAAGGCTTGGCTATCAGGAGTTGTGGTGCACACCTTTAATCCCAGCATTTGGGAGGCAGAGGCAGGTGATCTCTGAGTTTGAGACAGCCTGGTCTACAGAGTGCATTCCAGAACAGCCAGGGCTATATAGAGAAACATTATCTCAAACTCCCAAAACCTCCCACCCAAAGATGGCCTGGATGTCTGTAGTATTTCCTTCCTTCTTCCCTTTTCCTTTCTGAAAGATTTTAGTGGGTTTTATGACTCTAGAATCCCATAAAATAGAAGAAGTCTGTAGGATTTTCTTAAAAGAACCGTGCTCAGATTTTCTTGGCCTCATTAATGATGCAAGTCATTTAAACCATTTTAGTTAGGTCTGCCATTTCCCTGGAAGGAATTACTCTTCATTTTGATATAGACTCCATTCCACTGCACTTCCAAATTGTTCCCCAGGCTTGGACATCTATTATCTAGATCATGGACATCTCCTTTAACAGCTAGTCTCAAATTGCTTTAGTTCCTTACCATTTCTTCTAACTTACTAGAAAAGCATATATCTAACCACAAATGGAAGAAAGTAAATTGGTTTTCTTCATGTATTATGAACTAAACACTAGTTTCTAAGAGAAACTGAAAAAAGCAAACTATTGTGGGGGAGAGGAGTAGATCTACAACCAGGAACCCAGTTCGGGAACCCACATCCAGCTGTGTAACTAGTGACACAGTGACTTCAGAGGTGTCCTGTACAGCCCATGCTTCTGAAAACCAGCTGTGTGCTATATACATGTGCATGGTAGTAAAGCAACTAGGGAGGGACTCTCGGCCAACAGTGCCAGAGCACTACACAGAAACAGAGCTTGGCATCAGAGAGTCAATTTTTAGTGCCATGTAAACACAGATTAGGGAGTGAAAGATGCCAGCAACAGATTAGAGTATTGTCACCAGGTTTGCTTTTGCAAGAATTGCTGGCCAACTGAGCCCGTCTCTTGGAAACATCAGGAAGAAAAAGTATTGTCCTATTTAAAAAAACAAACCCCCAAAATCCAAGCCACCATTTAGCAGTTCTGGCTGAAGGTGCAGGCAATGTGCCAGCACCAGTTAATGGACTTGAGCCATGGGGTATTTACAGAGGGGCATTCGTCCTCAGAATGCCCGAGAGACCAATCCTGAGAGACAGCTGAAAGACTTCTAAGGTGTAAAGGTTTTCGCATGTAATAAACTAGATAGACTCAGTGTTTCTTTCTTAAATATTTATTTATTTTTGGAGGCAAGGTCTCACTTTGTAGCTCTGGCTGTCCTCCAACTCACAAAGATTCATGTGCCTCTGTCTCCTAAGTGCTGGGATTAAAGGTTTGCACCTCCATTCCTGGCTTTATTTTTTAAAAAATTATTTTTGCCAGGAGTGATAGTGCATGCTTTTAATCCGAGGATTTGGGATACTGAGGCTGGCAGATTTTGGTGAGTTCAAGGCCAGCTTGGAATACACAGAAAATTTCAAGATAGTCAAGACTACATAGAGAGACTCTGTCTCAAAACAAAACAAAACAAACAAACAAAAAACCCCACAACTTTTTAAAACCCACAAAAATGCATTTTTTTTTACTTTATTGTCTAGGTGAATGTATGTGCACCATGTGTGTGCCTGATGCCTACAGAGGACAGAAAGAGTGTCAGACACCTTGGAAATGAAGCTCCGAGATGTCATGTAGGTGCTAGGAACTGAATCATCTGCAAGAGCAGCCAGTACTCATAACCGCTGGGTCATCTCTCCAGCCCTATACTCAATATTTCCCAACCTCCACACTTACTGGTATTCCAAGTCAGATCATTTATTAGGTAACAGGAAAGAAGTTGGTGTACTGGAGAACATTTGGTAGCATCTCTGGCTTCCATCCATGAATACTGTCCCTTCTACATAGTTGGTTTTATTTTATGTGCACTGGTGCTTTTCCTGCATGCATGTCTGTGTCAGATCCTGGAGTTACAAGCAGCTGTGAGTCGCTGTGTGGGTGCTGGGAAGTGAACCCACGTCTTCTGGACGAGCTGTCAGTGCTCTTAACTGCTGAGCCATCTCTCAAGCCCCCTTCTACATAGTTGTGACAGAACACGCTCCAGACAACACCAAACGTTTCCTATTGATAAAAACCACCCCTAGGAGGGAAGCTCCATGCCAGCTATATTGTAATTCCAAGACAAGTAACCTTAGCTCTATCTGAGCTGGTGTGTGCATATATACAGTCTATTATTACTCATATTCCAGGCTAGTCTGGATATATAGTAAGACCTCATCTCAATTAACCAAATCAAACCAAACCAAAAAAAGCACTGCTATTAGAAATATCTGCTGCTAAAGGCAGTCACACTGGCTGTGACATTATTCATGTCAAGTGTCAGGTCCAAAGGAAATTCCAACTCCTCAACCTCCAAAAGGCAGTCAAAATATCTAGAACTGAGCTCAACCTGGACTATAGGAAGATCTCTGGGAGTTAGATAAAAGCCAGTATTTCTCAGAAACTACCCAAGAGTCATTTTCCTTTCCTCTGGCAGAAGGAACACATAGCTAGCTACCTGTGGCACCTATCAGCATATCAAAGTGTGTGCTGGCCTCCAGGCTCGTTCAGAATTACAAATACCTGTTACACATTTCAAAGTCCATGCTAGAATCCTAGCCCTTCTCACCTCTTCCCCCTCCCTAAACTCCCTCTAGTTCACAGGCCTCCCTCTTAAAGCCCTGCTATTCTCAGCATGTTCTCTTTATGCTCTGCTCCTGTCTCTATGATTTCTCTATTCTCTACTCCCTGCTGTCCTCCCCATTCTTGCAGACAGTCTTGGCCATGTCTAGTCTGCTGGCCATGTTCAGTTTAGTTTTCTTCTCTCTCTGCTCTGGACTCTTCCATATGTGTCTGGGTGTTAATTCTCTCACATCTGCAATAAAAACCTTCCCCTTAACTATAGAGTGGCCATGGCAGTTTATACAGGAGGAAATAAATAAAAGGCACAGAATAATGTAGATACTTCTTAGCAAACTCTGATTTTCTATTTCTGCCTCAGACTGGAGCTGGCTTGAAGTAGGATGTTACAGTTTGTGCTTGGTTATTATCATGGCTTCTGAAAACACAGGTGAGTCAAATGGACCAGATTTTGACATTTCCTGCCAGTATGTACTTCTGTGACTTTTTGTAAAAATAATCATTTGAATCTGGGTTTCCTTATCTGTAAAAAAGCATGTAATGGCTTGGCATGGTGACGCATGCCTATAATCCCAGCACGCATGTTACAGAAGTAACAGACCTCAGTGAGAAGCCACTCTAAGACACTTGGCAATGAAAGAAAGCTCTTACTAACTACAGCATCTGGCTGGCAGTGGCTTGAAGTCCAAAAAGAGTTAGACCCCCATTACAAGATTTCATTTATCTATATACATTTTAGGTTCATGTATTCCACAAACACCATCATCCTTAAAAATCTTTTGAGTATCAGTCCCAGCTCACACATCAAGCAATTTAAACACAGACAGGAGACTGTAAGTCTGGCCACTTAGGCAGATAGGGGATCTACAGAGCAAAGACATTACATATTGCTAGAATTATTTTAATTACATCAGTGTTGTTCTTTTTTGAATAGTTACCCAGGGTCATCTTGTCTCCCCTGGCCGAATTATGTTTTTCGTGATAAAAGCACAGGGAACTTAATGGCAGACCAGAACCTCATGATTGTTATGACCATACAATGCCCCCATGAGCTGCCCATTAGAAGTATGTCTTCTATTGTGGGAAGGGAAGGAGGCCTAATGGCTGCTCAACCCTGGTGAATAAACATTTACATCCCTAACACCCTAAACTTCACAGATCTGTTAGCATACTACTTTATCTTTGGAGTATTTTGGAGACAATACTCCAAATTGTACTTGTGTGACTTAATGTCCCCTGTGTCAATCTATTAACAATCCTTTATAACATCAACCCTATCCTATGAGCTTCTTCTATGACATTAGAAGGTAGAAGCAGAAGGATCAGATCATGAATTTAAGGCTAGCCTGGAAATGAAATAAAAAAAAGAAAAAAAGCAAGAACAAACCCTCTTAAAACCAACAACCTGATTTTTAAAATGAGCAAAGGACCTGAACAAATAAGCTGATGAAGAAGATATACAGATGGTAAATACGCACATGAAAAGAAGTTTCGGGCCAGTCATTAGAGTAGCAAATTTAAATAACAAGGAAAAATCATTCCCCAGGTACCAGTGTGGCAAAATTTTAAGGCAGTGATAACTCCAGGTGCTGGCAAGACCTAGAGTAACATTCTCTGCTGGTGGGAATGTAAACACACATCTACTTTAGAAGACAGTTTGACTGCTGGGAGGTGGTAGCGCACACCTTTAATCCTCAGGAGGCAGGGGCAGGAGGATCTCTGTGAGTTCGAGGCCAGCCTGGTCTACAAGAGCTAGAGCCAGGACAGGCTCCAAAGCTACAGAGAGAAAAAGAAGAAAGACAGTTTAACAGTCTCCTAGGAAGCTGAACATACTCTTACCATACGAACTATGACATGCCAAGAGTGTGTAGCGGTTCCTCCATTGTATTCTAGCTGAGGCCATTTCAGGTTTAGCTAGAATTTGATCTCCTTGATAGAAGAGCCTATGGAAAATTACCCAACTCTATTCTAGGCACCAGAGGTCAAGATTCCCTAACTAACTTAGCTTCTGATAAATTGCCTGCTTGTGCCAACGTCCCCCTGCTGCTACTAAGTGAAACAACAGAATGTGGGTTTTTGCCTTTAAAAGCCCCGTGGCCTAAATGCTCAGGGTTTAATAAAAAACACTCCCCTCCCCTATACCTGAGCACAGTCTCAGCCAGCTGGAATAAAGACTTTCAATTGACTATAAACTGTCTAAGTGGTCATTCCTGGCGGGCTACCTGTAATGGATCCAGCACTCCTGCTCTTTTGTATCTATTCCAAATAAACAGAAAACTCATTTCCACACAAAAACCTACACATTAATGTACAACACTTCATTCACAACTGCCAGAACTTGGGCCAGCCAAGATGTCCTTCACTAAGGGAGTGGATCACAGTGGGACCTACCAAGCATTAGTGAATGCTCTAGTAAAACAAAACAAAACTCTCCCACTTCTGAGTTCAAGGTCAGACTGGTACAGAGTGTGAGATCCACATCAGCCTGTCCAGGGAGGAGATAGATGATATGATCACTAACATACTGAGGAAAGACAGCAACTGTGTGTGTTATTAGTGAAAGAAGTTCAAAGGCTAAAACCACATGATTCCAACTAAATCCAACTGAAAACAGAATATTCCTAATCTGAATTGCAAAACCCAGAGTGGTAGAATTACACATGTATGCAACTATGTTTAGCTTCAAATCTGAAAGTTTTCTTCCTTTTCTTTTTCTGAAATCTGTGACTTGTGGAACACAGATCTGGAGAGTTGGCTGAGCAGTTACAAGAGAAGGCTGTCCTTGCGAAGGACAAGAGTTCAGCCCCAGCACCCACAGTGGGCGGTTCATAGTCCCATAGAACTCCAGCTCAGGGAATTCAACACACACACTTAAAAAAAATTCTTAAAAAATTGGAACATTTTGAATTTTGAATATTTAGATTTAGTGATGCTCACTCAGCATCATTAACTCAGAGATATAATCCTCACAGTCACAAGAGTCACTGGACAGGCCTACAAGTCTGAGAGCCTGCATGGATCTCTGCCTCTGTTTGTCTCAGACTCAAGTCTACTGTTGCTTAGAAAGGAGAATTTGGAATCTTTTTGCCAAAACAGCTTCTTAGTCTATTTCCAAAACCTGTTCTAGGAACAGGAAAATGAAGAGTATGATTCAACAGTTCAGTAAGACTACTGAACAATAGGAATCATTAGCAAATCTATCAGAAAAGCTAATTTAGGGAGGGTAAAAAAGGGCAAGCTGCAAAGAAGGAAGCGTTTAAATTACATTTGAGTCCTGCAATATCTGCTCCACTGGAGATTGCATAATTTAGATGGCCATGTGCTGCTGCTGGAGAACGGAACAGTAACGGGGCCGGGATGCAGCTCAGCAGCATAACTTAGTAGCTGAGCCAAGAACAAGGCCCTAGGTCTCGTCCCCAGCAGTAAAAAGGGGGGAAATGTGGATGGGGACACAAGCACACCACAAAAATCACTCTTTCTGCCTGGCTGTCAGTCGTGCAGGATTAGATTCCGCTCACTAAAACGTTGGTAAAGCTGAGCTAGAGAGTCCAGGGGCAGGGCCAAGTGAACAAATCCAACCAATTTTTAGAATACTTCTGAGAAAGCCATAGATTGTAGAATCTTATTTACATGAAATACCTACAGCAGACAAACCTACTAAAAGGATGCCCGAATACTAACAAAATGCATATTAATGGTTGTCTGGGCTAGAAGGGAGTAAAGAAGGGAGTAAAGTAGTAGAAAGGAGGAAGAGAAAAGTGGCTGGGAGCGTCTATGGGCTGTTTTGGTGGTAAAATTATGTGGAACTATGTAGGTAACAGAAATTGTTGTTTTACTCTATAAGAACCATTGACTTACATACTTAAAATAGGTGGAGTACGTGGTAGGTGAACCATGTCTCAGTGAGGTGATTTAAAAACTAGTTGAAGAGCCAGGTATGGTGCTACACGCCTTTAATCCCAGCACTTGGGAGGCAGAGGCAGGCAAATTTCTGTGAGCTAGAAGCCAGCCTGGTCTGTAGAGCTAGTTCCAGGACAGTCAGAAATACACAGAAACCCAGTCTCAGAAAAGCCAAAAAGTTAGTAAGTAAGTTAATTAATTAAAAGCTAGCTGAGGGGCTGGAGAGATGGCTCAGCAGTTGAGAGCACTGGCTGCTCTTCCAGAGGACTCATACGGCAGC
Organism: Microtus pennsylvanicus; assembly: GCF_037038515.1. Lineage (NCBI taxonomy): Eukaryota > Metazoa > Chordata > Mammalia > Rodentia > Cricetidae > Microtus > Microtus pennsylvanicus. The sequence continues at coordinate 69,083,708 of NC_134580.1, read as the reverse complement.
TCACAACTGTACTCTACCTTTAGAGAATCTGACACCCTCACACACACATGCATGCAGGCAAGATACCAACGCATATAAACTAAAAATAAATAAATCATTGTTTAAATAAAACAAACCAAAAACCTAGCTAAATTAGGCATGGTGGAAAGAACCCCTTTAATCACAGCACTCGGGAAACACAGGCAGGTGGATCTCAGCAAATTCAAGGCTGGCCTAGTCTACATAGTAAGTTCCAGGTCAGCCAAAGATATGTAGGCCAAAATTTAAAAAGAAAAAAAAATTTCAAAAACCAAAAATACTAGCTGAGGCAGGGAAAATCATGAGTTCAAGGCCATTCTCTGCTATTTGTAAAGAGCCAGGCTAGACTGTACAAGCCAGGCACTAGTGGAGTACGCCTTTAATCCCAGCACTTGGGAGGCAGAGGCAGGTGGATCTCTGTGAGTTCTTGTCTACAGAGTGAGTTCCAGGACAGGCTCCAAAACTACCGAGAAACCCTGTCTAGAAAAACAACAACAACAACAAACAAAGAAACCAAAAAGAGACAAAACAAAACAATTATCAACATAAATTTTGGGTTTTTTTTTTAAGGTAGACTTATTTTCAGTACTGTTTACATTTCTTTTTTTTTTTTTTGGTTTTTCGAGACAGGGTTTCTCTGTGGTTTTGGAGCCTGTCCTGGAACTAGCTCTTGTAGACCAGGCTGGTCTCGAACTCACAGAGATCCGCCTGCCTCTGCCTCCCGAGTGCTGGGATTAAAGGCGTGCGCCACCACCGCCCGGCTCTGTTTACATTTCTTAATAACAAACAACATTGGTAATATCTTTCCCCTTTCATTTGTATACTACCTTGATGTATTTTTCTTATTTTGAAGTTAAAAAATATATATCCTTAAATTTATTTTATTTTTAATTTTGTGTGTGTAGGGGTTCGTGTGTGTGTGTGTGCGGCGTGTGTGTACACTTTAGAGTCAGAGACATGGAGGTCAAAGGCAGCAGACCCTCTGGAGCTGGAATTACAGGCAGTTTGAGATGCCCAGCATGGGCACTGGGACTCCATCTGAGTCCTCTATTCTGCAAGACCTTAACTACTGAGCTCTTAAGATTATTTTATATTTGTGATTATTTTACTTTTGGGGGAAGGTTCTGTTATATAGGCTAAGCTGGTTATTGGTTTTGTTTTTGTTTTCTGAGACATGATTTCCATATGTTGCCTTGGCTGTTCTGGAACTCATTCCATAGACTAGGCTGGCTACTCAGAGATCCGCCTGCCTCTGTCTCCCAAGTGCAGAAAAAAAACTAAGGACATCTTGAATTTTGCAGGAAATTCAATTTTTGAGTGAGGTAACCCAGACCCAGAAAACAATTATCACATGTCCTCACTCATAGGTTTTTTTTAAACATAAATCAAAGAAAGCCAGCCTACAAACCACAATCCCAGACAACAATGCAGACACTAAAAGAGACTTACACAGATCTAGTCTACATGGGAAGTAGAAAGTATAAAAAGACAAGCTCTCCTGAGTAATCTGGGAGCATGGGAATCTTGGGGGAGGATGAAGCGGAGAGGGGAGAGGCAGGGAGGGGAGCAGAGAGAAATGTAGAGCTCAGTAAATATCAATTTAAAAAAAGGTATTTTCATCTTCTCTCCCAAACTGCAGTCATTAACAGCCAGACCTCTTCATTCTGCTCCAACCCCTTCCTCGCCCTCAGAAACCACTAATCTGTTTTTTCCTTACTACACTTACGTTTCTCTAGGACATTTCACATAGTAGAAACCACACAGGAGGCCAGCTTTTATATCTGGCTGTTTCATAGACATGACACTTTTAGGGTTTAACCAAGCTATAGTGTGTATTAGAATTTCTTTTTTTTTCCCTTTTGAATTTTTTTTTTCCTGAGACAGAATTTCTCTGTGTAGTCTTGGCTGTTCTTGGTTGTCCTAGATCTCCGTTTGTAGACCATGCTGGCCTTAAACTCACAGAGATTTGCCTGCCTCCCCAGTTCTGGGATTAAACAGAACATTATTTTTTTATGGCTAAAATAATATGCCATTGTATGCTTAAAACTGAACCACAGGTTCATATGAGAGTTAGAGAATGCTTTTTTTATTTTAGAGAAAATACATGGCATGGAAACCCAACAATCATAAAAATGCTTGGGGGAAACAGAATAATTTCCTTTGGAAGAAATAAAGTCAACTTTCAAAGACCAATTCTGATACTATTACCTATAGTTAGAACTGAGTCTGGTTTTACCCCCCTGAGGTCACCATAAAAATAAGAGGACATCATTTTCAGTAAAACCCCAAAAAGACAGCATGTAAGTTTCTACAATTCTAGCACAGACAATGTTCTAGGTTAGGTTTTTGATCTGTACATCGGATTTAGGCTCCTTAATAACTAACTACTCAACCGGCTGCTTATCCGGTGTCAAGACTGATCATCACACAATACACACTGAAAGGGTAAATATTTTGTAAATACATACTTTAATAACTTACACGTACTCTGCAGCAATTATGCCTTTCCCTAAGTAGATCAGCATTTATTGTGAATCCTTTAAACAAGCTCCTCCTCTAAAGAACAAGAGCCACACTAGTCCATATCCAAACATGGACTTTAGGGACAGAACGAAGAAAGAAGTTACAAACACAGCCAATAAAACAAACAAGAGTGTAAGGGCTCAACGTTGAAAACAAGTAAGGCCTGGAATATGACTAGTTACGAGGACAGGAAAAGAAAGAGCTACTGAGTATTTCTACGTACCACAGCTTCATTTTCAAGACAATTCAAATGAGGATTCTGTGGCTTAAAGAGGAAGGAACAGGAGAAAGAAAAACGAACCTGTCTCATGGCAGCAGGCATTGCCTTCCCAGAGTCAGTATGTGATGGTTACTCTTGTTGTCAAGAGTTCAGGCTCCAAGCACACATGGGAGGGATTATCCAGATTAGTTTAGTTTCTGAGTGTACCTATTATCTAGATTATCTAGGTTAGGTTAACTGAGGTGGAAAGATGAACCCTAACTAGGATCCTGGACTGGATACAAGAGGAATCTAGCTGAGCACCGGCACTCATCACTCCAGTTCCTGACTGTGGATGCCTATGAGCAGCTGCTTCCATCTCCTGCGGCCTGGGCTTTCTAGCTATCAGCTACTTTCTTGAACTATAAACTGAAATAAGTTAAGTTGCTTTTGTCAGAGTGTTTCATTCTAGCATAATAAATATAACACATTCAGAGTGTAAGCATTACCAAAAATGTGGTGTTGGCTTTTAAAAGCAGAAGTCTACTGTGATTCCTAACTATGTGAACTGTGATTCAATCACATTGCTCTGAAAGCACTAATGTCACCTGGAGTTCAGCTATGTGCTTCCACCCTAAATAGAGAGAATGAACACTCCTTATTGGGTCCTGACTCCTTCCCAACTCTGAAACCCAGTGCAAATCTTGGCCATTGGCAGGGCAACTGGCAGTTCCTAGATTCTGAGGTCTGAGGTCAAACTAAGGTCCATTTTCATCAGCACTTAGTAGTCCTACCTTCTTTGTTCTATGTGTCCTAATGAAGCAATTGCTTGCACTTACACTAATGATATAATTGGGGCAAGTAAGTATGAAAGTAGAATATCCATTTTGAAAGAAATGAGGAGCATTACTTTTCTTCCATCCATAAATATTATTTAAGACAAAAACAAATAAGCTCACAAGAACACATGCTCCTGAACCATTATTAGGAACAGCATTTCGAGAACTCACAGCATTTAAGGAAAAAGGGGGAAGGGAATCCTCACAAAAATCCCCAAACAAAAACACTTAGCAATCACTCCCACCAGGTAGGAATTTCCTCAAAGCCTCTACCTCCAGACAGAAGATACGCAGGTGGATATAACTGTAAAGAATCACACCACCACCTTCCTCCCTTTTTAACTTAATACATTAACAGCCTGGCATCGCCTGTATTTAGGTCCCAGAGACAAAGGATGCTGGCTTGGGGCTGGTCAGGACGAAATCGGGAAAGCCATCATGCTCTCATCATGCCTCACGCAGTAGCACAAAGATGGACAGAAAGGGAAGGCTTAAGAAAGGGGCTGAGGGAGGAAGAGGAAAGAAAGATAAAGAATGTCTAGCTGGCTCACTGAAGAGCTCTCCCCAGTCATTTGTCTTCAATCTGGAGCCTCCTGAAGCTTTTATTATTTGGGGCAAGCACAAGGGAGGGGAATTGGACCAGAGGGTCCTGGGCTTATCAGCAGGAGGAGGCAAACAACCTTCATTGCTGCAAAGAGGATGCAGATTTCAAAAGCCTAAAATTTGCAATGAAGGGAAATGGAAATGTGCTGAACGTGGGTTTGACTGGCAGCTTTCCTCATCTGTCGATCACAGAGTGATAAACACTGGGAGATGGCAGCAATGAAGATGAATGCTTTCAGCAGCGCCAGCCCCACCCTCCCTCCTCTTCCGCCCCCACTCAGCACACGACAAGAGAGTTAAAGCAAAAAAAAAATAAACCAGCTTCTTAACCAACTCTTTGTTCAAACTTTCCTTACAGGCCACCTACACGTGAATTACTGCTCTATGAGCCTACATTCTCATTAGGGGGCCCAGCTTCTAGGGTGAAAAGCTCCTGTCAAGTGAGCACCTGTATATGTCAGGATACTGCATACACAGCCAAGTCAGAAAGAGCAGCATGCAAAAAAGACCAGACAGGACGGACCCAGATGTCTAAGCTTCCCAACCCTCTAATTCAAAGCCTTGCTCCTAGGTCTCCAAGGATAACATGGTGTCACTTTATACTGGCACAGTACCAGAGCCAACAAAGAGCCCCTTGAAGTTTGGAGGCCAAAGATGCTGTCAGGTCAGAGATGGGCTCCAGATACAATACTCAGTCTTGCTTCCTCAATCCACATGGAGATGAAGAAAAATGTTATCAGGCCATGATCTTACAAGTGTTCCACAGTTTAGTCAAAAAGGAGTATCATTCTGGGCCATGTAACACTGAGACAAATGTGACCCCAGTGGTGTGGTGGTTTTAAAGAATGCTCTCATGGGTTCATATATTTGAATTCTTAGTTACTTGGGAGTGGAACTCTTTGATAGAATCAGAAGGATTAGGAGTAAGAGTGTTTTTAAAAGCACGCACACCAGGTCCCCCACCCCAGTTGCCTGTAGATCATACTGCTCCCATACTGCTCCAGTGCCATTCGTTCCACCCATGCTCCCCACCATGATGATAATGGACTAAGTCTTTGAAACTAAGCAAGCCCTTAATTAAATGCTTTCTTTTATAAGAGTTGACTTGGTCATGGTGTCTCTTCACTGCAACAGAACAGTGGCTAAGACAAATGGCTTCTTTTTTTTTTTTTTTAAAAAAAAAGTAAAATCAAAAGGCTGGCAATTCCTAATGCAATTCTTAATTAGCATGCGCTTAATAAGCTGCCTAGAACCAGTCACGCATGCTTGGGATCCTAGCACTACGAAAGTGGAGGCAGAATGACCAGCAAAGAGTTTAAGGCCAATCTCTGGTACACAGTAAGTTCAAGAGCAGAGTGGGCTGCAAGACCACTACTTTAAAAAAAACAAACAGAGGGACAAACAAAAAAACAAAGATGGGGGCTGGAGAGATGGCTCAGTGGTTAAGAGCATTGCCTGCTCTTCCAAAGGTCCTGAGTTCAATTCCCGGCAACCACATGGTGGCTCACAACCATCTGTAATGAGGTCTGGTGCCCTCTTCTGGCCTGCAGACATACACACGGACAGAATATTGTATACATAATAAATAAATAAATATAAAAAAAAAAACAAAGATGGTTTCAGATTCTGCAAAAACAACATACTGATTCTGCTGAGTAGGCTTGACAGAAATACTAGTGACCAGGAGCTTTATAGACATCCAAAAAGACACTCTGCCTACTGCATAAGCCAGTATTTTCCTTCAGATCCCAGAGTGGAAGAAAAAAAAAGATGTCAGACTGTAGTTCTAAAGTGCAGAGAACCATTCGAAAATCTGCAGCAAAAGTGGGAGAGAACATGGTAAGTGAATGGGTAGGTTTCTCCACAGGCTGCTCACACTTGAGACATCCGCACACATGTTGAGGATTGTTGAGGATCTTGGGAGAACAGTACTTGATTTAAAAGTCTCCCTTCCCTCCCTCCCTCCTTCTCCCCTTTCTTCCTTTCTCTTTCTTCTCTCTCCCCCCCCCCCATTCTTTCTCTCTCTCTCATTTTCTGAGACAGGGTTTCTCTGTGTAGCTTTGGTGGCTGTCCTGAAACTCACTCTGTAGACCAGGTTGGCCTCGAACTCACAGAGATCCACCTGCCTCTGCCTTCCGAGTGCTGGAATTAAAGGCGAGCGCCACCACCGCCCGGCTCTAAAATAGTTTCTAATTAAAAGCCACTCTTCAGTCATCGAAACCAGGCACACAGTGGGAAAGTTTAGCAGGCCGTTTCTGTGATACAGCCAAAGGATGCCCCCTGAAAGTCAACAGGCTCCATCAGGCTCTTCAGTCTTAAAACCCAAATAATGCTAGGCTCAGAACTGTAAGCCTAACGCTTAGTTGGCAGGGAAGGACACTGTGAGTCTGAGGCCAGTCTGGCATACATACTAAGTGCCAGGGCAGCTAGTGCTACACAGCAAAAACCTGTTTCATTAAAACCGAAAAGGGTCCGGGGAGGTTTGGTAGGTAAAGTGCTTGCTGCCAAATGTGACAGATCTAAGGTTCATTCATGCAGCACTGTAAAAAGCTAGGCATGCAGGCTATAATCCTCAGTCCCAGAAAAGCTAGGTAACAAGGAGGACCCTAAGAGGGACCCATGGATCACCCTGGGAAATAGATGAGGTGCCCTTGGAAAGCTGGGGTTAGAGGTGAGAGGGTGGGAACATGAGGGATCAGAGTGGTTAGGTTGGGGGCAGGACAGAGGGGACCATTATGGGGTTAGGGAGAAATCTGGTATCAGGGAAACTCCCAGGAACTCACAAGGATGACCCCAGCAAAGACTCCTAGCAATAGTTGAGACGGATGGGGGAGCAGGAGAGAAATGGGAAGAGGGGAGGAAGTGGACATTTTATCTTTTTTTTTTTTTTTTTGCTTTTTCGAGACAGGGTTTCTCTGTGGCTTTGGAGCCTGTCCTGGAACTAGCTCTATAGACCAGGCTGGTCTCAAACTCACAGAGATCCACCTGCCTCTGCCTCCCGAGTGCTGGGATTAAAGGTGTGGGCCACCATCGCCCGGCCGGAAGTGGACATTTTAAATGGTATTATTTATAAAGCAATAAAAATTAAAACAAAAACAAATAAACAAAAATAGTGGAAATGGAGTCTGAACTGGTTTTCCCCTGTAATCAGACTGGTGAGTACCCTAACTATCATCATCCTTCATCCAGCAAATGATGAAAGCAGATGCAGGGATCCATAGACAAGCAATGGGCTGAGCTCTGGGAGTTGGAGCCAGGGAGGAGGGATTATATGAGCAAGGCAAGTTAAGATAATAAGAGGGAACCCACAGAGAGAGCTGACCTGAGCTTGTGGGAGCCCACGGACCCTGGATGGACAGCTAGGAAGCCAGCATGGAACCAACCTAGGCCCTCTGCATCTGGGTCGTTGTGTAGCAGTGGGACCAGGACCCGTCCCTGATGCATGAGCTGGCTCTTTGGAACCTATTCCCTATGGTGGGATGCTTTGACTAGTCTTGATGCAGGGGGAGGATCTTGCCTCAACTTGATGTGTCACGCTTTGTCGATTCCCATGGGAGGCCTTGCCCCTTCTAAAAGGAGGAGGAGTAGGATGGTGGGGGTAAAAGGAGGTGGGAGAAGGGAACAGGAGGAGAGGAGGCAGAGGAAACTGTGGTTGTATGCAAAATAAATAATTTTTTTAAAAAGTATATATATAAGATGCCCCCCCCCCCGTAAGCACAGTGTAGACAGACAGACCCTGAGTGCTCAAAGGCTGCCAGTATAGATGAAATGGGAAACTCCATGCTCAGTGAACGACCCTGGCATCATCACCATCACCATCGTCGACAGTTCTTGAGATATAAAACTGACTTCTAGTTTTACACACATTAAGTACACCAAAAAGCCAAGACTCAAAACCAAAATAAAAGACTAAAAACAAAAACAAACAAAAACAACCCTCTTCCCAGAAGTGTCCTGAACCCTACTATTACTGTCACATGGACCCCTGCCATGTGTCTGAGTTCCTGACTATCACCAATCATATCATTTGAGTTCAAGTGATTCTTAGTGTGCACTTAAGTAATCATTTCTTCAGTAGACACTGAATAACTGTTTTTTCTTGAAATGGAGAGCTACCTGAGAGGAAGGGGTCAATTCCCCTTCGGATTTAAACGTCACATAGCTGGGTATGGTGGTGTACTTGTAGCCTCAAAAGACTAGAGCATGTTCCATGGACTAGAGACTAGAGAAAGTCTTTGGTACAAAATTGGAAAGAAACTCATGAATCTCAGGCTCTTTTCGTAAGTAGAATCAGAATGGTACCCTGAGATGCCTTTCATATGTCTAAGAAATAAAAGGGCAATGTAGCCTAGGGTGACCTTAAACTCTCAGCATAGCGGAGGATGACCTTGAAATGATCTTCTTGCCACCACCTGCCAAGTGCTAGGATGACAGGCATTTCAGCACGTCCAGATTTGCATAAATATATCTTACAGAACACAGGAGCTGAAATGTGTCCTTCAGATCTCTGTCTCCCCCCAGTGCTGCCAGGATGGCCTCCCAGAACTACAAGCAAGTACTGCCTACAAAGGAACTGAGCACAGCAGTGGTGCCTGGGGACAAGAGGCCTTCGTGATATCTGGTGACAAAATTTCTGCTTTCCCTAAGTCAGACAATTAGGGGAACAGTTGTACAAGATCAGTAAGTGTAAGTTATTGCCAGGTGTGATGGTATATACCTTTGAACCCAGTACTTGGGGAAGCAGAGGCAGAGGTAAGCTGGAGGCCTGACTGTTCTACATAGGAAGTTCCAGGCCAGTTACAGCTACATGGTGAGATTGTTTCAAAAGAAAAACAAAAACAAAAATTGGAGCCGGGCGATGGTGGCGCACGCCTTTAATCCCAGCACTCGGGAGGCAGGCGGATCTCTGTGAGTTCGAGACCAGCCTGGTCTACAGAGCTAGTTCCAGGACAGGCTCCAAAGCCACAAAGAAACCCTGTCTCGAAAAAAAAAACCAAAAAAAAAAAAAAAAAAACAAAAACAAAAACAAAAATTGGAGCTGGAAATTAACAGTATTGTCTACTATTCTATAGGAGCCAGGTTTGGTTCCTAGTATCTACATGGTGGCTTACAACCATATGTAACTCCAGTTCTAAGGGATCTGACATTCTCTTCTGGCTTCATGTGGCAAACATGTGGGACATAGATAGAGCAGACAAAGTGTGTGTGTGTGTCCATCCCCTCATCTCTAGTAGCTATCCTTGTATCTATGGGGAAGTTTCTCATACCCTGCTACTTTCTACCCCAATGGGTACTCCAGAGCAAGATCTACCTGGTCATCTTCAAGACCAAGTGGCCACCTACATGACCTTTGTGTTCTCCCTCCTGCTAGGAGAACCAAACATTGATAGCTCTTTGAACATAATAAGCTGCCCAACTCTGGAAATGTTCTAGTTTTTAGGAAGTTCCTGTAAGAAGCCTATTAAGGGAGGGGACAGTGAAACAGCTTGGTAATATTGGGATCCTGAGTTCAATCCCCAGGACCCACAGAATATAGAATCAACTCCCACAGATTGTCCTTTGACCTTCACACAAGATCTATGGCATGTGTGCTCCTCTCCACACTAAAACACACAGAGTTAAAAGAGGAAGAGGAGGAGGAAGCAGCAGCAGCTGCCGTTACTTACTCAAAGCAGGTCTCTAGCCAAAATCCCCCACCAGGGTGTCCAGCTTAGCCATGTGCCATCTTTATAGCATTTTCTTAAAATTATCATTTCCTTGATGTCTATAAATGACTATGTACCTTTGGCAGTGGTATTACTTTTGTTTCGTTTCTATTTTTAAAATTAAGAGCATGTACTGCATATTAAATTAATATACTTTGGTTGTCTTTTGTAGAAAACAAAAACAACCAAACAAGAAATTCCCAAACAGAAAATACTACCTTATTAACATTTTAAGTTAAGAAGTTGCCTTGTTGTGAAGTGAGAAAATTTAAGGTAGTCCAATGAACTTCAAGTTTACCTGAAATTTAGTTATTTAATTTGCTCTGGAGAGTAAGATCTGGGTGTACAAACCTGTGTAATCTTAGTACTTGTGAGACTGAGGGAGCAGATCATGAGTTCCAGGTCAGCCTAGGCTACCTAGTCGGACCTTGAAAAGGTGTGTGTGTTTGTGTGTACACATGCATGCATGTGCTACAATGAAGGTAAGAAATGAAAATCTTACCTTGTTGAGGAAGCAGGACACATTGCTAACAAGTGGGTTCGAGTACTCGTCACATATGCACCTGCACGGGCACTCATTTTTTGTTTGTTATTCTGCAGCAGTAGGACTGAACCCTAGACTTGCACATATTTCTTACATTTTCAGAATTTCTCACAAGAAGGAAAGAAGCAATAAACAACTGGGAACAAAGACAAGAACCTATCCAGTCTCCCACAACCTTCAGCCTTGCCCAGTGAGCTGTGGGGAGGTAGTAATAAGCCAGAGTGAAGTACTTTAGGATATGGAGTCTCACTAAATTCCCAAGCAGGCAGAAAGGCTACTATATCCTATTTACTTGGAATTCCTCAAAAAAGATTACACCCACTGAAACACATCTTTAGTCTTGAAGTATCAAGTTGATACCACACGAAGCTTGAGCTACTGCCTTGGTACACTGCGAATGGCATACTGTCACACGGGGTTTATATGGCTCAAGAGTCTATGGTCATGGGTTTCAGGGTTTAGACTACAAGAGGTCTGTCTGACTGACAAGATGAATCATCATACCCATGCCGGGTCAGATGATATCTTGACACCATATAACATCTTACCTTGAAGACAAGAAAAGCTTATTTTAGATGTCAGGGTAGATAAATGTTGAAGAAAAGCTGACGGCAAATTTCTATCTTTCAAAAGAGGCATTGTACAAAAGAAGGCAAAAGGAGATGTATTTTTGGTGCCTTTTTTTTTTTCTACCAGAGTTGTTAATGTACCTCACTCAGAAACAAGACCTGCTACCAAGTCAGGAAACCCTGTGGATCATGGTGGGACAGCATCCACCTGCATTTTCAAGACCACATCTGTTATTAGCCACTACAAAGAAAGCTGGAAATATGCAAACTTCTCTTAGAATAAGTGGAACACTACAAAGGACTTTTACTAATTCTAAATTATGGGCCCCTCCTCTAAAAAACTATTTCTCTGTATCGTCATTTTATCTTTCAATGCCAGATGGATTATTTATAATATGTAATTTAAAGATAGGATCTTTGCTATGTCCCTGGATGGCCTGGAACTTGATATGTAGACAGACCAAGCTTGCCTCAAACTTGTAATAATCTTCCTGCCTCTGCCTCTTATGTGGAGGAATTATAGGCATGTGACATTGTACCCAACTTCAAGATTGATTTATTTTGTTATTTTTTAGGCTTACTTACTTAATTTTATGTGTATAAGTGTTTTGCCTGTGTGTATATATGTGGACCATGTATGTAGCCTGGTATTCACAGAGGTCAAGAGGGTTTTGGAATTACTGGTTGTGAACCCAGGTTTTCTGGAAGAGCAATAAGCACTCTTAACTGTTGAGCCCCAAGACGGATTATTTTTAAAAGGAAAATTTCAACTGTGTCAACTCATCTATCTATTCCAAAACCTTTGAATGGCTCTGTATTGCCTAAGATGAGACAGACTACTTGTCAGGGTCATCAACAATATCTCTGAAACCTGTCTTCCTGTCACACATATTTAGTTTTGTTTTAAACATATCTCTACATTTATATTTTGTTTACTCTAATCTTTCTATGGATAGTCTCACCTTTACCCCATAGTAAAATGCCTAGCAAAATTCCCTGGTCTCTTAGCTCCTGTTTAAGGACCTCAAACCTCCTCTAAGAAATCTTTTCTACTCTCACTACTCTGACACCATCTTCTCTTTGGAAGCCCCAAGGCATTTGCTTCTGTCTTTTACTCTGTCATAATCCTCTGCTCAAAACTCCCTGCCCAGGCAGGATGTTCTACTAGCGTTCATTCTTCTGGAGGATGGATCTAAACTTCAGCCCACCAGAGGTCAACTCAGAATGTACAAATCAAGGAAACTTGTTCTGCTTCCTTCCCTTTTGTGTTGTCTCTGAATCTGAATCCCATAGCATAGTCTTAACAGAGTTCTCTCCCTACCCCTTTCTTGTTTCATGATAGGGTTGGATGGTATCTCCCCAGTGCTGAGATTATAGGCATGAAATATCTTGATGCTATGCCATAGAAGGTATGTGGTAAGTAAATATTAAAAACAGAAACAAGATTCTTGCTACTTGTAAGCACAAAAGAATAGAAACTATCTCAAATCTTAGAGATACAGAGAATACTGTTATGCCCAGTCCCCCCAAAACCAACTAGGAGACCAAGTTCTGTATGTAAAAGCAAAGAGCCTTTATTCTATACAAGTTTGCAAACTTGGACTCTCTGTGTGTGGTCGGAGGGTCCCCGAGCTCAGTTACGGTTGGGTTTTTTTTATAGTAGCAAAGGTGGGGATGAGGGATTTCGAAGGTTCAGGACCCGATTGGCTGACATTTGTCTAGGGGTGCCCTGGTGAATGTGTGCTGGCAGGCAATCCTATCTGCAATGGTTGAAACATTAGGAATTTTCTTTAGATGGTCTGTTTCTGGGTGGTGCCTGGGTGGTCTCAGTTCATGGTCTTTCTTGGAACCAGGTAAACTACTGAGACTGGGGCCTCTATTGAGCTTGTCTCGGCTGGGCCCTACAAATACAATGAATATGCACGAGCCTTTGTATATGACTAAAGAACACTTTAGGCAGAACAAAATGTAGCTCCATTTTGTTGACCCTGTCAATTTAAGCTACCATTGACTTTGAGAAACATATTCAATCAGCAGAAAAAAAAATACAAGATTTCCTAAAAATGTTTTGGGTTGACTTCTGCATTTCAAGAGAGTACTCAACCCCTGCAAATGTGTCTAGTGAGATTCTCTGGGCAGTAAGAGGTTGATGGGTTTAACTGAGGCAGGGGGCGCACAACCTGGGTAACATGGCCATGAAAAAAATCTTGTAATTGAGCTTCTCCACTGCAAAATCATCTTCTAGTCTCCTTACTCCATACTGCCAATAGCAAATAGATTGTTTTTGTTTAATTTCTACACACATACACAAGAAAAAGAAAAGGAAGGAAAGGGAAGCTAGGTGTGATGGTGTATGAATGTAATCCTAGTACTAAAAAAAGGCTGAGGCAGGACTGCCAGCTTGAGCTGAAGCCTAGGTTACTTTCCAACAACTAAGACCTGGTTGGAAAGAAGGACAGCAGAAGGGTGTGAGGGAAGGAAGAGGAAAGAGAAGAAACTGATGGTTTCATACAGGGGAAACATGCCAAGAATTGACTTCTTTCATAACTGCCGCCAAAACAAAGCTGGGGTGGGCAGGTTTTCCTCTGCAAGTTGGTAAAATGTGGAAGTTTCCTCCATGGCCTGGGGAGGATTCATGCTGAGAGCAGGCCTTCTCTTTTGTTGAGCCTCTGCAGGGACTTTTGCCTCAAGGCCAACAGGATTAGCACTGCCATTTCACGCTCTGAAAAATCAGAAAAGGAAAGAAGGGGAGCTTTTCATTCTAGGACATTCCTACTAGTCAGAGATAGCTCTGTTACTGATAAGCAGGGATGCTGAGGTTAAAAAGTAAAATTTCAACAATGGTTAATGAAAGGTTTGGAAACAATCTACAGAATTAGGCAATGGGATCAACTCCAAGATGAGAGGAGCAGGTGCCAGAACAAAATTGCAGCAGACTCAGTATTAGATGTTTTCATGCATTCAAAAATTTCCATGTATTTGAAATGTCATCAGGAGGCCCTTCGAGCACAGACTGGTGCAGCAATTAGGAATGTAGGCATCAAATACTCACAAACAAGCTCCTCTCTGAAAGTCACAAGGAAGAGAAGGGAAAGCTATACCATGAAGTTGAGCGGTTGCTATGCTCTCTTCACTTTAACAGATAATTAACTAAACTTTTCCTTAATGAGATAAACTTAATTAAAATTCAACATCCAAAGACATGAAATCCCCAGGATCCAAGTTAGATTTTGAGCTGTGGGTTTATGAATGGACTCAAAAGGTCCAAGTAAAATACTGCACAAGCAAACACTTTACGCCTGTGCTTGTGATGATTGTGCACTAATTGTATTTTTAAAATTTTCTGCATTTTATGAGGCACTGACATCTTCAGGTCTTATACACAAATAACTGATTCTCCCAGGGCTAATGTCAAGAGAATGCCTTTAATACACAACCCAATCAATAAATAGCCTTTAGCCTAGGGCAAGGTATGGACAACAGCAACCCCTCCTACAGTTCAGAGTCCAAAATTCCTGAAACCAATCTGATTATAAACTTTACTCAGCCCATCTACTCTACCTCACTCTTTCCTACCTTCCATCACCCTTACCTCCTTTTGGCCTCCTGGTATTTTCCCAGGTGGCCCTGTGTATGTGCTGTGTGGCACCGTTTTTCCTTCCCTTGTAAACCCCTCTCTTGGGAAATGTAATAAACTATCTTTTTAGTGGGAAGAATCTCCTTACAATACTTGCAAGAAATAAAAACATGGCCATTCACACACATATCCATTTTGTGCCCTGCTCCTGTTCCCAAAGCCCCAAGTCTACTTTATGTCATCCTGAGGCTCCAGCTCAGGAGTCAAAGGCCTGCACAAAGGATACCTCTCTACAAAGCCACGTGGTTGTTCAGAGAATACAAAGGGAAAACAACAGAAACTACAGAGAACATGGGAGTGGGACATTTGCTGACTTCTCCTGGTTCTCTGCAGCAGAGGATTAGGAAAGCAAGGTAGGAAAGAGGAAGCACGTTCACAATTCTCTATAGTAGTGATGCTATAGTATAGTGTTTCTCTGAAATAATATTTCTGAAATGCATACATACTTCACAAGATAGAAACTGCCTATGTTATGTTCTATAAAAAAAAACTGACACACTGAGCCAACCAATGTATCATCAGCAAAGAGATGAAGCCCTGGCCTTTAACCTTACTGTGGCTAACAAAGACAGAGATTTGGAATCTAAAGTACAAAGTCTTGAAACATGCCCAGAATAAAGTATTTGTGATCACAAAACAAAGCATTTTTTGGACAGCTGAGAGAGAACTGAATATTAAACAGATATTTATCAAACAGATTTGTGGAAGATGTCTATAAAATGGTAATAAGATATGCTTCTTACTTGTTGGAGATGAAAACCTAGTTAGGAAGATAAGACTTCCATAAAAAACATTACACACAAGAAAGACAGCAAGAGTGTTCTAATGAAGAGACAAACAACCAGAGCCACAGTTGTTTTAAGGCAGTCACTGAGTTCTTGTCTCAAATACTACTCCCCCACTCCCTTTTCTCAGACAGGGCTTCTCTGTGTAGCCCTGGATGTACTGGAACTCCCTCTGTAGACCAGGCTGGCTAGACCAGACTCAGAGATCCACCTGCCTCTGCTATGTGATTAAAAGGCATGCAACACCACTGCCGGGTTTATAAAATCTCCTTAAAAGGATTGGAGTTTTGTTTTGGTTGTTTTTATCAACTTGACAAAAACTAGAGTTATCTGATAAGAGGAAAATACAACTAAGAAAATGCCTCCATAATAAGATTGGTCTGTAGGCAAGCCTATGGGCATTTAACAAACTTTTTTTCCCTTAGAGACAGGGTTTCTCTGTAGCTTTGGTTCCTGTCCCGGAACTAGCTCTTGTAGACCAGGCTGGCCTCGAACTCACAGAGATCCACCTGCCTCTGCCTCCCGAGTGCTGGGATTAAAGGCGTGCGCCACCACGCCCGGCCACAATACTCTTGACTTGAGAAGAATAACAATCTAGTAGGAGAGAGAACATAAATACATAAATACCAAAATTACAAAGGATTAAAGATGTGTGCCACCACTGCCCGGCTAAGAGGAAAATCTTATTTAGACAAGTTAAACTTGCCTTAATGGAGAGGTACGATAAAGAAATTTGAATTAAGCTGTCCCTACTATTAAGCCACATGGTCTTACTCTAATTCAGTAATAAATTTAGTAATAGAGGTCTGGTTTATGTTGTTATCTTTAATCCCTCAGAAAGGGTAAGGAGTAACTTTTAATGTCAGTTTTAATGTTCTACTCTACACATTTAACTTTTTCAGATTAACTTTTTCAAAGGAGTTGTGAATGACCCAAGATCTATGGTTAACACTATACTCTTGGAAAAGCTGGGAAGAGGTCAAAGGACAACCATGCTATGAGCACTAAGGCTGCAGGATTATGTGCAAATCCTAGACAATTTCTACCTCCTCACTGCTGTTGTGATCTCTTCTATTTAGATGAACATATTCTTGTGGATTTTGGTGTGTGTGTTATTGAGACAGACCTCTACTCAACTATGTAGCCAGGGATGATCCTGAGTTTCTGGACCTCCTGCCTTCACCCCCAAGTACTAAGAATATAGGTGAGTACCAAGGTCTAATTTATGTGGTGCTGTACTCAGTTCCTGAACAATTACCCACATACGTATGTTTTGGTTCGGTCCCCTGGGAAACGGGGTCATCTGATTTGGCAACAGCTCTCCAGTCAATTATTGGTAATAGCCCTTTCAAATAAGCCAATCAAAATAGTCAAAGAACAACCCCCCCCTTGCTTCTGTGGCCCCTTTAAAAGTAGACTGTACCCGCTATTCGAGGCCCCTCGGCTTCCCGAATGCTGGGGGACCTTGCCATGACAGAATTAAAAAAATCCTCATGCTTTTGCATCGGCTGTGGTGTGTGAGATGGTCTCTGGGGGCGACTCCTTCTCGGTGTTTGGACGCTAGAGTCCAACAGTGCTTAATGACTGAGCTCAGGGTCTTGGGCATCTTAGGCAGCACTCTACCAACTGAGCCCTGTTTTTGTTTGTTTGCTTTTGTTTTCTAGACATGATGTCTTACTCTCGCTGCATAGCCCAATCATTCTAAAGCACTGGTCAGGATGGATTTGAGGTGATGCTTCAATCTTAGACTCCTAGGGGCTAGGATAGGATTCCAGGCGTAAGCCACCACACCCGACTGGACTAGTTAGATGCTCCTTTATTAAATTCACCTGAAGTTGTCTCTTGAAGTCAAGAAGTCCCTGTGACTGAAACTTCTAAACTTGACAGCCGAGGCACCAAAACAACCAACTCTGGGTTAGACTATGTAGGTAGCTACTCGGGTTCCTTTTGGCTTTAGACACAAAGCTTTTCAAAGGAAGGCAGGAAGCTTTAGCAGTTGTCCTTAATATTTGGAAGAAATATGGAAGGAAGCATATATTCTCACCTGTCAAGTAGACAGACTAAATGACTCACTCAAATAATTCAGTAAATCGCTAAAGGACCCAGAATGAGAACTGGCTGTCAACTTTTAGCTCACTTATTAAACACAAGATCAGTACTTCTAAATCTTTGTGTTCACGACATAACTGGGCACTATATTTCTTGGAAATTTATCACAAGACAGGAAAAGACAAAACAACAATGAAGTCAGCAATAGAAAAAACCACAACCATCATTCTAGTGATGCAAGGCCCCACAGTCCCCATGTGCTGTCACCTGGCAGCATGTTACTGGGCAACTGTTTTCCCTGTCCTGGCACCAGCCAATCACTCCCAGGCAAACTTCTTCTATGCTCTAGGAAACACAAGCTTGCTCTGTGGAGTCTCTTATCACATAGGCCTTCCAACTTTGTGTTCTACTCTAGAATATACTATGTGATCCCTTCAACCTCAAAATCAGTATAATACTTACTGTACGTTTTAGTCAACGTTCCACTGCTGTGAAGAGACACCACAACCAAGGCAACTCTAAACATTTAATTGGGGCTGGCTTACAGTTTCAGAGTTTAGTCCATTATCATCATGGCGGGAGCATGGCAGCACTCGTGCCACTATACCAGTAGCTGGGAGCTGCATCCTGATGCACAGGCCAAGAGAAGGACTAGGCCTAGAATGTGCTTCTGGAACCTCAAAACCCACCCCTAGTAACACACTTCCTCCAACAAGGCCACACCTTCTTCAAAAAGGCACACCCCCTAATCCTTCTCAAATAGTGATGACAAAGCATTCAAATACATGAGCCTATGGGGGCCATTCTTACTCAAACCACCACATTGCAGTTAAGTTCTAGTAAAACTGCAGAGATCAAAGCTGGTGGCAGGAGATATGAAAAGTGTCGTGAGGAAACCCCTTATTGTGGCAGTACTGAGAACTGAACCTAAGGCTTCAAGGAAGAAGGTACGCACTTTACCACTGAGCTTCACCCCCGCCCTTGAAATTCATCATGGTGCACATTCACTGGGGGTGCTGGATCCTCTGGAAATGGAGCTACCGACAGCTGTGAGCTGCCATGTGGGTACTGGGAACTGAACCCAGGTCCTCTGGAAGAACAGTCAGTGCTTTTAACCACTGAGCCCCAATTACTTTTTAATGTGAAGGAAAAACATTGTGCTATGTTATAAAAGATGTCACCTTCCCCTCAAGAAAGAAAAGCCTCCTCAACTATTGAGGTTAACTTGTAAATTAACACAGCATCATGCGGAAATAAACAACTGCCAGGAGTGCCAAGGGCACTCAGTAAAGACTATGGCCTTCTGTGTAATGTCAAAAAGACAGCCTCTGTTGAGAGCCAGGAAGGCACTGACCTCACCTCAGGAAGCCAAAGCGGGAGGCTGTTTAACTCTGGTCTGGATGGAAGAAATTTCAGCTGTGGTTAAGAGACACAGGGAGGCTTGAGTGATGGTTTAGATTTACATGTAGAATTTCAGCACGTAAGATGCTCAGGGATGAGGACTATTCAAGGCCAGAGTGAACTACAAAATAAGGACTCATCTTAGGGAGAAAAATATAGAAAAGGGGAGAAAAGAAGGGAATGAGGCAAAGAGGCAGGCGGGAAGAAAAATCAAAACCAAGCCAAACCAGAGAGGTAATAAGTTGCATTTCTCTGATAGTACAAACATTTCACTGATATCACTGAGTAAACCTTGTCATAAAACACAGCCGGGCAGTGGTGGCACATGCCTTTAATCCCAGAACTAGGGAGGCAGAGGCAGGCGAATCTCTGTGAGTTCAAGACCACCCTGGTCTACAAGAGCTAGTTCCAGGACAGGCTCCAAAGCTACAGAGAAACCCTGTCTCAAAAACAACAACAACAAGAAAACACAGCTAATTATCTTTTATAGAGGACACTGTGAGAGAATGATAAAATGATGAGGGGGAATTAGACAATTCCTGGACTTCTGAGTATAGAAAAACAATAGTAATTAAGCTCCTGAAAAGGCAGGAAAACAATAATTCACCTTGAAATTTTCTTTCTTTTTATTATATACACATTGGTGTTTTGCCTGTATGCATGTCTGTGTAAGGGTGTGGTTCCCCTGAAACTGGAGGTACAGTCAGTTAATGAGTTGCTGTCTGGGTGCTGAGAATTGAACCTGGATCTTCTGGAAGAGTAGCCAGTGTTCTTAACTGCGGAACCATCTCTCCAGCCCCCAGAAAGTTTCTTAAAATATACATAAAGGGCTGGAGGACCAGCATTTGGTTCCCAGCACCCGTAGGGGACAACTCACAACTGTTTTTCACTCTGGCACGAGAGAGTCCAATGCCCTCTTCTGGCCTATGTGGACAATTTCATCCCAAACATTATCACAGACACATACTTAAATAAAAATTAAAAACAAATACACAAATCTGGATAAAATGCTGCTTGCCTGTAGTCTCAGCTACTCAAGAGGCCACGGCAAGAAGATTATTTGAACTCGGGAATTTGAGGCCAACCCGAATGTTTATATTAATATTACTGTTGTAGTTTGTTATTTTAGTTTTTCTGAGGCAAGGTCTTTTTATTTGCTTTAGTTTTCTCTGAGGTAAGCTCTCATGTACCCAGGTTGACTTAAAACTTGTTATGTAGCTAAGGCTAACCTTAAACTTCAGGTCCTCTGCCTCTCTCTCTCTCAAGGTCTGGGATTACAGGCATATAACACTAACAGTTAAGGAATAAAAAACAGGGTTATTTTGTTTGTTTTTTTCTGTGTAGCCTGGCTGTCCTGAAACACACTCTGTAGACGAGGCTGTCCTCTGCTTCCTCAGTATTAGGGTTAAAGGCATGCACCACTACTGCCAGGCTGAAAATAATTTTAATGGCTTCAGAAATAAGTAAACAAATAATTCCTTAAAGGTATATATTGCTATGCACATCTCAAATAGAAATGGAGACCATGTTGTCTAATTTCCAAGAGTACATTGGTTCTCCCTCTACAGAGCTGACCCTACTGCTGACAGATAAAGATTAGGCTCAAGGAAAGCAATCCTGTGTATTGTTCAGTGAAGATACCTAGTCCTTATCTGCAAAAGCCATAGTATAGGATCAATTCCATAAAATGAAAGAACAAGGTATCTGGTGGAGAAAAAGAAAATTTAAGAAGCAGCTTGAGAAGCCCCATAGATGTCTGTAGTAAGATGAAGACAACTGCACTGTATTCCCTTGGGACCAACCAGAGCTCTTTTTTTTTTTTTTTTTTTTATTTATTATGTATACAATATTCTGTCTGTGTGTATGTCCACAAGAGGGCACCAGACCTCATTCCAGATGGTTGTGAGCCACCATGTGGTTGCCGGGAATTGAACTCAGGACCTTTGGAAGAGCAGGCAATGCTCTTAACCACTGAGCCATCTCTCCAGCCCCAACCAGAGCTCTTAAAGAGTAGATCAAGGAGAAAACTGATGGGGCAGATTAAATACTTTCATTTACTTTAAGACAAGGTCTCACTATGTAGCACTGGCTGCTTAGGCTGGCTTAGAACTCAGAGAAATCTATATGTCTCTGCCTCCTGAGTGCTGGAATAAATTGCTTGTTTTAGGTTAAGGAAAAAAACAAAAGAAGGGTGGGTGGCAGAGGGGAGGAAAGAAAAGAAGGGTGGGCTGATTTCTAGTCCTTTTACAAAGCTGAATTAAACAAGTTAACTTCAAACTCTAGTCAGTCTGTCAGAGCCCAGTTTTATGAATAATTTGGAATACAAAGCATTAATCATGATTAACAGAAAATTTTGTATTTGGTTTCTTATAAGAAGGCAGTTACAGAGTGTTTTGATATTTCCTAAAGTCCACCATTTAAGAACATCTAAGAGTGGGGTGGGGATAACTCATTCAATAAATTACTTGCTATGCATGCATGCATGAGGACATGGTGACCTATGTCTATAATTCCTACAGGGGTTATAGACAGATCTCTGGAGCTCACTGGCCAGCTAGCCTAGCCAAATTGATAAGTTCCAAGTTTACCATTGAGATAGAGACTCATCTCTTGGAGTTTGAGGGCTGACTGGTCTACACAGTGTGTTCCAAGGCAGCTAGGACTGCAAACACAAACACACACACACACACCAAAAAAAAAAACCTCTGGCTTCCACACATGCACAAAAACAAGCAGGCCCCCTGCTCAACACACATGCACCACCCCACCAAAAACAGAATATATCAAAGCCCAAGCAAAATATTCAATAGTTTAATGTCCAGGTCTTCCTTTGAAAAGAGAATAGATTTGTATGCCTTTAAGAAGTTAAATAGCCCTCAATTTCACCTGTATTAGCTAGCAATACTCTTTGAGTCTATTTTTCTACACACAAATTCCCTCCTATGACAGACTGCTCAATGAAGGAAACAAAGAGAAGGAGAGAGAGGGAGGGAGGGAAGAAGAGAGAGAGAGAGAGAGAGAGAGAGAGAGAGAGAGAGAGAGAGAGAGAGAGAGAGAGAGATATCTAATGTAAGCCCTGAGGATAATTAAATTTGTCAAAATTAGAAAGTTGAACTTCAAATCCAGCATTTTCTTTTAGTGGCAGGCTTCCAAGGCCATTGCTAGCTTGATTGTTTTAGTTGTGATCCACACACCCTGTAACTCTCAAAGAATTTTAAGATGCCACAAAACCAATCAAACCAATACTACTTAGCTCTTCATTCAAGAATTTTGGGATGTTTTACTTTATAATTTTACTTTTCACTTTAAAGTCTCGGGGTCTAAGAAAGGAAGAATAAGGAATTATGTCATTCAAAACAAGGAGAGCAAATCAGGGCTACTGATGCAGGCCTCTACCCTCAGTTACTAGGGAGGTTCATACAGGAGGACTGCAAATTCAAGACTGGCCTGGGAAACTTAGCAAGACCCAGTCTCAAAGGTAAAAAATAGAAAAGGGGCAGGGCGGTGGTGGTGCACATCTTTAATCCCAGCACTTGGGAGGCAGAGGCAGGCGGATCTCTGTGAGTTTGAGGCCAGCCTGGTCTACAAGAGCTAGCTCCAGGACAGACTCCAAAAACTACAGAGAAACCCTGTCTCAAAAATCCAAAAATATAGAAATGGGGCTGGAAATATAGCTCAGTATAGAGTGCTTGTCTACCATACACATGGCCCAAGGTTCAATCCCCTCACCTCCTCCTGAAAAGGAACCAGATATCGTGCACAGGCTTGTAATTCTAGCACCTGGGAGATAGAAGTAGGAGGTTCAAGGCCAGTCTTATTATTCATAATATGAAACTGATTTAAGCTTTATAAGAAAGACCCTGCCTCAAAATATCAACGAGAGTCTAAAGAAAGATAACGTCTATACTCAACAACAAGAATTAGTTTTTATTGTTTTATTCATTAGGATTTTGAAACTCTACAACTTTCCTCTCCAGGCCCAGAAATGATCCCTGTCTCCTTATGTTGTCATTAGTAATTTTTCATCATAGGAACACTGGTATACAAAGGACAGAGTAGGGGAGCTCCAATTAGAGCCTGAAAAACACGGACCAAATCTATAATACGTAGTACCTAGAAATGACGGTGGGGAGTTGAATGAATAAATGAGTGAAAAGTGTAAGCCGAGGGAGGCCTGCCTTTCATTCTGAATCATTATCCATATGCCATGGTCAATGCTGGTTACTTTTACCCAGTGACAGCTCAGGAAATTTTATAAATGAACCTTGGCTGGCAGCTGAATGGATGGGATAAAGAGATGTTAGTTGATTTGCATGAAACCACCAGTAGAGCAAGTACACCATTCCACTTAGATGAAATATTTCTGGGTGTGGCCTGGTATTGGATAAAACTGCTGGGGAGTTATCTGAAGATGCCAACTCTTAGGTTTGGGTCTCTTCCTAACCCCAGGGCTTTAAAATTCTTCCTAGATAAAACAAAGACAAGAACTGCTTAAAAACTTCTTCACAACAGATGTTTCTAAACTGTCCTACATGGAAGTAAAGAAACTGTTTGAACTTAGTTTTACTTATTTCAGCTTTGTGATCTTATTTTAATTTTAATTAATTTACTTAATAAGCAATATAACATTTTCCATTTCCAACCCAGTTACTTTAGTGGAATAAATGAAAATATTTTGACCAGAAACTATTTTATGCCTTTTATTAGTTCTCCGTTAGCTTTGCTGGTAGCTGTATGTATGTATGAATTCTACATTAATGAAGATCCAGTTTAAATTGTTTAAATACTGAGACGTTTGACAGAAAGAAGACAGGACACTGAGATGATGTGGGAGTGATTTTTTTCTAATCTATTGCTTTCATTGGTTAATTAATAAAGAAACTGCCTAGGCCCATTTGATAGGCCAACCCTTAGGTGGGTGGAGTAAACAGAACAGAATGCTGGGAGAAAGAAGCTCAGTCAGGCAGTCGCCATGACTCTCCCACTCAGGAGACAGACGCAGGTTAAGATCTTCCCTGGTAAGCCACCTCGTGGGCTACACAGATTATTAGAAATGGGTTAGATCAATATGTAAGAGCTAGTCAATAAGAGGCTGGAACTAACGGGCCAAGCAGTGTTTAAATAAATACAGTTTCCGTGTATACAGCTAGCCGGGTGGCGGGACACAGCCCCGCCGCTCCGTTCAACACTGAGAGAAGAAAGGCAGGAAACTAGACAGCTCACCACTGTTGACTTTCTTTTTACCAGGCAAAAGAGATAGGTTTCTTAGTGGGGAGACTGCTTCTTTAGATTACAGTCTATGTTTCTATTTTTGCCACCACTCCTGTCTTGAGAATGGAGTCTACATTCCCCCCAATCTAGGCTAAGATGAACATGCTGCTTCTCTCACCTTCTGGAGCACACTTCAAGCTGTAGCAGCGGCCCCTTTCTGCCTCACTGTAAGTCTTGGCATACTAGCCCATGGAGAGTCCCACAAAGCCTCATGAAGCTCCAGTCAAAGCCAGCTTAAATCTGGTACACTGGCTATACTATTTAGAATGAAACTGCAAGTGTACACTCCAGAGCTTACCAGAGTAATGACTGCCTCTCACAGTCAAGGAGATGAATACCAAGGAAGTCCTAAATAGATTACTTGATAAGTACTGATTTGTCTGTATGTGACTTGAGACCCAAACCACATACTCAATTTTGGAGCCCATAAAGTAGCTAACTACCACCAACAAGAAAGCCAAGCAGACTACGTCCCATGCAAGGGAAGCCCAAGTGCCTCAGAAAGCAGCATGTAAAGCAGGGCACTCACAACGCTGGCACTCGAGATGTGAGTACAGACTGTATCTCAATCCCAGACAACCCCTTCCCCACAGGGAAGTATGGTGAACTGCAGAGATGAGACACACAAAGACTCCCTGCCATAGTCTCCAGCAGCTTTCCTTATGACTTACTTCTGAAGAAGGAGCTGTGCGTTATACATGAGACCACAAATGCAGGTTCACTTACAGACAATTTATAAGTGCTCCCAGTTAATTCTGTCAGTCTTCCTCCTACACAGGAAGACAAGTGGCCCCAATGGGCCCAACCACCCACAGAGCTCTTGCACATCTTTTACCCTCAAGCACACTAAAAAGTACAGGGCTATATCCTAGCAAATACCTAGGGGAAAAGAAAAGGTAGTTTCTCTGAAATGTTATGTCTAGAAAACCAGAATTACCTTCTTATTGGGATGTCATTTTAAAATTCAATTTTCTCTGAATAATAATAAAAATGATGTAAGAAAGCTCTTTCATGCATGTTTCAAATCTACACATCTATATTTCTCCATATGTAGAGCTTTCCCTCCATATGCATAAGGAAAATTACAAAAGAAATTGTTGAGCATGAACTGCCAGGCTACTTGGCATCTCCAAACCCTCTTGGGGTAGAATATTACAACAATGACCCCTCACAACACAAGTTTCCCGGTATCTGTCTTTAGATAGAACCCTTCCAATATACTAGGAACACAAGGAACCAGGTACATTGGCACATGCTTGTAATTCCAGCACATGGAAGGGTGAGACAATAGGATTTTTATAAACTCTAGACTATTCTAGACTACCTAGAGAGTACCAGGATGGCCAGGGCTATGCCAAGGGTAGCACAGTTAAAAAAAAAAAAACCCAGAGACAGAAATATTGGGGTTCAAGCTGAAGGTCAGAAAAGCAAAACAGCCAGCCACTGGCTCTTAGCTCTACCTCAGTTCAAAAAGGTGATCTTGCCTCCAGGAATCTCAGAAGGCAACTGTGTGTGAGAGCTGTCTCCTCCCATCTTCTATTCCTCTCTAGGGCTGGGATTAAAGGTATGCACTACTATCGCCAGGTTTCTATGGCAAACTAGTGTGGCTGCTGGGATTAAAGATGTGTGTTACCACTGTCTGGTCTGTAAGGCTGATCAGTGTAGCTTTTACTCTCTGAACTTCAGGAAAGCTTTATTTATTAAATACAAGAAAAGATATTACTATAGCCAAGAACCTATCTTAACAACACAAAACCTAAAAAAGGACAATATAACACAAGATGAAAGGAGAAGTTCACTGTATCTTGGAGCCTGACCTATCCTGCCTTACGTTTAGAATAATGAGACCCTGTGAAGGAACGGTAAAGAGGCTAGTTTACTGGTAAACAGAAAAAGCCAACCCTCCTGCCAAATCCCAGATGTGCATGTGATGCTATCTGTGTCATGGCTGCTCTATGCTTTCCATAGTTGCTTTAACAATTACCAAGAATTTACTGGCTTAAATGACACAAATTTATTATCTTTCTGCAGGTCCAAAGTTCAATAAGGGTTCCAAGGAATTGCTAGTTCTTTCTTTCTAGGTGTCACAGAAAGAATTCTGTTCCATATACTTGTAAGAAACTGAGGTTTCTGATTCCTTCCTGACTATCAGAAGGAAAACCACTCTTATCTTCATGACTGTATAGCTGAAAATTGTATCTAACCATTCTGCACTCTACTTTTAACAGCTCATGTAATAAGAATGAGACTATGCTGTGATTCTAGCCTACATCCCTCTGGGGTCGGAAAATCATGGCGACTGCCTGACTCGGCTTCTTTCTCCCAGCATTCTATTCTGTCTACTCCACCTACCTAATTTTCCATCCTATCAGGGCCAAGGCAGTTTCTTTATTAACCAATGAAAGTAACACATAGACATTATTTCCCTCCTCCATCACTATGCAGATAGCCCTGGACAACCCCCCTGGGAGAGTTAATTTTGACTGCCAACTACACAGGGCTTAGATTCACTATAGAAACAAACCTCTGGCCAGGCCCATGGGGAAATTTTTAGACTAGGCTAAGGTTGGAAGACTCACACTATAATGTAGGCAGTACCATTTGATAAGCTTGAGTCCTAGACTGACTAACAGAAAGAAAGGGAACTAAGAAGCAGCATCCATTGCTCTCTGGTTCTTTACTGTGGATGCAATATGACTAGCTGTCTCAAGTCCCCACCACCACAATTCTCCACCATGATAAATCATGCCTCAAACTGTGATTCAAAATAAACCCTTAAACTGCTTTTAATTTTTTTTGGTACAGTATTTTGTTGGAGCCTTAATACAAATAACTAGTACACCCCCCAACTTAAGACCTATAACACTACTCCCCACCCTGGAAGTTCTATAAATGACTTCATCTTACCTGCAAACTCCCTACTCCCATAGAGTAGTATATGACTCTGGGGGACTGGAGCAGGATTATCTGGCAGATCATTATTACAATCTAAGATTACCTAGCCACATTATTAAGTGACCATAAAGAACTGCTAAGAGGCAAAACCAATCAAAAGGATTGCACATACAGTGTAAGAAGCAGTAAATAATTTTAAGCCATTTCCTCAGCAAACTGATACAATGGCTAAGGCCAGACCACCTCCGAATGCTGTACAATCCTTAAACCAAGAACACACACCTACCCTACTCTGCTTGTTCAACAAATTTGACTATGAGGTCACTCAGTCTTCTGTTCTCTGGCTCAGAAAACAAAACAAAATGGTTGTACTATATTCACTCTAGTCAAGTCTAAAATTAATCTTGCTTATTATCTCAAATGAACCAGAGAGGGGCTTTGTGTTCCACAACTAGAAGCTATATACATGAAAAAGATATATATGCTGGAAGTCTTAATAAAAAGATTAAAAGCAGGGCTAGAGAGATGGCAGTTAAGAAGACCCAGGTTTGGTTCCTAGCGTCCGCATAGTGACTCACAACCATCTGTAGCTTCAGTTCCAGGGAATCTGATACCTTCTCCTGACCTCCACAGGCAACGTGTACACATGGTATGCATACATATATGTAGGCAAAGCACAATCGCACATTAAAAAAGATTAAAAGGAAGAAGCATCTTTTAACAGACCTAAAGCTACTAATGGGAGAGGAGAATCTGCTGCTACCCGCCATCTATCTCTCCCCTGTGCACAATGACCCCTGAGAGTAGGATTGAAACAGGGCTTTCTCAAATTTGCTGATATTTAGAGGTATGGAAAACTTCAGTGGCAGGAAAACACCAACAGCAAGCTAATGTCCTCTTGGCTCTTTTGGCTGACTTCCCTGTGCCTGGGTCTTGACTATTAATTGAATGCTATTCAGATTCCATCTCAAAAACAAATGAGGATGGAGACCAGAGGCCTGCTTTCTCCAGACTGATAAGAGCAGCACAGTGCAATTATACCCGAATAGCTTTGTTTTGGAATGTAATCACCGCCCCAGCCTTCTTCCCAATGGGATGGCAACAGTGTAATTACCTCTTCAGGATTCATTGTTTGGGAATGTAATTCTCGAACAGGCCTTCTTTCTAGGGGAAGGAGCTACAAGAACAATCTTTAGCTACAAGAATGTAAGAATCTGTATTTCTTTCCTCAGTAGCAGTCTTATGATTCCAGCAAGTTATATTTGTTTTCCTAAAATCTGAATATATATTTCAGCCTATTTTCCTACCAATGAAAAAAATTTACATATCAGTATAGTTCTGCTTGAAAAGTGCCAGTCTAGAAGTGACCACCTGAGTCCCGATTCTAGCTCTGTCAACTATCTGTTTCTTCCATTTCCTTTATAAAAACAAAACAACAAAAACACCAACAATAATAGTACATCATAGAAATGTGAAGATTAGCATGGCAGGAATACTCAAAATAGTATCTGACAGAATAAACTGGTCTTAAGATTTATATATTTGTTTGTCTGAAACAGGATCTCATGTAGCCCAGGCCAGCCTCAAATGTATAATGATGGTGGTCCTGAATTTCTGGCCCTCCTGCTTCTACCACTAAGTCCTGGAATTACCAGTGTATGCCACCATACCCAGGTTTATGTGGTGCTGGAGATCAAAACCAGGGCTTTAAACATGATTAGCCAGCATTCTATCAATTGAGCTATATCTCCAACTACTGTTTTTTAAAAAAGCATATTCGAACTGGGGAGTAGTGTTACACAGCTTTAATCACAGCACTTGTGGGAAGGGTGCAGAGGCAGGAGGAGCTTTGTGAGTTTGAGGACACCCTGGTCTAAAGAGTGAGTTCCAGGACAGCCAGGACTATTATTTAAAAAAAAAAATATTGAAAGTTAGAGGGATTAACATACACTTATAATTCCAACACTTGGGGAAATGGCAAGAAGATGAGGACAGTCTGCACTACAAGAGACCCTGTCTTAAAGGAAAAAAGTAATTTGAAATATGATATCACACAGCCAACAAATTTAGAAATATGATCTAATACTAGCTCATGGCTATGTCTGAGACATAAGTTCCCTGTTTTCACAATCCCTTTGTCATTTTGTCATGATGGGCAATGTTTACGGAAATTACTTTATTTGTATGTTAATACAAAGTAACGTTAAAAATAAGTGGGGATATGTACAATTACTCCTGCTTATTAGACTGAAATTTCACTCTGGCCGAGTCTGTGACAGTTTTGTACTATTTATTTATTTAATGTTCTAGTCCAAAAGAAACTACCAATACAGTGTTGCAAAACCTTTTTGTGGAGAAGTCAGCAAATACAATAAAAAGCAACCACTGGCAATACATGGTTATGGCAGATTGTAGAGACAGTTCATTCTGGCCATTTTTATTTGTGAAAATAAATGGTGTATTTTCCTCAAAGGTCTATTGTGCGACCCACTTCTAACTGGGAATTTGAACTTTCTAACTACTGTCAAGATTTCTCTCTGTTCCTTTATAGCCCAAACCAGTTAAATCCTCTCCTATGGTAAATGTCTTGTTTTTGTTTTTGTTTTTTTGGGGGGGGTATTGTTTGTGTGTATCATGGAATATTCCTTTATGCTGTGTGAAGATGTGTTATTGTGATTGGTGTAATAAAGAACTGAATGGCCAATAGCTAGATAGGAAGAGGTTAGGCAAGACTCCCGGGGACAGAAAGGTCTCGGGAGAAGAAGAAAGGTGGAGTCGCCAGCTAGATGTAGAGGAAGCAAGATGGGCAAAATGGAGATGAGGTAACAAACACTTGGAAGAAAATAGATTTTAAAATATGGGTTAATTTAAGTTATAAGAGCTAGTTAAAACTAAGCCTAAGCTAAGGTGAATCCTTTATAGTTAATAGTAAGTATCCACATTGTCAAAACAAAGATCCCTTTACACACAGCGCCCAGTGTCGGGCCATAGAAGGCCTGAAAAAACTTTTTAAAGAAGTCTGGAATACAGAGTCAAACAGGGCTTCCTGGTGACTGTGGTCTCTCGAGTAAGCTCAGTGGCAGCATACAGAGACATGGAACTGACTGCCGCCTGCAGGCTGGAGCCAGCTGTCGGCTGGTGGCTGTCATGGTAATTTGTCTCAAATAGTCAGTGAGCACTGTAAGCTCTTAGTAAAGCCAGGTCCAGACATGGAAAATCTTTAAAAAGGTACAGCATGCTTAGAAATATGTTTAGATGCTGAAAAAAGAAAAGAAAATTAGCATAACAGTCAAAGAAAAGAGTTTAAAAATAATAAAATCTTTAAAGAGAGTAAACTACTATAAAAAAACCAATAAGCCATGTAAAGAGGGAAAATATACAGGGTATCTGGATCCTGTATGGTGCTTTTTTGCCTTTGAATTTTTAAAATGCTAATGTACAAAAAAATAGCTTCTGAGAGATATTGGATTATAGAAATTGCTAAATTAAGCCAATCCATATATTTTAAGAATGTCTTCACTTCAAAATGGAAGTCAAAAAAATATGCTGTGTTGAGGGAGAGGTTATGCCTTTGTTTCCAAAGGAAACAAAAAGTATGATTTTCATCAATGTTAATACATATCAGATTTCATTGGGGAGGCACCTGGCTGCAGACATGAGGTGGAAAGGCAAGAAAGACTACAGGACAGATGACATACATGTTGACCCCTCTACTATGGCAACAGCTCTGTGCTGTGGTATAATCCTTTTGTACACTGTGAATAAGTATTCCTCTCATTGGTTAATAAGCAGATGCTCTACTGGGCGGTGGTGGTGCACACCTTTAATCCCAGCACTCGGGAGGTAGAAGCAGGCACATATGTGAGTTTGAGGCCAGTCTGGTCTACAGAGTGAGTTCTAGGACAGGCTCCAAAGTTACACAAAGAAACCCTGTCTCAAAAACCACAAACATCAACAAAGAAAAAACAGAAGCTGCTTTGGCCTATAGCAAGGAAGAATAAAGTCAGGGAAGCCAAACAGAAATACAGGGAGAAAGAAGGGCAAAGTTGAGAGACACAAGCCAACCACCCAAGAAGAAAGATGTAAGAGGACCAGTAAAGTCATGGTCATGTGGCAATACACAGATCAAAAGAGGGTTAATTTAAATGTAAGAGCTAGTTAGTAATAAGCCTCAGTTATTGGCCAAACATTATGTAATTAATATTAAGTCTCTGAGGGATTACTTAAAATGGCTGCGGGACTAGGGAGGGAGGGTCCGTTTACAGCTCTGAGACTGGATAGACATGATAAATGCTGTTGGCTACAGAGTCCTCATGACTTACTATTTCATGCCATCCTTTCATATAACATAGATGACGATTTTATACTAGTTTGGTAATGTAGTATAAATGGACTTATAAAGTTGACAGATACCTTTTACCTGCTCAAACATAGAACAAAAAATCGTCTGACTTGTATACACCACACATTCCATACATGTCAATGTGTGTATGTGTGTGTATATCCTTTAAAAGTTTATGTGTTTTCAGAAAAAAAGGAGCAGACACCAATGCAAACAAGGAGCCCAGCTGATCCAGCCTCTCAGAATGCCTCTGTTACAGTTTCCTCAAAATTCTGCATCCAGAACAACTTCAAAGCTGCTAGCTGAGACGGTCCAGCCTCACAGACTAACCAGTTAGGACTTCATATAAGCTTTACACTTTCTCATCACACAGAGACTGAACAAAAAATAATACGGCTAGCTCTTCCAGGACTTGATCCTTGCCCCAATTTTCTCAGGGTGCTATAAAGATTCCGGCGCCTCCAGACAACAGGAAACACTCTAGAGAACAATCTCAAGAGGTGGGGTTGGTGGGTTTTGGTCATTTAGGGTGTTATAGATATTTGTCATCATTTAGGCGGCTTGGTTATAAGTTGTTATTGGTCATGGTAAGGAAAAAAGCTGAATAAAGGAGATTAGATTTAGAAAACTCTTTCTAAAGGGAAAAGGGGAGAACACAGTATAGAAATGATGGGATAAAAGGGTATATAGTTGAGTCGCTTATAGAAGAAAGAGTTTATTTTGGTTTGTGGATTCAGAGGGAGAATCCAGAATGGCGGGCAGACATGGCAATAAGCAGCAGGCATGGTGTCTGGAACAGGAAGCAGAGATCACATCTTCAAACACAGAGCAGAAGGAGAAACTTTGCTACATAGCAGCAAACAATTAGACTGCTGAACAGATATTTACTTCATTAGCACAAAATATGTTTTCAAGTGCAAACGCTGTGACTGCTTTACTTGGGTAATATAGCCAGAGACAACGGTGTGGACACACAGAACTGTCAAGCCCTTCATTTACTCACATACTGGTATCCTAGAGTAATCTAGTACTCAAGGCTGAGGTAGAATGATTATAAATTCAAGGTAATCCTATGTTACTTAGTGAGTTTGAGGATAGCCTGGACTGATAGTCCTTGGGTCACCTTCCTGCAACATACATTAAAAAAAAATACAGGCCGGGCGATGGTGGCACACACCTTTAATCCCAGCACCCGGGAGGCAGAGGCAGGTGGATCTCTGTGAGTTCGAGACCAGCCTGGCCTACAGAGCTAGTTCCAGGACAGGCTCCAAAGCCACAAAGAAACCCTGTCTCGAAAAACCAAAAAAAAAAAAGAAAGAAAGAAAAAGAAAAAAAAATTCAGTGAGAGCAAAATAGTGGTAAAGAGGACACTAATTTATACAGGGTCCAAATTTTATAATAAAAACTGCAGAGTAGACCAGGCATGGTGGCATACACCTCTAATCCCAGCACTCTGGTGGCAGAAACAGGAGCACTAGGGTGTGTGTGAGCTACCTTGTGAGCTCTAGGCCACCATGGCCTACAGAGCAACACCCATCTCAAAAACAACCACCTAAGCAGACCAACACACAATAAAGCCACAATAAAAGCCCTCACATAGTGAGCATCACTCCTATCCACTGAAGGTCTATTGAGAGTCAGATAGTGAGCATCACTCCTATCCACTGAAGGTCTATTGAGAGTCAGATAGTGAGCATCACTCCTATCCACTGAAGGTCTATTGAGAGTCATACAGCTTTCAGTCTATGCACTTCACACATAGAAACTTATTATCCCTACCTGAAATTCTGGACCTACAAGTATTCTGGATGTCAGACTTTCCTCCCTTGATTATGGGTTATTGGGACCCAAGTGAAATTTAAAACTTATATTTCATGTACACATGGTCTAAAGGTAATTCATACAATACCTTAAATAATTTTATACATGAAATAAAGTAGTGTTTCCCCCTGCATTGTAATGATGCTCAAAAAGTTGGATTTTTGAGCATTTCAGAATTTCAGATTAGAAATGATTCACTTGTTAATTCATTTGACCGTAACCCTATATGCTAAGCCCTATTCTTAGGTTCATTATACAGGTTTAGAAACCCAAGTCCCAAAGATAAACAAATTACCTAAGATTAAACTTCTAAAAAGAGCAGAATGAATATTTAATCAAAAACAGTCAGGTCCCAAAACCCGCCTGTAAACAGACTTACTCTGCAAATGGTAGCTGTACTTCCGTGAGGCCCCACTTAAACAATGAAGGGGACACAATCCATGCTTTTTCAAATAACGCTAATAGTCATACAGTACTCACACAAGTCCAGTTCTGAGCTGTACTTTAGCTAACCTATCTGGATTGGCAACAAAACTTCTAGGGGAATCACTAATATTCTTAGTGGCAGGGCCCAAAACAAATGAACAAACAAACAACAACAATAAAAAAAACAAAACCTAACCCCTCAAAAATAACACAGAAAACCAAAATCAGGTCACTCCCTGGTCAGACTGTAAGCTCCCTGAGGGCATTTAATTTTCTTGTAACATCCCAAGTGCCTTGGAAACAGCAACAAACATTCATAAAGCGCTGCGCATTTCAAAATGACTCAGGGTAAAGTGTGGGGGGGCACTCAGAAAACCCAAGTGTCAAATATTAAAGGGACAGCCAAGTTTATTGACAAGCCCAATATTTTCCGTCCTGAAGAAGTATGGGGAATGCAGCACAACACCTGAAGTCAGGTTCTCAATAAGCACACCTTTCACTGGTGTTCTAAGAAGACTCCAGGGAGATGGGCTGAGAGAGAGTACGTAACTGTGCCAAAGGCTGTGCATACCAAATAAGCAGAAAAGCTTTACTTAGTGTTGGCCAGCAGCTGGGACTGTGTTCTCAAGGAGGCTCCATTTACCATTTCTAGGCAACCACGCCGGTCCTTTATCATCCTCACTTTCATCACGGGAGCAGAAGGAAAGGTAATTAGGTTAATTATTAAAGCAGAACTAGTTAGCAGCACCACCACTAATTGTCTATTTATCTGGGCTTATAAACAGTCACCTTAATTGATGTTGAGTTGGAATGTGCTACTCACTTTACCTCCCTAGCTACAGGGTTCCAGGTGGGAACAGAGCAGAGAAAGAATGCAAATCAGTCTTTATTCCTATTTGTGCTTAATACCGAGATGACCCAACTATATTTATTACCACTCATCTTCCCAGATCTGATAGTTAAAGCACAGAGCTGGTATACAATGACTAGCAAAGCAATCTGTTGCACCAGACAATCGTGCTGTTCTCAGGTCGTCAAATTAGGATGATTTCTAAAAATCAGAAAGCCCAAGGCCGCAAATATCCACTGAGGTTGGCCAAACTAGGCTAGAAAGACCCTGACAGGAACTTCCTAACGTACCAGGAAAGCGGAAGACATTAGTATTTTATTGCAAGTTAGAATGCCAGTGTTGGCAATACAGGATCCATAATTCCAGTACTTGGGCAAGTTGAGGCAGGTCTAGAAGTGTAAAGCCAGGCTGGGCTCTACATTGAGACCCTGTTTCAATGAACAAAAATAATCAAATGAGAAATGGTATGTGGAAGGGGGCAAAATGCTAATGAGGAAAAACAAATTATTGTAAGGAGATAGCTCTGTCTTACCTAAACTAGTCAACAAACAGTAGGATCTTGGAATATAAGATTACATAAAGCAATTAAGTTGTGTCTGCGACATCTCTGGATTTAACATATCAATGACTGCACAACAGAGGGAAAAGGAACAACAGAGCTGTGGTGGGCAATGTTTACCTATCTTACCAGATTCAAGTCAGTATAAATATCACATAAATTCTAATAAAATATTTTTTGAAAATTAGTAAAAACATGGTAGATGAGATTCATGTAATACAAAGTCAGTATAGGAGAAATGAGACCCAAAACAAACAAAAGATACAGAAAACAAACACCAAAAAGGCACAATAGACAAAAATCCACAATAATTTTAAGACTGTCTGACTCAAGGAAAAACAATGTGGACCAGCTAGAAGGCTCAGCAAGTACACATTGTTATGTGAACCTAACAATCATAGTTCAATCCCCAGAACCATGGTAGAAGGAAAGAATCCGATCCTAACGCTGTCCTCTTACACAGAGAGTGTACTCGTTGTATTAGGCAGTGCCATAGAAAATGGCACAGGCATGTCCACACTCACATTACATACAATAGACAGACAAACAAGTAACAAATACTAAGGTACAAAAATATTCCTTTCTTTTGCTTTTTTTTAAAGGTGTAAATAAAAGTCACAGTGGCTTATTCACCAGACTGAGGCAGGAGGCCCCCTGTGGAGTCAAGGCTAGCATAGGTTCCACGACAGCATGAGCCACACAGTGAAACTATGGCAAACAAACAGATACACAAAAAAACAACTAAGCTGAAAATGAAAGGTGGAAAAAGATTTGAGATCAGAAACCATGAAAGAGTTGGACTAGCTGTACTAATACAAAAGTAAAAGCATTTTAGGAGAGTTAATTTTAATTCATCATGAGGACATAAAAATTATGAACATGTATGCATCTAATGCCAATGTCAAAACCACACTATTAACCGAGCATCTGCACTTCACTATCACCACAGAGTACACATTCTGGGCAAGCACAGGTGCTCAGTTAGCCCATATGCTAAGGCAAAACACAAGTTACAATAAATTTAAAATAACTGAAATCATACAAAATATGTTTTTAAGTCACACCAAAGTTAAATAAGAGATATTTTTTTAAAAAAAAGGAAAGTAGAGACAATCAAAAGCATGTGAAAATAGAAAACAGCACCCCTAAACAACTAAACCAGTGGTTCTTGACCTTCCAAACGCTGTAATTCTTTAATGTTCCTTATGTTAAGACGACCCCAACCATAAAATTGTTTTTTTGCTACTTCATAACTGTAATTTTGCTACTGTTATGAGTCATAATGTAATTATCTGTGTTTTCCAATGGTCTTATGTGACCCCAGTGAACAACTCCAAAAGGGTTACGACCCACAGGTTGAGAACCAAAGGACTAAAGTATAAAAGGAGAAACAAAGATGACTAGGCACAAGGCCATCTCTAATCGAGGACATCTGAAGAGATTCCAATGACCTGTGGGTAAGAGCATGAAAAAACTGATACTTCCCATTGATTTTAATCAAAATAGTGAATTAAGTACATCAGGCTCACATCTGCCAGGATGCTCATTAGGATGAAAGTCAAGAGGATTGTGCAGGGCAGATAACATACCCTACATTACTCAGACCTTATCTTCAGAAGATTTTTGTTCAAGTAATTAACAGTAAGCTAATCCTATGCCAAGAGTTCTCATTTCACTTCTCTGAGGCCTCAAACATGTCAAAAACTATTACAAGCTTAAGAACTTTGTGGTAGATACTCCTTACTTGAACTCAAGCAAAGTGGCTCAGACAACAGAGAGTTAGGCAGATCAGTTTTAATCTTCCAACTCTCCCTTCTCCTAATATTATGCTGGGCAAATGACTTAACTTCTCTGAGCTTCAGTTTTCTCACCTGCCAGGTAGAAGTGCTAACACTAGTATCTTTTACACAGGGTAGGAACAAGGGTTTACAGAGATAGTGTAAGGCAAAGTACTAAGGAATACACCTAGTCCACCGAGGCTGTGGCTAGCTTAATTACATTCTTTGCTAAAAAGTCAGCTGGGAGGGCTGGAGAGATGGCTCAGCGGTTAAGAGCATTGCCTGCTCTTCCAAAGGTCCTGAGTTCAATTCCCAGCAACCACATGGTGGCTCACGACCATCTGAAATGAGACCTGATGCCCTCTTCTGGCCTGCAGGCAGACACACAGGCAGAATATTGTACACTAAATAAATAAAGAATAAATAAATAAATAAATATTTAAAAAGAGTCAGCTGGGAGAGCTTTCTAGAATGCTACAATCTATGTGCTAGAGATGCAACAGCACTTAAGAGTATATATATTTCTTTAAGTATGTATGTGTCCAGAATCTGTGCTACACTGCATTGATAGGTGGTTGGAGACCAGTAGGAATCTACAGAATTATAGAGACTGCACCAAGACAAAAGAGAAGAAATAAAGATTAACAACCTACTAGCACTCTGGTGCAATGGCTTCATTTGTCTTCAATCACTTCCAGGCTTTGGTGGGAGAAAGCAGATTAAAAGGATCTTAATTTTGCACAAATCTACTTTTACTGATAGAATAGATTTGTTGAGAGACTCATTTGTCACCACAGTACTGGTCACAAATCCTGAGACTGCAGTTGTGTGCTCGTTTTATCCTTCTACATCTGCCAAATTTTTCTGCAAAAAGTCACTCCCCATACAGAGGGGAATCGGAAAATGAGCAGCACTGTAAGGTACGACCTCCCACCAAGACTGCAAGGAGGGCGGGGACACTGCCTGCACTGGAGCAACTTCAGAATAAGTATTTCCAAATGTAACTGTTTTGAGACCACCACAGTCTTGTTGCAATCACAGAAGAGAAAGTATTTTTCCAGGAAAATTAAAAGACGAATTTCACTTGCACTCTTGAAAGCCATTATTATAGCACCTTAATTACACGATCACAAGTAAGTTTGAGAAAAAAAACCAAAAACATCTATATCCAGAAGAAGGTTCAGAAAAAAAAAGGCCATTAATAAGATTAATTATAAGATTTCCCTCATCAAGCACCACTCAGATATAAAGGGTCATGCCTAGGAACCACCATTTAAAACAGAAAAAGTGGGAAAAACAAAAAACCCCTGAAGATCAGTGAAAGATCCCTGGGAGCCCTTTCTGTCTTCTGTGTAAAGTTCTTTTTTTTTTTTTTTTGGTTTTTCGAGACAGGGTTTCTCTGTGGTTTTGGAGCCTGTCCTGGAACTAGCTCTTATAAACCATGCTGGCCTTGAACTCACAGAGATCCGCCTGCCTCTGCCTCCAAGTGCTGGGATTAAAGGCTTGTGCCACCACCACCTGGCTTGCTTTGTCTTTTAAAAATAACTATGGGGTGGCAGACTAGGAAAGTAACTTGGAGTATAAGTATTGGAGGCCACTGCCTGGACTCAGTCCTGTCTCCTCTACTTTCCAGCTTTACGGCTAAGGCCTATCCAGAGTCACCGGTGTTTCCTCCACCACTCATTATATACTACCAGTTGTCTCAGAACTACTGTAGGATTGAAACAAAATTTTCCTAAAGTACTTAAAATGCTTCCTAGAACATAGTAACACCCCTGGATTTTTGTTGCTGTTACTATTATAATGCTGCAATTTTCTAAAGGAAAGATAAAGAAAAAAAATGACACAGCTGTTAACAGACTATGGAGGGACATCTAAGTATGCACTCATGAAGACAGCTTCATAGGAAGTCACAATAGGCATACTCATATTGCTATTGAGAAAACAAATACTAATGATGAACAGAAACAACTGCTAACACAGGCATGAGGTTCTAGAAGTCTAGACTTCCTTCTCTTGGTGCCATTAACAATCATTTGATAGATAAATTCTCTCAGTAGATGTCATACCTATATACAACCGATAAAATGCTAGAAAAAGCACCCTAGACACTGGTCAGAAAGTAGGGAATGAAAAGTAAAGGTACAGAATTACTAGAGCAAAGGCAGAACGGAAATAAACTATGCAGCTGTGTGTACACACACACACACGCGCACACACACGGCTTAACACAAAGGAAACAAAGAGCAAGATGTGCCATGCTGCGTGCTGGAGGCAGATGTCTGGCACAAAGAAGGGGGCAGAGGAGCTCTTTGGCATCATTGCCTGGCAGCAAGTGGTTATCTTTCACAAGCCTTAGGCTAAGCCACACAGCAGTGTCAGGCAAAGAGAGGCACAAATCCATTCTCTTTAATAACTAGGTCCAGAGCCCTCTTTTGACCGCTGTCTGGAGATAAGACCCATGAAGTTCTAGTGTCTGGCAGAGAAATGCCTGAGCGCTGTGGCATTTGAAAATTCGATGCTCGGGGCTGGAGAGATGGCTCAGCGGTTAAGAGCACTGTCTACCCTACCAAAGGTCCTGAGTTCAGTTCCCAGCAACCACATGGTGGCTCACAACCATCTGTAATGAGAACCGGTGCCCTCTTCTGGACTGCAGGCATACATGGAGAATACCGAGAATACTGTATATATAATAAATAAATAGATTAAAAAAAGAAAGAAAGAAAATTCGATGCTAAGTCAAAGGCATTACTTTGGGGAGGATCAGATCCCATGGACTGGCAGCTGCCACAGCAGTATTCTTAAAATACTAAAACAAAGCTAGGCCTGGTGGCTCAGGCCTTTAATCCCTGCCTCTGGGGGCAAAGGCAAGTAGATCTTTAAATTCAAGGCAAGCCTGGTCTTCAAGGACACAAGTGAAACCTTGTCTCAAAACAAAGTTCCCTAAAATATCAGGGTTTGGGGCTGCACACTTTTACACCTGTGACGTCAGCACTTGGGAGGGAGAGGTCAGCCTGGTCTACATAGCAAATTCCAGGGCTAGGGTACATGGTAAGACTGTGTTGCTCCCACCCCCACCAAAAAAAAAAAAAAGGAAGGAAGGAAAAAAGAAAAGAAAAACGAGAGAGAGAGAGAGAGAGAGAGAGAGAGAGAGAGAGAGAGAGAGAGAGAGAGAGAGAAGCCTAAAACAAAGCGAATAGCATACACTACTTTCA
The DNA here is from genome assembly GCF_037038515.1 of Microtus pennsylvanicus. Taxonomy (NCBI): domain Eukaryota; kingdom Metazoa; phylum Chordata; class Mammalia; order Rodentia; family Cricetidae; genus Microtus; species Microtus pennsylvanicus. Next base: position 69,043,679 of record NC_134580.1, on the reverse strand, counting down.
TAGTCCTTCAGGGCCATCTTCTCACCAGCTGCCTTTTTAAAAAAAAAAAAACAAATGTGTATTCGTGTTTTGTCTGCATGTATATCTGTATAAAGATCTCAGGTACACTGGAACTGAAGTCACAGACAGTTGTGAGCTGCAATGTGGGTGCTGGAAATTGAGCACGGGTCCTTCAGAAGAAAAGCCAGTTGTCTTAACTGATGAGCTATCTCTCCAGCCCCCACCAACTGCCTTTCTACCTTTAATCATTACATGACCCAGGGTTTCAGGAAACAGGGTGCTATTTAAAATTTTCTAATCAAAGACCTTTTCAAGATATGCCTAATACAACTGAAGTTTTATACATTTTCAGACATAATTTTTATAAGTTGGCAGTGAAAGTGATAGGAAGGGGCAAAAAATGTAATGTTGAAACAATCTTCACCACAAAAAATAAAAAATAGATTTCTGTTTTGTTCCCTTTTCTGGATACTGTCTAGAAGTAGCTGCATACATGTCCCAGAACCTGGTCCCATCATGCCTCAGAGCCCCAAAGCATGGGTCACTTAGGAAATTCACTCATCATCAACCACCTCAGCAGCATGTGCCCAGCCTACTTTCTGCAATGCGGAGTTCTAAGCAGGCTCCACAAGTCTCCCCGCCTCCTTCCTCATAAAATTCCAGGCAATGGAATCTTCATGTGCTGGCGAAGCAAAGAGGTGGAGAGGTGTGTATTAAACTCTTAATTAAAATCACAAGATACCTTTATCATTCAATTAAAAGGTATAGACAGCCAGAATTTGGTTACCTATATTAAGATATGGAAGGTTTTAAAATTTTCCTTCCTTTTTTTTTACCCTTTCTTTACAAAATGGCCTGAAGGACTAAACAGGAGAAACAGTGTCTCATCCCTACCGATTCTTGCCTGGAAGTAAGAAACTGCATATAGGACCCAACAGATGTTTAGACAGACGCTAAGAGACCATCATATCAAAAGAGAGGAAAGAGGAAGAAGTTTTAGCGGCCTGTCTTTCACAATTTTAAAATCCAAAGAAATGTTTCCTTACCTGCTAGTACCCTGTTAACAGAAGAGTGAGTAGCCAAGCCAGGCTGTCCACGTTCATGAAAAATCCCAGCATAAGGCAAATACTCGGGCAGCAAAAAACGCCTGTAAGAAGTGATCACAGGTGAGAAGTCAACTACAGACGATCACGGAATCTCAAAGTCATCGCTAAGTAAGGCTGGGCATAATGGTGTACAACTAGAATCCTAACACTTGGGAGGCTAAGGCATGAGGATTACAAGTTCAAGGTCAGACTTGGCTCAGGAACATAAATTGTAACATAATATAGCCTAAAGGATAGACTAACCTAAAAATCCATAGAAGCTCAAAAAGGTACAAAAAAACAACAACAACAAAACCCCACAGGATTTGTCCTTTTGTAAATCTGTAACTTGTTACCATCCTTTTTCTAAAGTAAAGCTAGCCAGGTGTGATGGCACACACATGCCTCTAATCCCAGCACTCACAGAAGAGGTTGACAGATTTCTGAGTTCCAGGCCATCTTGGTCTAATAATGAGTTCCAGGCCGGTTAGAGCAACATAATAAGACTGTACAAGACTTCTACATTTGAGCAGTATACTTTTGGTGCCATATTTCTATATACTGTGTCTAACTATCTCCCCATAAAATGTTTAGGTGGCAGACTAGAATACAGACTCTTAGGAAATAATTTCATATATGGAAAATCCAAAAGTCATAAGTTAAGCTAAATTCTAAAGGTCTGGGTGGTGTGGCTCAGTGACAGAATACTGTTCTAGCCTGTGCCAAGGCCCAATTAAACCAAACAAAAATGAAATCCTAGGCTTTCATCAAGGATCCTTCTATGCTTAAAACCCAGTTCTTACCTTGGGACAAAGCGTCCAAGTGAAGGTGCAGACATTCTGGCATTGCGGGGAGCTCTGTGACGAGATCTGTCACCACTGTCCCTGGAGAAAACAGAAAGACTACACATTAGACAGTGACTGAAGCAAAATCACTCACCTGCCACCCAACACAAGCATCTGCAAACTAAACTGCTACACTCAGGAGAGACGCCCAAAGACAGCGGTCATCTGTTGGCTAACTAGTCAGTACCCTCAGGTCGTTCTCAAAGAATTTTCTTGAGTCATACTCTTTGAACCCTGAAATATCTGAAAGTGAAGTCTTGGGATCTGAAAAGGCTATATAAGAATGCCTTTTTCGAAAAACAAACAAAAAAATGTCTTTTTGTTTTCTTTAATTTTTCAGACAGGGTTGCTCTACGTTTTGGCTGTCATGCAACTCACTATGTAGAACAGGCTGATCTCAAACTCATAGAGAACCACCTGTCCCTGACTCCAGAGTGTGGAACTAAAGGTGTGCACCACCACATCTGGTCCAAGAATGTCATTTTCTTCATCAGATTCCCTTGGCAGAAAGAGAGATTGATAGAGACTGAGGCTGGGGAGATAGAGACGCAACTCAGTGGCATAGTCCTTGCCTACCTGGCTCATTCTTAAGTATCACGAAAGGGCAAGCAGGTGGAAAAACAGGAACAAGAAAAAAATCCTTAGTTCTTTGAAAAACTGAAAAGTTGACAGTGATGAAAAATATTAGGAAATATACTCCTAAACCAAGTCATTTGAGTTTTTTTAAAAAGTATAGATTATTGAAACAACACTAATAAAATGAAGTACCTGCTAAGTTAGTTCAAATGTTGCTAAATGTCATTCTACTGAAATCTCTCTAGCTATCCCATGAGGTATTACCAGTCTGGTTTTACATAGGGAAACTAAGAATCAGATGTGACTGAGGATTTAAAGAAGAGCTGACTTAAACCTTGGGCTCCTTCACTGTGTTTCACTGCTTCCTACAAAAAAAAAAAAAAAAAAAAAAAAAAAAAAGGAAAGAAACTTCACTGTGGCTTAAGTTTCCAACACATCAAAGAAACAATAAGCCAAAGGGCGTGGGCTGGACCAAGCAGCTCATTAGCTGCTTAAACAACTCCAGGAAGTAAATGAAGCTTTGAGAGCCTGATTTGGGACATCTGAATTCTCTCTTTGGATTACCTTCAGATCATGAGATAATCTTCAAACTAGTCCTAGAAGCAAAGATAAAGGAACAATTTGGCTTTTAAGTGGCCCACTGGGAGTTGTACCAACCAGAAACAAGTCTTTAAAGGTTTTACATTAGGTAGGATGGGCTTCTAAGCATTAAGAGCAATCAATATTAAGGCTACTTGGAAGCCGATTTATTAGAAATCAGTATTTGGGTTTTTTTCCCCTAAAGAAAAGATACATCACTGGGTGGTGGCACTTTAATCCCAGCACTCGGGAGGCAAAGGCCGGTGGATCTCTGTGAGTTCAAGGCCCGCCTGGCCTACAAGAGCTAGTTCCAGGACAGGCCCTAAAGCTACACAGAGAAACCATTGTCTCAAAAAACCCAACCAACCAAACAAAAAAGTGTGCTACTGTTTTCCTAAGATATTGTATTTTGTTGACTTGAAACTCTAGGGATAAAAGAAAAGATAAGGAGAAAGATGTAAGATTACATAGGCAGTAAAAGGTAGGGTAAAAAATAATTTATAAGAGGAATGGGGGTCTGGAAAGATGGATCATGGTATATAGTTTGCCATGTAAGCACCAAAACTGATGTTCTGATTCCCAGAACTCATATAAAAGCTTGGCTGTCATGGAAGCAGCTTGTAATTTTAGGAGGAAGACAGGGGATCCCCAAAAAAAGCTGGCTATCTAGTTAGGATAGACAGAATCGGGGAGCTCTGGGTTCACCAAGAGACCCTGCCTTAAGAAATTAAGTGAAGGCCGGGCGGTGGTGGCGCACGCCTTTAATCCCAGCACTCGGGAGGCAGAGGTAGGCGGATCTCTGTGAGTTCGAGACCAGCCTGGTCTGCAGAGCTAGTTCCAGGACAGGCTCCAAAGCCACAGAGAAACCCTGTCTCGAAAAACCAAAAAAAAAAAAAAAAAAAGAAATTAAGTGAAGGAGCAATCAAGAAAGATACTCAGCATTAATTTCAAGCCAAGTCCACACACGTTTACCCCTCCCACCATGTCCACACGCATGTCCACAAACACACACACCACAGACACGCATAGACATACACACACCCCCCACAGATACGCATGGACATAGACACACACACACACACACACCACAGATACGCATGGACATAGACACACACACTACAGATATGCATGTCCAAACACACACACACACACACCCCCCACAGATACGCATGTCCACACACGCACACACCCCACAAACATGCATGGACATATACACACACATCAGAAGTGGCTAACCAATAAAATGTGACGATTGCAGAGCTCCTCCCACATACACACAAAGAAGCTGATTATTAAACAAACAAGATAGCTCTCAAACTAAACAGATTGTTATTTTTCAAATATGTGATTTTGGCTGTGATCAGTTAAAGTATTAATCAATTTAAAAGTACAACTAAAATCATGATAGCTTTTCACTGTTGTGTATTTATCACTGAATGTAACAAACTCTCATGAAAGGAGTTAGAAACATTTTAAAGTTTAAAGGTGTCCTAGGAAGACAACAGAGAGAGGTCCCAGGCTTCAGGAAGACTGAAAACAAAGCTAAAAGGAAGCACTACCAGGCAGATTCTGTCCCATAGCTCTGGGATCTGATACATGCTTCTACACATCCATAGATCCATGGTACCATGGAATACAGTCTGGACTAACAGATGGGAAGGGCAAGGCACTACACAGTACTAGCGAGGTGCCAATGCTTTAAGATGACATAAAGCTTGTGAGAGATGACAAGTGACAACAGTGAGGGGGGAGAAGCCTGACCCTACAATACATAGCACAAACCCCTGTGTGCTGTTTTAAAACCTAAAAACTGTATTCTTCCATTTTAAATGAGAGTGAGCTAAAATAGTAAGTAATTTAATGTAGAAACACAACACACACACAAATTAAAGAAAAGGGGAGAGGGGCTAAAATGCAGGGGTAATAACATCTCTAAAATGTTTGGTGATTATTGAAACATGATATAATATAAAGGAGAATTAAAAATAGCCTCAAGTCAGGTATGGTGACACACATATAGTGATCCCAGCATTCAGGAGGCTGAAGTAGGAGGAGTGAAAGGTTTGAGGCCAGCCAGACAATAGGCAAAGCTGGCTCAGATATAAGCAAACTCTCAAATGGATGGCACCACAGAAGAGTAACATACAAGTGAGTAGAGATGTCTATTGGTCTGCATCTTAGCATCTTGGGTAGGGATGGGTAAGCAGGACCTGAAGAGCATCTCAATACCATGCAGATAAACCTCTTAACTCAAAGTGTTAGGACTCTAGCAACAGAAAAACAACAGGACAAGAACCAGAACAATTAGGGAAATATGAAACGTGGGAAACATACAAATGAATACTGTCTGAGGGAGAAACAAGCAAAATCCTCTAAGAGAAAATAGCATAACAAACAAGCAGCTCAAATGTTTACTAACCAGGAAAAACCTTGAAAAGAAGAATGTGTCAAGGTAGCAAGGATCAGAATGACCAAAACCCAAATTGGGTGACAAGACAGAGGGAAAAATGGCACAGCATACAAACTTCACAGAGAAAGGCAGTTTCAAGTAAGCTTGAAGTGGGAAGAACAACTGATTTTACTGCTTATAAAGAGGGAGTTTGGAGATGACTGGTGATGGGAAAACAAGTTCAGTGCATAGGAAATTTGGGAGAACGAGAGAATGGTAAGAGAGATCCAGGAAAAGACCCAAGGAATTAGAAACACTTAAAATAATGACATTCAGAAGACTAGGAGCTAACGCAGCTCGACAGAAAGCAATCTGCATGAGCTAGAAGGCAGTGAAAGATGTCAACTAGAGACCCAATGTGGTGCCAAATGAGCAGACCCTGCAGGCTGACCTTAGCAGTGGTGGTGACTGCTAAGTACTGGGCTCTACCATAAAATAGCTAACAACCTTAATGGGAATAAAGTGAAGAAAAGAGTACACAAATATGTTAGTGCTGTCTCTCTACCAAGGAGTACTTTTTAAGGGAACACCCGAGAAATCCTCATCAATTGTAACAGCCAGAAGCTGCCTTTAAGCCAGCAGGAAAGAAACGGTCTGCGTTATTAATGGCTTTCCCAGTTGTTGAACTCTGTGTATCTCTGATTAACTCTCTAAGGGGTATCTGGGAGAACTGGGGGGGGGGGGGGGGGATAAAATTTTGTTACAAATGACTTTATAAAGAAACATCCTACAAACAAGCTTCTAAGACAAGCATTAATAAAAGACAATGAATCTCCAGAAAAATGGAGAGACACAGTGGCAATTCTGCTAAATGTCTAGGATTTATGGCCTCAAAGAAAAAAACATAATCTAAAAGAAAGAAAAATACACCTGCAGACGGTTGTCTGAGCCCTGACCAGACAGACAGGTTGTCATTGTTCCTCAGTGACAAACAGCTCTGACCTCAGCCTTGGGAACTAAATCTCTTGCATCAAAAAGCTCAAAAGGCCATTGTCTTTCTGACAGTACAGTTGATCAAAAAAACCTTGTCTAAAAGCAAATACCATGTTTTCCTTTGCTCATGCTTGTACTCCTCTGCAGACAGTAAAAGCAGAGTTTGCATTCCTATCTCTGAATGCACATTGATCTTGGTCAAGTCCTTTTCTTCTAGGCCCAGTCCATATTTCTAGGGATTGCACTGACACAGGGTTTAAACTTTTGATCCAGTTGATATTCCTTGTAAGAAACCTAACAGTATAGGTTTCCCAAAACAGCAGAGCCTTAATTTTTCTCCAAGGAATACTAATATTAATTCTCATTTACAAATTCTTGTCCTCCCTTTTTCTACCTCCTAATTTCATTTGCCTATATTATGCAAATTTATATTGTTATTGTGTATTTTCTGATAAAACAAACATAAATCTAAGTGGTAATATCTTCCTCCTTGTACCTCCTGGGTGTTTAAATTCATTCCTTCTGTATTCTCCCATGTTCAGCCCAGGCACAATCTAGATATAGTCCACTTCTCTTCATTTCTTCTTCTCCATTACTCTATCTGCTCAGGAAGAGTAGGGTTTCTAAAGCTACCAGGCATATTGAGGCATATTGAGGCTTGGAGCCTTCTCCAATAGAGGTCTCCTCACTTCCCTAGAATTTTCATTACTCCCTCTTTGCTGAGTATGAAGGAAAACATTCTAAGACAGTTAACACCAAGAGAGTTCCCAAGAACCTTAGGGCTTAAACAAATGTCAGCGTTAAACAATTTTCTTTGCCATCAGACTTCAGGCCCTGGAGAACAGGACTTGTTCTCCAACCTGTTCTTCTATATCAGTTGTCAAAGTAGGCTTTCTTAACCAAGGTTTTTTTTTTTTTTTTTTTGGATTTTCGAGACAGGGTTTCTCTGTAGTTTTTGGTGCCTGTCCTGGAAGACCAGGCTGGCCTCAAACTCACAGAGATCCACCTCTGCCTCTGCCTCCCAAGTGCTGAGATTAAAGGCATGCGTGCACCAACAAGGCCCAAACCCTTTCTTTTCGTCTCTTTTTGGCTTTTCGAGACAGTTTCTCATAGCTTTGGAACCCACTCTTTCTTTCTAATAATAATTTTTTATTAAAAATTGAAGACTAGCTAGAGTAGAATAAATATACATACTATTTCTCCTGCAGACCTTAGCAACTACTGGAACAAAGCACTTTTCTTGGTCTTTCTGTAAGAGTCACCTGTCCTCTTATCTAAAGGGAAGGTGAAAATTAAAGTAAGAGCTTTGCTATGCTTATATAATATCTACATTCAAGCAAGCGGTCTGAGCTCTAACACAGGAAGACAGTAATGTCAATGGGCAGACACACTTTTACCCTGCTTGTAAATATTTTTATGCGAAGACAGCTGGCTAAGGACTTTAGAATAGACCTGCTGACAGCAGGTTTCTGGATGTCCTGTTTGTACATTTTGATAAAAACTGGGATCCTGCCATTTCAATCCTTACCACAGACAGAGATGAACAGCAGGAGAAAATGCTTGCCTAGAAGATGGCCACCAATCCAGACTACAAAGAATAGAAATTTTAACCTGACCAACTTTCAAGGGCATCCTTTCCTGAAGATAACTTGGAAAGGTCTTCTTCCACAAAAAAATGTATGAAAGAGCCCAAATATGATTGTATATCACTGTTAAAGGACTTTATATATCTGAAGATAATAAATATACTGATTCCTGTTCTCTAATATGGTAATATCCTCAGTCAGAGAACATAAGATTGAGTTATTAACCCTGTTGTTTGGTCATTATAAGGATTAAACAAAAATTTAAAATCTATTATCTCTATGTAAAAACATGTAAATAATCTACATTTTTATGTAAGTATGGCTACTTCATAAATTATTACATATACATATATAGATATGAAGTTGACACTTTGGCATACATACTATAAACACAAGTTGATAACAACTATATATATGAAAAATATACTATAGTAGCTTATTCCTTTTATTCAATTGATGATAAAAGAGAACCAAAGAAAACATGATTTGGTTCTTGGCAACTTTTTACATCTGAATGAAAAGTTCAAAAGAAGAGTAGAATGGATCTATGACTTAGAAAAAGGGAGAGTAGAGAGGCCTATGTAAGGCCCCATAGGCAGGACTGTGATGTGCTGAGAAGGTATGGAAACACAATAGAACAGTGTCTGTTAAAGGTGTCCTGTTAAGCAGATTCCATATCACATAAGTCTTACCTGCTCCTCTGTACTAAAATATCTATAAACTATGACTGTATATAACCACTACTGCCCACATACACCCACCTTTTTTTTTCTGAGGGCTAGAGAGACAGTTCAACAGTTAAGAGCACTTGCTGCTCTTCCAGGAGACTACAGGTTCAGTGTGAGCACCTACATAGCAGCTCACAAAGTGGAGTGTGAGCACCTACATAGCAGCTCACAAGGTTGAGTGTGAGCACCTACATAGCAGCTCACAAGGTGGAGTGTGAGCACCTACATAGCAGCTCACAAGGTGGAGTGTGAGCACCTACATAGCAGCTCACAAGTGTCTGTAAATCCAGTTCCAGGAGACCTGACACCCTTGTCTGGTCTCTTTGGGGACCAGATAAACAGTGGTACACAGACATAAATGCAGGCAAAACACCCACACATGTAAGATAAAAATTAATTTAAAAATTAACATCCTGGGGGCTGGAGAGATGGCTCAGTGGTTAAGAGCATTGCCTGCTCTTCCAAAGGTCCTGAGTTCAATTCCCAGCAGCCACATGGTGGCTCACAACCATCTGGAATGAGGTCTGGTGCCCTCTTCTGGCCTGCAGACATACACACAGACAGAATATTGTATACATAATAAATAAATATTTAAAAAAAATTAACATCCTTACTATCAGTATCAAAGCTAAGGAATAGGATTATGGCAAATAAATTAGAACAGGTGTTACATTCCCTAAGCTCCTTCTTTCCTCTTCTTAAAACTAGAGATTGAAAGGAACAACTACAACTAGTACTCGACCAGCTTATAGGACGAGGAGGAAGACAGAGGAGCTAGAAAAAGAAGGAACAAATGGCAGGTCAGTATCAGCTGTTTTCACTAGAAGACCTGGACCACTCATGTTAAGGTAGATTATGGTTTGCACCAGAACTACCTTCCTTCAAAAAGACTTATGAGTGGGGCACTGGGGAAATTAACCCTGGCTAATAGAGGCACCTAGAGGGGTAAGCTGATGAAGGAAAGGGAAAGAAGACAATGTAAAATGAGGTCATGCTGAAGCCCAAGGAGACGATGAGAGCACAGGTGGGCTGGGGAAGCACACACAGAAGGCAGTCTGACAGAGGAAAATCGAGGGGGAAGAAAGGGGAGAGCGAGGAGGTGGCATCAGAAGAAAGAGAAGGTAAAATGAGAACAGAACATTTTAAACTAACCCAGAACTCCATTATGAAGGACAAGTCACGAGGCAGAGTACAGCTGAAAGGCATGATCCCCACATCACACCACTGCAAACAGATAATTTAGACTTCTAAGCATGCATGGAAAGAAGCTAGGCAAGTCAGAAGCCTGACTCCCAGAGCACTATATGATAAATGAGCTAAAGTCCCCCAGGTGTTTGAGCAGCACTGCAACGTCAGCAACCTCAGTATATACGTTTCTCTCTTTCCTCTCTTCCTCCTCCACAACCCACTCCCCACTGTGTGTATGTGTTTACAGTACTGGGGAATCCAACACAGGACCTCACATGCTAAGCAGGTGAACTATATCCAAAGCCATTAGCATATGTGTTTAAACCACTTCCCTGAGTGAACCTGGTGCTAGAAAAATGATTACATCCCCAAGACAACATATGTCATTACAGGCGTCTGTCTGGCTCATTTCACTGTTATATGCAGTCATCTTGCCCAGGAGGACAGATAGAGAAAATGGCAGGCTGAGGGTCAGAGAGTGATTGTTGACACAGGACCACCACACACCTGCTTTATGCTACTCTTGCATTTACTCAACATTTAAATCTTTTTCAGACCAATCTATGTTCTTCCTTTTGCTTCCCAGAATTCAAATGTTGGTGTGTTCACCAAAAACCTCAGGAAGTCAAGCAGCACGATGGTTGTTTCACTTCATCCTAGTCCTTTCTGCAACGGGATCAAATATACCGTAGAGCTCCATTACAAGGTAGCTTATGGGGATACATGCATGCAGCTGACTAGAGGGACATGGTTGAGGGAGAGGTAACAACTCCTAAGATCCCAGACCTACTAAAGTGTGCTAATAGTCGAATAATGCCATCAGAAAAAGGAGAAGGAAATGCTTCTTTTTCTTTTGTATATTAAAGAACAGAAAAACACAAAAATCAAAACAAAAGCCAAATGTCTAATTTGATACAAGGCAGGAAAGCCCAGTTTCAGGCTGGCAATACGACAAATGGTTAGAAGGTCAGGAATAAAATGTCTGAGAGGTAAAACTCTGCAGTGGGGTTGGAAAGCATGGACTCTGAAGTCTGGGGCTGATCCTGCTCATTTGGCCTCATCCCTACCCCATTCAACAACAATAGCAACAACAACGGAAGGAAGGAAGGAAGGAAGGAAGGAAGGAAGGAAGGAAGGAAGGAAGGAAGGAAGGAAGGAAGGAAGGAAGGAAGGAAGGAAGGGAGGAAGGAAGGAGAGGCAGTGGCATCAGCTTCAGCTGAGGTTGCAATGGGGAAAAGGGTGGCGACAGCATAAAGCAGTCACTCCTCAACCTGTTACTGTCAAGTTCCTGGCCCTCCAGTAATCCCTCTGAGTGTCTAAAAGGTGACATTCAAAGAATTACTGGTGGGGAACAAGAAGGCTATTAAGTTGAGGCAAAAGAGTTAGACCTTAAAGAATTAAGTTTATTCAGGTTACTGAGATAGAAGATTCACTTTAAGGAAATTTAATATTCAATTTTTTTTTTTTTTTTTTTTTTTTGGTTTTTCGAGACAGGGTTTCTCTGTGGCTTTGGAGCCTGTCCTGGAACTAGCTCTGTAGACCAGGCTGGTCTCGAACTCACAGAGATCCGCCTGCCTCTGCCTCCCGAGTGCTGGGATTAAAGGCGTGTGCCACTATCTCCCGGCTAGGAAATCTAATATTTAAAATGAAACTTAATCTTCACATCTACTCCAGTGAGGAGAATGTCCTCTGCAGAGAGCCCAAGAGAAGCATTTCCATCATTCAGGCCACAAGGAGACAGGAGAGCAGCAGTCGTTCTTTCCCAATCAGGCCGGGGCCCAATGGGCTGTCTTTTCCCAAAGGCTCTGGTGATTCAGCAATCCATCTGCCAGAAATAGGAGTGCTCTGAGGTTGGGAGGCCTCTCTCTCTCTGCTCCTTGTCCCAGCTTGCAACTCATAAGCAATAACTAAAGGATTGGAAGCAAGAATACTCACCACTGCTACAAAAGCAGTGGCCAACTCGGAAGCACTCTCAGACTGGGAGAAAGAGGAAGGAAGCAAACTGAGAATATACTTACTCAAAGTCTTCAAATTCCAAGTCGGTTCCCTCTACTGATGGACCCTGGTTGTCTGAGGAAGAAGAGGTGGAAGAACGAAGACGATTCTGTTGGTAGCGCATGGAGCGCTGGCGAATACTGTCTCTCCGTGAGAGATATTGGATCATCCTCTGGGCGTAGTATGCAGCAGGAGATAATCTGGGAGAGACAGAGATGGACAAACACAAACTAGCACTAATTTGGGGAATACTGTGAAAGACAGTAAAGCCAGCTCTCCTATGGCATCTCCCTGCTGAGACAAATTCTGGATACACAAAAATAACAGGCCGTTTAAGTGACCAGGAGGTTTGTGCTGCAGAATATGTGTACCAGACTATCACCAATGCTTCTGTTCTAAGACAAGGCAAACAGCAGTGTAATCAGTCATCTCCTGACCAAGTGTGGCCCCTTCCCAAGAGGATTAGCACTGGGCCTTTCCTCTATCTTAGCCTCTATGGAACCTGGCTTAGCTTTTCAGGGTGTCCTTAAATATTTCTTTCTTGCTCCTTATCAATCCACAAAATTTAAGAAATGAAAGAGACCTTAGTAATCAAGTCTGGTCATTTACAGATAAACAGGCCAGAAGATGTTAATACTTAGATAATTAATAAAGACACTCATGGGTCTTCTCACCAGTACTTCCTTCTTCAAACACACAGTTCCAGCTTTCGCCTAGTTCCTTATAATCATCTCCCTCCCTCACATATTAATCACAGGTATTTGTGCACAGAAAAGTATTCAGGACAGGGATTGAGTCATTGTGTACTTGGGAGAACAGAAAAACCTAACAGAAAAAAGAATTTCCTTTTCCTAGAATTACAGCAATGGAGGCTACATCTTCCTTGCTAGGGTTCCAATAAACCATCAGTCTAGACACCAACTGAAACCAAGGTCCTGCCTTAAAGCTCGCTAACTTTTTTTTTTGGGGGGGGGGTCAAGATAGGGTTTCTCTGATAGCTTTGGAACCTGTCCTGGAACTCGCTTTGTAGACCAGGCTGGCCTCAAACTCAGAGACACCACTGCCCAGCTCTCTAACAATTTCTAATATACCACACAACTATACACATTTTTCCCTTCTTAAAGTTTTCCTCCATCTTACAAAACTGCTCTATAATTTGAGGCTACAAACTGAGAACATGTGAGAACAAAAGCAAAATGTCTTATATGATGTCTTATATGATAATGTTAAGTGACTGCTAAACCAACTGCAAGACTTAAAATTTGAGGAACACAATGAGCCAAGTCCACTAGTAAATTACAGCCCATAGAAATACAGAAGAATACGAATGTATACATGAGAAAGGTCATTTGCATTATTGTCACCATTTGGGAAAGCCTGGGAAATAAGCCAGAAGCCCAGCAACAGAGGAAATAAATTACATCCACAGAGAGGAGCACTAGGAGGCCACTAAGAAGACTTGGCTGTGCACAGTGACACATGTCTATAATCTCAAGACTAGGAATCCAGAGGCAGATGGATCAGGAGTTAAAGGTCAGTTCCAGCTACTTGAGTCTGAGTCTAGCCTGAGCTATGACACCCTGTCTCAAAAGTTTAAAGTGGGTGTGTGTACAACAATCATCTCCATCTACTCAGAAGGAAACTCTTCTAAAACAAAGTTTTAAGGTAGAGAAAGGGTTAAAGAAAGAGAATATGTGTGTGTGTGTGTATATATATATACACACACATATATACATACATACATATTTATTATTATGTATATAAAAATATTTCTGTATTTAAGGAAAAACAAAGACATAAACCTTAAGTTACAAACCTAGAGCCACAAACCTGGGAGATTTTTTTTTTTTTTTTTTTTTTTTTTTGGTTTTTCGAGACAGGGTTTCTCTGTGGGTTTGGAGGCTGTCCTGGAACTAGCTCTTGTAGACCAGGCTGGTCTCAAACTCACAGAGATCCACCTGCCTCTGCCTCCCGAGTGCTGGGATTAAAGGCGCCTGGGAGATTTTTTTAAAATGAAGTTTGGATATTAAAAAGAGAAGTGTTTTGTTTTTATTGAGAATATTAAAAAACTAATTGAGAATAACTGTATCTAAATGACAGAAAAATTTTTATTGCTGAGACTATGGCTGGGAGACTTGCAAATTTGAGGCCAGTTGAGCAATTTATATTAGTAGGAGAGTCATTCCCCAAAATTGCAGACATCTTGCAGTATGACTTTCAGAACCTTTGATATACTGTTCTCAGGAATTCTACCTTCCTAGGCCAAAAGAGGTCTTGCAGTCAACTTCAATGGGGCCTATCAAAGTTGTCCTTCAGGGCAGTCATCAAATGGAATTTCCAAGGAGTTGGTTGGTAATCATTGGAACTCAAAGTTTCTTGATTAAAATAATATGCTACACTGAGCATGCTGAATCCAAATTACCTTTGTACAGTAGATGGGCATGAGACATACAGAAACAGAAGCCAAGACCAAAATAATCGGAAAACTCGAACTATTTCCAAAGCCTCATCTCGTGGTGTTTTCACTATTCATTTGGGCACCTGTTGCCAAGCTTTCAATCACTGAACACCAAAATTTGGACAGAAGTGAGTGTTTCTGTGCTAGCTAATATATCAAAATCTTCCCGTAGAAATCAAACTTGGATTAAATTCAAAGGAATCAGACCAGGGAAGAAAATACATAGTAAAAGGAGAAAATTTTCAAGAGAACTAATCTGGATGAGACCAAAAGTATATCCATTTCTCAGATTTACGGACAACCAGAAATAATAGTAAAAAAAAAATGTATTGTTACTGATAACTGTGGTAGAAATGTTACTGGTGATAATGAATAAAGACTACCCTATGTGTACAGCATTGCATTAATTCAAGTTGTTTAATTTTACTATATGAATTTCCTAAACTATGAAACTATATTATCAGTGGTTACAAATAAATAAATAAAGGAGGAGGAGAGGTTTCTGACATCACAGACTTTGCCTCTTATGTATCTAGGGGGAAACTAGGTTTCTGCATACTTTGGAAAATGTCCCATAAAAGCCTTGACCTATCCATAATACAAGACATAACTAAGAGAAGAAGAAAAAAGAAGTAACGTGAGAAGAGATGGTAACCAGCGCCCTCCTGCTGAGGAGCTGGAGCACTCTCAATACCACAGAGTATTCCAAGTGTTAGGAAGCCAAAGAAATTAGAGTAGGAATAAATATGAGCTTCTAAAGAAAGGACAACAGCTGTAGTCTCTGCATTCTGAGGAAGAGGCAGGAAGACACACGTTTGAGGCCAGCCTTCACTGGCTGTACAGGAAGTGACAGGTCAATACAGGCTGTGGATTCGGCCCTGTTGAAAAATGAATCATTGAAGTTTCCCAGTCTAAAATTTCTGAGGATAAGATTCCTACTGCTGTCTGTAAAGAAACTTTTTGTTTGTTTTTGTTTTCTTGAGATACATTACATACACAGTCTCTCTATATAGTCCTAGTAGTCCTGAAACTCACTGTGCAAACCAGGCCAGCCTCAAACTCACAGAGATCCCCCTGTGTCTGCTTCCCGATTGCTGGGATTAAAGGGGTGCACTGCCAAGGTCAGCCTGAAAAGAAACTGTTTCATAGCAAGAAGTTGTGTTGTGTGTCTAAGGCTCTAGAAATGTGACAGCTTCCTTTCCCTCTCCAAGGGCGCATACATTCTCCAACAGAACTGGAGGCTGATGTAAATGCCCTTGCTTCTGAACTGCCTGCCTATTTTTTTCTCTACTGTTTAGATCCTTGGATTTGCTAATTCGAGGATATGGAAAACAAAGTAAGAGGGCCACAGAAAGTTTATTTTCCACTAGTATCTTGGGAGAAATAATAGTCAAGTTAGCCCTTTTCAGATCTCTATCAGTCATCAAATCCAATTATGACAACCACACGGGGCTGCTTTCTTCTGATAACTGTAATACAACAACTCAATATTCCAGCCTTGGTTTTGTTATTAACACCATCATCAGCACCAGGGAATTTAGAACAGTTCCTTAAGCTCATATGAAAAAAAATGTCCTCCCCCGCCCCAACTTCTAAAAATTTCAGGATTAGGGAAATAAAATATTTGGTTGGGATGGATAGGGAGCTTGCTGTAAAAGCAAAAGGATCTCTCAGTTCAACGCTCCAAACCCATGTAAAAACTGGGCATGGTTCGGGTACCTACGACCCCAGCACTGCAGGAGGGAGACAGGTAGATTCCAGGTACATATGCCTAGATATAATGGCAAGCTTCTAATTCAGTAAGAGATACTACCTCAAAACATTAATAATAATTTAACAACAATAATTTGAAGAACAACAGAGGAAGTCTTCCTCTGACCTCTACATGTACCCATACCACAAATACACTCCCCACCACACACATAATCTTCAATAAGGTTTCAAATGTCTTCTAAAACAGTACAAAACAATCACTTGAAAAAAATGACAACTTATTTCATTCAATTATTCTTCCTTCATCTCTTCTTTTGGATAGTGTCCAAACACTGGTGGTGCATGCCTTTAATCCCAGCACTCGGGAGGCAGAGGCAGAGGCAGGAGGATCTCTGTGAGTTTGAGGCCAGCCTGGTATACACGAGCTAGTTCCAGGACAGGCTCTAAAGCCACAGAAAAACCCTTTCTTGAAAAACAAACAAACAAAACTGGCTTGATTTTTAACCTTTTGATATTCTAAATTTTTAAAAGTATTTTCCCTATAAATAAAATGTTTGAAACTTGGGCTCTCTTTTTGGCTGTCCATCTGATGAGCAACAGCTTCTAGAGCAGCAGGAAAGAAAACCTATGGCCTCCACAGTACTCCCTTCAGTAACCTACTGACAGATGGTGAGTCCCAAAGGACTAGAGCTCAGTTAGAGTCCTCTGTCACAAGAGAAGCTGTGCACTTACCTGCAACAATTCCCAACCACCTGAAACACCTGCCTTAACACTGTAACACTGCAAAAGAGCACCAGGACCAGAGAGGCACGGGTGGGGCTTCCCCCAACTTGGCAACCCCAAGGGCCGCCCCTCCCCCCTCCTAGTGCCATTTCTCACTTTGGCCTTACCTCGCTGGGTCTGGGTAAATTGGGTGCTCTCTGGATCCTGCTCCATCATAACGGGATAATGAAATGAGGGAAGACTCCAGCAGCCTCCTAGCAGAGATTAAAAAAATGGCAATAATCCCTGTCAATTACCAACTCAGAGGTCAATCATAAGGGAAGTGGGGGAGAGGTAAATAACATCCCCCTTTGCAGCCAGCTAGCACCTATTATCTAGGGTCTTATAATCTAACTATATGGATATATTAATAAATGGAGAGCTACATAGCTCCTATACTGGATGTGACCACTGTATTATGCTGAATACTGTTCTCTGGTAAGACACACACAAATGCATCAGAAACACAATTTTCTATCTCTTCACAGTACCTCCAGCAGACAAACAGGAGGCTAGAAGCAACATGAGAGGAAAACGAGGCATACACAGAGACCATCACACACTTATCCTGACGAACGGCTCCTGTACACCATCAGTCCACACACCCTCATTTTCCACTCCTGCTCTACCACACCCTTCTTTTGAGAAAGAGTATACCCAGGACTCACTTAATAACTGGCCAAATCCTTTCCTTCTATCATCCAGCTCCATCATAAATTCAACTGATGTTAGTAACACACATTTTATTATTTTTTGGGTACCAGGCCCAAGCATGCCCACAAGATGTTAAGAATTACTACATATATAAGAACACTGAGACTAGAGATTTAAATATATAGGCCCAGGACACACAACTATTAAGGATTCCCATGAAGACCTATCTCAATTTCCAAGTGCCTACTGCATGTAGCCATGGTGAGCAATGGCTACCAGCAAACAGGAAGATTAGGAACCTATCACTAAGCCACAAGCTGGGCTCAGTATTGTTGCCTTGTCTGATTTTGTAAAACCAGAAATCATGAAGTTTCATGGTTAAGTTTTAGTGAACTTCCCTCTTTAAATACAACAAAGGCTATTTAAGTAAGACACATCCGCTAACAGGTGTGCTTCAGGAACTTCCTGGTCTACCACACCACACTTCTCAACTCATATGCGCTCGGCAGTCAGCCACACTCCTAGCAGAGACCACATCTCAAAGGAAGTGGTCTCAGAAAAAAAAAAAAAGGTGCATACTGTTCCTCCCAGCAGCATCTTGCCTAGCTCTCCCAGGAACAGGTCTCAGGCTCCCTGCCAGATTCTTCCTTAAACAGATCTGCAGAATAACAACAGCAGCTACCCTTCTTTTCCAATTGAGTTAAGACAATTCAGTATTATTAAAACCAGCTGGCTTTAGGTATAGTCATGGACAGTCACTATCCCAGCAACTGGCCCATGATGGCATTTCCAGTCAAAGTCAAGACAGAAACAACTGTCACCCCATCCTTTACCCTTCCTGCTTGGGACAACCAACCATTAAAATATGTTTTCGACCAAGACACTGCAAACAACTTCCGCACCCAAATGGAAAGAACACCATATACCCAACGAAGTAATAAAATATGTCTTCTCTCTGGTAATATCATTGTTTGCAACAGCAGGAATATTATACATCATTATTTTAAAACATACTTTTTTCATATTCCAATGTCATAAATCGGGAGACACAGATTAACTGGCATATTTCTTTTTTCTTTCCTACCATCATAACACAAATAATGTCATGCCTAGATCTTTTATCCACAAAATGTTTGCGGTAGATAGGTAAAGTGTGAATTATTAATACAGTAAGTTTATTTCCTCTTTTTAAAACATTATTTAAGTGATACATAAAAACATAAAATCGTACAGATTAGCAGGGTCTCAATGCATATATACACTGTGTCATGTTTAAATCAAGTAAAACATGTTTATTTCCTCAATATTTTGTCATTTACATGAATAACTGTCAGAACCCTTTTTCAGTGGTTTAAAACATACAGTGTATCATTTGTTATTTTAGTCATCCTACTCTGCCACAGCACAGTTTTTATTTTTGTTAAGACAGGGTCTGTGGTCCATGCTGGTGTGGAGTGAGATATTTTTCTGCCTCTGCCTGCAAAATGCTGGGATTACAGACATGTTTCACAAAGCCCAGCAAAACCTTTTTATTCTGAACTGTTACTTAAAACACTGGCCAGCCTATGCCATTTCTTTTTTTTTTCCAATTATAATTTTTTTTTTATTATTATAAGGGGCAAACTCATGAAAGAGGAATGATTAGCCCAGGCTCAGCTGTGTAGCACAGGAACCACAGAGAGAGAGAGAGAGAGAGAGAGAGAGAGAGAGAGAGAGAGAGAGAGAGAGAGAGAGAGAGAACGAACCTTGGTCTGCCCGACAATTTTACTTTTGTTTTTTTTTAATTTATTTATTTATTAAAGATTTGTCTCTTCCCCGCCCCCGCCTCCCATTTCCCTCCCCCTCACCCAATCAAGTCCCCCTCCCTCGTCAGCCCAAAGAGCAATCAGGGTTCCCTGACCTGTGGGAAGTCCAAGGACCACCCACCTCCATCCAGGTCTAGCAAGGTGAGCATCCAAACTGCCTAGGCTCCCACAAAGCCAGTATGTGCAGTAGGATCAAAAACCCATTGCCATTGTTCTTGAGTTCTCAGTAATCCTCATTGTCCGCTATGTTCAGCGAGTCCGGTTTTATCCCAGGCTTTTTCAGACCCGGGCCAGCTGGCCTTGGTGAGTTCCCAATAGAACATTCCCATTGTCTCAGTGTGTGGGTGCACCCCTCGCAGTCCTGAGTTCCTTGCTCGTGCTCTCTCTCCTTCTGCTCCTGATTTGGACCTTGAGATTTCTGTCCGGTGCTCCAATGTGGGTCTCTGTCTCTGTCTCCTTTCATCGCCTGATGAAGGTTAATATTCAGGAGGATGTCTATATGTTTTCCTTTGGGTTCTCCTTCTTATTTAGCTTCTCTAGGATCACGAATTATAGGCTCAATGTCCTTTATTTATGGCTAGAAACCAAATATGAGTGAGTACATCCCATGTTCCTCTTTTTGGGTCTGGCTTACCTCACTCAGGATAGTGTTTTCTATTTCCATCCATTTGTATGCAAAATTCAAGAAGTCCTTGTTTTTTACTGCTGAGTAGTACTCTAATATGTATATATTCCATACTTTCTTCATCCATTCTTCCATTGAAGGGCATCTAGGCTGTTTCCAGGTTCTGGCTATTACAAACAATGCTGCTATGAACATAGTAGAGCATATACTTTTGTTGTATGATAAGGCCTCTCTTGGGTATATTCCCAAGAGTGGTATTGCTGGGTCTAGGGGTAGGTTGATCCCGAATTTCCTGAGAAACCGCAATAAAATCATTCTCTAAGACCAGGGTAAGAACTGAAGAATGAAATCAAAACCCTGGAAAACTGTTCAACTGCACGAGGTGCTGAGTACCCCTGAGCTCTGACTGTTACTCTCTGATCAGCTGCTTAGTAAGCCCTTTAGACAGCCTTCAGAGTGACCTGCTTCAGAAAATGAAGCTGATTACGTTAGGAAACAAATATTGCCTACAACAAACTATATCATGGAAGTGACAGACCTCAGAGAGAGATGAGAGGCTTATCAGGGATGCTAAAAGAAGATTCCTGAACTGGAACAATCTGGATTAGACAACCTCAATTTTAGTGACTCCATTTGATATCTTGCATACTCCAGCTCCCACCCTAACTTTCTATTTTAATCAGGAAGGCTTCTTGAAATCAGAATAGCATCAAAATGTTAAGCTTTGTCTCTGGGGAGCCCTTGATGGGAGTTCTCTTGGAGCATGCATCCCTTATGCCCACTCACTCCAAAACCCTTGTGCACCAACAGTTCCTCAAACAATGCAATGGGGCTGGCAACCAATGTTCCTACATATGTATGTGCGTACTACATACATACATACATATACATACTTGTGTGTGAATGAGGAGAGATAGATTTTAACTGCTAATACATGAAATCAAGAGAGCCAATACAGATGAACAATGTTTTCCCACATACACAAATCACGGACGAAACAGAAATTCTCTGCAAAGAATAAAAATAGGCCTCTCCAGTTGGTGTGAAATAAAGAATGAACTGGAGTTATGAGATGAGCAGACATCATCACTGTCATGCTTAGGCTCCCTCCTAGTACCAACTGTTTGCAGGGAGAAGGAATGGGAAATGGCCTAGGGTAGCAGCTGGGTACCTTCTGCTCTGGCACACACAAATCTGACTTGACTTAATGATCTATCATCCAATTTGATAATGTGAAATCAGGAAGAGCTGAAGGAAGGTTCAGCCAAATTTGTTCAGGCTTGAAGTTGCCATTTCTTTCTGACCTATAATCTTAGTCTAGAAAGCCACCAAAACTCTGACAGAAAGGAACAAATAAACCCTCTTTTCTCTAACAGTTTGCCTACTTAATTCTGTATACCAGTAGTATCTGGGTGAAGACAAGGCCATGTTACTTTTACTCACTGGAGACCAAGAAGAAAATACTATAATTTATCCTTTATGTGTAGCCATGTGTTAGATATACAAGGACTGTTTAAAAGTCTTTCATCAATAACAGCATGTTTTTAAAAGCCCAAGACCACTGCTCTATCAAACTAACTTGGAATTATTCAATATTTTAGAACAATTTAATCACAAATATAAAAATATAAACATAACCACCATAATCAACCAAAAAGAATAATCATATTCACATATAGATAGAGCAAAAGAGAATGGCAAAACAGATGTGGCAAAATGCAAATATTTAGGGAATGTGGATAAAGGGCATTTGAGAATTCTCTGTACTATTTTTGCAACTCTTCTGCAAATTGAAATTATTTTAAACTAAACTAAAAGCCAGGTACGGTGGCATCTGTACCTGTGATTCCCTGTCATCGCAAGTGAGGCTGAGGTAAGAAGACCGCCACGAGCAGCCTGGGCATCAGTGTGTGAGACCCTGTCAACTAAGTTAACTAAACTAAAAGCTGGATATAGTGATTCCAGCACGCAGGAGGCTGAGGCAGGAGGATTGCTGTTGAATTCAAGGCTAGCCTGGGCTTCAGAGTGAGACCATTTCTCAAACAACAAAACAAAACAAAAAAAAAAACAAAAACAAAAAACAAAAAAACAAAGTTGGGCAAGGTGGTGTATGCCTTTAATCCCAGCATTCAGGAGGCAGGGGTAGGAGGATCTATGGGTATTTAAAGCCATCCTGATCTACATAAGTAGCTCCAAGACAGCCAGAACTATAGCCAGAACTTGAAAGAGGCCCTGTCTCAGAAAACCAAAACAAAGAAACCCAACCACCCCCCCCCCAACAAACAGAGAACCCAACGAGATATAAGCATGGTGGTGTACACATAGTAACAAGCATTTAGAAGGTAAAGTTAGAAGGATCAGGGTCAAAAGACCCATCATGGCTACATGATGAGTCCAAGACCAGCACAGGCTATAGGAAACTCTGTCTCAAAACCAAATCAACAAATTAAAATATCCAGTATCCAAGGGTCTGAAGATGTAGCTCAGACAAGACAGGGAGGAATACAGGCATTTGCCATCAAGCCTGGTGACCTGAGTTCAATCCCTAGGACCCACGTGGTGGATGAAGAAAACTGACTGACAAGTTGTCCTCTGACCTTCACATAAGTGAAGTGACATGTATGTGTATGTACAGACACACAAATAAATGTAATTAAAAATTAAATTCAATATAGAAAAATCTAAAAAGGAAAAGACTCAAAGAAGTAATCATTTTCAAAATAAGTAACATTTAAACGTTTTTTAAAGGTTTACTTTGTTTTTTTAAGATTTTACTTTTTTATGTGTAAAGGTGCTTTGTCTACATGTAACTCTATGCATCATGTGTGTGTTGCCAGAAGACCAAATCAGATCTTCTTGAACGAGAGTAGTTACAGACAGTTGTTAGCCACAGTGTATGTAGGTGCTGGTATTTGAAGCAAGGTCCTCCTGAAAGAGTGGCCAATGCTCTCAACTGCTAAGCCATCTCTGCAGCCCTATCTCTATTTTTAAATATGTATGTGCACATATGCCATTGTCAGGTGTGTGTGCATGAGTGCAAATGCCCACAGAAGCCACAGAGGACATCTGATCCCTTGGACTGGGCTATGGATACTGAGAGCAGAATTTAGGGCCTCTGCCAGAGTAGTATGTGCTCTTAACTATCTCTCCATCGCCTGAAAAAGATTTGTTGTTGTTGTTGTTATTTTGGTTTTTGACAGGGTCTCGTTATGTAACCAGGGTTGTTCTCTAACTCACAGAGATCTATCTGTCTCTGCCTCCCAAGTGCTAGGATTAAAGGCGTCACCATAGTACAGCTTAAGAAAGATTGCTTTAATCATATGTACTCACTCATAAGTTGCTTTTAGACACAAAGAAAAGAAAACCAGCCTACAAATCACAACCCCAGAGAACCTAGACAACAGTGAGGACCCTAAGAAAGACATACATGGATCTAATCTACATGGGAAGTAGAAAAAGACAAGATCTCCTGAGTAAACTGGGAACATGGGGACCATGGGAGAGGGTAGAAGGGGAGGTGAGAGGGAGGGAAGCAGAGAAAAATGTATAGCTCAATAAAATCAATTAAAAAAAAAGATTGCTTTAAAACGGCAACTTGCCCTACTGTCCTAAAACACATTTGATAACCTCTAGGCCTTGAGTTGAGCTTTTAAAATCAAGTTTTATCGTGCGTGTGTGTGCAATATATATAAAATCTGTGACTGTTCTGGAGGTAGGTACCAAAGTAGAGTTGAATATGATACTGAGAAAAAGCCTAAAATATTTACTACAAATCCTTTAAAGAAAAGGCTTGCCTGCTTCTGTTCCAAAATATTTGCTTACATAAAATTCCTTGAAAGACAGCCTGGCAAGGTAATTCTAGCTACTCTTTGGTTATTATAGGAAGATCAAAAGTTAGAGACCAGTCTGAGTAACAGCAAGATGGGAGGAGCCATGGCTCACTAGGTGGGACTGGGAGGTGGGTCATAATGCTGTCCATGGGAATGGGAGGGAGCATGACTGGAGCTTGCTGACTCGGGTTGATTGCTAGCACCTCACCGGAAAGATTACATGTCAATAGGAGCATAATTCAAGCTGTAAAATTCCTAACATTTCGTATCAATGTTCTCTCTAATGAATGTTATGAATATTTTCAAGAGGTTCTCTATTTCATATGTATGTTTTGATGACTAGGAAGACAAAACAGTAGAAGAAAACTCTGGGGGGGGGATGATCAAGGAGTACGCAACAGATTATCAACAAGAAAAAAAAAGAACCTTTAGGTGGATCTGGCGGCACATGTCTATAAAATCAGGAAGTAGAAGCAGGAGACTACCTGCTTAGTATGAGTTGGAAGCCAGCCTGGACTACAGGAGACCCCATTTCAAAAACAAAAGAATAAACCAACAACCAGTTTTCACTTTAGATACCAGGATTTGGGGAGCAGAAAGTCTAGGTGATAATCTAGTAAGAATACACAAGTCAGTAAGAACACTTCTTTACTAAACAATTTTACCCTAAGGACCCTTGTTGTCATATTACAGAGAAAACCAATATCCTAAGCAACAAACATGCCTAGACTTTCTCCAACCAGTGCAAACATCAGGTGTCAGAACCGTGCAGCCTCTGCAGATATAAGAGATCACATTAGGCGCTAAGGTGCCACTGGAGCCCCAAGTCTTAAGGGATAATTCCCTTGCTTTATCTGTGTGACATCTACTGTTTAAATTCAGGAGCCAAAAGCAAACCAACAGTGTCTTTATGCCTAGAAAATCAAATTTAAGTGTCACAGCTTGGCATAAAATGTTTTTGCAGTGAAATTTCTCTTTTAGTCTATTCAAAAGCTTTCACACTTTTGATATCAAAGCTTCTTCAAAACCATGGGGCTACTAAACTTTTATTTATATGGGATCTACTGATGCTAAACCTTATTTGAAATTACAAATGGGAAGAGCACATACCCTTGAATAGGATCAGCTATGTAATATCATCATATGTCACTCGGTCTAGGAAATTCCACCTTACAAGCGCTGTGAAAGAATCAAGTGAAAAGACAAAGAACATCTCAACATTCAAAAGAACCGCTAGACTTCTGGGGTTCACTATCAAACTTTGAGAACCCCTGCTCTAGATAAACTATATACACCCTTGTTATTCTTCTATGGTGGCTATTTATTCTCTCTAGAACATTCTTCTCACTTGAGGCTGCCCATAAAAATCCTTCAATACTCCACCAATATTGTGGCACCTCTCAAGACACCGAGATCTTCTGAGGCTGGCAATGGCGGTACACATTTTTCATTCCAGCACTAGGGAGAAAGAAGTGGAGACAGGGAGATTTCTGTGAATTCGAGACCAGCCTGGTCTACACCGTAAGCTCCATAGACAGACTGTCTTTAAAACAAACAAACAAACAAACGAAAAGCCCCCCTGCAGTTATTGATGAGTACGTCTGTGCCTGCTTTTAGACTTACAAGCTACATAAAAGCTAGTACTGGTTCCAAATCATCTTTTAATCTCCATCAAAATTCACATCCTAATTAACATATAATAGGAGACAAATAAATATCCAAGCCCATGAATCAGCAGGCAGTCTAACTAGACTGGGAGGAATAAGAAAGGAAGCGTATCTGATTGTTCTTTACTGACCCCATGAGTCTCAAACAAGATGTGCGACATTGAAAACACACACTAAAAAATTCCTGAAGGAAGGAGGCTTTCATCCTCTTGGTCACTTAAACCACTCAGGTTAAAGTGCTGACATAGTTGTCCTAATAAATAAGCCTGGTCCCTCAGAGGACCATAAAATCAAAGAGTCAGAGGTTGGCTTCTTGCCTAGGAAATGACCACTGATGTTCCTAGACTATATGTTTCCAAGAGAACTCATAAGGAAAGAGGGCAATGTTTGGAGGGGGTAAAAGGGCAGCAGGTCAAAGAAAATCGGATGTAATGTTGCTTGCTTCATTTCTTAATCTTGCTCTGCAGTTTCCAGATCTCAGCGCAAGCCCAGGATGAGAGATGACAAGTCCTTATTCTTTGTAAAAAAATAATTGTGTGTTCTAAAATGACACCTCTATTATGATTTCCAAGTTGACACCTCTGATTTAAAGCAGAGGCATCAAAGCCTCCCTATTTCCTACACCAGCAATTATCATTTCAGCTATCCAACGATAGGTATTCATCTCATCACTGTAGGCCCATATTTCTAAGGGTGCCCTCAGATTACATGGTGCAGCTGCCTGACAGACAATTCCTGTCCCTGTTGTGAGGTGGAACAAACAAAGCAGGCTCACAATTAAAAGGTAATGGGGAGGCAAGCAGACATCCTAGAGAAAGCACTCATAATGTCTATGGTTCGGATCAGCTTTATTTTACTGCGGACAAGCATAAGCCATCCAGGAGACTCAGAACAATGCCTTTCACCAGAAAAGCACAAAAACTCTTTACCAAACATTAGTGTATTCTCCAATATTTCTGGGCAGTGAGCAAAAGACAGTGAAACATCAGAGTACAAAGTATTCTAGCACCAAAAGCGAAGAGAATGGAAACCAAATTTGTACCTGTGGTAGTTTGAATGTGTTTGGCCCCCATAAGATCATAGGAGTGGCACTATTAGGAGATGTAGCCTTGTTGGTGGAGGCTGGAAGGCCTTTAACCAGGGCCACACCTTCTGATAGAAAAGTGTCACTGTGGGGGAGATTTTGAGGTCTTTTTCTCAAGCTTCACTCAGTGTGACAGTCAGTCCTGTGGCCTCTGAGTCAAGATGTGGCACTCTCAGCTCCAGCACCACATCTGCCTGCATGCTGCCACACTCGCTACAACTGACCATGGACTGAACCTCGGAAACTGTAAACTTACATGCAAATCCCACAAGCTGTCACTGGAATGCACCTTAATTACGAGGCAAAATATACATGAAGGGAGGGGTCAGCGTATCCTAACTTATTTCCCTAAAATCATGAAGTGATTAACAAAATTCCACAATTCTGATAACTTGGGTTAACTGATTTCCTGGTTAACAGCCAGGACTGGAGAGGTAGCTCAACAGTGAAGAGCACTTCAAGCTCTTCCAAAGGACCTAGGTTTCATTCCCAGCACCCACATGGTAGCTTATAACCACCCGCAACTTTAGTTCCAGGTGATCCATATCCAATGCCCTCTTCTGGCCTCCATGAGCACCAGGCATGCTCAAGGTGCAGACATACATGCAGGCAAAACACCCATATACATAAAATACAATGATAAAACTTTTTTTAAAAAGTAACAGGCTCTGACTTAACATTCACATACTAAAAACACTTTAACAGGAACAAAGACCTTAGGGCCCAAACCAAAAAGGCAAGGAGAGAAAGCCAATGGAACCTTACAGGAAAATGTAGAAAAAGGAAGCAGAGTGAGTTGGGCTTTCCTAACTGTCACAGAGGCAGCGTCCCCAGCTCAGATCTTCATGCAAGGAGTTTCTGAGTCTATAGAAATAGACAAGAGGGCAAAGGCTCCAGCTGTGTCTCAGCAGTCTCTGGTTAGTCCATGAGCTCACACAGAGTTGGGAGTACAATCACTTTATTATATCTGAGGTTAGTTCTGACTGCTTGCTTCTCTTGGGGACGTGTGACTTTACTCACTTGCCTCTGGGGATGTACACTCGCCCTTCCACCCTGCTCTTGATTAGCAACCATCTTGAGTCTTTCTGGACTCAGCATCTGAGAATCCACTGGAATGATTTCTCTACAATTTCCCTCTGTCTAGACAACATAGAATTGTCATAAGTGACACCTAAAGTACAATTAGCAGAGAAACTGCAATTTCCACTCTCCTCCTCCGTTCCCCAAAAGAACTGCACATTAACGTCCTCCAGCATATCAATCATACTACCCTGATGAAGATTAACTCTGTGGAACCTGGAAGCCATTTCATTTCTATCTTGCTGAAAAATTTGTAGCCCCCACTATAATTAGAACATGTAAATTGCTTTCTTTTTAACTAGCGCTAATGGCTATAATTGAAGTGATCTGAATGTCTACTGAATGGATACCTGCGTAAAAAAAAATCCTTATAAATACCACTTTATCCAGCTGCATTTTATTTAAGAAAATCACAAACAAAAGAAAAAAGACAAAAAAGGGAGGAGGAGCAATGAAAGGCATGATTCAAGACCACCAGAACCAGGGCTTTTGTAACAAGGACCCTTTGAAGCCACTGCCAGTTCCTTTCAAGATGCCTCATTAAAACAGCAGACAGATCAACAGACAACAAATCATGAAATACTTTATCAGTGTTTTCTGGAGGAGGGTTTCCCCAGGGGCAACCTGACGATTTCTGGAGACATTTTGGTAGTTGCAACTGGATTGAGGGAGTGTTACTTATGTAACAGCAGGAATACTACTAAACACCCTTCAAGGCATGAGACAGCCTCCCACAGTGAAGGATTATCTAACCCAATGGCAAGAGTGCTGCTGCTGCTAAACCTCCCTGATGTCATTTAATGGTCTGAGTCTAAGCAACAGAAACTCTATATAACAAAAATGATGAAATCTGGTATCTGAGTTTCAGAATTATGCAGATTGCATCTTAAGATGCATCCTATTATCACTATCTCTTATGCTATGTGACCTTGAGTTTATTCTCAGTTTCCACATTTAATTTTTTTTTTGATGAACTAAGAATACGTGTAAAGCTGAGAATGTAGCTTAGAGATAGGGTGTAGTTGAACTAGCATGAATGGGGACCTGGGTTTAATTTCTAAACATAAGAAAGAAACAAATTAATTTTAAGAAAACAGTCACTATGTAGTCCAAAATTCACATTTTTTTTCCTTTAATTACAACTACTATATGCCAGGAATATAAAACACACTGCCCATTTAAACCATCATGTCTAAAACGTGTTTTGTCAGAAAGGTATTTTAAAGATAATTACTATAAAAGCTTAAACATAGGTATAAGAACCCTGAGAACCACATGAACCACATTCAATTAAAACCTTGCAAGAGCAGTCTATCCAACAGTCTGCAAACAACCTGGGCCTCAGTCTAAAGTGCAAACTGCTGGGTGAAGACTTGAGACGCACACAGCAGTCTGCAGAACAAATCTAAGAAAGCCATGTGTGAGAAAGCCCTCCTTGTGACGTGATCTCCCTGATTTTGTATAGCCAGGTTATTTGAGCTATAAACTTTCTTCCTGTTCCGGTGGTAAGTGTACTGTTTTCTAATAAACAGGCTTTCCTTTTGCTACTATTCATTCACTATCCAAATCCTTGTTCTGAGACAGTGAACAAGAAACCCATACAAAGGTGCCAATCAAATCCCCAAAGCTGCTAATAAGTAATACTCCAAATAATCAAGATTCAATGCAATCCTATCAAAATCATAACTGCATATTCTTTCTTTTAGAAACAGAAAAGTCTTAAAATTCTATGGAATCTCATAGTATACTAAATTGTCAAAATAATATTGAGAAAGAACAAAGCTAGAGTCTCACATTTCCTGATTTTAAAACATATTGCAAAGCTACCATAATCAAGGCAGTACAGAACTTACGTAAAAACACATATAGACCAATAGAAGAGAATGGAGATAACAAAAATGAATGATGAGGTGTAAAAAGGTAAAATGGCCCTAACAAGGGTGCCAGAAAAACTCTACATCCAAATGCAAATGAGCCTTAAATCACCTACACAAGTAACTCAAAATGTGTTAGACTAAATGTAACAACTGAAACTATTAAATTCCTAAAAGAAAAATTTCATGACACTAAAGAGGTGATAATTTGTTATATACAATATCAAAAGCATAAGCAACAAAAGCAAAAATATACAAATGGTATTGTTATCAGAATCAAAGCCAAAGCCTGTGCCCTAACAGCAACCACTGCCCCCCTCAACAAAAAAAAAAAAAAAAAGAAGAAAAAAGCAGCTTCAGCCATCCATCTTCAATAAATAAATAACAGCGAAAAGCAGGGAAAGGAGATTGATTCAACATCCCCACCTTGGGAAGAAAAGGTTCAGTGATCCTCACCCTAGTCCAGCGGTGGGTGTGACCCACTCAAACTGTCACGACCCCTTTGGGGGCGGAGGAGTCTAATGACCCTTTCATAGGGGTCACTTAACACCATCAGAAACCACAGATATTTACATTACATTTCATAACACAGAAAAATTACAGTTACAAAGTAGCAAAGAAAATAATTTCATGATTGAGGGTCACCAAGCATGAGGAACTTGAAGAGTCATAGCATTAGGAAAGTTGAGAACTACCGCCCTAGTCTATATTTGGGATCCTGACAACCCTACAGAAAGAGCTATAAGGCCAGGCGGTGGTGGCGCACGCCTTTAATCCCAGCACTCGGGAGGCAGAGGCAGGTGGATCTCTGTGAGTTCGAGACCAGCCTGGGCTACAAGAGCTAGTTCCAGGACAGGAACCAAAAACTACGGAGAAACCCTGTCTGGAAAATTCAAAAAAAAAAAAAAAAAAAAGAGCTATAAGCAACTGAAGACAGCAAGGAGAGCACACCAATTGGTTGTCCAGTGCCAAATGATCAGCCCTGAAAACACACTTCCAACAATTACTGAAAAGAGCCTATGAATTTAAAACAGTAGGAAGGGTATATGAGAAGGCTCAGAAGGAGGAAAGAAAGGGAGAAATATAACTATATTACAATCTCAAAAAAAATGTGGCAAATTCATATAACAGATTTTAAAAATTAAGAAAAGTTAAACAGGAAGTGGTTAGAGAGACAGTTCAAGGGGTAAAATACTTGCCACATAAGCATAGGGACCAGAGTTTGAGCCACTAGAGTCCTTAAAAAAGGCTGTGTGTGACAGTGTGCATCTTTAATCCCTGAACTAGAATGGTCAAGGCAAGAAGAGCCCTAGGGTTCAATGGCTACCCAGTCTAGCTGAATCAACCAGGTTCCGTTGAGAGACTCGACTTCAAAAAATAAAGAAAGAACAATCAACACCTGAAATCAACTTCTGGCTTCCATAAACATGGACATACACACAAAAATAGAAATTAAGAACATTTTCTACACATGGTACAACACAACACAGACAAACCCTGAGGATACAATGTTAAGTGAAATAAGTCAAGCACAAAAGACAATTACTACACTTACAAAAATTATATCAAAAATTAGAGCAAGGCGGTGGTGGCGTATGCCTTTAATCCCAGCATTCAGGAGGCAGAGGCAGGTGGATATCAGTGAGTTCGAGGTCAGCTTGGTCTACAAAGCGAGTTACAGGACAGGCAGGACTATTACACAGAGAAACCCTGTCTCAACAAACCAAACAAAGAAATACATGCTTAGGCTAAGGAAAGAGAATTAGGAGATCTAGGCCAGTTTAGGCTACAAAGTAAGACCCTGTCTTAAAAACAGACATCTTGGAGTGGGGGGTGATTCAGTGATAGAGTACTTATCTAGCATATATGACTCCTTCCCTAGGTTCAACTTCCACCACTGAAAAACAATGTATGTGCATGTATCCTCTAGTGAGACTCATAAAACACAATGAGAATGCTAATGCCACAGGGTCACTGAATAGAGAATTTCAATCATGAAAGATGAAACACTTCAAGATTATTGTACAAGTCAGGCCTGGTGGTTCAGGCTTGTGATACGAGCTATTCAGGAGGGTAAAGGAAGACCACAAGTTCAAGGACAACCTGGGAAACTTCAAGAGACTTCACGTGACAGCACGGTACTCTTGCCCCACCTATCAAAATAAACACGGGTAACTTTAAAATTTTAATAGCCAGGCAGTGGTGACTTACACTTACTCCCAGAACTCAGAAGGCAGAGGCAGACTACTGAGTTTGAGCCCAGCCTGGTCTACAAAGCAAGTTCCAGGACAGCCAAAGCTACACAGTGAAACCCCCAAACCAAAATAAATAAATAAATAAATAAGAGTTCTTTTTAAAAAATTTAATAGCTAGGTGATGGTGACTCACGCCTTTAATCCCAGCACTTGGGAGACAAAGGGAGGCAGATCTCTGAGTTTGAGGCCTGTCTGGTCTACAGAGTTCAAGGACAGCAGGGCTATATGGAGAAAAACAATCATTTTAATGAAAAGTAAGAGCTGGAAAGATGACTCAATGGTTAGATAAGGCATTGGCTGCTTATCCAGAAGACTCAGGTTCAATTCCAAGCACCTACATGGTGGCTAACAACTATCTATAACTCCAGTTTCAGGTGATTCTAGCTTCCTCAGTCAAAACATGCATATATGTACAGACATATATGGAGGCAAAACACCCATACACATAAAATAAAAATAAATATTTTTAAAGCAAGACAAGGATTAGGGATATAGTATAAAGAGTTCAGAGCATATGCAAAGCATTGGTTTCAATCTCCAGTACCATCTCAATCAATCAAAGATATACTATACAGCAATGTGCATATAGTTATTACTGTACTATATACTTGAAAATTTGTTGTGTGTAATCTATGTCACATATGGGTGGGTGTCTATCTACTATCAGAACAAAAAAAAGATGATGATAACAAGCAACCTTACTAGGCAAAGTGAGTAAAAAAAAGACAGCAGAGAAGGCAACTGCAGAAACCTATGTGAACGTGTAGAGAAGAAAAATGGAAGAGGCGGAAAGATTCATGCTCACACCTTCTGATGCAGCAAAACAAAAGGGCATAACGTCAACAAGCTCAACTATCAACAACAAGGTCATCATTTCAGCCTTGGAGTCTTAATAAATTTTCCACTTTTTCTCTCACTTGATTTTAATTTCCTGGCAAGTAACAGCCAAATCACGTGCCTATGCCCTGTCAAGGGTGACACACTTCATGTCATTCACTCATGCAGTCCAAAAGAAGGTAGCTCTCATTCTATGTGACTTCACAAAATGGAGGTGCTCACTCAAGTGAGTCCCATCTAGCAAATCAGCTTGGACTCCCCCTTCCTTCCCCTCTGGAAACAGGAGGAATTTGTTAATTGTTGCTATTAAAAAATCAGGCAGCTTCTTAGGTGAGAGGGTTGTCAGCATGTCAACCCACAGCCAGCAGGGAAGCTTCTGTGGCTCAATTAGGTAGAAAAGATCTGGTAGGGGCGAGAGTAAAACTGCCACTGTACCCTTAATCTTCAAAACGATGCAACAATCTCCACATAAACTTGACAAGTAGGAATCATGAAGTCAGCCTACTGTGGATTAAGACAAGAAAGCTCATGCCAAACTAGGTATAGTAGTTCCCATTAATCCAGCATTGGGAAGCACAGGCAAGAAAATCAAAGTCATCTTCAGCTACACAGGAATTTGAGGCTAGCCTGGGTGTCATAAAACCAACTCAAAAAATGGAAAGAGGGAGAAAAGAAAAAGTCTTATGTTTTTTCCAGCATCTCTGTAATCCCAAATTTAGGGAGGAAGGAAGGGGCAGCAGTATGCAAACTTCAAGGCCAGGGCAGGTATGCCTGTAATACCAGCACTGGAGAGACAGAGGGCATAGGATCACCAAGAGTTTGAGGCCCTCCCAGTCTATACAGGGAGTTCAAAGACAGCCTTGATTCTAAAACAGGACTCTGACTCAAAAAAACAAAGAAAGAATTTATGTTTTGGTTTGAGGTATAACTGTTCAACTCCTGCTGATTATTAAGTGGGAATGGATATTAGTATTACTATATTTTATGCTTTTCCCCCCCAACAAAATGCAGAAATCTAGATTTATGTGGGAAATTGAAAATTTTGGAACCATCCCAATGGCCAAACCTACCTTGAGGACTATATGTCATCTCCAGATTAATTTAACAGATCCACACTGAAGCACTGAACA
Source organism: Microtus pennsylvanicus (assembly GCF_037038515.1). Lineage (NCBI taxonomy): Eukaryota > Metazoa > Chordata > Mammalia > Rodentia > Cricetidae > Microtus > Microtus pennsylvanicus. The sequence goes on along the minus strand of NC_134580.1, from coordinate 69,009,941 downwards.
GATCCTATGAATCTATTCACAGAAACATCATCAGCAAAAGGGCTAGAGAGATAGCTCAATGGTTGGGGCATTACTGCTCTTAGAGTGCAGTTCTCTCCCACCACCTACATCAGGAGGCTCACAACCAAGGATAATTTCTGTTTCAGAGGACTTGACACCTCTGAACTCCATAGGTAGGTGGGAGCACACACACATGTAAAATGTTTTTTTAAAGAAGCAAAAATAAGATGCACTGGAACATACTCACCAATACACACGCACGCAAACACACATACACACGCACGCACACACACTCACCAACACACACACGCGCGCACGCAAGAGAAATCCAAGAGGAGAAACTATTGCATAGCTCTACTGGGCTAAAACCTGCTACAATAAACAAAATATATTATGCAAAGAGAATCCCTTACCCCTGGTGCTAAAGTCTTGAAACACACTCCAATGTATCCTTTAGAATATTTCTCTGAATAGATAGTAGAGAGGAGGACCAAAAGGAGGAAGAATGAATATATGGGAAGTTTCTCTCAGTGTATTTTCAGCACAAGTACAGATTTCACCAGTCTCTGATGAAGGAGAGTCTTCTGTTTTGTGTTAATTTCATTGGTTAAATAAAGAGACTGCCTTGGCCCTGATAGGACAGAAAATTAGGTAGGTGAAGTAGACAGACAGAATGCTGGGAGAAAGAAGCCGAGTCAGGCAGTCGCCATGATTCTCCCACCCGACACAGCAGCAGGTTAAGATCTTCCCTGGTAAGCCACCTCGTGGGCTACACAGATTATTAGAAATGGGTTAGATCAGTATGTAAGAGCTAGCCAATAAGAGGCTGGAACTAATGGGCCAGGCAGTGTTTAAAAGAATACAGTTTCCGTGTAATTATTTTGGGTAAAGAGCGGCAGGAAGCAGCCCGCTACTCCTAACAAGTCTCCTGACACTCCATCCCGAGCTGATAAAGATTACATTTTTCAGAGTTTGTATACACAAAACGCATGACCTGCTTGCTCTATACCATTCAGCCTCAGAGAAGGAAGAGGGATAATTTAGTCCTACCAGGTTCTAATCTGGCCGATAATTAGGGAAGGATTGCCTGTCAGGCCCACTACCTAGAAGACATGGAGGCTCAAAGCTTACCAAGTTGCCTCAAAGACACAAAATTCCCAAAACAGATTTAGTGAGGCTGGATGAGTGCTTCAAGGTGGATAATATAAGAAACAAGAAATTTACAATCACTTACACCTGCTCTTTTTTTTTTAAAAAAAAAAAAAAAAGATTTATTTATTATGTATTTAACATTCTGCCTCCATCTATGCCTGAAAGCCAGAAGAGGGCGACTGATCTCATGATTGTGAGCCACCATGTGGTTGTTGGGAATTGAACTCAGGACCTCTGGAAGAGCAGCCAGTGCTCTGAGTGATCTCTCCAGCCCCCCTTACACCTGCTCTTAACCATCAAAAAAGTCTCACAGGAGGTACTGGGGATATAGTTCAGTGGGTAGAAGTATTGGAAAGCTGAAGCAGAATCTTTTGGTCTGGGAGACACAAACACCCTGTTATAACACACACATACACACACCCATGCCTGTCACACACACCCCACATGCATTAAAAAAAAAACCTCAAACGAAAGGCAGAAATCTACTACTTATAAAACCCAAAATATTTATCTTGTCAATATTTATCTTGTCCTTTACACAAAGCTTGCCTACCCCTAATGTAAAAGAAGGGGGAAAAACATCACACTTAGAATTCAGACTGATTGGGGGGTAGAGATATAGTTTAATAGTAGAGCATCTGCTTTGCAAACAGGACCCTGGAAACAGCTGCTAGCATTTGTCCCAAAAAGTAAGCTGTTCATACTGGCATGAATCTGTAAAGCTTAAACTTGAGAAAGTAAGTCAGGAGGACAAACCGGCTAGGCTTTTTTTAATAAATAAATAAAACGCTGAACAAACAAAAAGATGAACAAAAAGGTGAAAAAGAGTAACATCAAACTATGCCTCTCTTCTACCTATTGTTACACTCATATTACCTAACTAATCTTAATAATAATGTCAGATCTTTGGTATATATACAATCATTCCAATCTGGTGGCATATTATCAGACAAACAGGTAAAATTCTTTAAAAGGCTTAGAGCCTATATAATATCCCTGTCACATCTCTAATATCATCTCCTACAGAACAGGGAAGAGATCTTAGGTTTGCTGAATTTGTTCATTTCCTTGTGATGCTCTTGCTCCCAATGTTAGCAGTTTGTTCCTCTATTTCTCTGATAAACTGCTCCAATTTTACCTATCAAACTTCCTCTAATTATCCTATTTTTAAACTGCAACCCCCAACACCCTACATATTTTTATGTCCACCTTGTTTCTCCATAGAACTTGTCACCATCTAGCATTCTAGGTACTTTGGTTTATTGTCTTTCTCTCATTAGAATGAGAAGTTTTTGCTGATAAAGAGTCCTGGTAAATAGTAGTGTCTAATAAGGGTCTGTTAACCCGACTCATCCACTAGCTAATGTATGCATGAGGGAATATTTTGCAAGCGTGTCTGTCCTTCTGGGTTATAAGAGTCAGAGTTATTCAGGGGAGGCAGCCTTATCAGAAACTCTTCAGTTCTGTCCTCTAGGCCCTGGAATTAGCTTCCCTTTGTATCTCACAAACTATGCTGCTCATTGTACCATAGATTTTGTTCCTTTTCTATTTCCTAAGACCTGGCTCTCATTTTTTTCCTCCCAGAATGAACACGTCATCATTTGTCCATCCCCAAGATGAAAGTCTCTTGGTTGACCATTGTTTATTCTTTGTCCTGAATTGTCAAGCTTCAGAGTAATAATTCAAAAGTTTATTGTACCTTAAGTAACAAAGACCACAATTTTACCAGTTGTTTATAGAGGTAACCAGTCAACCTCTGCATTCTTATTGAGCAAAAATATTATATAAGAGTTCTGCATTCTAATAACAAAATAATAACAACCAAAACCTAGAATCATCTCGAAATTTAAAAGGCAGTCTGGTGGATGGGCAAAGTGGCTCAGGCAGTAAAGGCTCCTCTACCAAAGCTGATGACTTAAGTTCAATCCCTGGGACCCATAAAGCAGAGGATAGACCTGACTCCTACAAGCCATCCCCCAACTTCTGAACACCCAGTGACATATGCATGCCTTCCCAAAATTAACAAATAAATTTGTTTAAAAAAAAAAAAGGTTGGGCATAGGCACAATCCAGTACTACAGTGCATACAGGAAGAGATCCTCAGTTCTTTCTATAACACTACAAAAAGTAAAACAAAACATATTCATTATAATGATGCTCAGAACCTCTTTCTGCTAAAAATAAAAAATAAAAATAAAGTACACACTTTTCAAAACAATCTACATCTGAGAAAATTCAGTATCTTCCACAAAACCTAAAAGAAAAATAAAATATGAATAGGAAACAGAACCTTTACACATTTAATTCTGAACTTCATCAAATATTGATACCAAAAATAGAGCCCCACAATAGGTTGTTCCAAGCATTGGGTTCTGGCCATATATTTAACATCATCTGTCTGTTCTGAGTGTTTCATGTATTCCAAGCTAGTCATCAAAGGATGCTCCTATCTCTATCTACCAAGGGTTGGAATTACAGGTATGTACCACCACACCTGGTTTATTCAGTGCTGGGAATACAATTCAGGACTTCATGCATGCTAGGCAAGCATTCTACCAACTAACCTGTTTCAATCTTAATTTCCAGCATTGACCAGCAGAGATAAAGTATCACTAAGATGCTAAACACCAGGATCAAAGAATGCAGTCATCAGTGGGCAACCAATGTGAAGGGCATCTGGTCGGATGCCAGAGACTTCTTACAGGCTTCAGCACAACCAGTTGATAATCAGGAACCCAGCACCACAGTGAAACAGAAGAACAAATTCAGGCCCCTGGGAGTATTCTAGAAAGTGTATCTTTACTGTAAGGAATGCCACTTCATTTATTCAGCATGTATTTACTGCACCAATGATTCACTATAAGATGGAAAGATATGAGCTGAATATGCTGGTACACATCTTTATTAACACACTTTAAGAGATGGCGGAAGGCAAATCAGGAATTCAGGGACAGCCTTAAGCTATTTGGAGACCAGAGTGGAATACATAATACTATGTCTCGAAATTATAATGAGGGGCTGGAGAGATGGCTCAGAGGTTAAGAGCACTGACTGCTCTTCCAGAAGACCTGGGTTCAATTCTCAGCACCCACACGGTTGCTCCCAACTGTTAGCAGCTCCAGTTCTAAGGGACCTGATACTTGCAAGTAAAACACCAATGCACATAAAATAAAAAAAATAAATAAATTTTTAAAAATGATGATGATAGCAGGGCAGTAGGGACACATGCCTTTAAACTCAGCACTCAGGAGGCAAAGGCAGGTAGATATCTGTGAGTTCAAAGTCAGAGTGGTCTAAAAAGTGAGTTCCAAGCCAGCCAGGACTACACAGAGAAACCCTGTCTCAAAAAAAAAAAGAAAGAAAGAAAGAAAAAAAAAGTGGTGTCAATTAATTAATATATTATGGCTCTTTTAATCTTTTTTTTTTTTACCAAAAAAGGAAAACAAGATTAATATTTCACACCAAAATAAGGAATGCAAGTTGGGTACCACAGTACAGGAATATAATAGAATTCCTATCCTAGGGAGGCCAACGAGTAGAACAACATGGGTTACAGTGAGATTAAGGTCAGCCTAAACAAATTAGCAAGAATAACTAAAAACAACGCACGTTCTAAATAAGCCTAATGACCCAAGTTCAATCCTTGGAACCCATGTAAAATGCAGAAGAGGAGATATCTGACTGCAAATTTGTCTTCTGACCTCCAAAGGCTCACTACGGCACCGGCCCCTTCCCAGAAAGCATGCATGCATGTACACACAATAATAACATAAAACCATTTTAATTAAAATTAATTAACAAAAAGGCTGGAGATGAAGCTCCGTGGTTGAGTGCTTGCCTAGTACACTCAAGGCCGTTGGTTTAATATCACTAGTATCACTCATATAAAAAGTTACACAATTTTAATTCAACTTACTCAATTCAACCAATATTTACAATGTTACTACTGAGAACCAGGTAGTATTCAAGAGATAGCAGAGAGTTTTACATAATTACTACTTTTAGTGGGCTCATGTCAGAGTGGTAATCAAATCCAAACCTAAAAGATGTGCCTCTAATTCTAGCACTGGAAGGCAAAAAGAGGAGGCTCCTAGGAGCTTGTCCAGCCAGCCACTCCAGCCAGCCACTCCAGCCAATTAGTGAATTCTGGTTTACTAAGACCCTGTATGAAAAAGTAAGGCCAAAGCTAGATATGGTGACACAGGCCTTTAATCTCAGCACTCATGAGACAGAGGCAGGTGGATGGACCTCGGTGAGTTTGAGCCCAGCCTATCTACATAGTGTTTGTTCTATGCCAAGCCAAACTGAATAGGGAGACCTTACCTCAAAAAAACATAAATATGGTGGAGAGTCATAGAAAAATTCACATGATGTTGACCTCTAGCATTTGCATGCACACACAGAGAAAGACAGACAGACAGAAATGATAAGCACACACACATGAAAGAGAAAAAGGTAAAGATAATTTCCTGTCATCAGTGGAATAAAGAAATATCTAGTAGCCAAGCAGCAAACAGGAAGAAGTGATTATCTGAGTCCTTAGGGAAGGTTCTGGAAGGGAAGTTGCAGGAGAGGTATGTAAGTGGTGAAGCCTGTGTACTACGGCATACACGTGGTGTAGGGTAGTGGATAACTTCAGAGTTCTTCCCTTCCACTGTGCCTTCTGAGGACTGAACTCACGCAATCAGTTTTGCATGGCTTTTACTACTCTTAGCTTTGTACTATGTCCTGAATAACATGTTGAGCATATTCTCCATCTAAAGAAGCTGTCTGTTACAATCTGAAAGTCAAACGCTTTCAATGGGCCCTTGCAGTGAATAGTTGGTTCCTAGCTAGTGACACTATTTGAGACCTTCTAGACAGAGGGCCTAGAATCCAGCTGACCTTACAAGTTCCAGCACTGCTCAAGTTCTGGTCCAAGTTTTCTGCTTCCTGACGGGCACCATGAAACAATCAGCTGCTGCATACCTAATACTACCATACTGTGTAGCCTGCTGCTATGTCTTCCGCCACAATGAGGGACTGTGTTCTCCAAACTATGAGCCAAAATAAAGTATTTCTCCTTTAAATTGTTTCTGTCAGTCATGTGGCAACAGTGTCAAGACCAGTTAGGTCAATGCACAAGAAAAAAAAAAGGTGGACCCCTTCTAAATAAGGCAAAAGTTGTATTTGCCTAATTTCTAGGTTGCTTTCACCCTCTTATAGACCTATAACTAGTTCACATATTCGTTTATTTTCCTTCAGATACGGTGTTTTGCTTGAACACCCCTGGGAAAATCCCATGTAACTAACAAACTGAGTAGCTCGCAGAACTTCAAGGGGCTGAAGTTTGGAGTTTCAGCCTGTAAACTCCAAAGCAACCTCTTACAAAATCTAAGAAACTTGAAAATCCACTGAGGGCATCTAACTCTAACCTTTGATGTTTTGGACTAAATTTTAATGCTTTGGTCATCACCACACTTCTTGGTCTCTATTCATCATCAGAGAAAAGGAAAGATCAAAAGCATCAGTTCTCAGAACACAGCCTTTTGTTTTTTAAGACAGGGTCTTAAATAAAGTGCAAGGGCTGGGGATGCAGCTCAGACATAGTGTCTAACCGTCATTCATTAAAGTCCTGGGTCTGAACCCAGCACTATGTAAACTGGGATTGGTGGCACACACCTGTAATATAAGCACTTAAGAAAGGTAGATACAGGAAGATCAGAAACTCAAGATCATTCTCCCAATGATATATCAAGAATTCTAGGTCAGCCTGGGCTATGCGAGATCCTGTCTCTAAACAAACAAGTGAAGGAAAGGCGTCCCGAAGAGCTCAGCTCGCACCTCTACTCTCAGTGCCTCTTTGCTTAGTATGTAGGAGGCCCCAGGAAGAATCCCTAGCATTGAAGGAAAGGAGAAGAATGGGAGAGGCGGAACTAAAAACTCTGGTTCCTTCTAGTTTCAAAATACCATTTCAAGCAATCATGGTGACATATGCCTTTAATCCCAGCACTCAGAAGGCAGAGACATAGGGATCTCTGTGAGTTCCAAACCAGCTTGGTCTACTTAGCAAGTTCCAAGTCAGTCAGACAGTGAGAGCTAAATAGTAAGACCCTGTCTCAAAAAAAAAAAAAAAGGCATTTCAAAGGTCAAAAAAATCTTCAAAATGATCTTCTCCTAGACCAAAAAGGATGTTTCTGATAGTGAAACAAAAGGCTTGCTACCCAAGGTGTTAGGTGGAATCAAACTACACAAACAGCTTGTCCTCTGCCCACAAGAAAAGGAGACACCCTATGAGCTGATTACTACCACTCAGCAGCACAGAGCTCTACTGGAATACAGATGTGCTTAGTAATACATCTGCACACACAGCAATTATCCCTGTAACATGAAAAGAGCAAAACGTATCTCCACAGCCCATTTCTTACTAGGAAGCAAAAAACAAAATCCTCTACCTTCAAGTACAACCTTTTATGAAGTCCATGCACTTACCAACAATAGTCACCTATAAAAATGGTAGACTCTTTGTTGTAAGAGTCTACCTCCCGCACAGACCCTGAGAACACCCTTTTCTTGCCCAACAGTGACATCTGCTGGAAACCAGGAGCATGAGCTGGCTCACCAGGCAGGCACTAAGGCATCTTTAGAAGGTAGTTTAAGTGAGGGTTTAGTTAGCACCTGTTTGTAATTTACACCAGAGTGCAGCCATTCAATTTGTAAGTAATGGCTTTACTTTGACAATATACATTTAAAATACCTCACAATATGCCTCATTTCTAAGCCAGTTGTCATTCTTTAGAGTATAATATATGCCAGCTCATGTAAAATGATTCCCTAAGTAGTGTCAATACCACATTAAATGAGAATTATGCATTATTTGTATATCTTAAAAGAAAAAAACCAGTTTATCACAAGGTGACAAGACTATACACAATGTGCAAGTGTGTCTATACAAGTCTCAGTGCCGGGGACAGAGCTTCCTTCATGCATACTATATGCATCTTCTGTTACTTAACTGTACTCTCAGCCCTACAACATATCTTTTTAAAAGTTTAATGTCATTTAAGTAACAGCACGAACTACTTTTTATCACTAAGAGAAAAGAAAATATATTAAAACAAGAGTTTCTGATAGATCCTTAAGAGTTTCTAGGACTTTAAAATCCTACTCAAAAAATGATTAGCCAACGACCAACAAGATAACTCAATAGGTAAAGTCTGATGACCTGAGTTTGATTCCCTGGGTCCCACGAGATAGAAGTTATCCTCTGCCTCTGACATCCACATGGGAACATATATATGCATATGCCACACATATAAATTTAAAAATGGGCCAGGCAGTGGCAGTGCATGCCTTTAATACCAGTACTCAGGAGGCAGAAGCAAGCAAATCCCTAAGTTCAAAGCCAGCCTGGTCTGCAGAGTGAGTTCCAGGACAGTCAGGACTACACAGAGAAACCCTGTATGGAGGGGGGAAAAAAAGAAAAGAAAGAAAAGACAAGAAACAAAAATCAATACCAAAAAGGGGGGGAGCCCAGGAGAAGGGGAGATGTCTCAGCAGTTAAGAGCACTTGTTCTTGCCAAGAACCCAGATTCAATTCCTAACACCATCAAATTGCAGGGGATCTGATCTAATATTCTCTTCTGGTGTCCTCATACTTAGATATGTATTCTCAGCCACTGAGCCATCTCCTAAGGTCTCATGCTAAGAGACCTTCAACAGGAAATTCTGGGGGTTGGAGAGATGGCTCAGAGGTTAAGAGCACTGACTGCTCTTCCAGAGATCCTGAATTCAATTCCCATCAATCACATGATGGCTCACAACCATCTATGAGACCTGGTGTCCTCTTCTGGCCTGTAGGCATACATGAAGGCAGAACACTGCATACATAGTAAATAAAATAAATGTTTAGAAAAAAGTTACATCAAGAACAATGGCAGTGGGTTTTTGATCCTACTGCACGTACTGGCTTTGGGGGAGCCTAGGCAGTTTGGATGCTCACCTTACTAGACCTGGATAGAGATGGGCGGTCCTTGGGCTTCCCACAGGTCAGGGAATCCTGCTAGCTCTTCGAGCTGATGAGGGAGGGTGACTTGATCGGGGGAGGGGGAGGGAAATGGGAGGCAGTGGCGGGGAGGAGGCAGAAATCCTTAAATAAGTAAATTAATTTAAAAAAAAGAAAAAAGAAAAAGTTACAAAAAATACAATTCCACAAGAGAAGTGGAATATAGATGCTTGAAAAGTAAAACAAAATAAAAACAAACAAAAAGAGAAATTCTGACTTCTCTAAGGAACTCACTTTTCTTTCTTTTTCTTTTTTTTTTTTTTTTTTTTTTTTTTTTTTTTCTTTTTTTTTTGGTTTTTCTAGACAGGGTTTCTCTGTAGCTTTGGAGCCTGTCCTGGAACTAGCTCTTGTAGACCAGGATGGCCTCAAACTCACAGAAATCCACCTGCCTCAGCCTCCCGAGTGCTGGGATTAAAGGCATGCACCACCACCACCCGGCTGGGACTCACTTTTCTTAACTGCAAAGTAAGAAATTTAACACGGGCAGTGGTGGTGCATGCCTTTAATCTCAGCAAATGGGAAGCTGATATCTGTAAATTCAAGGCCAGTCTAGTCTACAGAGTGAGTTTCAGGATAGGCTTCAAAGCTACAGAGAAACCCTGTCTCAAAAAAATAAAAGAAATTTAATACCTGCCTTGCATAGAACTGTTGTAGAAATTATAACTTATGTCTCCCAGCATTCCCCACCCTCTTCTCCCAACTACCTCAAAGCAAGAATATGGTGGAACCTTACATAGTAGGCCCTCCTTAGCTGGTATCTTTAATGCTCTGCATACAGTAGGGATTCATTTTAAGCCATTTGGGAATTATTCAGTAGAACATCACATCTTGTTAAAGCAAGATGAACAAACACTGACCAAAGGCTAAGTTCTTCTAATGTCAGTAGCTGAAGACAGTCCTTTCTTGACTGCTTTTAATGAATTCTGAGTGCCAACAACATGTCAGGCATTATGCTGGCTGACTTTTTGCCGCTCAAGAAGAGTCTCAGGCTCCTGATGTGGACCCTTAAGCAAAGGTAAATATTCCAAGCTAGGAATCCAGACACATTCCCCAAAAGGCTGGTCTCACTCAGGCACAGAAACAACCTTGTTATTTTGTCTACTTCTGGCATCCAGCCAGACTCCCTGTTCCCACTATTCTGCATGCATCACATAATATATTTTCTCCTTGAGGATGTGCCGTTACCCTAAAAGAAAATGGTCTCTCCTTCTCCAAGTCTTACTAATTTTTCATTAATGGACATTATATAACCTTTGTTTTGGTAGTGGTTTTGTTTTGTTAAAATTAAACTAGTTGTTTTTGTTTTTCTGCTTACTCTATTTAGTATCAGTAGCACACAAAGAAGCACCAGACTGGAGACAGTGAGAAGGCTGATGATCCTAGGACCTACATGGTATAAAAAGACAAGCCTATTACCAAAAGCTGCCCTCTGTCCTCTACATATGTGCCATGGCACACATACCATCCCTACATACACAATAAATAAGGATGTAATTTTTAGAGTTGTGACAGATTTCATGTAATTATGCCTTGCCTCCACAGTACTACTGTATACTTCAATGGGCACAGTGCCTAGCACAGTGCTGGAAAAATTGTAACCATTCCACTAATGTCATTGACTAAATGACTGACTCCAAAATAACAAGTACACAATGTGCACAATCCACATCCCTACCCTTCTTAGCTTATGCTAGAGAAACTTCAGTTGCTTCAGCAGAAAATACAATGTAGCGCAGTAAGCAGTTTGGCTCCATATTCTGGGAGCTGGCAATTATGTTAGATTTGCCCTTTACATAATTACAGAAAGAAGTCCCTAATAAATCAAAATAGGTGTGCATACAGCCATTCGTGGAAGATAAGGTTTAGTACTCCTACTCTGTTTCTTTTAAGAGAGCTGACTGGGATGCCAATCCATGTATAGAGAGGTCTTCCTTCCATGAACTCTTATTTCCCCGACCCTGGTGTAAATGGCCATCTGGAATGCCCATTCAAAGAATTTGGAGGTAGAAGTTCAATCACTATCAAAACCAAACCAATCAATCAACCAACCAAAAAAATGTAAATGGGCAGTCAAGGTGTTGTACAAAAACATAAATCTAGTTAAAAACATATATTTTCCTTGATGTACATCTATTCATACATGGAATTCTTCAGTCTCTTATTGAGGTGGTTCAAAACAATACACTCAAAGAGGCCGCACAATAAGCTAAACAAAATATCCCTCGCGACTCTAGGTCTTTCTCTTTTTTTTTAAATTTCACTGTAATTAGTCCCCTGGGACATTCTCTCATCTCAACAACCAGTCCTACCTCTATATTTCAGTCAAAAGGCGAAGAGAATCAACAATTCTATATCCTTATGCCTCTCTAATCCAATCTACACCCCCTTTCAAGGCTAAAATAAATCAGTACAGCAGTACAGCAATTGACTCACACCACCAGGGCTGATCCTATCTCTGTCACCAGAGCAAAATCTCCCAAGATGATGCAAGGAACCAAATACGTGGGTCCTAGATATTTCAAATAAAAGCACAACATCACTAGGACTGAAGGACGATGGGTAGAAGAGGAGGAGGAAGGTAGAACAGAGGACAGCAGCTGCTTACCTCCTGAGGGAGTCTTCCTCAGAGCTTTCTTCGGGCATATCTTGATGTAAGGCCTCCTGTGATACAGTTCCAGATCTGCTGGATTGGGTATAGATTCGTTCCCAGTGGCCTGTCTCCTGGTTAAAGGCCACCCCCACAGTCCTCTCCTCTTGTGGACTAGCTGAGCTGCTCAACTCCAGCCTGCTGGAGCTAGGTGTTTGGCCCTCAGTCCGCTCAAGAGGTGGCAACTGGTTGCCACTTGGTGGCATGCCCTCAAAGGTGGTAGAGACGTGCCAGGAAGAGTTAGCCTCTCCAGATGAGTAGTTAGGTGTGGTTCTTTCCCAGCGCAAGGTATCATTGTTGAAGGTCAGAAGATTATGGCAAGCACGGCAGCGATTAAGATGGCCCCGAGACAGGTTGGAGTTGTTCTCACTGCTGTGTGGTGTGGGCTGATGGGAAGGACCTGGCCTCTCAGATTCAATGTTATTATTGAGCATTTCCTGGGCCTGTTGGGTCTGGGGAGCTTCCCCACTCAGGCTCTGATCCAGCTCCTGCAGCCTGTCATACTCCAAAAAGAAGCGTCTCAGATCACACTGAAGCTCATGGCGAATGTTGCCGGAGTTGTTTTGGCTAGAACCATTCCCTCCATCTGACTCAGTAGCCAGCCCTGATGATGGAAAACCCCTTCCTTCTGTGGCTGAAGTGTACACAGATGCCTGAGAGCCGCCTTCCTGCTGTCTCAGCACAGACAGCAAACTCACTGAAGAGGCACTGGTCCTGGGCGGGGGCATAGATTCTACCTCAGAGCGTGAGTTCAGAGTGAGTACTGTCCGGGTCCATTCAGAACCTGTCAGCCCAGGGGCTAGTTCTCTGTGATACCTAGAAGGGTGGCTAGACAAAGGGCCCCCCAAAGAGCGACGGGTAGGACCCAGACTGAGGTTGCGGAGCGTGTTGCCCGCAGTGCTGCTCTGGACTGTACTGAAGGCAGACGGCCGGTTCAGGAGGCCCTGGTCCTGCTGTGTTGACGAAGCCTGCTCCGGGGGATGGAAGGGCTCGGTCTGTACAAAAGAAAAGGAAGGGGTAGTAGCTCTGGCAGAAGCAGGGGGCACACTGTCCTGGTGTGGCAAGAGGGAAGGAACTCGAGTGCCAGCACAGCGACTGCAAAGGCACAGGATCCCAGGGTGCTGGCAGCACTCAACTGTGGTGGGGTAACTGACCCGCTGTCGGAGCCTGATGTAAGCGGAAGTCCTGGGACGCTCCGTGGAGGGCTGAGGGGGAGGCGGTGGGGGTGAGGGGGTAGCAGAATCTTGTACTGTGCTTTGCTCTCCCACCTGGATGCCAGAGGAGCGGGAGGACAGCATATGCAGGAAATTGTGAAGGAGAGGTGTCCGGCGAACTGGCTGTGATTGCAGGAGGGCACGCTGGCGGTAGTGAGATAATTCTGTTCCATCTATAGGAATTTCTGGTTCATCGTCACCCTGGAACGTGGACCAGCAGGAGGAGAGGGTAGAAAAGAACAATTAGGTAGAACCTCCAAACAAATCAAGACAAGCTTAAAACTGACTGATCATCATCCAAGGAGAAGAATCACCTTCATTGATTAGCAAAAACTCTCTCCCTATGAGGTCCTGAAAACTAATCGACTTCAGACTAAAAACCATCATATGGTATTAAATTATTCATTTCTAATAGGCAACATATCTGAATGAATACAATTGGCATAATAATTATTTTATAAAAGTCATCTCTGTGGCACAGAAGCAGTGAGGAAAACAAAACACCAACCAGCCAGAGGCACATGAGTGACAAGCATGATGAAGACAAGTTCTTTCATTCTTTTTTTTTTAAGATTGATTGATTGATTGATTGATTGATTGATTTATTATGTACACAGTGATCAGCCTCCATGTATGCCCGCAGGCCAGAAGAGGGCACCAGCTCTCATTACAGATGGTTGTGAGCCACCATGTGGTTGCTGGGAATTGAACTCAGGACCTTTGGAAGAGCAGTCAGTGCTCTTAACCTCTGAGCCATCTCTCCAGCCCCTCATTCTTTTTTTTTAAAGATTTTTATTTTATTTTACTATGAGATTTTGCCTGCATGTATTCATTTGTGCCACATACATGTCTGGTACCGCAGAGATCGGAAGAGAGTCAGCTATCGTAGAGCTGGAGTCACAGACAGCTGTGAACTACTGCGTGCCTGCGTGCGTGCGTGCTAGGAATCAAACCAGGGTGCCCTGAAAGCAACAGTGCAGAGCCAGTTCTCCAGCCTCTCCTTACCTTTTGTTTTGTTTTTTGTTTGTTTGTTTGTTTTTGAGATTTACTTTTAGGAGCTGGAGGGATGGCTCAGAGGTTAAGAACATTGTTGCTTTGGCAGAGGACTGGTTCCCAGCATCCACATGGTGGTTCACAACTGGCTTAATTCCAGTTCTAGGAGATCTAATGTCCTCTTCTAGCCTCTGTGGTCACTTCACACACAGTACACAGACACACATTCAAGCAAATTACCCACACAATATTTAGACACATTATGGCTAGTTGGTTGGTTGGTCTTGTATGTGTATGTGGGTCTCTGTACACATCTGACCAGAAAAGGGCATTGGATCCCTCGGAGCTAAAGTTATGGACAGTTGTAATTAGCCCAACATGGGGACTGAGAATGGAGCCCAGGTCCTTTTCAATAGCAGTATGCTGCTCTTAACAACTGAGGCATTTCTCCAACTCTGACAAGGTTTACTTCTCAAGATACAGTCAAAAGGATTAGAAAACTGATTCTCCTGTCAAAACTATGTAACTTTTGACGATATCATTAGAAAATAACTAAAATCTCAATGGAAAAACTACTGAAGTATTAAGAATTAAATTATAACCAGAATTATATTTTAATAATAATAAATATAATATCTAATAGACGTATACTACTAAAAAAAGAATAATAGTATCAGAATTACAGCTCTATTTTAGAAAATAACTTCAGTTCAGAGAGAGTTAGAACTGCTGGATTCTTACCTGCTGATTAGAAGGGTTAACGATTGCTGTCAGTAAGTAGTGTCCAAGTGGATCAAATCTAACCAGACTGAAATCACAGAAGAAAAGCAGAGAAAAACAAATCATGTTAACTGAGAAATGGCGTCAGACAACCCAGTTCATGCTTTCAAAACTTTCTTCCCTCTCTGTCTCTGTCTCTCTCTCCTGGAGACAGTCTATGTAGCCCAAGTCACATTCAAACTCACAAATGTTCTTGCCTCAGATTCCTGTTTTAAAGACATTAAAATAAGGCTTACATTGCTTCCTAATGTAAAGAAATATGTATTAATAAAGAGATTTCACTCTCCTTTTTTAATTTACTATTGAATTTTATTTTATGTGCATTGGTGTTTTGCCTGCATGTATGTATTTTTGAGGGTGTCAGCTCCCCTGGAACTGGAGTTACAGACAATTGTGAGCTGCCACGTGGGTGTTGTGAATTGAATGTTGAGTCCTCTGGAAGTGTTCTTAACCGCTGAGTCATCTCTCCAGCCCCCCACATTCTTTCTTTTTTTGAGACAGGGTCTTATATATCCCATGCTAGCTTACAAATCAACACACAGTCGTAGATGACCTTGAACTTTTGATCCTCCTGCCTCTATCCACCCAGTGGGATTACAGGTGTGCACCAACACACTCACTTTACGTGGTACTACGGATCAAATTCTGAACTTCACTGCAATACAAGTCTATACCAACTGAGCTACATCTTCAGGCCATGATTTCAGTTTTGAAAATCACCCAGGTTTGCATCACACTAAGCAGCTACATTAAATATGCATCTGTTCAACAGGTAAGAGCCCATTTAAGTGGTAGGTCAGAATGCTGTCACACAGATTCAGGTCTCCCTTCACTCACCTGTCACACTGGCAAAAAAATTTAGCACCCAGAGACAATAAAGTATCAGTATCAAGTGATATGGCTGAAATCCAGAAAAAGCCTATATCCAGCCATAAAACTGTTAAAAAAAAATACCCAAAGAAAACAATGTATCCAATCTAATTTAGGCAATACATGTCTTGTTTTTGTGGCATTGAGAACTGAATCTAAGGTCATATATGTAATAGGCAAGAGCTGACAATCTCATTACATCCCAAGCTCAATTACCGTTTTGGTATTTTGGGTTTTGTTTGGTTTTTTTTTTTTTTTTTTTGCTTGTTTGTTACTATTTTTTCAAGACAGGGTCTCACTATGTAACTTTGACTATCCTGAAACTTGCTATGTAGACCAGGCTGGCCTTGAACTCACAGAGATCACCTGCCTTTGCCACCTAAGTTCTGGGATTAAAAGTATACATCACTACAGCCAGACTGGTATTTTAATTTTTAAGACAGGGACAGGGTCTTGCTAACTAATTCAGGAAGGCGTGAGACTCCCTGTGTAGCCCAGGTTGGCTATGAACTCAAGATATACCTATCTTAAATATCAGAATCCTGAGATTACAGATATGTGCCACCATACCCGCAGCCACCAAGTATGCTTTGATCTCAAAAGCTAAATAAGTATAGTTACAGATTTGATACATTTATATCTCTATTTTGCAATTTGATAAATATAAACAGCCAACAGTGAGCAAGCAGCCAGCAAGCTATCTTAAATCATCCATATATTTTTGAAAGTCTTTCCAAAAGGTAATCCCAAATGCAGACAGCTCTGAACCTAAGTAAGATTCTACCTAATAACCCTGATTTGTAGAGACCACAAGATGAGGCCAATAAAGGGCAGGCAAGAAACAAAATGAACTGTTTCTGGGAGTGGTGATAACAAACCACCCTAAAAAGGACTAATGAGTTCCCTAAGTGAGGATAAACAACCTGTCTCCTGAAATGACAGCAGCTGTAATGTTCTTACATTACACTTACCGCACACGCTCCATCTCACTAGCTGTCTTCACTACAGCAAAGGGCTCCCGCCGACTCCAGTCCCAGAAGTGGATCTCATTGGCAGTGGCAATCAGTAGAAGCTGAGCCGTAGGATGGAAGGCCAAGGATGCTATGGCATTGTTGCTATCTGTGAACCAGCTTTCACTGCCACCCTGCAAATGAACCAGTCCCAAATATTCTCAGATAAACTGCCAATAGACGAAGAATCCACTTCAAGAAAATTACATTGAAGAGTTAAGTGTGATGGCTCACAACTATAATCCCACCCCTCGGGAAACTAAGGCAAGAAGACTTCCACAAATTATGAGACCAGCCTGTTCTACATAGTGAGTTCCAGGCCAGCCTAGACTATATAGTGACACCTTGTCTCAAAAAAAAAAAAAAAAAAAAAAAGGGGAGAAAGGGAGAGAGAGAGGGAGGGAGGGAGGGAGGGAGGGAGGGAGGGAGGGAGGGAGGGAGGGAGGGAAAAAGGAAAAAGTCCTATATGGAGTCACACAGCTCAGGGGTAGGCCACATGCTTTACATGGATGAGCCCCGGGTTTGAGTCCCGAGGGTCTCTCCACTTGCAGCTACTGTCTTTATCAGAGCACAGTGGTGCAGTGGCGCACGACTTTAATCCCAGCACTCAGGAGGCAGATGCATGTGGATCTTGGTACGTTTGAGGGTATACATAGTAAGTATCAGACCATCCAGGAATAAATAGCAAGACCATTTAAGACAAAATAGTTTTCATAGGGTTTATTTTAAACATGTCCTCTATAAATTAATGTATAAGAACAGCAATGTATCAGTGCCAATAATTTAAGAAAAATATTACTGTCTTCAAGTCAATTACAAGGCCTCCACTCAATTCTTGTTTCTGACACCTGTGAAAAGTCCAGCTTGGTACAAACAGTTCAGAGCAACTCACTAGCCAATCATTGAGACAAGCAGCATCTTGCTTTGATGAGCATGAACAGAGTGATCTAAGACAGTGGAAGTCCATACTGAACTCATTTTAGAGCCTCCTTCCAAACAATGTTAAATAGAACAGATAGAAGAAAACTTTAGTATATCTACTTTATAGTGGAGAAGTATGAACTAGCAATGTCCATCTATCAAGTGAGCAGTAACTATCATAGACTCAGATTAAGTCCCAAGAGGGTGGTTAGTTTCTCAACCAGAAATAAGAATACAAAGGCAAATAAGCCTCTGTGTTTAAAATACCAAAGAAAAAAAGCAGCCTAAAAAAATACTTACATGTAAATCCCAAATCCTAACTTCCCCATCTAGGCAACCAGAAGCAATAAGGCCTGAGATGGTAGGATGAAAAGTGACACACCATGGAGTACGGCGGTGTCCAATCAGAGAGTGGACACACTTGCCAGTCTTAACCTCTGTAATATAGATGTTATGGTTCACATGTGTGGATGCCAAGAGAGTCCTAGAGAGTCAAAATGGAGACATAATAAGAAACATGTGGCAGGCAGGGAAACAAATTTTACCAGTTTTAGACAACAAAAACTGACACTATTTCCTAACTACAAATAAAAGACATTAAGATATGCCTGTTAGGCAATTTGTCTATACACAACAGAAACATTCTGAGTTCTAAAGTCTTCTAGTTCTGACACAGTGCTCCCGTTCATACACAAATATATGTATACACGCATATATACACATCTTCATATATTCATCCAGTGCTTCAGAGAATCTCTAGGAATTAATCTGATGATCAAGCTAAGTCAAGAGTACAGAAAGCTTAAGCTAAATATTAGGTACCTGTCTGGGCTGAAGGCCAGTAAGAAGGTCGAGCGTGGACTATCAGGCAGATCTACTCTCTGGGAGAAAATAAATAAATAAATAAATAAATAGACAGACAGACAGACAGATAGCATGATTTATAAAGTAGGGCTTACTCTAACAGAAGCCATTCTAGATTTAGTACAGACTAAAACTATAAAGACAATAATCAAGTTATAAATCAAGATAAATCTAAATTCAGAAAAAATGTCTACTCTACAGGAAAAAATATTTCTAGTCTTAGCTTTCACATTATAAACCAATTCCCCAAACTAGCTATATCAAATCTCATAAAGAAGATAAATTACATTCTCACTCTCTGCCATAATCTACTCTAAGATTATGTCCACCTTATTGTCACCCCCACAGACCCCATGTCAAAGCCATTTTCTTACCTTGCCTTCCCATTTCATCCACCGCGTCTTATCTTCTACCAGCTCCTGCAGAAGCCGCTGAGCACCCATGGCACGAGTGCCCCTTTCTCGGCCCCAGAGGATCCGAACAGCATTCTTCTCTGGGACAACCTTCATGGTGCTCAGGGGCCACTGTCACACCAGGGATCAGAACTGAAGGAGCAAATAATAGCTCCACACACAGAAGCAGCTAAAATGAGGCCATTCAGGTCCTTGTCAGCTGTCTTCATGGAAATCTAAGGAATGAAGAACAATGCCAAATAATGCCTACAATTTCCATGCAAACACAAGTCTAGCTCAAAAGAGAAAGTGTCCTTTCCTATTTAACTATGGCTACCAACAAAGGGACTTTTGAAGTTTCTCTTTCAAAAATATTTCATCTTGTCATATTCCTTCTATAGCCCTACTTTACATATGAAAAACTGAACATTTCCATCAAAATTATTCAGTTCTTAGTCTTTTTTAAAAGATTTATTTATTATGTATACAGTATTCTCAGTATTCTATCTGCATTTATGCCTGTAGGCCAGAAGAGGACACCAGATCTCTCATTACAGATGGTTGTGAGCCACCATGTGGTTGCTGGGAATTGAACTCAGGGTCTCTGGAAGAGCAGCCAGTATTCTTAACCACTAAGCCATCTCTCCAGTCCCAGTTCTTAGTCAGAAAAATTTTGCTCTTAATAAAAATGACTAAGAACTCTGATTGAAAACAAAAGGTGGGGTTATATGGCCTAGTGGTACAGGCCCTGGGCTCAATCCCTATTACCACAGAAAATAAACACCTAGGGAGCTAGGGATATGGCTCAGTGGGTAAAGGACTTACCATCCAAGCATTAGTTGGGATCTCCAGAGCCCAAGTACAAAGCCAGGCACAGCAGTATACAGCCTGCAGCACTGAGAAGTAGAGACAAGAAAATTCCTGGAATGTACTGGCTGGCTAGCCTAGTAGAGTCATTGAACTCCAGATTCAATGAGAGGCCCTGTCTCAAAAAATTAGGTGGAGAGCAACTGAAAACAATGCCTAGTATCTATCTCTAGTTTGAATGAGAGTAGGCCCCACAGGCTCATATATTTGAATGCATGGTCCCTAGACAGTAAAACTATTTTGGAAAGGACGAGGAGGTGCAGCCTTATTGAAGCAGATGTGTCACTGTAGTGAGCACTGAGTTCTCAAAAGCCAAGTCTAGGCTGGGGTGTACATGTGCTTCTCTCTCTCTCTCTCTGTCTCACGCTTGTAAACCAGATGTAAACTCTGCCTGGTGACATGCTCCCCGCCCCCAACCAAATGCTTTTTTTTATATGTTGCTGTGGTCATGTGTCTCTTCACAGCAATAGAACAGAGCCTAAGATAAATGCAAATGTGTACACATACACATACCACATATATACAATAAACAAACATAAATAATTAGGCTGGGCATGTGGCTCAGTGGTAGAGCTCCTGTTTAGCATGAGACCCTGTATTCAATTTCTAGCACTATTAAAAAAAATCAGTAATTCTTTAAAATACTTTGGAAATTCACAGCAGAGTGACTTAGACAAAAATTCTGCAGAAGGGCTGGGGGGGGGGGGCTACAGCTCAATAGTAGAATGGTGGTCTAGCATTTCTAAAGCCCTTGATTTTGTCTTTAGCATTGAAGGTGAGGAGGGAGAAAGAGGGAGGGGGACAGATTAAAAAACACAATGGTTGTCTGAGTGGTAACAATACAACATTTTTAAAGACAAAATTCATATAGTTCAGGCTGCCCTCAAACTATGCATCTTAAACTTCTTATCCTCCTGCCTCCACTTTCATAGGGCTGGGATTACAATCTGTCACCATGCCTAGTTTATGTGGTGCTGGGAAATGAACCCAAGGCTTCTTTCTTTCATCCTAGGTAAGCATTCTACCAACCAAGTTATATCGCCATACCTGTGGCTTGATAATTTTAAGAGGTGATCTACTTCAGTTTCTGTTGTTCCAGTTTTTTAAGACATGTTTTCTCTGCATAACAGCCTGAGCTCTCCTGGAACTCACTTTGTAGACCAGGCTAGCTTCAAACTCAGAGACGCCTGTCTCTGTCTCCTGAGTGCTGGGATTAAAGGCATGCGCCAAACTGGCCTCCTCTTCCTACTGATACTGGGATTTCAGACATAAGGCCCTATTGCCTGGCTTCTTTTTGCTTTTTAAATTTCAAAAGTAGTAACTCTCAGAGTGGGTCATAGTTGCACAAGCCTATAATCAGAGCACTTTGTGAATCTGAGACAAGATGATCAAGGCTTTGAAGCCCAATCAGGAACTTTTCATGGAAAGTTCCAAGACATCCTGAGCTGCAGAGCAAAGCCTTGTCTTAAAATAAAAGGAGAGAAAGGTGGCAAGATAGCTCAGCAGGTAAAGGTACTTGCCACAGAGTTTGATCACCATAACCATTGTAAAAGGTAGAAGGAAAAAAAAACACCTCACAAAGTTGTTCTGACTTACACACACACACACACACACGCACGCACGCACAAAATAAAAACTCTGAAAGTAAAATAAAACAAAGGAAGAAGTAACTGCTTATTATAAGAGTCAAATAATAACTTCCTCCTTCCATTTCTCAAAAAGCTGAAATCTAAAGAGCACACAATCAGATGCATCCAAATACAGACATAAGGAAAATATTTACAGCTTGTGCTGAAGGCGTTTTCTTCCTCTAATAATGGATAAGGTCAGAAAGATTCCAGAGTAAGGCAAGCCCCAATTTCCTAAGCCCATATAGTCAGACAGACAAGATGATATCAAGGCTTTGAAGCCAGACCAGGCTACAAGACAAGTTCCAAAATATCCTAAGCTGCAAAGCAAGGCCGTGTCTTAAAATAATAAATAATAAAATAATAAAATAGGTGGCAAGATAGCTCAGCAAGTAACAGTACACTACAAAGTGTCAAAGACAAAACTCTGATTCATTCTCATGTTGTAATTCTTACCGCGCTTTGTTTTGTTTGCTTTGCTGTGTTTGGGTGTTGAGGCTTGAATTCAGGACCCTGAGTTTGTTTAGCAAGCACTGTACCACCACAACACACACCAGCCTCTCATCACCAACTAGTAAACCGCAAAAATACATGCACAGTAAAAATGTTAATACAGATGAGGCCAACCTCCAGAGTAGTCATAGCTAAATAACAGGAGGAAATGATCGCTTTGGTGACTTGTACAAATCAGAGTAGAAACAAAATTTTAGGTGTGAATCCTTTGTTCAAACTAACAAATACTTGAAGTATTTCGTACCTTTTACTACTAACCAAAAAGGTTTGAGAAAAACAGCTCTAATGTTCACCTTAACTCTGTATTGAAACCATAATTATCTTACGTAATATAGAGAGCTTCAGAAGAAACACTTTGAAAATCATTTGACCTAACAATGCAACAAAAAGTACAAGTAAGTCATTTATAATCTCATAACAACTGTAGACACAGTAGCAGCAATCCCCCTTGGTTTGTGTGGGGTGTGCGTAGGAGCACACATCAAGTCACAAGATAACCTGCAGCAGTCAGTTCTCTCTTTTCACCCTGTGGGTTCCAGGAATCATTAGGCAGCAAGCACCTTTACCCCTTGAACAACTTCATTGGCCAGGTCCATTCTTTAAAAAAGTAAAATAAAATAAAGGGGTAGAAATGGTTCAGCAGTTAAGAGCACTGGCTGCTCTTCCAGAGGACCTGGGTTCAATTCCCAGCAACCACATGGCGGCTCACAACTCTGTAACTCCAGTTCCAGGGCTTCTGACATCCTCACACAGACGTACATGCAGGCAAAACAACAATGTTCAAAAAATAAGTTTAAAAAAATCTGCCTTTCTGTTCTCCTATAACTCAAAGGGACAAACAAAGTACAGGTTACAAATATTGTATAATCCAAAGAACCATGCTATAACATTAAGTTCTTACAGGAATCAAAACCAGAATGAGTTCCTACAAATATCACCATCAAGACAACTAAAAAGCTAAACATCAAGTTCACTAAAAAGGGCAGGCAGTGGTAGCAGAGGCAGGCCGATCTGAGTTTGAGGTCAGTCTGCTCTACAGTGAGTTTCAGGACAGCTAAAGCTACATAGAGACACCCTGTCTCTCCCCTCCCACGCCCTGCCAAAAAAAAATTACCAAAAAGCATGTCTATCAATTCCCAGGGAACCTAAACTCAAGAGTTCAAACCAGCAACAATCTCACTGACTAGTGGGCAGAAGTGAAGAGGTATCTAGAACAGTGGCTGTGCCATTGTAAAGTCCCCCAAATAATTGCTTAATCATAAAAAGCCCTATACAAGTAGAAGAGAAAATGACAAGGAAATATATATACAAAAATCAATGCCAACATTCCACCCCATTTACCTAAACACATAAATCTAATCATTCAAAAAGATAAAGTGAGGGGGCAGGGTGGTGGTGGCACACACCTTTAATCCCAGCACTCGGGGGGCAGAGAGGCAGGCGGATCTCTGTGAGTTCGAGGCCAGCCTGGTCTACAAGAGCTAGTTCCAGGACAGGCTCCAAAACCACAGAGAAACCCTGTCTCGAAAAAAAAAAAAAAGAAAAAAAAAAGATAAAGTGAGGGGAATTCCCGTCACAGTTTTCTCTGCCGTTTAACTACTCCACAGAGAATCATCTAAAGTATGCCGCAGCTCACTAGGAACTAAAAGTTACAGGTTCTTCTTGCAATTTGATCATCTAAGCCAATGAAATTCTTCCACCTTCTAGTTAATATTTTTGGTGCTGGGTGGCAGTGGTGCACACCTTTAATTCTAGCTCTCTGTAAGCAGAGATTAGCACATTTCTGTGAATTCAAGGCCAACCTGATCTACAAAGCAAGTTCCAGGATAATCAGGGCTAAAAGAGAATCAGAAACAAAACAAAACACAAGAAACAAGAGGTCAGCCAGGCGGTGGTGGCGCGCGCCTTTAATCCCGGCACTCGGGAGGCAGAGGCAGGCAGATCTCTGTGAGTTCGAGACCAGCCTGGTCTACAAGAGCTAGTTCCAGGACAGGCTCCAAAAACCACAGAGAAACCCTGTCTCGAAAAAACAAAACAAAAACAAAAAAAAATAAAGAAAGAAAGAAACAAGAGGTTAAACTAGCCAACACACCTAATTTCAAGCCAGCCAGAGCTACTCCGTAAGACTCTATTTCAAACCAACCAACAGATACAGAGTAGGGGGGAAAAGACTTTGGGCAAGTCATTTAAAACCTTTGAGACTCAGGGTCCTCCTTCTCTGTAAGATTGTTGTAAGGCTCCAGTTAAGTACAGAGATGTGGAAGTGTTGACGTTCACTGCTGTTACCATTGTCATTATTAGTGAATCCTCCTGAGTTCCCAACAATAAGGCCAAGGAAACCCACAGGTGCCACAATTTCTCAAAATAGCAA
The DNA here is from genome assembly GCF_037038515.1 of Microtus pennsylvanicus. Classification (NCBI taxonomy): domain Eukaryota; kingdom Metazoa; phylum Chordata; class Mammalia; order Rodentia; family Cricetidae; genus Microtus; species Microtus pennsylvanicus. The sequence goes on along the minus strand of NC_134580.1, from coordinate 68,985,675 downwards.
ATTTCTAAGAAACATTTCAAAGGTAGTTAGCAAACAACAAAGCATACTCAGGGAACAAATAAAGTAACTGTTTAGTAGTGAGGTGGTGGTGACACCCACCTTTAATCCCAGCACTTGGGAGCTAAATGCCAGCAATCTACAAAATGACTTAGATTTATTCTAGAACAGCCAGGGCTACACAGAGAAACCTTATATCCAAAAGCCTAAAAAAATAAAGACTGTTATATTTTTGGTTGTGAGCCCAGCCTTTAAGGGTTGAGCCATCTTTCCAGCCCTCAATATCAGTTTGAACACACTGAACCTGATAGAAGAGAAAGTGGGAAGTACTCTACAACACATGGGCACAGGAGACCACTTCCTACGTATAACCCCAGCAGCACAGACATTAAGGGCCTCATTGATAAATGGGACCTCCTGAGACTGAGAAGCTTCTGTAAAGCAAATGACACTGTCACTAAGACAGAAAGGCAACCCACTGACTGGGAGAAGATCTTCACCAACCCCGCAACTGACAAAGGTCTGATCTCCAAAATATATAAAGAACTCAAGAAACTAGACCGTAAAAGGCTAATCAACCCAATTATAAAATGGGGCACTGAACTGAACAGAGAATTCTCAACAGAAGAACTTCAAATGGCCAAAAGACACTTAAGGTCATGCTCAACTTCCTTAGCGATCAGGGAAATGCAAATCAAGACAACTTTAAGATACCATCTTACACCTGTCAGAATGGATAAAATAAAAAACACCAATGATAGCCTTTGCTGGAGAGGTTGTGGAGAAAGGGGTACACTCATCCATTGCTGGTGGGAATGCAAACTTGTACAACCACTCTGGAAAGCAGTGTGGCGGTTTCTCAGGAAATTCGGGATCAACCTACCCCTAGACCCAGCAATACCACTCTTGGGAATATACCCAAGAGAGGCCCTATCATACAACAAAAGTATATGCTCAACTATGTTCATAGCAGCATTGTTTGTAATAGCCAGAACCTGGAAACAGCCTAGATGCCCTTCAATGGAAGAATGGATGAAGAAAGTATGGAATATATACATATTAGAGTACTACTCAGCAGTAAAAAACAAGGACTTCTTGAATTTTGCATGCAAATGGATGGAAATAGAAAACACTATCCTGAGTGAGGTAAGCCAGACCCAAAAAGAGGAACATGGGATGTACTCACTCATATTTGGTTTCTAACCATAAGCAAAGGACATTGAGCCTATAATTCGTGATCCTAGAGAAGCTAAATAAGAAGGTGAACCCAAAGAAAAACATATAGGCATCCTCCTGAATATTAACCTTCATCAGATGATGAAAGGAGACAGAGACCCACATTGGAGCACCGGACAGAAATCTCAAGGTCCAAATCAGGAGCAGAAGGAGAGAGAGCACGAGCAAGGAACTCAGGACCGCCAGGGGTGCACCCACACACTGAGACAATGGGGATGTTCTATCGGGAACCCACCAAGGCCAGCTGGCCTGGGTCTGAAAAAGCCTGGGATAAAACTAGACTTGCTGAACACAGTGGACAATGAGGACTACTGAGAACTCAAGAACAATGGCAATGGGTTTTTGATCCTACTGCACATACTGGCTTTGTGGGAGCCTAGGCAGTTTGGATGCTCACCTTACTAGACCTAGATGGAGGTGGGTGGTCCTTGGACTTCCCACAGGTCAGGGAACCCTGATTGCTCTTTGGGCGGACGAGGGAGGGAGACTTGACCGGGGGACGGGGAGGGAAATGGGAGGCAGTGGCGGGGAGGAGGCAGAAATCTTTAATAAATAAATAAATAAAAAATAAAGACTGTGTGTGTGGCCAAAATGATTAAATGCAACTAAGACTATCTCCACATCCATAAAATAAGGCAAACAGAATTGAAATTAGAAGTATAACATAATAGTAGAAAATATATGCTTAGCACACTAAAAGAACCAGGCTGAATCCATAGCAGCAAACAAAACAAATACTAGAAGCAACAACTGTACCTACAACCTAATACTTTAGACACAAACACACACACACAAATCTGTCTTTAGAAAAGCTGAGTGTGGTGGTGCATCCCTTTAATGCCAGAACGTGGGAGGCAGAGGCAGAGAGTTCTAGGCCAAGCAGGGCTACACCATGTCTCAAGAGACCCTTTAGAAAATTAATTAATATATTTTTTTAACATTTTAAAGTATGTCTTTGTGTATCGCAGGAGCATGGACAAAGTAAGTGCAGTTGCCAGTGACGTCCAGAAGAGGACACCGAATCCTCTGTGGGTAGAGTTTGCTTGGAGCTGAAGGAGGAGGTCATCCTGTGAGCACGCAGGTGCTCAGAACTGAGATCAGGTCATATACAAGAGCAGTATGACTGCTGAGCCATCTGACAAGCTGATCTTCTCTTATAGCATTTGGAGACTGTGATTACAAAAATTAAAACCCCTTCAGTTGTTTTCGAACAACTCCCCCCAGCTCCTAAAGTAGCCAAGAATGACTACGAACTTCTGATCCTCCTGCCTCTACCTCCCCAATGTATCAGCACACAGTTTTCAGTGCTAGAAATTAAACCTAGGGTGAGTTTCACACATGTTAGGCAATCACTCTACTAATTGAGTTGCAGGACCCCAGCCCCCTGCTTAGCTGCTAATAGAGTTCAATTTCCTCATTTATTTAACTCTTAATGTGTCTGCCACCTGAATGTGTACGTGAAGACAAAAATCTAAGAATAAAATCACCATGAAATACTGGCACATATTCAGTAATATATAGGTTTTAATCCAAGATTTAACTCTTGGGGAAAAAAATTATAATCTGGGGCAGGTGACATGGCTCAGCAAATAGTAGCACTCCTGCCAAGTCTGACAGCCTGAGTTCAAGCCCTAGAGCCAACACACAAAGGCTGTCCTCTGGCCTCTACAAATGTGATATAGCATCTGCATGTGCAAGCATATACACAATGCATAAAATAAATTTTAAAATAAATGTAATAAAATTATAAATCTAGACTGGAGACACGGTTCAGTGCTCAAGAGTACCAGCTGCTCTTCCAGAGGACCTGGGTTCAATTACTAGCACCTACAAGGCAGTTCACAACTGTCTGCAATTCCAGTTCCCGGGGATCCAATACCGACATCATCAGGCACAAGGTACACATAAGATGCACCAACATATATGAAAACAAAATATTCATACATATAAAATTAAAATTTTTTAATATACATAAGTAATTAAAACCCCTAAAGCCAGCTGGCCAGTGGCAGTCCATGCCTTTAATCCCAGCACTTGTGAGGCAGAGGTAGGCAAAAATCTCTGAGTTCAAGGCCAGCCTGATCTACAGAACAAGTTTCAGGACAGCCATAGCTATACAGAGAAATCCTGTGTTGAAAAACAAAAGCAAAAAACCCTAGAGCCAGGCATGATGGATAGCACACATCAGTAATTACAGAACTCGAGAGACAGAGGCTGACAGACTGAAAGTCCTTAAGACTAAAGAAGATCTGACCATGAAAGAAAGAAAGAAAGAAGGGAGGGAGGGAGGGAGGGAGGGAGGGAGGGAGGGAGGGAGGGAGGGAGGGAGGCTGAAAGGGGGTAAAGCGATGACTCTGAAGCTAAGAGCACTTTCAGAGAATCATCTTCAGTTCTGAGCACACATATGGGGATTCTCACAACTGCTTATAACTCAAACTGTAGGGCATTGCTTCTCAACCTTCCTAAAGATGGTACCCCAAACCATAAGATTATTTTCATCGCTACTTCATAACTGTAACTTTGCTAGCTACTGTTATAAACTAATGTTTTCCAAGGTCTTAGGCAAACCTTGTAAAAAGCATTGTTCAACCCCCCCACCCCCGCAAAGGGTCAAGACTCACAGGTTGAGAACTACTGCTCCAGGTACTCTGATGTCTTCTGGTTTCATTGTTGTGCACGTGCGCGCACGAGTGCACACACACACACAACAAATGCTCACAGACATAACATACAAATAATAATAAAATAATCATAAATCTTTTTATTTTAAATCTTGAGCTGGTTAGCTAGCTCAGTGGCTCAATAACTGTCTAGACTTCATGAAGCGGTGGGTTGATGTCCAGTACCATCAGAAGAAAGATATATTTAAAAAATTCTTTAAATAATTCTAAGATCACTTGCATAACTAAAGTTCTCCCAACAACTGGAAAATTAACTACAAAATGTCAAGTCTTTAATTAGAGGCCTAAAAGTGGCCTAGTGCTTTACAGAAACACCATGTGGGTGGAGTTTCTACACAGAAGCTTTTCTATAATTGGAAGCTTTGTTTTCATCAGCAGGACCTTACTACAAGGCACACTATAGGACAATTCAAACAACACTATATAGAACCAAAATCTAAAAAGCACCAAACCCCTCATTATCATATCTGTCTCTTGTCAGTCTTTTACACTAGACTAAATTTAGGGACGAAACAGAATTTTGGGAAACAAAACAATTCAAAACTATAAACAAGTAAACAAGTAGCCAATTCTGAAGGCAAACTCACCCAGAAGTAGGAGAACTATTATCACAAACCGTGTTTCTACTGAAAGATATTTTAGGAGACAAAGTACTAACTGTGATTGAATCTAGATGGACAAGTTACATGCAATGTCACTTGAGTCATAATTTCTAAGCTAGAAACAGTATTGTATAGCCATATAGATGACAGACAGACAAACACATCCATGATCATAGTAGCTGATTAAATCCCAGTTCTAAGCGTTGGGCGTGTGGTTAGCTCAATGCTATTAAACTTTCCTGCTGCACAGGAAGTCAGCACTGACAAAAGGAGGAGAAAAGCAGCCCTTTAATCCCAGCAGTTGGGAGGCAAGGCAGACACAGGCGGATTTCTGTGAGTTCGAGGTCAGCCTGATCTACAAGGCATTCCAAGACAGCCAGAGTTGTTACACAGAGAAATTCTAGGATACTTGGGAAGTAGGATCATAAGAATCAGGAGTTTAAGGTCATCTTCAGCTACAACAATGAGGTTGAGATCAGCCTGTGGACTCCCTGCCTCAGAAAAACTAGCCCTACTCCATTTCTCCATCATTTATTTCCTCCTTGTCATTATGCTGCACAAGCTAGTCTGATTTGCAATCCTCCAGCCTCAGTTTCATCAGTGTTCAAGTGTCAATGTGTACCACCACATCCTATCCCATTATTTTCTTAGCATACTAAAGTTTCTGATTTCTCAGAATATTACTTAACTGTAATAAGGTATAAGGTAACTGTACATTAGTTTCCTCATTCATAAAAATGCAACTATTAGCAACAGTATACATTATAAAGTTGCTATCAGGGTTTAAAGATTTACCATGTAAAAACTGATCACTATTGCATACTTCTAATGTTTGAGGTAGAACAACAGCCCCATTCCATAATGAAAAATAAAGCATAAATCTTTTTTTTGGTTTTTCAAGACAGTACTTCTCAGTAGCTATGAGCCAGTCCTGGAACTCAATCTGTTGACCAGGCTAGTCTCGAACTCAGAGATTCACCTGCCTCTGCCTCCTGAGTACTGAAATTAAAGGTGTGCGCCACCACCGCCCAGCTAAAGCATAAATCTTAATGTGTGTAACAAAATTATTTTAGATCACAAGGTCCTGTAAAGCAAATTAAATTTAAAACAAACTCTAAGCTAGGTATGGCCTCTCGTCCCTGTCATCCTAGCACTAAGGAGACAGAGCCCACTAGCTAGAGGATGGCCTAGCAACACAGAGGGCTCCAGGCCAGTTTGGGTTATAGAGTAACTCTGTTTCAAAACGAAACAAACATTTCAGGGGCAGAGGCAGAGGCAGAAGCAGGTGTATCTCTGTGAGTTTGAGGCCAGCCTTGTTTACATAGTGAGTTCCAGGAAAGCGAGGGCTACAGAGTGAGACCCTGTTTCAAAAAAAGAAAAAGAAAAAAAACACAACAGGCTTCTCTGAGTTCTTATTCAAAAAAAGTAATTCTTCCTGCCTTTTTTAAGATTTTTTTAAAATTTACTTCATTTGTATCTGTATGCAAAATTGTTAGCAGACTTGCCCTGAAACTCTAGACATTCTCCCTTACTCTACAGACCCCTCCCTCAATACAGCTCCTTACAGCCCTCTCCTGCCCAGTTTCCTGGATCCTAATTCAAAAAGCATGACTCTCCACCTCCTCCTCCTCCTCCTCCCCCCCCCCCCCCCCCGCTCCTCTTCCTCCTCCTCCTCTTCTTCCTCTTCCTTTTTTTCTTCTCTATTTGCCTCCTCTTGAATGCTGCTGGGGTTTATAGCTGGTCTCCCCACTTAATAAAAGATCTTCCACATGGTCTAGCAATAGGGTTCATGGATTCAACCAGACGGCCTAAATTCAACTCCCAGGAGTAGGATTTTTTCTAGGTGTGGGGGCATATTATCTAATCTCAGCATTCACTCATGAGGCAGAGGTGAGGAGATTTCTGTGAATCTGGGACCAACCCAGTCTCCACGTCAAGCTCCTGGCTGGGACTGAGGGGTTATCAAACTAACAAAACAGTCCTCAAAGTGCTGGAAAGATGGCTTAGTGGCTAAGAGCACTGACTGTTCTTCTAGAGGACCAGGTTGGGTTCCCAGCACCCACATGGCAGCTCACAACCATCTGTAATTCTAATTCCAGGAGATCCAATAGTCTCTTCTGATTACCACAAGCACCATGCATGAATGTGGAACACATACATAGAGATGGGCAAAATCCTTCATACACATAAAATAACTTTTAAATGATCCTCAAGCATGAACATGGTATATATTCAAACAGATAGACAAAAACCCCTCATACACATAAAATAATTTTTAAATGGTTCTCAAGCATCAAATAAATGAACAAATAAAATCCTACAAAAAAGCATCTACTGCAGTATGCTCAAAACCATTTCAGATTAAACACTTTATCAGTGTCATCTTTTCTCTTTTGACATATTAAAATTCATATTACCATATATTAAGAAATGAAAACTTGTCGAGCAATGGTGGCACACACCTTTAATCCCAGCACTCAGGAGGCAGAGGCAGGAGGATCTCTGTGAGTTCGAGACCCACTTGTCCTACAGAGCAAGTTTCAGGACAAGCTCCAAAAGCTACACAGGGAACCCCTGTCTTGAAAAACCACAAAAAGAAAAAAGAAATGAAAACTTTAAAGTAGAAGATTATCTTTCTAACCATGTGAATTGATAATGAAAAAATAAAGAATTCATAAAACATAAAATGTGCAGTTTGTAAAATTACTTGAAAATGTTTTTTTTTTCAGAGACTAAGGTAGATAATAGTTGTTTAAGAAGACGGCTACACAAATTTAAAGAATCTTAAACAATAAATAAAGTTCAATAAAGGATATCTACTCAGTAAGTAGCAGCACACACATCTATATTAGTATGTCAGCTACATAAAGTACTATGAAAACAAACAAGAGTATTCTTCATATTCTTAATCCAAAATATTCTGCATTTACTGTCTACATGCCTCAAATAGATATTACCTCAAATAATATGAGGTAATAGTTACAGTTAACAGCTAACATTTTTATGTGCCAGGCTCTGACCTTAGCACTTTGCATAGCAATTTTCAGAAGTAAGGCCTGTGTAGCTCAGGTTGACTTTCAGATTAGAATCCTCCTGGCTCTCTGTTTTATACACTTCAATTGTAAGCACATTTGTAAACTCACAAAGGAACTTCTTAATAATCTCATAGCCCACCTAAATGTGAAATGCAAAAATTCATTCCTAGAGTAGAAAGTTCCTAATTTGAACCCAGAAAACCTGATAAGTCACTAAGTCATTGTCTTCAAACAAACAAAACCTTAAGCCTGGTCTACACAGTGAGTTCCAGGACTGAGGCTACACAGAGAAACCCTGTATTAAAAAAAAAAAAAATTGACCCCAGTAAGTCTGACACCAAAGTCTACATACCTAATTACCACAGGAAGACAGTCACCTACAACTGTGTCCAAGTTCACGTGCTAGCCTGACACTCCATATATTATACTAACCATGTTCCACTCACTTTATGTTTTATCAACTGCTAATCTGTACGCTTTATATTTTTAGTGTTCATTTCCTCAGAGGTCAAGAAACCATGGGGCTTGGAAAGTGACTCAGTTTGCAGAGTGCCTGCCATGCAAGCTATGAGGACTTGAGTTAGAGCCTCCCAGCACCCATTTATAAAAGCGCACGGTAGTATACACTGGTATTCCCAGTACTGGGGATTGGTTGCGATGGAGATGGGGCAAAGACTGGAGAATTCCAGGGGCTTACTGGCTAGCTAGTCTAGACCAATTGGTGACTTCCAGGTTTAATGGGAAACCCTGTCTCAAGAAAGTGAAGGAAGATAACACCCAACATTTATCTCTGATCTCCATGCACAAACCCACATGAACACTACACATATACACACACACAAAGAAAACAGAAGCAAAAGAAAAGCAGACAATTAAAATTAAAGAATGGCCGGATGGTGGTGGGGAATGCTTTTTAGTCCCTGCATTTGGGAGGCAGAGGCAGGCAATCTCAGAGTTCTAAGTTTGAGGCCAGCCTGGTCTACAAAATGAGTACCAGAACAGCCAGAACTACTCAAAGAAACCCTGTCTTCAAAATCAAAACAGGGGGGGAAAAAGCCGGGTGGTGGGGGGTGCACTCGGGAGGCAAAGGCAGGCAGATGATTGAGTTCGAGGTCAGCCTGGTCTACAGAGCGAGTTCCAGGACAGTGAAACCCTGTCTCAGAAAAAAAAAATTAAGAATGATGCTAGACAGCCCACACGTCATCATGACAAGCCCAGCCTGAGCTATATTTATGAACAAAACAAGGTTTGGTCTCAAAAAGACAGAAAATAAAACAAATTATGCTGAGAAAAAAAATGAAAATCATTCTTGTGATCGTTCTCAGAAATTCAGGTAATAGTTTTTTCAGAGAACAGAGAAGTTAAGAATATTTCACCAAAAAGTAATCAGCCTTTAACTTTGAAATCTCTTAATAAGGGGATAGTCATGAAAGTCTGTTACTATGTATTTACCATAAAATCCTACTATCATCCTGATAAAAATGAGAATAAGTGCCTATTGGAAAGTAGAAATAAATAACACAGTAAATTTACTTTCACCTGACAATGAGAAGAGAACACAAACTTTCAGAATATTTGTTACACTGTAGGAAAATGTGTCACTGTGATTAGTTTAATGAAGAGCTGAAAGGCCAGTAGTGCCACAGGAGCGACAAGTGGGCTATCCAGAGAGAAAGAGGAGTCAGAATCTAGGCATGTGGATCACGCCCGTGAGACCGTAAAGATGGTGGACGTTCGCTACGGAGCAGAAGTAACCTACCCACGTGGCAGAACATAGGTTAATAGAAACAGGTTATAAGAACTAGTGGGACCAGCCTAAGCTAGTGAGTAGCCTAGTTTTCATAATTAATAAGTCTCCATGTCATTATTTGTCGGTTGGCAGTCCAAAGATAACTGACAAAAAAGTTTGCTACATTTGGTACCCAATTGGAGGCATGTAGATCTACATAGAGCCTGAGAAAATTGGGGGAAAAATTCCAAATAGGCTTGGTGCTCCTAACATACAGAGACACACCTCTTTTAAGAGGCACTTGAAAGGGGTTAATGAAAAGATGGCAGCGTGCTACTCAGTGGCAGGAGACTGGGTAAAAAGGCCTACCACAGCATGAACCCGGAAACTTGCCAGAGCATAGCAGCCAGATGAGGCCAGGCTCTCAGGAACCAGTAAGGTGGAAGCCAGTCACTGCAGCAGAGCTCTGCCCAGCTGACCTAGCAGAGTAAGCTTTGGCTCATGGAATCACAGAAGGCTACAGACACATACACAGGTTCAGGTGAAGAAAACCTCTGAACGGGCTTCAGTGTGCTTAATATGGTAGAAAGAAAAGAAAATGGGTATAATCAGTCATTAAAAATTAGTTTAAAAAGGCCTGGCGATGGTGGCGCACGCCTTTAATCCCAGCACTGGGGAGGCAGAGGCAAGCGGATCTCTGTGAGTTCAAGACCAGACTGGTCTACAGAGCTAGTTCCAGGACAGGCTCCAAAGCCACAGAGAAACCCTGTCTCGGAAAAAAAAAAAAAAGTTTAAAAATAATAGAGTGAAGTCTTTAAAGGTAAAGTAATATAAAAAGAGATATAAGTCATGTAAGAACGTGATATATAGTGCATGAGGATCATATATACTGCTTTGTTAACTTTATTTTAAATGCTAATAAACAAATGACAGCTACTGAAAAATACTGAATTGTGGGGAAAAAACTGCTAAACTACCCTATACATTTTAAAGATGCCTTAATTTCAGAATGGAAGTCAGAAAATATGTTGTGTTGAGGAAGAGATTATGCCTTTGTTTCCATAGAAAACAAAAGCTATGGATTTCTTCAAACATAGTATCAATAAACATAATTGATTTAGTGGAGACCTCCTGAAAATCTTGGCTAAAGACATGAAGGAAAAACACAAGAAAAATGATATAGAATGTCCTTCTGTATGCTGTGAATATGTGTTGCTCTCATTGGTTGATGAATAAAGTTATTTTGGCCAATACCCAGGCAGAATATAGCTAGGCGGGAAATCCAAATAGATATAGTCAGGCAGGAAATCCAAACAGAGATATGGGGAGAAAGAAGGTGGACTTGCAGAGATGCCATGAAGCCTCCAAAGGAGTAACATGCCAGGGCATCACCAGTAAGCCAGGGCCATGTGGAGATAGGCAGATTAGTAGTAATGGGTTAATTTTATTGCAAGAGCTAGTCAGTAATATACATAAGCCATTGGTTAAACAAGTACAACTATTATTAAGTCTCGAAGTGGCTGTCTTTTTTTTTAATTTTTTTTATTTTCTTCTTTCTGTTTATTTTTTATCATTTATTTATTAAAGATTTCTGCCTCCTCCCTGCCACCGCCTCCCATTTCCCTCCCCCTCCCCTGATCAAGTCACCCTCCCTCGTCAGGATTTATAATGTATACAGTATTCTGCCTGCATATATGCCTGCAGGCCAGAAGAGGGCACCAGATCTCATTACAGATGGTGTGAGCCACCATGTGGGTGCTGGGAATTGAACTCAGGATCTTTGGAAGAGCAGTCAGTGTTCTTAACCTCTGGGTTGTCTCTCCAACCCCTAAGTGGTTATCTTATAAGAGACTGCAGGGACTGTGAGGCAGAGAGAAATTGGTCCACTGGGACAGGGCAAGATGGAGAATAGCCTGGATTTACCTATTTGTTTATGCTGCATTTGTTTAACTCTGTGAAGCTGTGATTCTTGGCCTGGTGGTCCTAATAAAGAGCTGAGTGGCCAGGAGCAAACAGGAGCAAGGATAGGCAGGGCTGGCAGGCAGAGAGTGTGAACAGAAGGAGAAATCTGAAAGGAGAGCAAGCAATGAAAGAACACGAAAAAGTACCTCAGGGCCAGCCACCCAGGCACCCTCGGAGTGAGAGTGAAAGTAAGATATATAGAAGAAAAGGAACTTAAAAAAAGCCTAGAGGCAAAAGGTAGTCAGGGATAATATAAGTTAGAAAGGCTGGAAAGAAACAAGCCAAGGGCTGGAGAGATGGCTCAGAGGTTAAGAGCACTGGCTGCTCTTCCAGAGGTCCTGAGTTCAATTCCCAGCAACCACATGGTGGCTCACAACCATCTGTACTGAGATCTGGTGCCCTCCTCTGGCGTGCGGGCATACATGCAGGCAGAATGTTGTATACACAATAAATAAAAGAAAAAAGAAAAAAAATAAAAGAAACAAGCCAAGTTAAGACCAGACACTCATAGTGAAGAATAAGCCCCTGTGTGTAATTTATTTAGGAGCAGGATGGTGGGCCCCTCAAAAGAGCCAAAAGAGTTAAGAGCAAAAACAACACACAACAGAAAAACAAGATAGGTGATATATAAGTTGATCCCTTGACATGGGAGCAGCTCTGAGACTGCATGAGACATGATAGATCTTGGTAGCAAAAGAGTCGCATGACTTCTTATTATATGCTATCCTTTCATATGGCTGAAAGAAGATTTATGTTACAGTTTGGTTACACAGTTCAAACAGACTTAAAAGTCAAAAGATGCCTTTTCCCTGCTCAACCATAGAACAAAAATAACTTTAGCTGATTTGTGCACACCACAATTCTGTATTTGTATCAATACAGATATGTTACCTTTAAAAGTATATGTGTTTTCAGAAAAAAAAAAAGAACCAAATGCCAATAAAGACAAGGAACCCAGTTGATCCAGCCTCTCAGAATGCCTGTTATAGTCTCCTCAAAATTCTACATCCAGAACAACTTCAAAGCTGCTAGCTAAGACGGTCCAGCCTCACAGACTAACCAGTTAGGACTTCATATAAGCTTTACACTTTCTCATCACAGAGACTGAACAAAAAATAATACAGCTAGCTCTCCCGGGACTTGATCATTGCCCCAATTTTCTGAGTCCCGTAAAGATGCCATTACCCCTGAACAACAGGAAGCAGTCTAGAGAACAAGTCACCCACATTCCCAAGAGGTGGAATGGTTGAGTTTTGGCCATTCAGTGAGCTATGGATGTTTGTCATTGTTTTAGGGGTTTGGTTACAAGCTGTTACTGGCCATGTTCAGAGAGAAAGCTGAGCGAAGGGGATTAAATTTAGGAATATCTTTCTGAAGAAAAAAGGGGCAATATAGTATAAGAATAATAAGATAAAAAGTAGACTATTAAATCTACTTTTAAAATGACTATACTAGTCTCAAATATGTATTTTTGTATATTAATACAATTTTAAAGTTATTTGTTATATTGTATATATGTTTCTACTCTTGTTTAAGGTATTGTACCTGTACAGCTCATTTAAAAATATAATGTAAATTTCTAGTCCTTGAAAGTTATTATTACAAACTATTTAGGATAATTAAAAAATACAGGTTAGCCGGGTGGTGGTGGTGCACGACTTTAATCCCAGCACTTGGAAGCAGAGGTAGGTGGATCTCTGTGAGTTCGAGGTCAGCCTGGTCTACAAGAGCTAGTTCCAGGACAGGCTCCAAAAGCTACAGAGAAACTGTCTCGAAAAACAAAACAAAACAAAACAAAAATACAGGTTAGTAGTCATCTAACAATCAAATTTATATTCATATTAGGTATGTTTTCAAGGTTAAACAGATATATTTTAGATAGATTGGTTATCTCCAAAACTTCAGAGGCCTACAAAAAATGGTGCTTAAGTTGTTTTAATAAAATAAGGTTTTTCCTAACAGTGAGATACATGTGCTCCTGGCAGCACTAATCTATTTCAAAAAAGGATGATGGGCATTAAAGAAACTTCATATCGAATTTGCTTTTTGGGGTTTTTTTTGTTTTTTTTTAATATTTATTTATTATGTATACGATATTCTGTCTGTGTGTATGCCTGAAAGCCAGAAGAGGACGCCAGACCTCATTACAGATAGTTGTGAGCCACCATGTGGTTGCTGGGAATTGAACTCAGGACCTTTGGAAGAGCAGGCAATGCTCTTAACCACTGAGCCATCTCTCCAGCTCCCGAATTTGCTTTTTTGTGTACAAAGTTAGCCACTGGGCAAGAAACTGCCCTTGCCTTGACTGTTGACAGTATGGTGTTCAAATTGGACAAGCAGGACATAGAAGGTAACTGCTGAACTTCTCCAAGACAAGGTAGGAAAGTCCTTCAAACTTCCTGTTATACTAAAATTCCTGCCAGATAGTCTAGGCCTGTAGGCTGAGGATGGCTGCCCCAACACTGGAGAGGAGTCTTGAGTGACTGTCCAGAGAGCCAGATGTCTCTGTCATTTCTATAGTTTTGGAAGTTGCTTGCTCTGCACTTCCTGTTTACTCAGATAACATAATATCCTTCTTGAATCTTTGATGGGGTTGAAAACTAGATAGCTATAGTTATACTTTTTCCTTATTACCAAATTCAGAAAAGAAATTCACAAAAAAGCTTAATTTGTTTATCTAAGAATATACATTAAGGTCTAAAAAAGTATTTTTAGGGTAGTGATACAACTTATGACAGAAAATGGTTTAGGTATAAAGCCATAATCTCATCAAGATAAGATAGTTAATGGAGTAATTTCTCCAAATTTTTTTATATACAGTGTTCTTCCTGCATGTATACCTGCAGGCCAGAGGAGGGCAGCAGATCTCATTGCAGATGGTTGTGAGCCACCACGGGGTTGCTGTGAATTGAACCCAGGACCTTTGAAAGAGCAGCTATTGCTCTTAACTGCTGAGCCATCTCTCCAGCCTGATTTCTCCAAATTTACTAAATACAAATGGACTGGACATTGTAAATGCAATTCTTACTTGATAATTGCTCTTATTGTATATAGTTTTATTGTATTAGAGTTAAAACTTTTCCTTTTTATTTAAGACAAAAAGGAGTAAGTACTGTGGGATATCTGTACACTGTGTGAAAATGTACTGTGACTGGTGTAACAAAAAACTGAACACTCAATAGCTAGGCAGGACTTTGGGATGAGAGGACTCTGGGGTTAAAAAGGGGGGGATTCACCAGCAAGACACAGGGAAGCAGGTCGTGCAATATGGAGATGAGGTATCAGTCATGTGGGAGAACATGGATTAAAAAAATAAGTTAATTTAAGTTATAAGAGCTAGTTGGAAACAAGCCTAAGCTAAAGGCTTATTTATTATTTTCCTAATTAATATTAAGTCCCTGTGTCATTATTGGGGAGCTGGTGGTGCCACAAAGGAAAGTTGAACTACATTTGAAAAAGTTTACTACAATAAATTCCAAACATATGCATATATATACTCAACAGACTGATTGACCAAACTGTCAAATCAGTATAGATCTTTGTCAACCACAAACAACATAAATATGCCTGAGAAGGAAAAAAAAAAGTAAAGCTTTATACATATTCTTATCCTATTCCCCTTCTCATCAATATGACAGATAAATATGTTGGTGGCCCCTCATCACCACCTGGACTCAAAGATTCTCTATAACTATCCTCATTCTTTCTGCCTGTGAAAGGTTCTCTTCAAGGACAGTTACCAACAATTCCTCACTGTCCCCCATCTCTCCCTGTGAGTCTACCACTGAGCTCTTCTATTCCCATCAATCATGGGTCTGTAATCTCAACACACACACACAAAAAAAAAAATAAATAAATGAAGAGGAAAAGAAGATGGCTATCAAAGTGGGAAAAAAAAGTAGTCATCGTGGCATTTCACTTGTATTTTAATAAATAAAGCTTGCCTGAAGAGCAGGCAGTAAAACAACCCCACTGGTCAGTCTGAAGGACCAGGCAGTGGTAACAGCCACCTTTAATCCCAGTAGCCACAATAGTTTGCCATAGAAACCAGTTGGTGCATGCCTTTAATCCCACGCCTTAGAAACGGGAGAAAACAGCTCTCAGTCACAGTCTCATTCTGAGATTCCTGGAGGCAGGATCACCATTTCCGGACTGAGGTCGAGGTTTCAGATCTTCAAGTTGAACCCCAATACCTGTCCCTGAGTTTTTATTAATTGTGCTTCAAAAAGGCAAGAAATCCTCTTGGACGTTATGGCCGAGTCAGTTAGACATCAGATGGAATGAATGTCTGACTATCAAATGATACCAAAAGGAGAGAGAACTGTCTAGACAGACTGGCCCTGCCCAATCTGTAACCCATTGCCACTTGAGAAATAATAAATCACTGTTACTTTAAAGCCATCTATTTGAGGACATTCTCCACACTACCTACTTCACACCCAATGCTGACAAACAACAAGGGCTGTCTGCAGAAACTTTCTACTCAAACTCTAAAAAGAAATTTTCCTAAAAATATGAAAATACGCTGAAGTAACCAGAGTAAGCACAACTTTAATTCTTCATCAGATAACAGTGCCTTATTTAAGATTCATTTTTGGCTCAAGTGTGGTAGCATGTTGGCGATCCTGGCACCTTAGAGTTTGATCTGGAATAGAGTTCAAGGCCAGCCTGAGATTAAAGAGGGGGGGTGAGGAAGGGAGCACTCAGAAGGCAGAAGCCAGCCTGGTCTACAGAGTGTATTTTGGGACAATCAGGGCTACACAGAGAAACACTGTCTTGAAAAAACAAAATAAAGAATAAAAAAAAAGAACCTGGCACAAGGCCAGCTGTGCTGGAGTACCTCTTTAATTCCAGCACTTGGGAAGGAGAGTCACATAGGTAGATCTCTGTAAATTTGTCAAGGCTACTCTAGGACTATAAAATGAGACCATGTCTTAAAAGAAAAAAAAAAAAGCAAGCCTAGCAGCTCAGGGTAGAGTGGTTTCCTAGCATGTGCACAGCCCAGAGCTCCATCCAAGGAGGTTGGGAAGAATGGACTTGGCCCAGACCTGTAACTTCAGAACTCAGTTGTCTGAGACAGAAGAATTCTAAATTTAAGGCTAGCGTGAGCTATAAAACCCCATTAGTCTCCAAAAGGATAGAGGGCTAAAAGCTGCAGGTGTACCTCAGTGGCAGCGTGTCTGTCTGTCATGCCCGGAGCGGGGCTACATCCCCAGCATTGGTAAGGGAGGAAAGAAGGAAAGAGGATGGAGAGACAACAGTAGAGGGTAGGGAAAGGGCATGGAGACGAAAGGAAAGGGAAAAGAGGAGCACCCAGTAAAAGGGCTAACCAAACCCAAGAGACAAAGAAAGCACAACCTCTTTTTTTTTTTAAAGATTTATTTATTTATTATGTATACAGTATTGTGTCTGCCTGCAGGCCAGAAGAGGGAACCAAATCTCATTACAAATGTTTGTGAGCCACCATGTGGTTGCTGGGAACTGAACTCAGGACCTTTGGAAGAGCAGGCAGTGCTCTTAACCACTGAGCCACCTCTCCAGCCCCAACAACCTCTTTTTTATCTTACTCAGCCCTCAGTCAATGTGTGTCATGTGTAAGTTTACTCAGTGCTATATTACAACCCTGGACAGGTCCTCTGAAGACACAAAGGACACTGCCATTTGACTTGGGCTGTGCTTACTAGAGCTTCTCCTTAAAGTAACTCTCCATGGCTCCTAATTCTGAAACACAGGAAAGCTTGTGCTCAAAACAAATTGTGCTCAGAACTGGAAATAGAATGTCGTAAGATCCAAATTGGAGAGTGACGATTTTCCTTACTCCCACTTACCTCAGAAAAATGAAGAAGGGGGAAAAAAACCTGGAATTTTATCTAAAAGTATTCTGGGGAAATTATGTTGAGAACAGAACTCCCAAAAACTAAAGGCAGAGCAAGGACAGATAAAGCCACTGAATTAAGAAGAAACTGAAGCTCAATTTTCTGGAAGCTAGAAGCTACCAAAAAGTAAAATAAAGGGGCTGACAAGATGGTTCAGCAGTTCAGAGCATTGACTGCTCCTCCCGAGGCCCTTGGTTCAATTCCTAGTATCCACATGGCAACTTGCAACTGTCTATAACTCCAGTTCCAGGGAACTGACACCCATGCCAAAACACCAATGTATATTAAATTAAAAGAAAGCTGGGCAGTGGTAGTGCATGCCTTTAATCCAAACACTTAGGAGGTGGAGGCAGGCAGATCTCGGTACTTAAAACGCGGCAAGAATGCTTCTAACCTCTGGGCGGTGCGCACCTTTAATCCCAGCACTTGGGAAACAGAGGCTGGTGGATCCCTGTGAGTTCAAGGCCAGCCTGGTCTACGAGCAAGTTACCTGACAGTTTCCAAAGCTACAGAGAAACCCAGTTTCAAAAAAACCAAAAATAGGAGGCTGGAGAGATGGCTCAGAGGTTAAGAGCACTGGCTGCTCTTCCAGAGGTCCTGAGTTCAATTCCCAGCAACCATATGATGGCTGACAATCATCTGTAATGAGATCTGGTACCCTCTTCTGGCATGGAGGTGTACATGCAGGAGGCACATTGTATACGTAATAAATAAATCTTTAAAAAAAAAATCAAAAATAAATAAATAAACCGGGCGGTGGTGGCGCACGCCTTTTATCCCAGCACTCGGGGGGCAGAGAGGCAGGCGGATCTCTGTGAATTCGAGACCAGCCTGGTCTACAAGAGCTAGTTCCAGGACAGGCTCAAAAACCACAGAGAAACCCTGTCTCGAAAAACAAAAAAAAAAAATTAAAAATAAATAAATAACTAGAAAAAGAAAAAAGAAAATAAAAGAAAAAAAATCAATGAGACCAAGAAGTCTATCCTTAATACACAAAAATGGTAAGGGATTTCCTATTTGCTAGCAAAGAGAAAAAAAGGTAGCTTTTGATGGAGGAATAGCAAAGACAAACACAGCTTATCCTCAGACACAAAGCCTGAAAGAGCTACCTCAGACAGTCCTAATGTCTTCAGCCGCAATATACTTTGTATCCATCAACATCAGCAGGATGAAGTATAGCCCACTGCAAATCATGAAAGAGCAGCACATCTTTTTATCTTCTGCTAATCCATAGGAAAGAGTGCAACTTTTCTTGGGGCACTGCACAACCTCCGATTCTTAGAAGCCCCAGTAGCTAAAGCAATAACATTGTGAAAAGCTTTGATAACATTAACCCAGGAATTCTTAGCATCTAGAACAGATGGGGTTACTAAACAGACAAGTAAGAAAAACAAAGCCTGGAAGAAGTTAGGAAATTCATCTAGGTTCATTATATGAGTCAAGATTTGAATTCAGCCTTAGCCTTCAGACAGTATCAGTGGCAGGCTTCCAAACCTTGGCTCAGTGGATACTGAGTTCAGTATCTTCAGTTTTAGAGTCAGCCCAGGTCAGGTTCTTGGCTACACAGAATGGAGGGGGAAAAATTTTTTTCCCTTAAGGCTTCAGGAAAAGAAGTCAAAATATAAAGTTTCTTAGGCTAAAAGAATCAAATGCTCATCTACCTTGCCAATCAATTTCTCAGCCAGGCAAAATAAGGCACTGCATTTAAGAACCTAGTCATTTTTAGCTCTGACTAGAAGCAAAATTCTTCTTGCCCAACATTCCAAATTAAGAATACTTGGGGCAGACGAGACGGTTCACTGGGTAAAGGCACGTGCTGTCAAGCCTGATGACCTGACTTTGACCCTCAGAACCACATGGTAGAAGAAGAGAACTGACTACCACAAGCTGTCCTCTGACTTCTTTCTGCCCACACATATATACACATAAACCCAAAATAAAAAAAAATAAATATAATAAAAGGATACTCAAGGAGAGGGAAGTTTACAAAAGCCAGTAGCCAGTGACTATTTACTAAACACAGACTGTGTGCTCAGCACAGTTCTAGGAGGAAGATACAACAGGAAGAAATACATTGTAACAACTGACAGAACTATTAACACTTTCAAGTACATTCTAGGAAGAAAATAGATGGGAAAATGGGGTCACTCACAGCCTTTCAATATAGGGTAGCTGGAGGAGGCCTCTGAGACAACAACTGAATTTAGACGGGCATCTTGAAGTAAAAGAATAAAAAGGTAGATGAAAGAATGAATATATACCGAAGAAGAAAAAGCAAGCACCAACTATCCTTGACAGCTGAACTTAGCATGTGTGAGGGCCAATGTGAATGTGATTAGAGCACCACTGACAACAGAGAGAAATACACGAGTGGGTTCTAAAATACCATTCCAAGATTTGGATTTTATTAAGTGTAATAACTTACTATTAGAAGATTTTAGCCAAAGAAATAACATGATAATGGAAATCGGGACAAGGACAGACAGAGTGTAAGACATGATAAACAGATAAATTCGGACAATGTTCTGAAGAGACAGCTGGGGAGCTGAGCATGATGGCAAACACCTGTGATCTAGTACCCAGGAGGAGGAGGAAGATCAGGAGTTCAAGACCAGCCTAGGCAATATGAGATACTGTCTCAAAAACGCAAGGCACAGCCGGGCGATGGTGGCGCACGCCTTTAATCCCAGCACTCGGGAGGCAGAGGCAGGCGGATCTCTGGGAGTTCAAGACCAGCCTGGTCTACAACAGCTAGTTCCAGGACAGGCTCCAAAGCCACAGAGAAACCCTGTCTCGAAAAACCAAAAAAAGAAAAAAAGAAAAAAACGCAAGGCACAGGACTGAAAAGATGGTTCATTAGTGAAGAGCAAATGCTGCAGAGGTGAGTTTAGTTCCCACGATCGTTACATCTATAACTCCAGCTGCAGGGGATCTGCAGTCTCTGGCTTCCAGACACCTGCACTGATAGGTATATATGCATATATCCAAACACACACACATAAGTAATAAAATGAAAATAACTAAAAAAATTAAGAGTGAGTCCTAGAGCCAGGAGGAGGTGGCACACGCCTTTAATCCTAGCACTCGGGAGGCAGAGGCAGGCAGATCTCCGAGTTCCAGGCCAGCCTGGTCAGGGACACACAAAGAAACCAGCTGGAAAAATCACCGAAGGAAAAAAAAAAAGGAAAAAGAAAAAGAAAAAAAAAGCACAGTGATGGGTACTAATAGTCTCAGTTGGCTTGAGGAAGGAAGATTTTTAAAAAGTGATCCCTAGGTTGTGGCTTGAGTCCCAAGTGCATATTAAAGCTATTTACTGACAAATCTCAGCCATACAGGTGGGTGGCGTGCAATACTAAAGAAGAAATAATAGTTTAGGAAGATTCCTATTTTCCTAAAAATGTGAGCCTGAGAAGGCATGACTAATCCAGAAGAGGCTTTTACATAACTTTGAAAGAGCCGTCAAAGAGAGCATCCTGAGTAGGGAATACAGTTCTGCAGTAGTCGTGGCAGAGTGCTTGTCAGTATGTGCTAGGTCTGAGGTCCAATATCCAGTACCACAAACCAAAAAAAATTTTTTTAGAATAAAAAGCATTTTAAAACAAAAACTAAAGCATCCTTACGTCAGAAATAGGGTCAATGAGTCTGGAACGTTAGTTCAGTTCCAAGCCTCAAAAGCATGGCCAAAGGTCCATGCTCAGAACTTAGCAAAAAAGCAAGGCATGGGGTACATGCTTATAGTACCGGTGCCGAAAAAGAGGAGACAGCCGGATCCTGGGAGCTGCTGAACACCTGCCTAGGTTAATCAGCAAGGCCAAGCCACTGAGAGACCCTGTCTTTAAAACGCATGGTAGCTGAAGAATACCTACGGCACATTTCTAGCCGCCATATGGACATGCACACATGTATGCACAAGTGTACACACACATTCACACAAAATAGTAATATGAAAACATTCTACATATGCTAGCAGAAAATCCCACTATCTATCTAATTTTCTGCCAACTGATAAAATTATGGGATATAACACATTTAAAACATTACCATACATGAGGTAGTACTCAGGGTTACTACTGAACCGGAGGAGGTGATGCATGCCTTTAATCCCAGCACTCTCTTGGCAGGCAGAACTCTTTGAGTTTGAGGTCAGCCTGGTCTACAAAGCTAGTTCCAGGACACTTAGGACTGTTTCACAGAGAAACCCTGCCTCAAAAAAACAAAAACGAAAAGATACCCAGCAAAACTGTCGATCACCATAGAAGGACAAAACAAGATACTCCATGACAAATCTAGATTTCACCAATACCTAGCCACAAACCCAGCCCTACACAAAATACTGGAAGAAAAACTCCAATCCAAGGTAGTTGGCTACACCAAAACACACACACACACACACACACACACATTGATGATCTCATTACAGCAAATCCCGAAGAAGAAAAAAATGCACAATTAACACCACCAAGGATGAAAACTAAATTAACAGAAGATAGCTACACTGATCATTAACATCCCTTAATGTAAATGGACTCAACTCACCCATAAAAAGGCACAGGCTAACAGACTGGATACAAAAACAGAATCCATCCCTCTTCTGCATACAAGAAACACATCTCAACCTCAAAGACAGACATTGTCTCAAAGTAAAAGGTTGGGAAAAAAATATACCAATCAAATGGATCTAAGAAACAAGCAGGTATAGCTATCCTAATAGCTAACAAAATAGACTTCAAGCTAAAATCAAAAGAGACAAAGAAGAACATTTCATATAAGTCACAGGAAAAATCCATCAAGAGAAAATTTCAATACTGAACATCTATGCCCCAAATACAAGGGCAAGCTCATATGTCAAAAAAACACCTTTGCTTAAATCATATATTACACCCCACACACTAATAGTGGGAGACTTCAACACTCTAACCATGGGACAGGACAATCAGACAAAAAATGAACAGAGAAATAAGGGAACTAACAGATGTTAGGACTCAAATGGACTTAACAGACATCTATAGAATATTCCATCCAAACAGAAAAGAATATACCTTCTCCTCAGCACCTCATGGAACCTTCTCAAAAATTGACCACATACTCGGTAACAAAACACACCTCAACAAATACAAAAAAATCGGAATAACCCAATGTACCTTATCAGATCACCAAGCTTTAAAACTAGAAGTCAACAGCAATACTAATTCCAGAAAACCCACAAACACATGGAAACTAAACAATGCTCACCTGAATCATCAATGTTGAGGTCAAGGAAGAAATAAAGGGGGAAATTAAAGACTTCCTAAAATTCAATGAAAATGACACAACATACCCAATTTATGGGACACAATGAAAGCACTGTGAAGAGGCAAGTTCATAGCACCAAATGCCTGCAAAAAGAAGCTGGAAAAATCCCACACTAGTGAATTAACAGAACATTTGAAAACTTTAGAACAAAAAAAAAAAAGCAAACTCACCCAGGAGAACTAGATAGCAGTAAATAATCAAATTGAGAGCTGAAATCAACAAAATAAAAACAAAACAATACAAAGAGGGGCTGGAGAGATGGCTCAGTGGTTAAGAGCATTGCCTGCTCTTCCAAAGGTCCTGAGTTCAATTCCCAGCAACCACATGGTGGCTCACAACCATCTGTAATGAGGTCTGGTGCCCTCTTCTGGCCTGCAGGCACGCACAGACAGAATATTGTATACATAATAAATAAAAATAAATATTTAAAAAAATACAAAGAATCAATTAGACAAAGAGTTTGTTCTTCGGGAAAATCAACAAAATAGACAAACCTTTATCTAAACTAATCAAAAGGCAGAGAGAGAATATCCAAACTAACAAAATCAGAAATGAAAAGGGGGACATAACAACAGACATGGAGGAAATACAGAGGATCATCAGGTCATATTTTTAAAACCTGTACTCCACAAAATTGGAAAATTCCACTGAAATCAGGACCAAGACAAGGTTTTCCATTCTTTCCATATCTATTCAATATAGTTCTTGAGGTCCTAGCTAGAGCAATAAGACACCAAAGGGAGATCAAGGGGATACAAATTGGAAAAGAAGAAGTCAAACAACCTAGATGCCCCTAGACCAAAGAATGGATAAGGAAAATGTGGTACACTGACACAATGGAGTACTACACAGCAGAAAAAAATAATGACAGTTTGAATTTTGCAAGAAAATGAATGGAGCTAGAAAACATTATTTTGAATGAGGTAACCCAGACACAGAAAGACAATTACCACATGTACTCACTCATAAGTGGTTTTGAAACATAAAACAAAGAAAGCTAGCCTATAAATCACAATCCCAGAGAACTTAGACAACAATGAGGACACTAAGAAAGACTTACATAGATATATAATCTATATGGGAAGTAGAATGTATAAAAAGACAAGACCTCCGAAGTAAATTGGGAGCATGGGGACTGAAGGGGGGAGGGGAGGGACAGGGAGGGGAACAGAGAATAAAATAAAATAAACATCTCAGGATGTTCTCACTGGGGAAAACACTACACTCGACGGATGGATATCAGTCTTCCACCACTGCCCCGCTTATTTTTCTATTTGTTTGTTTGTTTTTGTTTGAAGCAAAGTTCTATTTACTATGTTACTAATAATACTGTCATTCTGGGGGGGGGGGGCTGGAGAAATGACTCAGTAGTTAAGAGTACTGACTGCTCTTCCAGGGGACCAGGGTTCAATTCCCAGCACCCACATGGCAGCTCACAACTGTCTGAAGATCCAGTTCCAGGGGATCTGACACCTTCACACCAATGCACATAAAATAAAGTTAAATAAACCATAAAAAATATTTTAAAATAAATAAATAGAAAATACTGTCATTCTGGAACATCTGGCAATGGAAGTTCTTGAGTACAACTGGTCAAATCACACACCTCTAATCCCAGCACTTGGGAGGCAGGAGAATCTCTCTGAGTTCAAGGCCAACCTGGTCCACAGCTAACAGAACTGGTAACCTAGTCTCAAAATACAAAAACAAAACAAAACAAAAAACTATAGTGTGGTGGTGGTGGCGCACACCTTTAATCCCAGCACTGGGGAGGCAGAGGCAGGCGGATCTCTGTGAGTTCGAGACCAGCCTGGTCTCCAAGAGCTAGTTCCAGGACAGGCTCCAAAGCCACAGAGAAACCCTGTCTCGAAAAACCAAAAAAAAAAAAAAAAAATTCTTGAACTTTTGCTACACTGTATACGTAATAAATAAATCTTTAAAAAAAATCAAAAATAAATAAATAAACCGGGCGGTGGTGGTGCACGCCTTTAATCCCAGCACTTGGGAGGCAGAGGCAGGCGGATCTCTGTGAGTTCGAGACCAGCCTGGTCTACAAGAGCTAGTTCCAGGACAGGCTCAAAAATCACAGAGAAACCCTGTCTCGAAAAACAAAACAAAAAAAAAAAAAAACTATTGTGTCTGGGGGCTGGAGAGATGGCTCAGAGGGTAAGAGCACTGACTGCTCTTCCAGAGGTCCTGAGTTAAATTCCCAGCAACCACATGGTGGCTCACAGCCATCTGTAATGAGACCTGGTGCCTTCCTTGCCAGCAGCACATTGTATGCTTAATAAATAAATCTTTATATTAAAAAAAAAACTATTATGTGTAACTTGGGCACTCACAAAATGACCCACTGTTACATGTGTTCGGCTGTGAAACACAAACTCACTCTTTCTGTGGGGTTCCTTTGCACTGCGGCTTCTTCAAGTTCAATAGTAACAAGCAGAAAGGCATTCAAGCTTGCTCATTTCAGCAACAGTAAGTGTTCTCATGAATAAATAATCATAGCGACTTCGGGCTTCTTCTGTTTTTGTTTCTTTTTTGTTTTGTCACAGTCGTTTATTTTTGTAATGCTAGGAATTGAAACCAGATGTGTGTGTAGACAAGCATTCTACCACTACCTCTCCTGAGCACACAGCAGTTTAAAGACTAGTTTCATCAAAAACATGCTAAGTATTTACTATAGGTTACATATGGACATATTATTCTTCCTGAAGTCCTAGGATTAAAAGTGTGTGCCACCACTCCCTGGCCTGTGCTGCTGACTAGTGTGACTTTTCTGTCCTGTGATCTTCAGGCAAGCTTTCACTTATTGAAAAACAAATAATATACTACTATAGTAAACATGAGGAATAAGCCTATTCTTTCATCACCTGATTGAGAAAACTCCAAATAACACACTGTATGGAAGATGCTGGCGGTGGATTTGATCTCTGTTCTTCAGGAAGAATAATAATTCATATAGAGCAGAAAAATAGTCTCCTTTGAGAAGGAACCTGTGCTCCAAGCCCAGACTCAACCCCAGAAGCCATACGGTAGAACTGACCTCTGAAAGTTGTTCTCCAACCTCCACAAGTTCACCATGGCATTCATGCGAAGCCCCTAGCCTACATTAAGAAATGTAAAAAGAAAAAATTTTAAGACAAGGATGAATGAATGTTCATGGTTCATCAAGGATATTGGAGATTCAGAACACCAATACTGTATTTCACCAGGCTTGACCAATTGACTTCTAGACACTCTTTTATTTTCCTTTCTTTCTTCTTTTTTTTAAAATACAGAGTCTCATATAGACCAGGCTAGCCTCCAACACACCATGAAGACAAGGCTGGCCTTTAATTCCTGATCCTCCTGCCTCCATCTCAAAACAATTTGTATTACAGATATGCTCAACCACATCAGGCTCAAGTCACCTACTCCCAAGTGTGTGTGTAAATGGGGTGAGTAGGGAGGGCGCCAATGTCAGGTGTCTTCCTAACAGCTCTTCATTTTGGCTTTCTAAAGATTTTTTTATTTGTATGAATGTTTTACATATGTGTGTGTGTGTGTGTGTGTGAAAAACATGTATGCCTGATGCTCAAGGAGATCAGAAGAAGGCATCAGATCCCCTGGAACTGTAGATACAGATGGCTGTGAGCTGAATGTAAGTATTGGGAAGCAAACTCAGGTCCTCTGCAAGAGCAGTAAGTACTCTTAAGGATTAAGCTATTGCTCTAGGACCTCTTCATTTCAGTTTTTGTGAGACAAGTTCTCTCACAGAACCTGTGCTGCCCCAACTTGGCTTCACTGGCAGACCAGGAAGCTTCAGGGATCCTCCAGTCTCCACCCCAGAACTGATGTTACAGGTACATGCCACTGCGTCTATGAGGGCTGAGAATCTGAACTTGGGTCCTTGTGCATGTGCAGCAATTACTTCACCAACAGAGCCATCTCCACAGCCCTAATTCATGTACTCTCTATTGATTATTTCAAGACATAAATGAAAATGTATTTATATTAAGCTGGGCAGTGGTGATACACACCTTTAAACTCAGTACTAAGCAGGCAAAGGCAGGCAAATCTCTGTAAATCCAAACTCAGCCTGGTCTTCACTGCAAATTACAGGACAGTCAAGGCCTCATAGAGAAACTGTCTCAAGGGGAAAAAAACTGAAGAAAACATATTCATTAAAGATGCCAAACTGTGGTGGTGCATGCCTTTAATCCAAGCACTCAGAAGGCAGAGGAAGGGTGTCCAGCCTGGTCTACAGAGTGAGTTCCAGGACAGCCAGGACTATACAGAATCTTTAGGGATGATATTTCACAATCATCCTTGGTAATTGTCCAGTATCCTGTTGTCAGTAAGTTGTAACATGCAATCCATATCCCTCCTGTCACCAATTAAAATATATTCCCTCTTGTCCTGTTTTCTGCGGAAAGAGATCATCTGCTTTATACCACTTGAACGATAGCCCTGCAAGAGATTATAAAACACAGAAGTTCATTTCACACAGCTTCATGTAAACACAATATGGCTTTATTTTTATTTTTTTAAATGATTTATTTAACTTTATTTTATGTGCATTGGTGTGAAGGTATCAGATCTTGTGGAACTGTATTTTCAGACAGCTGTGAGCTGCCATGTGTGTGCTGGGAATTGAACCTGGGTCCTCTGGAAGAGCAGTCAGACCACAATATGGCTTTATATGGGTCACCTTAGACAAAGAACATGATTAAGAATCTTAAATTCTTAATTCTATCCCTTACTGACTCTAAGGATGACAGGAAGTTAAAAATCACACAGATGCTGAACTTCTATTATCCCATCAGTAAAGTGCAAATAGTTAACCAGATTGCTTGACAAGCCCAGTTCCTCAAAAAGCAATATATGCAAGAGAATCTGGTTGCTATGGGCGGTATAACAGGAAGATTCAAAGCCATCTTTTATACAAAGAATCCAAGGCCAGCCTGGGCTACATAAGACACTATCTAAAGTTTAGAAAAACTTTAGAGAGACTGACTTCAAGTCCCAATTTTGGCCCACCAACAACTCTCATATCCATACGCTTTATGGAAGCTACAGATGTTCATTTTGATCTCTGATTTAAGAAGAATCATTTTGGGATCCAGCAATACCACTCTTGGGAATATACGCAAGAGATGCTCAATCATACTACAAAAGCATTTGTTCAACTATGTTCATAGCAGAGTTATTTGTAATAGCCAGAACCTGGAAACAACCTAGATGCCCTTCAATGGAAGAATGGATAAAGAAAGTGTGGCACATCTACACATTAGAATACTACTCAGTGGTAAAAAACAACGACATCTGGAATTTTGCATACAAATAGATGGAAATAGAAAACACTGTTCTGAGTGAGATAACCCAGACCCAAAAATACAAATATGGTATGTACTCACTCATTAGTGGATTCTAGCCATAAACAAAGGACATTGAGCCTATAGTTCGCGATCCTAGAAAAGCTAAGTAATAAGGTGAACCCAAAGGAAAACATGTATAGATCCTCTTGGAAGTTGGAAGCAGACAAGATAGCCAGGCAAAAGTTGGGGTAGGAATGGGATGGGGGAAGGGGAGAGAGGGAGAGAGAAGGGAGAAGGGAAGGATTGGGAAGAGCTTGGGAGAATGGGATGGTTGAGATGGAGGAAGGACGGATATGGGAGCAAGGAAGAAGATATCTTAATTAAGGGAGCCACTCTGGGGTTGGCAAGAGGCTTGGAAAATTTTATTATAAAAATTTAAAAAAGAAGAAGAATCATTTGGGGCTGGAAAGATGGCTTAGCAGTTAAGAGTATTATCTACTCTTCCAGAGGACCTGGGTTCAATTCCCAACAACCAAATGACAGCTCAGAACCATCCAACACCTTCTTCTGCCAATTGTGAGTACTAGGCACACATATGGTACACAGATGTATACACAGGTAAGACACCCATAACACACAAAATAAAAATATTTCTTTAAAAAAGAATCATCTTGTATTTTAAGACAAGATGTCCTTTTGTTGTCTAGGTTGCCCTCCAACTTGTAGCAATCCTACCTCCATCTCCCAAGTCCTAGATTACAGGCATAAGCAACCATGCCAGGCTTGGGAAGAAATGTTTTGTTTTTGTTTTTGTTTTGAGACAGTGCTTGTTATGTAGTCCCTAGCATGTCTGGTACTTGCTATAGCACAGACCAGCATTAAATTCATGGTAATCCTCCTGCCTTAGTCTCCCAGGTACTGGAATTATAGGTGTGCACCATTACATTCAGCAAGAATCTTAAACAAGAAACATGACTAATACATTGCCATAAGACTCCTTCTAAGAATAGACCTAAATAACTGAGAGTATTTCATGTACATGCATATTCACAGCAGTACTGTTTCCACAAAAGTAAATAAAGGTGAAAAAGTTCAACTGTTCATAAAGAGATAAATAGATCAGTCATGATAAGTATACAATGAAATATTATTATTAGCCATTAAAAGAAATAAAAGTACTGACATGGTACTCCTGTGGCTAACATTATGCTAAGTAAAGGAAACCAAACAGAAAGGTTACATATTACATACCATTTACATGAAAGATCCAGAATAAGCCAGAATGGTAGTGCACACCCTTAACCTCTGCACTTGGAAGGTAGGGGCAAAAGAGTCAGAAATTCCAAATCCTCAGCTGTGTATTGACCTTGAAACCTTCTTAGGCCGCTACACCCTATCTCAAGATTAAAAGGAAGTTGAGTGGTGACAGCACACACCTATAATCCTAGCACTGGGGAGGCAGAGGCAGGTGCAACTCTGTAAATTCAAGGCCAGCCTGGTCTACAAAGTGAGTTCTAGGACAGCAAGAACTAAACAGAGAAACTCTGTCTCCAAAAAGAAAGAAGGAAGGAAGGAAAGAGGGAGGGAGGGAAGGAAAGAAGAAAGGAAGAAAAACAAAGAACTAAAGGAAGGAGGAAGAGAAGTGGGTCAATGGTGTCCCACAACTTTAATCCCAGCAGTTAGAAGTCAGAGGCAGGCAGATCTCTCTGAGCTCAAAGACAGCCTGGTCTACAGAGCTAGTTCTAGTACAACTAAAGCTACAAAGAGAAACACTGTCTCATAAACTCAAGACACCACTCCCCACCGGAAAAAAGACAAATCTAGTGATGTGTACCTAGTGTACCCGTAACCTCAGAATTTAGAGGGTAAGCAGAAGAAGCATTAAAGCAAATTTGAGGCCAGTCATGGCTACATATCAAGACCTTGCCTAAAAAAAAAAAAAAAGAGAGAGAGAGAGATGGGTGACAGTTGTGCACCCCTTTAATCTCAGCACTAGGGAGGCAGAGACAGGAGGATCTCTGTGATTTCAGACCAGACTGGTCTACAAAGCAAGTTCCAGGACTCCAAAGCTACACAGAAACTCTTTTCCAAAAAACAAAAGAAAAGAAAAAGAAATCAGTAAGTAAAAAAGATTGTTAGGAGAACTAGAAGCCAGGCATCATGGCAAAACAAAGCCTGTAGTCTTAGCACTCAGGAGGCAGGACAATCTCAGGCTGGAGATACAGTGAAACTCAAAAGAGAGAGAGAGAAAGAAAAGAGAAAGGGAAAGAAACAAAAGCAGTAAGGACAAAATAAAAATAAAGAATGAACTTGAAGGCTCAAGTCATATTGGGCGGGAAGATGAAAAAAGAAAGGTCAAAGATAGCACAGGTTTAAAGTACAGAGTAGAAAAACCTTTACCCTCCAAGGCCAACGTTTAAAGATCATAAGAATCATTTCTCAAACCACCACAAAAGTTCTGCCTACCCTACCCCCTTTCTCTTTTACAACCTCCTAGTAAGCTACCAAAAACAAAAAAACAAAAAAAAATTAAAGCAGCACAGCTTTTTGCAGGGAGACTGGCTACAGTGAAAACGTGAGGGCCATTTCCACTTCTTCCCTCTCTATTCCTTTAACCCACTTCTGCCCAGCTCCTGACCCTGCAGTCCTTCGCCCTTGCTATAAGCATCAATGATCTGGGTTGCCAAATCCAACAAAATACAGCTGACTGGGCTGTTCTCTGCTTCTACAGTGACAGCCTCTCAGGCTTCCTTATCCTTAGGACTCAGTCCTGAGCTCCCCTCACCCTACTCTATTCTTTTCCCTAGGTGAGCTCATTCATTTCCAATCCCATCCAGACTTAGCTCCAGCACCACTTTCTGAGTCAGTCAAAGACAGCCTACTCAAAGTCTCCACGTGTGCTTCACTAGCATCTCATGTTTGGTGTGATCAAAACCAAAGTCTTCATTCCACTTCTCAATTCATCAAAAACTCTTCTTCCTACTGTTTCCATGTGAAATGTGGCACCTTCACCCACCCAGATGCTCTCAATAGAAACCTGGGCTCATCTCTGACACCTCCCTCCTCCCACACATCCAGTCCATCATTAGGTCTTCTTTGTACTGATTCTAAAATACATACTGAATCTGTCTATTTACTGCTACAGCCTAATCTAAACTATCATTAGCTTTTGCCTGGGCTACTGAATTGCTTCCCAACTATGCTTCCCCCATTTCTTTCTTTCCAAACCATTCCTCACATGGAAGCCAGCATAATGTTTTAAAAGTATATGTTAGATCATGACATTCATTCAAAAGCAGGTCATGGTAGTGGATACAACTGTGTGAAGACAAAGGCAAAAAACAGCATACTGCAAGACCCCACATCAAAACAAAACAAAATAAAACATAACTAAGCAAGGCCTGGTGGTACATGCCTGTCCCAGCACTCAGGAGACAGAAGCAGGCCTGGTCTACATAGTGAGTTCCAGGACAGCCAGGACTACACAGAAAGACCCTGTCTTGGGGAGATGGAGAGAGGGGAAAAAGAATCCTATAATCTAGGGGATCAAGAGCAGGAAATGATGGCACCAAGCTGCTCAAACCCCAATACAAACTAGCTGTATAAATAGAGGAAACTACTTCACATCTATGTGCCAACAAATGCCATACCTATAAAATGGTGAGAGTAAGAGAACCTATAGCTGGCCTCTAATCCCAGCACTCACAAACCTGAGGCAGAAAGATTATAAGACCAGCCTAGCGGGGCTGGAGAGATGGCTCAGTGGTTAAGAGCATTGCCTGCTCTTCCAGAGGTCCTGAGTTCAATTCCCAGCAACCACATGGTGGCTCACAACCATCTATAATGAGATCTGATGCCCTCTTCTGGTCTGGTGGCATCCATGCAGATAGAACACTGTATCCATAATAAATAAATAAATCTTTTAAAAAAAAAAAAAGACCAGCCTAGAGTACATAGCACGACCATATCTTGAACAAAAATAGGGTACCTACATCATAAAAGTATAATGCAAAAAATTGAATCAATGACACTGAATCTTTCCTGTACCATTGGGCACAGTGTTCAATATATAAGAGTTTTATTTAACATATCCACATCATGAAAAAAAAAAGAGTTTTATTTATTTATTTTGGTTTTTTCAAGACAGGGTTTCTCTGTAGCTTTGGAGCCTTTCCTGGAACCAGTTCTTATAGACCAGGCTAGCCTCGAACTCACAGAGTGCTGGGATTAAAGACATAAGCCACCACCACCCGGCACAACTGTATATTTTAACAATCAAACTGAGAGGTTAAGAGCTAATGAGCAGGGGGCTGGAGAGATGGCTCAGTGGTTAAGAGCATTGCCTGCTCTTCCAAAGGTCCTGAGTTCAATTCCCAGCCACCACATGGTGACTCACAACCATCTGTGATGAGATCTGACACCCTCTTCTGGTGTGCAGGCAACGGAGGCAGAATGTTGTATACATAATAAGTAAATAAATAAATAATAAAAGAAAGAGCTAATGAGCAATGATCCTGTGATTTATAACAAAGCTACCCACTTACAGAAACAGTAGCAGCATGATCCTAAGAGTCTGGGCCGGCTGTGGTAGTACATGCCAACACTTGAGAGGCTGAGGCTGGAGAATCACAAGCTCAAAGTTTGTCTAGACTACACAAGAAACTATGACCCAGTGAAGGAGAGACAAAAAAAAAAAACAACAAAAAAAAAAACTATTGTTGCCGGGCGGTGGTGGCGCACTCCTGTAATCCCAGCACTTGGGAGGCAGAGACAGGCGGATCTCTGTGAGTTCGAGGCCAGCCTGGTCTACCAAGGGAGTTCCAGGACAGGCTCCAAAGCTACAGAGAAACCCTGTCTCGAAAAACCAAAAAAAAAAAAAAAAACAAAAAAAAACTATTGTTTTCTTTTGTTAGAACCTAGCCTCCACTGCCCTAGAACTAGCTTAGGGATCTAAGGATGACCTTGAATTCCTGATCCTCAGCTAGACCAAAATTCCCCAGTTTGCTTCTCAAATCAAACATGCATGTGTCCCATAGCCAGGGAGAACACTTTATCCAGCAGAATAAACAAAATCACAAAAAGTAAATTTTCCTTAGTAAATTTTAAAAAGAGAAGCACAATTTCAATGAGCAACAGTAAAACAATCTTTGCAAAAGGTTTCTAATTTTTTGGCAAAAGAACCCAAACAAGATAGTGGGTATTATTTTATACACATTCAACAAGAGCCTAAAGTCTCCTCTCAATGTCAGAAGTCTTCTAAATGTATTCCCTAACCTAAGGCTGCATGCTTCAACTTATTATCTGGCACAAATGCACCTATAGACAAATATTCTGCACCCAAATTCACCAACTAAACACAACCTTTATAGAATATGTAATTGAAAAAAAAACTAATAAATAAATGAGAATTAAATTCAAGTTACATTACAAGTAAAAGGCTTAAAAGTCATAATCAAGAATGCTAGTATCATGCCAGGCGGTGGTGGCGCACGCCCTTAATCCCAGCACTTGGGAGGCAGAGGCAGGAGGATCTCTGTGAGTTCCAGGCCAGCCTGGTCTACAAGAGCTAGTTCCAGGACAGGCTCCAAAGCTATAGAGAAACCGTCTTGAAAAACCAAAAATAAACAAACAAACGAAAATGCCAGTATCAAAACCAATGTCACCATACAGATTCAGACAAATAGTACATGCACCAAATTTCTACGGTAGTCAGGCATAGTGGAGCAGCCTGTAATCCTAACACTTAGGAAGCTAAGGAGGGAGGATTATGAACTGTAGTTCAACTTGGACAACACAGTAAGACCTATCTCAGAACCAGGCGGTGGTGGCACACATCTTTAATCCCAGCACTTGGGAGGCAGAGACAGGCGGACCTCTGTCTGAGTTTGAGGCTAGCCTGGTCTACAGATTTGAGTTCCAGAACAAGTTCTAAAGCTACAAAAGAAACCCTGTCTTAAAACAAACAAACAAAAAACAAAGACCTATCTCAGAAAAAAGGGGGGGGGAGATTTTCACTGAGATGGCA